>NC_080574.1:119350067-119966203 GCF_029962835.1 Magnolia sinica | reverse complement strand
TCCAATCATCTATACATTCAAGGCATCCCAACTTAATGATTTGCTATTAAGGTGGCATCTGGAGGATCCTTGAATGCGAAAGTTCATTCCCCAATCCACTATATTGAATATCAATGATGAGGGTGGATTGGAGGATGAACTCCCTTGAGAGAAAGGGCTTTAGGTATAAAATCTAAGGTTAAACACTCAAAAGCTCTCTCTTCTTTCTCTACTAGTAACTAAAGACAAGTTCTTTATATATAGGCAAAAAGTTCCAACGGATATAAAATGGTCACATTTATGACAGAGTTCGATATCATCGAGCAGGGTCGATATCATCGAGCGTATACTCTCGATTGTATCAACTGGCCGCTCGATGACACAAACTCAGATGTCATACGCTTTTGAAACATTTTGCTAACTGGTTGAGGGAATCGAAACATGCGCCGATGTCATCGAATTTTGAACTCCGATTTTATCGATATAAGGATCGATTCCTCAACTTTTGAAAATGAGAGAGATATGCCTTAGAAATATTTCAGGTCATAGATATGATCGAGGTACACTCGATATCATCGAAATTTGAATGTCGATGATATCGATAGTCGTGTCGATGCATCGATAAATCAAAAGGATTTTCCAGTTAAGCTTGCTGGATAGTTTGTCCTTTCTCAATGTAATCGACCAGGCCTCGATATCATCGATATTTGAATATCGATTCTGTCGAGTGACCCTCAATCCAAGATAAAAATCACCGAAAATATTGCTGGTAAACTGTGTCCAAGATCAATAACATCGAAAGTCTTCTGATATCATCGGTTTTTGAATTTCAAGGATATCGAGGAGTACTTTGATATATCGAAGGACTTCATGATTTTCTTTAGAAACACAGAGACGCAAAAGCTCTGCTGTCAATTTTATCGAGTCAACTTCGATAGACTCGATTTTCAAGTTTCGATGATATCGATACTGTTATCGATATATCGATAATTCTGTCCAGAAGTATATGCGGTTGCTAGACAACATATGTCCTCATTTGATAATATCGAGTGAGTTCCGAGGACATTGACAACATTTATCGATTATATCGATCAGTCTATCGATAAATCGACAGAGGTAGAAAACTTAGAGATTTTTTGAATTTGTAAAAAAGTTTTCTAACCCAAAAACCCTATGATATTCTAATAGATTTTAAGGATTTTAATTACCTGATGTTTTGGGACAAGGGATGTGAGGCTTAGATTTACCTGTGGCGAGTTTGAGCCTACATCCGGTTGAGGCAGATGAGTGATTGATCTTCCTATGGAGCTTTTCAATTTAGTGGACTCAACACTCACGCTAGTTAACAAACCAGGGCACCTTCAATCTCAGTCTATGTTGAAACATGTACCCATCCAGAAGCAATCCTATGAATAGCAGAAATCCTCAAGCCTACAACTAAGGAAACTACCAAATAGTGGGTTATTAGGTCCTTTGATAACCAACAACATGAAAATTAGAATGATGAAGAGCTCTCCCATGAGAAAGAAAACCAGGAAGTTGAAGGTATTGCCAACTAGTAGAATTGTCCCCCACTTGTTTGTCAGGTTGACCCCCAGAGCCAGCAGTTAGCAACTGTGCTGGCCCCTTCAATGGAAACACTGTTGAACTATCATCCTCCTTCTCCCATTCATCGGTCCTCTCTCCCTCCCGACCACCAAACTCTAGATATGTTGCCACAACCGACCTTACCTGTAATAGACAATCAGCCTATTCGATTCACCCAACAAGAAGCTCAGCTAATTGACTATTTATCCCACCACCTCCCTCAACCTCCACACCTCTCCCCACCCCATTCCCCGACCAATTCCCCGACCCAATTAAATTCCACCAAGCCCATCAACCCATGACCTCCTTCCACCCACCAAGCTCAGCATCTAACCCCTAACACATGGCCTCACCCATCTCCTGATGTTATGCAGGCATGGGAAAATTGGTTATTAGTAGTTAAAGATCTATTCAGGGAAACTTCGGTGAGGCAGTTCAGCAACACCTCGCCAGCGGGGAGAAACCTTCAGACATCAGATCCAGAGACATTCTAAAAATCTTTCCCCCACATTTAATTAATACCATGGCTCATTGGGCAATGCAGCAGTCCAGACACACCTGTATTTTGAAGAGATTGACAATGAACTGATGATCCAACCGAAGTCTAAGAAAATGTCCAAGGAACCTCTAACTCTTTGGGTGGACATTCAAGGTGGCTCTAACACTAGGAACCCGTCCAAATCAGCAACAAGTAGTGATACCGAAGGAGGACTTCCAGGCAATAACAAAGGTAAATCAAGAAGTAAGCTTAAACAGAAACTAAGTCTAATTAAGAGGAAAAGTCAGAGACTGAAGAGTAAGCAAAAAAGGGCTGGGATGAGAGGGTGGTTAACTGATGATTAGCATTCTCTCCTAGAATGTGAGAGGGGTTGGAAACACCCCAAATCCCATCATCTGAAAAGTATAGTTCGAAAATTTAATCCTCAAATTCTGCTTCTTCAAGAGCCGATGCTGAGGGATTTCAAGAAAGCTGTACTGGCTACCAGACTGGGGTTCTCTAAGCAAGTTTCTGGTGACGATGAGAGCAACAAAATATGGATCTTGGCCTCTGAAAACATCCACATACATACTGTGCGGTCTACTAGTCAATGATTCACTGTTCATTTCTCCTCTAACAGTCTTCTTTTGCCTATCACCATCTCCACTATCTACGCCAGCTGCTTGAGAGCTCTGCAATTGGATCGTTGGAATGAACTGAAAGGCATTCATGCTAGTGGGGATTTTAACATCACCTTATCTCCAGAAGATAGATTAGGTGGTCCATCTCAGATGACAGGCAGAATGAATGAGTTTCAAGACATGGTTAACGATACTGGCCTCATTGATATGGGTTTTTCTGGGTCTCAATTCACCTGGTGTAACAACAGAGCTGGTAGAAGCCGGCGGTGGGCTAGGCTAGATCGAATGTTCTCCAATACAGATTGGCAACGCGCCTTCCCAGCCTCAATAGTAAATCACCTCACTCGTGCCCACTCCGACCACTCCCCTTTGCTCCTTTCGCTCCAACAAGATACGGTAAAGCTACCCCATCCCTTTAGATTTCAGCGAATGTGGACTATTCATGAAGATTTCATCAATGTTATCTCAGATTGCTAGAACACCGATGTAACTGCCACCCCAATGTATAAATTCTATATCAAAATGAAGATCCTCAAGTCTAAGTTGAAAATTTGAAATTCAGAAGTTTTTGGAGATGTCACAAAAAAAGTCCTAGAAGCTGAGCAGGAAGTAAACAGAGCAAAATCTGACCTCCTCTCTACTCAGTCAGATGCCAACCAAATCATGCTCCACAAAGCTCTAGCCAACCTAAAAAATGCTCAGCTACAAGAGGAGATTTTCTGGAAGCAGAAGTCTAGGAACATGTAGCTTAAAGAGGGTGATAGAAACACAAGATTCTTTTATAATTCCCTCCAAGTTAAGCGCAGAAAGTTGGCCATCTCAAAGTTGAAGACTATCACAGGTGAGGAAATTAAGAGTACCGAAGAAATAGGAGCGAAAGTAGAAAAGTACTTCAATCACATTTTTTCAGCTCAAGGCAACTCCTCCAATCAGTAGATCCTCAGCTCTATTCCGAAGTTGGTTAAGGACCACATGAATTCTTTTCTTTTGAGACCTCTTTCTCAGGAGGAGGTAAAGCTTGCGGCCCTCTCAATCCCAATTGATAGCGCCCCGGGACCTGATGGCTTCAGCGCAGCTTTCTTCTCTTCTTGCTAGGATATCATAAGTTTGGATCTTTTTGAAGCTGCGAAGGACTTCCTCAATGGAGGCCCTATTCCCAGAGCCTTCCAGTGCACTCTAATCTGCCTCATTCCCAAGAAGAAGAACCCAGCTACCATCATAGACTTCCGGCCCATCAGCCTATGCAACTACATCATGAAGATCCTGTCTAAAATCATGACTTCTAGGTTGTCTCATACCCTCCCGAAAATAATATCCCAAGAACAAGGGGCTTTTGTCAAAGGGCGACTAATATCTGAAAACATATCATTAGCCCGTGAGATGGTTTAAGAGATTGATCGAAAAACTTTCGGGGGTAACTTCATCATTAAGCTCGACATGGAAAAGGCTTATGACCGGTTGGAATGGAACTTTATCACATAGGTCCTCCAAAACTTTGGCTTTCATCCGCATTGGATCTTTCAGTTAGAACGATGCTGGAAAGAGGTTTGGTTCTCCGTTCTTATTAATGGTAGGAGCTTCGAATTCTTCAAAGCCAGCAGAGGGATAAGGCAAGGCAATCCTTTATCTCCATCTATTTTCATCATTACAGCAGAAGTTCTCAGCCGCGGCTTCTCCAACCTCTTCTCGTTCGGGGCCTGTCAACCATATCGCCTCCCCCATCCTTGCCCCACCATTACCCATCTTTTCTATGCTGATGATGTTATATACTTTTCCTTAATGGCAAGTTATCCAATGTTCAAAAAATCCTTCAATTTCTTCGAGAGTACGAAGCCTCTTCGGACCAAAAGGTAAATACTTCCAAGACGGTCTTCATTGCCCCAAAGAAAACCTCCAGTCGAAAGGTTCAGTGGCTGTCCAATCTCTCAGGGTTCGATCGAGCATTCCCCCCCCCCATCACTTACCTGGGCGTTCCTTATCTAAAGGAAGAGTCAGGACCGCCATGCTACTGCCTATCACCCAAAAGATTTCCTCAAGAATTGAGGGATGGAAGGCTAAGTTTCTGAACTCGGCTGCCAAACTGACGCTTATCAAGCATGTTTTAACAAGACTCGCGCTGCCCTTCCAAGACTTGTGCGTGGTTTTTTACTCACTGATATGATCGGCATTGGGAACATTAGGCGTCAGTAGTGGGGGGTTTATCCTTGCTTCTTGGATTTCTTTCTTCCTTTCCTTTCTCAGGCAGCTCTCGTACAATTTGGGGTTTTTGGTGGGAGTGATCCGCCCTTTTTGTTGGGGCACTCCTGGTTGGCTGTAAATTTCATTTGGTGGAATGGATTTTTTTGGGTTTTTTTTTTTATAAAAAAAAAAAAAAAAAAAAAAGAAGAAGCATGTTTTACTAATCATCCATGTTCATCCCCTCTCTGCAGTCAACATTCTGAAGTCCACCATAAATTCCCTTAATCGAGCCTTTGCAAATTTTTTCTGGGGCAACTCTGAGAAGGGGAACAAGAGACATTGGTCTAAATGGTCGCTATTATGCTCCCCAGTTCGTGAAGGTGGTCTGGGAATTAGGCGCATTGAAGATGTCATGTCCGCCTTCAGAATCAAGATGTGCTGGAACCTGCTGCAGTGCAATTGTCTCTGGGCAACTTTCATCTCAGCAAAGTTCTTCTGGAAGCTAATCTTCAAAAGAGAAGCAATCAGTTCGGTCTCCTCCACAGGCTGAATCGACCTCCTCAAAGCTCTTCCCACCGCTCTTCTTCATTCCAGATGGCTTATTGGTGAAGGAAAAATTAATATCTGGACACACAATTGGTCAGGATGTGGCCTGTTAGCTGGCGCAATTAAGAGATTGGTTCCTCCTCCTCTTCTTGCAGCAACAATCGGCGACTTTAATCCTAGTGTTGGCAGATGGAAGCTCACGGACATCCATGACTTCATTTCTCCATCAGCAGCGCAATCTCTTTCTGGCTCTCAGATAGCCATCTCAAACCGTCCTGATCGCCTCATCTAGGACTTTCCGTGTCAGGTCGTTTCACTCTGCAATCAACTTGGGGCGCTGTCAGGACCCACCGTGCTGAAGCTCCATGGTCCAAATGGATATGCCACAAGCTGCTTCCTCCAAAAATTTCAATCTTTGCTTGGAAAGTTTTGCATAGAGCTATCCCAGTCAATTTGGCGGTGCGGAGATTCAGCATCTCCATTGCTTCTCGTTGTGAATGTTGTAGAGTTCCTCCTCCCAGTCATCCACTTTCCACCTCCTCCTATGGTATTGCCTCGTCGCGCTGGGCCTCCTCCCGACGACTCCTTTGCTTTCGGCCCCCACCAGTCCCAGCAGCTTAACACCCAGCCCACTGCCCAATCAGGAGGAGTAGAGGAGTCCTTAGACCACCTATTCAGTCAGGGAATGATTGCTAAGAAGGTTTGGAACCATTTTCACAACATATTTGCCTTTCCTTTCATCCCCAACCAACCCATCCTCCCCCATCTCAAGCAGTGGATCGTAGCGGCCAGCAATCAATCAAGTTTTTCCATTCTTATTGCTCTCCTCCCTAGCTTAATTTTATGGGAAATTTGGATTAGCAGAAACACTGCCCGGTTCGAGGGCCACCCCCATGCCTCCTGTGGGCTGGCTGAACTTAAACACTGATGGTTCTTCCAGAAACAACCCGGGTATTAGTGGAGGAGGCGGTGTATGCAGAGATCACAATGGCAGACTGATTTTTGCTTTCAAACGATAACTTGGGGTGATCTCCAACACGGTGGCTGAAACCAAGGCAATGCTAGAGGGTTTAACCATCTGTTCAAACCTAGGCCTGTCCAAGATTATTGTTGAATCAGATTCTGAAATAGCTGTGAATACAGCTAAAGATCCATCTGCTTCTTGTCCTTGGACCATCTGGTACACCATGGGCGAAATTCATTCCAAACGGCAGCCCCTCAATCTCTCCTTCTCTCATATATTTCGCGAAGGTAACGCGGTGGCGGACACGTTAGCCAGGTCAACCAGCGAAGGTTGCCCCGATAGAACATATTTGCACCCATCCGACCTTCCACCGATCATCAGAAGGATCTTAGTTCTGGACAAATCAGGTCTAGGATCCTTGCGTAGACACTAACCTAGCTGTAAATGGGCTGTATTTACCTAACTGCAGGCTGCTTGCTATCCCTCTGTGTCTTGTCTTTAACGGTTTACATGATAGGAGTGGTCCGTTTTCTTTTTGTTCGGACCCTCCCGAAAGCCTGTACATGTTTTAGATGAATGAATACTAGTGCTCAGTCTCACTTTCCAAAAATAATAATAATAATATGGTGAATCACATGATTGTTGGATTGGACTGATTTTTAGGTTGTCCAACATCATGTTGAGGTGACCTTGATGGACAGACGCCCCACGAGCAAAACTAATAAAATCAGCTTATTCTATAAGTAACGTTGAGAGCCCGGCTCAAAAAAGATTTGCACCTCGAAGATGAATTTGGAATGTGAAGATTTCTCACTATGCTTGGGAGTCATTTCATTAAGGAGTCATTTCATTAATATATAAGGTAAATAGAAAAACAAACTATACCCATCCAATCAATGCACGCTATGGAAGGCCATGGTAGGTTTGCCTGTAAACAAAGCTCTTGGCTGAACAAATATAAAAACATAAACAAAAAACACTCAAACCTGCAAGAAGCCAATAGTAGTAATGTAAATGTGAATTGTTAAGATCGTTGGTTAACCACTCTGGTCTTAGACCTTGGACCAACGAAATGATAAAACTGCTCAGGAAATTTCCGATGCCAAAGATGCTAAGAAAAGCTGCAGCTCCGATGCTCCGCATCCCATGCGGCATCTGATCATAGAAAAATTCCTGCAAGCCCACCACCGTAAACAGGTCCGCGAGTCCGCAAATAATGTACTGTGGTAGCAACCACCAAAAGCTCATAGGAATGGTCGCATTTGGGTGATCGAATGGCGCGTATTCTCTAGCAATTCCAAGTCTTCTCATCTCTACCAATGCTGCTACAACCATGGAAGTCACTGAGAAAAGCATCCCGATTCCAATCCTTTGGAGCATCGTTATGCCGGAGGGGATTCCAGTAAGTCTTCTTGCGATTGGCACTAGGATTCCATCGTAGACAGGGACAAATGCAATAGCTGTTAGGTTTATAAAAACTACTAGGGATGCAGGAGACACCTCAAAGGATGAGAAGATCTTCCTGTTTGTGGTGCTACACTGTTTGGTGAAAAATGTGCCAGGTTGTGCATACACAGCTGCGAACATCAAGCAACAAGACCAGATGGGGACTAGGCGCATGATATGTTTCACTTCTTCGACTTGTGCTGGGGTACATAACCTCCAGCTATTTGGACAACAAGATGAATCCAAGTCATCTACAATGGCAGCCTTGTCCAAGAATCTGCAATTTTCAAATTGGTAATTAGTTGAGAATGCTAACCACATTTATGTGCCACCATTATCATCGGTGAAAAGTCTGTGTAGAGTGAGTACTGAGAGTTGGCCAGCACACAACCTTACCATTGTTGGGTGGGAATATTATCATGCATTTCATAAAATGAGCTCGTAAATAATCACAATTCTTCAGAGGTAGAGAAGGTGTGGCTTAGGAGAAGCACTGGAACTAATTTTCTCCCTAGCGCCTGATCTAGATGGTTGTGCTCATTTTACCGGGGATAGTGTCTGCCAACCCATTTTATTAGTAATGGGGCTAGTGGATGTGGTGGATTGTTGCTGCTTGCATTGTGCTGTATCCGTATGGTCGGTCCTTGTTAGAACAGATTTGAGCAGTTTGTGGAGGCCCAGCTCTTCCTCTCCCCTTTTGGATTCCTCTCAAGTTCTTATGGGTTTCGGTCCCTGTTGAAGTTTGTGTATTGCTGAAGTTGTCTGAGGTTTGGTGTGGGCATTTGTTGAGCCAGTGGAGGTATTTTGGAGTTTATTGGCATTGATTCTTGGCCCGGCTGGCTCCTTTTGTTGGGTATAGTTGTAGTTGGGCTAGTTCTCATGTAGGCCTGATAAGGCTGTTTTATATGATAGGTGATGTCTGTGTGTTTTTTTTTTTTTTTTTTTTTTGGTGCACACCTAAAGCCTTTCTTTTATTTAACAAAGTTACAGGTGATGTGCTCCCACCTTTCTTAAAAAATAAAAATAAAAAATAAAAAATAAAAGATTGCACCATGGATCATTTCTTTAATTTTCTAACCATGCTGGCCATATCATTACCAGTTTTTCATATTCTTTTGGGACCCACCCTTGAGCCGTAGAGGTCAATTAGTTGTGGCTTGGAAGGATGGGAGAGCAACTTATCCCCCCCATGGTGCTTTTATTTGAAAATTGTTGGCTTTGATGGCTGTATTAGTTTCTCCTATTTCAAGGGAGAATGTGCGAGCTGCCAGGAAACTCTTTCAGATTCCTCAAGGGAGCATCGCTGGGTCATTTAGGATGACTTTGATCCGTGGTGCTATCTTTACAATTGAGGGTGCTATCTTGAGGTTGGTGACACTTCCTATTCTTTCTCTTGGCCTTTAATTGCTTATCAGTTTATAGGCCTAGATTCATGTTGATGTCCATTTATTGAGGCTGATCAATGCCTCTATTTTCATGATCTTATTTTTTTCCTACGAGAGCAGGACAATAAACCAATGTACAATGCAGCTTGTTTCTTGAGGTAGGGAGCTACTGCAGTAAACCAATGTACAATGCAGCTTGTTTCTTAAGGTAGGACGATTAAACACCACTCGATATGGCCACGGGATTGAATGGATAACTATCATGGGGTAAATGCAACATTTAGTTGGTATAATTATCGGGCCCACTAGATGAATGATTGAGATTTTAGGTTTTTGTAGGAAATATTCATTCTCTAAACAAGCTTGAATGGGTAGGATTCACTTACTTGAATTGATTGGTCCCAGGACTAACTTCCTTAGCCACAGGAACACATCGGCCACCATCTCGATAATCTTTTCTTGATGGAAGATGCCACTTACGAGCTGCGGCAACAATGACCTTGGCAACTTGAGTCAATGGGCTCTGTCCGCTTGGTATTAGATAGGTGTATGTGTTCGATCCAAAGAGAAAGAGTAAAAGTGCAAACGCCATAGCAATGGTGGGAATCCCGAAGCCAATGGCCCATCCCAGATTGTCTTGAATATAAATTACAGTAAGCATTGCCACACTAGCACCGCTGCTTATCCCAAAATACCACCAATTGAAGAACGAATTCTTGGCCCGTCTCCCTTCTGCGCTATCTTTATCGAATTGATCAGCTCCGAATGCTTGCAGGCATGGTTTATGTCCTCCTAGTCCCATGCCAACCATATACAGTGAAACGAAAAAGAGCATTTCTCGAAATTCAGGAGGAATCACCCTCGCCACTGATATAGTTATCAAGGAAAGTCCCTGCAAGAATTTGTACTCAAATAATTATGAATGTTGATCACGCCATGGATTTTTTAGAAAGTTTCTAATAATAATCTACCTTATATTTGTACTTATAATTAAAACAGTGTGAATCATCACATGGAGTTGTCGCTGGCCTAAGCCATGTGTGTCTGCCATCTAGCCTGTCTAATAGGTTAATCCAATCATTAGGTCCGTATACATCTAAATTGGGCCAAACCATAGTTCCAGAACTTAGCGACCAAAATGGGATTTAAAGCCAAGTCGCTAAGAAAATCACTCATGAATACAACTTGGTTCTTTTTTTTTTTCCCTTCAAGGAAAAATATATTCATAAAAGAAGCATCACCAGAAGATACGGGGGGAAAACCCATTGGGGCAGCCAACATGACAAAAAGAAAGGGACCCGCCCATCGCCTATCTTGTGACTCTATACAATGGAAAGAAGCTCCTCACCTATCAGCCCATCCTAATTGTTCCAAGACCTGTTCTATATATTTAGGACAATGTTACCTCGGATGAGTAGAGGGAGACCCGACACTCGCTCCAGCGTCCAATTCACCTGATAGTCGCTACCCAATTGCGCCAATCCATTCACTATCCCATTAGCTTTTATTTTATTATTTTTTATTTTTTAATTTTTAATTTTTCATCAAGGAGAAGCTGAACACTTTACAACATGAACATTTTTGGGCAGGCCCACCGACAAAATGGAGAGGGCACACCTATCGTAAGACAGAAAGAAGCAAAAAGAAAAATAGAACAGTGGAAGTTAGGCTTCCCTCAGGTTGCCTAGGCCCACTCTATCAAGGAACAACAGTCCTTGAATGTGCGTGGGGAGATCTCCCAATGGTCGGAAGAGCCTGTCCCCTGGACCGTCACTCCCCAATCTGGCGAGGGCATCCACCACCGCGTTAGTCTCCCGAAGGGTGTGCGTGATGTGAATGTTGTTGTCAGATGCCTTAAATCTGACAGGATTTTGAGCCGCTCGACTACTCGAGGCCCGCTTGACTCAAAGTCCAGCGAGCTCGTTTTTTGGGTGTCCATGATGCTCGCCCAGTCGAGGGTCAGGCTCGACCGGTCGAGCGGGTTGCTCAACCAGCCGAGGCCCTCCTTCGACTAGTCAAGGTTATGTAGATCCTGCCCGGACTGCGTAAATTTGAGGTGGTTTCCGGACTTTTCCAAAGGAGGTGCATAAATGGAGTTTCCTAAACTATAAATAGGGGTCCCTAGGGCTATTCTAAAGGATTCAAAAGCTTTCTAAAAGTTTTCCAAGGGTGCCTAAAAGGGTTTTAGGATTTCTAAAGGGTGTAGCAAGGGTGAGATTCGAGGTTGTTCGAATCAGGTAAGTCCTCTCTCTTTTTAATTTCTATTTTCATAGTGGAGATCTGTCGCTTTGTGCTGTGGTTTTTTCCCGCAAAGATTTTCCACGTTAAATCTGTGTTCTCTTGTGTTTGCTTGGCGCCATTGGATTGCTATCCTCGATCTAGATCTGCGTGATTACACAACACAAATCCCCAACAAATGTCCATATTGCTCATGAGAGCGCGAATCCTCGTCTTCCAGTACCACATGGGCCATGAGCACAAATCATAATTTAAGATGGTGGAGACCATAGATTTTAAGCCGCTTGCCACCTCCACCTTTGAGAAACCCAGCCTCACACACTCTTAAGGCCATTCATGATAGCTTTAATCTCCGCCCTCGTATTGGATTCGAACCCGTAGGCAGAAGAGAAAATAAAAAGGAACTCGCCGGATGAATTCCTACCAACTCCACCACCTCCTGATGGGCTTGGATTGCCCAACGCTGACCCATCAACGTTAATTTTGATCCAACCAGGTTGGGGCTTGATCCACTTGACCACTTGAAGCCTGGTCATGGAGGGTGCATGAGTGGCAATCCCCAAGGTGTTGAGGGTTAACGATGTGGACAAATTAGGAGAGTTGGGCATCGGGAGGGAAGGGGCGATACGGCTGATCCTGTAGAGGATGTTGAAGATGACTCTGTCACTTCTGGTCACGGAGCCGTCGAACCGGGCTGCATTCCTCGCCTTCCACAACTCTTAGAATATGAATGCTGGGATAATACCCCTCAAGAGGAGCAACGAACTCAACGAGGAAGGGGTGGCCCACCAATGTGTGGCCCTACCAATTGCTGAAGAGGGGGAATGGGCGTGGATGCTAAAGAGGCTACCAAAGTGCTCCCACACCTATGACGCCGTGACACCAGAGGCAAAGATGTGGTCGGTCATTAAATGGAGCATAGCAGGTGCACATTAACATGATGTTATCTCCTTTCCTCTGAATTCTAGCATCGACCAAGATGGCCTTGTGAATTATTTACCATGTGAAAAGAGAGAGTTTGGGAGGGAGCTTGGTGTGCCATGCCCATTTCGACCAAGGCTTCGTGTCACCACGAGGACAGATGGTATTCCAAGCTAGGCCCGCAGAAAATTCGCTCAACGTGGAGCCGGACCAGATGCATCTATTGGGGGAGGTAGAAGTGAATGTACCATCTTCTGAGACATGGTCGAGAACTAACTGCGGAAGAAGGTGACTGACTAGGGACTGCGAGGCCCATCCAATCTATCCCATTAGCTTCACACGGGGAGTAAGTCACCTAATCTTTCCTCTTCTTTTAAGATCATAAAAACGAGCCCTCCAGTACCACATGTTCCAATTAGGAACAAAATCCTTACTGAACATATCAACCACAGATTTCACGTCGCTTTCCACAACAATTTTTTAGTAGCCACCTATCTATATACAATGCAAGTCACTTTCCAAAACAATTTTTTAGTAGCCACTATCTATATACAATGTGAGGCCCTCCAACAACACCCAAACTACTGCCCAAACAGACACAAGGGAAACCTCATTCTCCTTGGCCTTCGGTACAGAAGTCATTGTCCTAGTCGAGATCAGACTCCCCACTGCTCAGACCCGCTCCCATGACGAAGAACAGAACATCGAGCAGATGACGTTAGAACTGGACTTAGTCGAGGAGAGAAGGGAATAAGCCCAACTCAGAGTTGCAGCTTGACAACAGTAGGTAGCTCATTTCTACAACTCCAAATTAAGGATGATGAGATTCCGAACGGGGGACCTTGTCCTCCGCAGAACCTTCCAAAATACCAAAGAACCCGTCTCAGGAACTCTGGGTCCGAACTGGGAAGACCCTTATGCAGTAACAAGTACAAGCTGACTAGGAACTTACCGACTCGAAGACTTGGAGGGACGGCCTCTGCCACATCCATGGAACACCGAGCACCTAAAAATCTACCATGTATGATCGACCGAGCTCAAGCTCAAAGTTCATAGTTTCCTATTGCACTGAATCTGTGATGTCGAAATCTACTCCTTTAAGAAATTCAATTAAGGGAATTTTTCATTCTACTCTCCCTTTTACTAAGTGGCTTGGCCTACCAAAACCCTACTAAGGGGTTCCCTTTGAACAAGGGAAGAAATGTCGTCATCAACGATCTGACCCCAAAGAAGAGGTCGGACATTCTACTATCATCACTACTTGGAAAAGCATAGTCCAAAAAAAGATAACTCGAATCAAGGAACGTACTTAAAAAATTCACTTGACAAGCCATTGCAACAAAAAACTTTCTTTTCATCAATATACTCTAGAAATTACAAGAAAGTAAAAGTACATATACAAAAATTATGAAAAGAGATAAATGATGCTCAAAGAGAATCGCCAGTTCTGGGCTCCGCAGAGGCAGAAACTTCAGCAAGAGGAGAGACCTCGACAGGAGTGGAGGCCTCAAAAGCAGCCTCGATCAAACCATCCAAATCTATGCCAGGATGCCTTTGCCTGACCAACTCCTCATACCGAGTAAAGCCCATACTAAAATAGTCTTCGATCTCATCAGTGTAAGGCCCGTATCCTAGATCGTACCATTCTATAGGCTTCCGCGGTCCTCCCGGTCGAATTTTAGAAACCCTCAACCTGTATCCGATATTTGCGCGCGATCCTAAGCCGAGTCCTGCATTTCAAAGTCGGCCTGACTCAAAACTTGTACCCTTACAACCGTGCCATCGTTACGGTTCCGATGTCATATCTTACGCGCCGAGGTCATACCCGGGCCAGGAGTTGTGGACCCGCGTTCAGTTTGAGAAAAACGACTCGCGTTGCAAATACCGAGGGAACCTCTACGACACATCACATCAATCCATCAATTAAATGTCAAGTACAACTCCCATCCCCAAGTACAACCACCCCTTCCCAAAGTCAACTCTCTCTCTTACAATTAAGTACACCCATTCATCACTCACCATCCTTCTCTCCCATCACATCTCTTACATCACTCTCTCTCTCATCTCTCTCTCATTACTCCCACGCAACCCCAAAGGAGAGCCAGGCTATGTGTGGCCCACTTCCTATTCCTCTCATCCTAGGTACTCAAATTTCATCTTCAACCATCAAAAGGAAGCCAAGGAGCAAAGGAAGCCATAGGAGCTAAGAAGAAGGCCAATCGGTGGGTGATCTACCGTTGATTATCAATTTGATGGCCCACTTGTGATGGGACCTACTTTGATGTATGTGTTGAAATTAAGAGGGGCCCATGGTGGTAGGGTCCCTCCCCTACACCGATTCTCTCTCTCTCTCTCTCTCTCTCTCTCTCTCTCTCTCTTTCTTTGTTCATGGCCCACCATGATGATGTAGGTGTTTATCCATGATGTCCATTTAGAGGACCACACCACTGTCCCAAAGCGGGGCCCACCTTACTGCCATGACCGGGGACCACCATTGTTGTCCGTTTAGGGTGGCCCGGACCATAGGCAAAACACAAATATCACCTTGATCTAAACACGGTGGGCCACGTGTGTGTGGGACCCACGTGTGATGTGAGGGTTTTATCCAGACCGTCCGTACAGTGTACCCCACATTAATGTATATGTTTCATTCCGTGCCATCCACCGTCCAGGGGTCTGGACGGTGGAGCCTACCTTAGATGCATGTGTTCTACTCTCACGCCATCCATCTATTCTTGCATGGGACCCACCCGACACATGCTGCACGTGTGGGGTGTGGGGCCCACCTTGATGTGTATATCCTGTATCTATACAGTCCGGTGCTGTAGGGCCAGCTGTACTAGCTATTTCCAAGCCGTTTGTCAATAGATGTCCAGGGCGTGGACGTTTAAACAGCACCAAAAAAAAATAATAAATAAATAAAATAATATTATTATATATTATATATACATACATATACTAAATAATATTATAATATTATGGTGGCCCCACGTGGGACCCACCTGATGGAAGCAGATTGGCTGGTGTACGCTGGCCAGCAACTAGCTATTTTGCTGCTGTCTTAGCGCATGCAAGTTCTGTGGGCCCTGATCGTGATGGGTGTTTTGATCCACACCATCCACTCCAAATGAAGCAGATTCAAATCTCTAGTAGGCCACGTGCGTGGACCTCACCCTGATGTATTGATCTCCATCGTCCAGTAGCAGTGGACGGTGGGATCCACCTTATCTTGATGTACGTATTGCATCTCCACCGTTTAGTTAGGACGGTGGGACGCACTAGATATATGTATTACATATTCACACCGTCCCTGATGAGGGACATGGATACCCACCATGATGTGTTGTTCTCCACACCGTCCAGTCTCTTACGGTGTCACCCACCTGATCGTATATATATTATATAATATATATTAACATATATATATATTATGGTGGACCCTCATGGGACCCACATACGTGAGAGTAGATTGGATGGTGTATCTCACATCAGCTACATAGGTGCTGTGATTGACGTCAGCTGGCTATGTGGGTCTGATATGGGGAATGTGATATCTAGATTGTCCATTTGCTATGTGGGCCAACCGTGATGTAAGTGTTTTATCTACACCATCTGCAAATCCCACATTGATTGTATTTACTTTATATCCAATGTCCATCTACACCATCTGTGCAGTGGATCCCACATTGATTGTATTTACTTTATATCCAATGTCCATCACAGTAGATGGACGCCCTCTGATTGTATGAGGCCTACCTTGATGGGCTGTCCAGACCATGGACTCCACCATGATGTATGTACTATATTCACACCATCTGTCCATTTATGGTGGGACCCACCCTGATGTAGTGTTGTATCCACTTCGTGCATCCATGGGTCGCAGCGAGGCCACCTTAAATTATGTATTCTATATCCCCACAGTCCTCTTGACTGGGACAGTGGGATGCCACACCATTATGTATTTGTTTCATCCACACCGTTCAGATAGTGCTGGACGGTGCTGGACAATGTTTAGATGGTGTTGTGGGCTCCACCGCGATGTATGTTGTACCCACGTTACCCATATGGTGGGGGCCCATTTGCTGAGTATGTGGGCCCACCTGTATGTATATTCGCCCATTGGTGCGGCCTATGTGTTGCAGCCAACTTAATGTATATTGGCTCATTGGTGCAGCCCATATGTTGCGACCCACTTGATGTATATTGGCCCATTGGTGTGGTATTGGCTCATTGGTGCGGCCCATTGAGCGGCTCATCGTGTTGAAGATGAAGCCCATGTACTAAGGCCCATGTGATGTATGTATGGCCCATGGGATGCGGCCCACTTTGATTACATGATGCCCAAGTACGAGGCCCATGTGATGCGGCCCACTTGATGTGTATATATATGCCCATGTGATACGGCCTATTGTGATGTGTATTAGGCCCATGGGACATGGCCCATTATGATGTATCTCAGGCCCATATGATGAGGCCCATTGTAACGTATTTCTGACCCATTTGGTAAGGCTCATTAAGATGTATTTCTAGCCCATATGATTAGGCCCATTGTGATATATTCGACCCATATGATGAGGCCCATTGCATTGTATATTAAACCTCTGTGTCTAAAGCCATGGGCCCACGATATTTGACTCTATGTGGGCTACTCCTTCGGAGCAATGTTGGTTAAATATCCACATTGATGGGCAATGATAGTTAGATGTCCACACTATGACCTTCCCTTAGGCCTTGTTCAGCTGATTCCAATTGCCAAGGTCGATTCCGATTGTCGAGGCCAATTATGATTATCGAGGCAGATTCCGATTGCCAAAGTCGATTCCGATTGTCAAGGCTGATTCCGATTATTAAGGCCGATTCCAATTGTCGAGGCCAATTCCAATTGCCGAGGCCGATTATTAATGCCAATTCCGATTGCCGATTTCGATTCCTGAGGCCGATTCCGATTGCCGAGGCCGATTCTGATTGTTGAGGCCGATTCTGATTATTGATGCTGATTATCGAGGCCGAATGTCAAGGCCAAATATCGAGGCCGATTATCGAGGATGGTTGTCGAGGGCAATTATCGAGGCCAATTGTCGAGGCTGATTATTGAGGCTAGTTATCGATACTGATTATGAGTTTGTGACAGCATGGCATTATGATACCTACACCTTGGAGCCTACCTTGTGTATATATTAGGCCCCATAAGGAAGTCCAGTTTATTGCGGGATAGAGAGGGTAAGGAAGCCCACTTATTGCACTTAGACTCGGATCTGCCCTCGGTGGGGGATATTGTGACGCTCCATCACTATGATTATATATGGGAGAGCGTACGTGCGTAGACACTGAGTGGGTGGGGCATGAGGATCTGAGCGAGCTACCAGTGATTGGTATGCTACTGTGCACACAGTGAAGCCAGAACTTTATCCCCACATCGGGAGCATCATCCGATGTTGTGGTGGCTATAAGTTAGATTCTTTCTATAATTACCGTGACATGTTTTAAATCAATGAGCCTATTTTGATATTTGGACTAGATCCGACATCCTTCTATGGACCCCCATCATTCGTATGCATGTTGTGATGGGTGATTGATTAAAGTAGATGTCATTGGGCTGAGATGTTTATGAGACTCCTTGTGAGATGAAGTTATCCCCGCATGATCTCACGATATGCACAGGTTTGATGTATAACCTAGATGAGGTTGATGGTATTCATGACTCTTAAGGATTTGCATATTGCATGGCATCATCGACATCTGATATTTAGCTCTCTATGATTTTCGCATTTGCATAGTCTATCCGCATTGCATATTTTGATATTGAATGATTTATAGACTTACAGTATTTTTGCTTACTCTGATATTGTATGATTTATGATCTTGCTAGTATTTTTGACATTGTATGATTATGGTGTGGTATTTGTGTGCTTGGCACTTATCTTACGCACACACTTTCACCACCCTCTAAGCTTTCTATAAGCTTATACACGATAGATGCGTGTAGGTGGCATTAGGTTGCAGCAGCGTTGAGCATAGAACGTGCAGCGAACTCTTGGAGCTTTGATTTTGATATATGTATTTTCCTTTCAGCATTATATTCAAATGATTATATTAGTGGATATGTGATGATGATGTTGCCTTTTTTATTTAGGTAAACTTGTGGTTATGCTTATTACGAGTTAAATGTACATTGGGAAATCCTCCTTATAGGATCCTAGTATCGGAATCTGGCGTATGGACGCTGGGAGCCGAGAATGGGGTACTACGGAGGCTGTCGGCACCAGATTCTGCGATCGAAAATTTTGTGAGCCCGATTTTCGAGTTTGGGGCGTGACAATCGGTGTGCTCATCGGAAGCTTTAAAGGCTTCCACCACCCTCGACCTGATGCCAAGGATAAAGGCTTCGACCTCGGTCAGTCAAGCTGAGGCCTCCACGGACTTGGAAACCACCTCCGTTAGAGTAGCCTCCAACTTCCTCTCGGCCTCCAAGGCCGCATCCAATCTCTGCCTCTCGGCCTCTAGGGCCCCTCCGACCTCTGCCTCTCAGCTTCAAGGACCGCATCTGACCACAGCTTCTTGGCTATCAGGGCCTCCAGAGCAGACTGCTTCGAGACACTTTCAAGGAGGGTGTCATCAAGTTAAGCCCTTAAGACCCTCCGGTCCTCCCCAAGCACGCACAAAGCTCCCTGCGGGACCTCAGCCTGGGCCATGGCGGCGTCCCTGTCGCTCGCCACGATTTGGAGCTCGGCGGTCTTTCCTTGGAGATCAGCCTCCAGCTTCTCACAATCAAAGTCGATCTCTTTGAAGACTAGTCAGGCTCTTAGGAGAGTTGGGGTGATCTAAAAAAATGAAAATGAAGTCAGAAAAGTGAGAAAAAAATAAGCGAACAGAGCTCGGCAAACACTCTTGAGACATACCTTCAGAAGGCCAATAGCCGCCTCCCGCAGAATATCCATCGGATGAAGGACAGATGCAGCGAGGATCTCCTGCTCGTCCACATGACGAGAAGTAAACCTGGTGAGCTTTGCCAAAGGACCTGGCTCAGAAGTCGAGCCACTACCCTTCGCCTCAGCAGGAACCCTAGCCCCAGGAACAGACTGGGCTCCTTCCTTCGCCCTAAAGACCGGAGCTCCAGCGTCAGGAGCATAGCAAGCCCCTCTTCGGGGGGAACTGGAATCACCCCCTCAGGCCTCTGAGTAGGGGCTTCGTCCAACACACCCTCTAGCTCTAGAGCTGCCGCAGCAGCGGAGGAAACTTCTTCCTTAGGCCAACCAGCCAGAGGAGGAACCCCGGGCGGAGGCTGAACTGTCACAAGGGCTAGCCCCTTGGTCCTGCGAGGGACTATGCCCTCCTTCATCCTCTTCTTGAGCCGATCTACCTCAGCAACAAGAGGAAGCTTCAACTTCTTAAAAGGGCGGGAAGCAGTCAACAAAGATAGAGGAGATTCTACTCACTTGGTCTAGGAGTGACTTCGGCAATTCGGGCCTAGAACAAAGTCAGAGGGGTGATCGGCACCTTCCAACTTCGCTTAGGACGCTTCACCAATCGTGCACAGGCAACACGTTGAAGCCGAGAAGGGGAGAGCTCAAATTGAACGCGAGAAGAGCCCACTGCACAAAAGGAAAAAGATCAATAACAAATCCAAACTCAACTTAACTACGACTCAATGATTCCTGACCTAGAGTCATGAACTCAGCGAGAACTCTGATCGTTAGGTATGCCCACTCCCCAGACATAAAGAACCACTTATCTTTCCACCTCTCATTAGATGAAGGGTTGCCGGTGATGAGCGCCTTACCTTGATTGGCCCGGGTGGAGAAATAGTACTATCCCAAGTTCAAAGGATTGACCTTAAATTTGTACAAATACAAAATTTCAGCTACTAACAACTCAAGAAAGCCAAGCTACTACCAAAGTACACAAGTCCCAAGTAAGGCCCTCCAAGCATTTGGGATCTACTGGCAAGGGGCCAACCTCACGTAAGCAAGGACCTTCTAGATTGTGGAGTGCAGGGGTAAAAAAAGACTATACTGCAGAGCCATAACATAGATGGCCAACTCGACCGCGTGAGGCTAGCCAGACACCTCCCTAGGCTCCGGAGCTCTGAGTACAATCGACTCAAGGATATGATAATCTCCCCAGACCCGAATTAGGTCGACCTCAGTCATGGTGGAGCCAAAAGTACCGACCTTTATAACTTCGGCATTAGGACCACCTGGTCCTAGCCGGACTCCCTCATCGCTCAAACCCTAGAATCCGACCTCTTCATCCCCCATGTTCGAAGAAGAGGGGATAACTCTATTCGGTATAGAATCCTTAAGGGAATCGTACGAGTTGTTGTGAAAAGCTCCCAACACTGACCTAACCCTAGACTAGTCTAACATCTTGGCTAAATAAGGAAAGAAAAAAGGAAAAAAGCAAGCCGGAGAAAAGGAAAACTGTCGGAAAGAGGGAAATAGAGAGGATTTCTGACTTATCGGAAATCGCCTAATCCGTTAAAGAGCATATGGAAAAGAGGAGAAGTGAGGAGCTCTGAGCATCCCACCCCCTCTTACAAACATCCAGCCCAATGCATTAATGAGGCCCAATCAATACTTGCGCATGAGGAGATGCAACATCGCACAAGAATGCCCTCTTTGCAGGGCACATGGCATGTAGCAACCTCGAGCGCTGAGCCACAGATAGCTAGCGCTTGAGAGCGACGTCGTTATCCAAAGAGACACCATCATCATTACTCATACCTCGAGCTCCGCATCCACTGCCCCTATCATCCATGCTGGCAAAATGACAGTTCGTCCTCGGCCTCCCGACCTGCTCAGCAATATAGCTTGATTCAATTTCAGGGACGATTCAAAGATTGCCTAACCTGGCCAAGTTCATACTTATCAAGCCCGCTACGCAACCTAGTAAGTAGGGGGCTTACTATTATGGGAAAAATAGACTGACCTACTATTAACAGGCAAGGTCAACAATTCGAACAACAACTGGTGCAACTAAGAGGTCCGACCCCTTTGACCGAGCATGGGGAAAGGCCAAGCTCGACTTGTTCGACTGAGTGCAAAGGAAGGTCGAGCTCAACCTCAAGACGCGACTTCGAGACAGTCATCTAAAGGGAGTGAACTAACCCACCTCAGGTCGGCAATACCCGTCGACCTTAGTTGTGAATCAGGTCGGGCCACTTTGGGACAGTTGAACCCGCCCTCTGTGGGATTCGACCTGACCTCAATCAGGTCGGTCCATGTCCTCGGCCAAAGGTCGTGGAAACCGACCCCTAGCTGTTCGCCTCGAGATTCTAGCCAAGGATCTAGAAAGATCCACCATGCAAGGAATTCGAATCCTACTCTAATCAGTTCTTACAAAATAGGAACTGGTGCCCTCCACAACACCGCCTCTTCTCACCTATAAATAAGAAAGCCCCAAAGGTGAAAGGTACGCACAATCTCTAGCCATAAGCCCTAATATTCAACTAGACCCAGATTCTTGTCCTGACTTACGCATCGAAGGGTCTCCTGCACGAGCCAGGGTCTTCCTCGTTTATCCTTGTTGTAGGTTCACGAAGACCAAGGAGAGTTAACCGGATTTCTGAATAAACAGAAAGTATAAATATAACACATACATCATGGTGGGGCCACGGAATTTGATGATGTCAACACACCACTGAGGTCTATGGTATGTGGCGGACCACGCAATCCCCTTCCTAGATAACGAGCTCATGCCCTGCCAGGATGGACTTAGGCTATCCTCATGGTGAGACTCGCATGATACAGAGCCTAGATAAGGAGCTCATGTCCAGCTAGGGTGCATGATAGGTAATAGACGTGGCACCTCACCTCATAGATGATTTATGACTTAGAGAAGCTTTTATGTCGCAATCTACACCAACTCATTTTGAATGGAAAATTTGGTCATGAAAATGAGAGATGTTTTAATAATTTTAAGAAATTTGCTACAACCAAACAACTTAAACATAAACAAATACAAAATTTATATTAGAAGTTTTCGCCCCACAAAATGCCCACAATGAGCATGGAGACCCATTGTAGCCAATGCATCCCACCATTTTAATCAATGTGACTTAGCTACTGCCCCGGAAGTACTGATGTGGGTGGTCCCCTTAATGTAGGGGCCATATCGTGTAATATACATGCATAATTGCAAGGACCGTGCTATGCATCAGATATGGAAATCCGAAGAACTATAGGGCGTACCTTGTTGGGACGGCATCACTGTAGGCTTGATGCCTCAGTCTTCCTCTTCTTACACCCTTAGATAAGTTTTAATGAGATTTTTGCTTCTATCGATCGTGTTGGATTGGAGACACAACCCTATTTTATAGTTAAAGAGGGCAAAGGAGTTTAAGCCCATCAAAACTCCTCTCCTTAAAAGGCTCTACACGAATTAGGTAATCCCAATCTCACTTCGATACTATGTATTATAGTTCTAGCATCCCACGTCTTACACCATTTTTTGGACGCATCACAACTTAGTCGGGTCCACTGGTGCACCCGATCACATTATCCAACCTTTAGGACAATCCAGACCATTGATCAATAAGGCCTACCTTATAGAATTCTTACACATCAATGATAAATTTTTCATATATCTACACTACCCATCAATTTTGTCCACTTATTTTACTGCACGAACCCAAAAATGAAGCAGATAAGTATCTCAGGTGGATCACACCAAAGGAAAGAGTGGCGAATGACTATTAAAAACTTTTGGTGTGCCACGAAGTTATATTTTTTGTTTTTGCCGTTTACCTGGTCAATAGGTTGAATGGAAAATAAACATTACAGTAGCCCCATGAATTTTTTAACAGCGGGATTTCAATGACTACTGTATCTTGTGGTCATGTGGTCCAGTTGAGATTTTTATCTGCTTCATTTTTTGACTTATATTATAAAATGAGCTGGAAAAATGTATGGATGGAATAGATATATAAAAAATATATCGAGGTGTGACCCACGGTCAGGGGACCACCCACATTGCTGGTTCCACGGTGCGCTTAATGGTTCCCGCGACGGGGACTTGGGTGCAACCCGAACAGGGCCCTGACTATAGGCCAAGGTCGAAGCATGCAATGTGTATCCACGCTGTCCAGCCGTTTTTTGAGTGTATTTTAAGTCATTGTCCCTAAAATGAAACATATTCAAATATCTGATGAACCACCCCATAGGAAACAGTGGTCATGCTGTTAAAAAATTCCTGGAGTCGATTGTAATGTTTGCTGACCATCCAACCTGTTGATAAGCTCATACAGACCTGGATGAAAGGAAAAAACAAATATCAGTTTGATCCAAAACTTTCGTGGCCTGCAAAAGGTTTTTAATGATTAATAACCACTTTTTACCGTGGTGTGGTTCACCAAAATTCGAATCTGTTTCATTTTCAGGAAGTTGATCTATAATAAACTGAAAAAAATAGATGGACATAGTGGATACACAATGCATGCATCGAGGTGGGCATTACGGTCATGGTCCCACCCATGTAGCTCGTTCCAGGGTCGCAGCCAAGTCGTGATTTTTTTATTTTTTTATTTTTTTAATTTTTAACACACGCACAAACACACGACCACACACTCAGGCCTTAGTGGGATTTCACCACCTATGGGTGCTCAAACCCTTGACCAGGTGTTGAAACTCCGAAGAGTCTACCACTGGAGCAAGAGAAAGGATCCGGCAGCCAAGTCGTGATTGAATCCCACAACATTTTTGAATGATGAGAGACAAGTGGTAAATCCAAATTTCAATGGTCAAGATCCATCGAATTGGGTCAGGAACGTTTACAATGCTGCTTTTAGGGCACCATTCCTATTAGATCAGATAGCCACAGTTTTTTGTGGGCGATCCAGTCCACATATAGGGTTGTCAATGGTCCAGGCAAAAGTGGATTTTTGAATAGGCCCAGTCTGTCGGGCTCGTGTGAACCGTTCACGATACGGGTTGAAGCCAAACCCAGGTCCAGCCCGTTGACAGCCCTATCCAAACCGGTTCAATCTGGTAAACCCTGGTTCTAAAACTTAGCTGGATTGAAAGTCTATTGGAAATCCATTCCATGGTTTTTATGTTGGCTCGAAAATGTGGAGTTGGTCTAATATTTTCAGGAGAATTATTAAATTTGTTTAGTGGATATACAAGATTTTCCGGTGAAATTCAGAAAAGACTAAAGTTTTATTTAAATTCTCGAAATTTTCTATTCCCAAGCTAAAAGTTAGGTTTTATTATTATTCTTTCAGGGGTTATTTGATTTTTCTAATTCCACTTGTAATCAAGGGTAGATAAATAATAATTTTCAGTTGAAATTGTCGCCTGCTTACCAAGGTGATGTTGATGGCACCATCTTTGAAAACTTTTGATTAAACAAAAAAAAAAAAAAAAAAAAAAAAAACTTTAAAATTGTGGGGCCCATCACAATGTTTGTCTGATGGGCATTGTCCATCCAGTCCCATCAGATTATTTTAGGGCATGAGCCCATAAAGGAGGTAGATCCAAATCCAAAGTTCAAGAGGATTACACCACAGAAACCATGAGAATTGATAGCCTACCGTTGAAAACTACTTGGGGGCTCACAAGCTCGATCAAGCTGATATATATATATATATATATATATATATATATATATATATATATATATATATATATATATATATATATATATATATATATTTCCCCTTATCAATGAGTGTGTGACCTTATGAACAAATTCGAGAGCAGATAAACATCACTCATAGGGAGGAAAGGCGCCTTTAGGACCACTATTGCCTGAGGTGTGGTTCATTTGAGCTTTAGATCTGCCTTATTTTAGGCTCATGCTATATAACATGCTAATACAACAGATGGACAGTCTAGATAAGTTACATACATCACGGTGGGACCCACAAATTTATATTAGTATTAACAAGGTTATTTTCAAACCAAATTTC
This sequence comes from Magnolia sinica, assembly GCF_029962835.1. Classification (NCBI taxonomy): domain Eukaryota; kingdom Viridiplantae; phylum Streptophyta; class Magnoliopsida; order Magnoliales; family Magnoliaceae; genus Magnolia; species Magnolia sinica. The sequence goes on along the minus strand of NC_080574.1, from coordinate 119,940,933 downwards.
AAGGTGAAAATCCTCCTCAATTTCCACCTCATACAAGCATATAGAAAAAGTAATTATTACCTATCTTCTTGTATTTTCCATGGTAAATCGAAAATCATACAGCCCATAGGAAAAGCTTGCTAATGAAATAATTGACTAATATAAATAACCAACAAAATAGTCTGAACCAAACATGGTTTCTGTGAAAGCAAGGACTTGATAATCAAAGAAATGTTGAAAACACCCCTGTGAAGTTGTTCCGTGGGTTTTCTTGAATTTGCAGTATTATAACAATTGCAAGGTATTGGTGAGTCAAGTTGAATTTTTTACTTGTTTTTTTTCCGATTTTGACAAGCCGAGTCGAATCAATTGATTTGAACTGAGTATCCAATGATTCATAACCGGGTCTTGACTCCTTTCCTTTTAGAGCATTGAAGAAATCTGTTCGGAGTGGAGACGAGCTTTTTCATGATTTTTAAACTGAGCAAACAAATGATGTGGTAGAGAGAGAAGCTGACCAGGAGATAAATCAGCGACGAAATGAGTATGGTCCGGTAGCGGCCCAAATAGGAGTCGGCGATGAACGCTCCAAGCAACGGAAGTAGGGTTGATACACCGCTCCAAATGTTCACATTCTTCGCTGCAGACACAGTCGACTCGTTCAGGACAACGGTGAGATACATGATCAGATTTCCTGAGATGCCATTGAATGCGAATCTCTCAGCAACTTCGACCCCTGCAATATGAATGGAAGAATTTCAGATTAGTCAGTCAAGGACTATAATTATGGGAGGCCACCCTTCATGTGTCTGGGATGGACGGCTACGCACGATCTTCATCCAATGGCCATCCATGGATGGGGCCTACAAGGTGAACAGTGTGGATCTGCAATCTGATCTACCAGCGATTATGGTTTTGGCAGCAAATTCCACATATACTGATCAAAGGATCCACAATGGAGAAGGTTTACATTACCGATTATGTAAATGGCAGATCTCCATCCTCCAGTGGGCCGGCTTTCCACCGCTTGGTCCACTTCATATTGATGATCATCGAGACCACTTAGCAGAGGAGATATTTGTGAGCCATCCATATCCACTTCTTGAACTGTTTATGGAATTGATCGATTTAGCAATTTAATGATTTTTGTGGCAAGCCAGTTTCATAATAGAGTGCGGATCCTCTGCCTCCCGGAGGCAGGAACTCCCTGCCTCCAGCGTTTTCATTGGCCAACGTCACCATAAGTGCCACGTCATTAAATTTTTTAAATATATTAAAAAAAGTACATTTAATAAGAAGTATAACGGAGACGTTAACGGAAGCGGTTTGCGTGCCGAGTAACTCAGCAGGGTAAGCACACTGAGTAAAGTCTGTGGAGCCCACCGTCGTCATTCGTGCATTGTATCAACTCCATCCATCTCTTTTATCATCTAATTTCAGGGTTTTACAACAAAAATTAATCATATTCAAAGATCAAGTGGACCACACCACCTGAAACAGTGTGAATTGAATTCTACCGTTGAAAAGTTGTTGGGGGCCCATAGAAGTTTTATATCAAGATGATATTTGTTTTTTCCATTCATCCATGTCTTTGTGATCTTATGAACAGTTTGGATGAAAAATAAACATCATTGGGGGCTTAGAAACATTTCAATGGTGAAAATCAATACTTCCACTGTTTCATTTGGTATGGCCTACTTGAGCTTTTGATATACTTCAGTTTTGGGCTCAACCCCTAAAATGATCTGAAAAAATGGATGGACGGCGTGGATAAACCACATGAATTCACAGTGGGCCCAACAGAGTTTACTCAGTACGATAAGACTCGTACGCAATCCGATTTCACATGTCTAGACGCGGATTTCCTGCCAAAGCCTTTTGCAGTAAGATCCTGCGCAAGGATTCCGGATGGGCCCACTGTGACGTTTGTGATAAATTCAACCCGTTCATCCATTTTTAGATATCATTTTAGGACATAATACCAAAACTAAGGTGTATACAAAACTCAAATGGGCCACACGAGAGGAAACAGTAAAAATGACCTTATAAACAGTTTGGATGGCATATAAACATCAAGACACCTAGGAAGGCTTCAACTATAGGAATTTCTTTCTCCACTGTTTCATCTTGTATGGCCCAGTTGAGTTTTTTATCATCTTAATTTTTGGTTACATGTCTTAAAATGAGCTCAAAAAATGGATGAATGCATTAAATTCCTATAAACATCATGGTGGACCCCACCATACATCCCAATGCTGGAACTTCATACAAAAGGCTTTCCCCGGTGAATCCGTGTCCACGGTTTCCATTGGAAACATACTGGCTACTCCCCTGCCACTCGGTACTATGTGGGCCCACCATGATGTATGTGTTTCATCCATGCCGTCCATTTATTTTTCTAGATCATTTTATGGTCTGAGACCAAAAATGAGGTATAACCCAATCTCAAGTGGACCACATTACATGAAATAGTGTTGAATGAACGTTGACCATTAAAAACTTTTGGGGGGCCATAAAAGTTTTGGATCAAGCTTTTCCCTTCATCTGGGTCTTTATGACCAAACCAACAGATTGGATGTCAAATAAACAGTATGGGGGGCTTTAGGAGGACTTTAATGATGGATATCCAATCAACATTGTTTTCCTGTGGTGTGGTCCATATGAGATTATATCCCTCTCATTTTTGGGATCAACCCCTAAAATTATATGTAAAAATAGATTAATGGAATGGATGAAATACATAAATCATAGTGGGGTCCACAGAGTACTGACCACGACCACCACCGGGCTGGTAGTGGGGGGAGTAACTAATCCGCTTTCATTTCCATTTGGGATTCAGTGTCACATTGAGCAGTGAGACTCGCTACTGAAGTGATGTCACCTATTTATATGCATCCCACTATGATATATGTTTTGTATCCACACCGTCCATCCATTTGGAGAGATCATTTTAGGGCATGAGCCAAAGAATGAATCAGATCCAAAACTCTAGTGGACCCCACCACAGAAAATAGTGGAGAGAGTCACGCCCACCATTTATTACGACTGAATCCAATCTAAACCTCGTCACTTTGTCTACTGAACCCCGTCACTTTGTACTGCAACATCGTCACTTTGTATTGCAACCCCGTCACTTTATCTATTGAACCCTATCATTTAGTGTTGCAACCTCGTCACTTTGTTTAGTGAACCCCGTCACTTTGTACTGCAACCCCGTCACTTTGTTTACTGAACCCCGTCATTTTATACTGCAACCCCGTTACTTTGTCTACTGAACTCCGTCACTTTGTACTGCAACATCGTCACTTTGTCTACTGTACCCCATCACTTTGTGTTATAACCTCGTTACTTTGTCTACTATACCCCCGTCACTTTGTGCCTCAACCTCGTCACTTTGTCTAGTGAACCCCGTCACTTTGTACTGCAACCCCATCACTTTGTCTACTGAACCCCGTCACTTTGTACTGCAACCCCGTCACTTTGTCTATTGTACTCCGTCACTTTGTACTACAACCCTGTCACTTTGTCTACTGAACCTCGTCACTTTGTACTACAACCCCGTCACTTTGTCTACTGAACCCCGTCACTTTGTACTGTAACCCCGTCACTTTGTCTGCTGAACCCCGTCACTTTGTACTGCAGTAGACAAAGTGATGATGTTGCAGTACAAAGTGACGGGATTCAGTAGACAAAGTGACAGAGTTGCAGTACAAAGTGACGGGGTTCAGTAGACAAAGTGACGGGGTTGCAGTACAAAATGACGGGGTTCAATAGACAAAGTGACGGGGTTGCAGTACAAAGTGACGGGGTTCACTAGACAAAGTGACAAGGTTGCGGCACAAAGTGACGGGGTATAGTAGACAAAGTGACGAGGTTGTAGCATAAAGTGATGGGGTACAATAGACAAAGTGACGATGTTGCAGTACAAAGTGACAGAATTCAGTAGACAAAGTGACGAGGTTGAGCCCACTGTGAATTCATGTCATTTATCCACGCCGTCCATCCATTTTTTCAGATCATTTTAGGGGTTGAGCCCAAAACTGAAGTATATCAAAAGCTTAAGTAGACCATACCAAAGGATACAGTGGAAGTATTGATTTTCACCATTGAAATGTTTCTAAGCTCCCAATGATGTTTATTTTTCATCCAAACTGTTCATAAGATCACAAAGACATGGATGAATGGAAAAAACAAATACCATCTTGATATAAAACTTCTGTGGGCCCCCAACAACTTTTCAACAGTGGAATTCAATTCACACTGTTTCAGGTGGTGTGGTCCACTTGATCTTTGGATATGATTAATTTTTGTTATAAAACCATAAAAGTAGATGATAAAAGAGATGGATGGAGTTGATACAATGCACGAATGACGACTGTCGGCTCCACGGACTTTCCTCAGTACGCTTGCCCTACTGATTTACTCGGCACAAAAACCGCTTCTGTTTAACGTCTCCGTTATACTTCTTATTAAATGTATTTTTTTTAATATATTTAAAAAATTTAATGACGTGGCACTTATGGTGACGTCGGCCAAGGCGGAGGATCCGCACTCTTCATAATAACCTTGGAATGAGCTGTGCTATTGGTACACGCCGAGTAGGTATTCGAACTGTACTCTCTACCTACTACCCAATGTGTCACATCCATGCCAGATATGTGCCGTTCATCAGGTGGGCCACCGTTAGCCATTGGCTGGCCCAAAATTCAGTTTCTCAACACATGATACGGGACACGTGTTCATGAGTAAAACGGATGGCCAAATATATATGTGTGTGTGTGTGTGTGTCCGGTGGTCCGCATTTTGCAGAGCTTGTAGCCCAAATTGCTATCCGGGAAAACTCATGGCGGGTCCCACAGGATGAATCTACCATGCATGTGCGTTGTAAAGAATATTGCTGAGTATCAGTCATTGTTACCGAGCATGTATGAATTTCTGGCTTCTCAATCGATGTGTGCACGTGGGTGAATATAGCATCCAAAATTCAATTTCTTATGTTTTTTTTTACTTTGATAATATACATAACCTCCTCTGTAGATTTAGTTGAAAAAAAAAAAGGCGGAAGCATCGAATCTTGTATCAGAGATTCTTGACCTGTCTCTCTATAGTACGATTTACACTTTTTAAATCACAAGGCCAATACGCCTACCTTCCAGGATAAGCTTATCCACAAGGGGTTGTCAGTGGGCCCCACTGTGGTGCGTGTGGTATCCAACCTATGGAATTTTATCCTTGGCCCATGCAAAGATAGCCAACTAAGGGCCTGTTTGGCCAGGCGGATTAAAAGGGATTAGGAGGGATGGGATGGTAAAATTCGGGGATATGCCAAACGAGCCGAACAGACCCAATGAACTCGTCCCGGATATAGCAAAAATCATGGATTTTAAATCAGTCCACTGACATCACCATCGTTACCTTAAAATTGATCCCATCTCTACTAATCCTGTTCAATTGTGCCTGGGCGTGTTTGGTTGGACAAATTAGAAGGGATTGGAAGGTAAAATCCTGGGATATGCTGGGCATGCCAAACAAACTCGGTGAACTTGTCCCGAGATATAGCAATCCCATGGATCTTAAACCAATCCACTGACACCACCATCATTACCTTAAAATCTATCCCATCCCTCCTAATCCCATGGGATCCGTCCAGCCAAATAGGTGCGGTGTGCAGTGTGCACCTGCTTGCCAGAATGGATAGAGCGGCTGGATCCAAACTGATGAACTTTGACCCCAAACACCAAAATAAGTAGATACATATATTATGAACAATATGAACCTATATTCGAAGAATGTATATAACCATATTATGAGAATATTAGTTGCTTATCTATAATAATTAGGCGATAATTAAAATATGAGGTTCTTCATCTAAAAATGGGTTGCTTCGTGCCTTCTTCACCAAAGGACTCTTCAAATTATCAATGCAATCAAGTAAAAGAAAAAACTCACTATGGATAGAAAACAAATACAATGTATGAGCATAGGTTTAAATTACAAGTAAAAATTATAGCTAAAAATTACCGCTATACTCTTAGGATACGCTGAGATAAAAGATAAATTAATAGATTGGTTGTTTTTTATTGGATCATGTTGGATTGTAGATTGATTGGTGTCCTTGCTCTATAGATTTCTTCTCCTATTTATAATTTTTCTCATACAACTTATTCTTCCATATACTTCTTCCATTATTGCAATAGTTACAATAGTCGAAAAGCCTTTCTAGATCATTCTCTTAGTATGTTTTTTTTTATTTTTTGTGATTTTTCCTCTTTTGTCGACCAAACTTTGTTCCTCTCGGTCACCTTTTGTAACTTAAATTGCTCGACCATGTTTCTATTTTTGCTCGTTAGACTTTTGAGTAAATCGACCACATCACTCCATCGACCATCCACTGATGTGTAAAACTAGATTTACACTAGATATGATTCCGCAAAAAGTGTTCCAAGTATCTTGAAGATATTTTTATCCACCTCATATTTCTTATGTAATACTTACATGTCACCATCCAATTGGCTTAACCCAAAATGACCAAAAATAGGGTACAACATTGCCCCTCACATTGCTTCGCCTTTGAGAAAAAGGTAAAAGTTGCCCGATGCAATAAATCGATAAATCGTTGGTCCATGTGTTATTTTTTCATTGATTCTACCCGACCCAGGCCATACCGAAAGATTTCCTTTGCCTTATTCTTCTAGTTTATTCATGTGACATGTCGTATATAATTATATCATATGAGGGTCATGATTATCCTTTCATTAATGCGCATATATCACGGTCAATACATAAACAAACTTTAAGTCGGAGCTTCTTCCTTCACCATTTGCTTCTTCTCTCTTATGTTAAACCTCTTTTTTCATTTTTCTCATTTTAATTATCATGGTTGTCTTCCTCTTATTCCACAACAACTTTTCATCTAGAATCATTCATTAAATATCTAGAGGTTCCGTCGTCAGGAATAGTCAATGACCAATTGTTCAATACTCCAAGGAAATTAGACAATACATTATTTACACTCGATCCAACCTTCCATCCTACTGCCACTCACGAACAACTTAATGAGATCAAACCCAACTTTTTGCAGTGTCCTAACGAAGTTGTTCTTGTCTAATACGACAATCTTCCAGATTATAAATGCATTTAAATCTCCATTAGCATGGGAAGAACTAATGAATGGTTGGGCCAAATGTTTCACTCACATTAAAACACAACATAGTGACACATGGAGGTAGGCGGGAATTTATGAATGCATCAAACTCTCCTTGTACGAATATCTAGCTAATACCTTCCTCCTTATACCGGTATCAATTTTGTGGAGTCGGTTGACCAATACATTCCACTTTAGATGCGACCCCATGAGTCCAACGATTATTGATGTACGTGCATTCATCTACTAAATGCCCTTTAGGGAGCCTATCTATCCAAGCTTCGCTTTGAAGAATCCACATCCCTTTTCCCTTTCAGACAAGACCACCAAGGCCTATTCCACCTTCATGGCTCTATAACACAAATCTTAAGATGAAGTGGATGAAGAATACAGGGCTTTTCTTATCAAGTGAATTTGTCGATTTCTAATGTGTATGAGTGCCCCGTAAATCCCCAGGGAATATATTCATCTTGTCATGGTGCTTGTTTAAGGACGTCAACTTACTTTCACCCCTTTCGTGCTCGGCCACCTTTACCGCAACATGTTTGAAAAAACTATTAAGGGATTTTACCACTTTGGTGAGCCTATCTAACTTGTCTAGTTATGCTTCTATTAATATTTTAAATTTGTTCCAACAAATGTAGATTTTACCTCATTCGATCACCACAACATCCTCTATCCCAAAATAAAATATTCTTTTGTTCAATATATGAGATTTTTCCTTTCTTTCACCCTTGAGAAGTCCAACCATTCTTTTTACCTATTTACAGATAAAAAGTTTGATCCAACATAGTTCACTAAAGACTATGAGTCGACCAACAACGAGATGGCAAGCCTTAGGGATGCGGCTTGGAAATGATTTTTGATATGTAAAGACTTTTCATATGGCAACATAATAGATACATGTATTAATGTCAAGGCCATCATCAAACAATACTACCCCAATCTTCTTTCTCATCAATTTGGCTTGGCTCAAGGCATCTCCTTTCCATTCATCCACTAAACTTGCAACCAGCTTCCTACTTATCGACTAGTTGCAAATTCGGTCATTATATTTTAGACTCTCCACGGAGGGTTTGATTCCATTAGCTTTTCTTTCACTCCCAACTCTTTACCAATTATCTACAAAAACTAGATTCATTCCACTCCTGGTGGAAAAACTACCATGGGACTTTGATTAGAGGATCTTATGAATTGATCATCAGTTAGCTTTCTTCTTCATCTGAGGTAAAGATACATATGGCCAAGAATAAAAAGATGAATAAAGAAGGCACCAAGAAATCAATCTCTTCAATCCGCAGTGTCCATTTCCCGGAGGAAGACACGATCAAGGATGACGACCTCGGTCACATCGAGCGTCCCACCCTAACGCTAATAAAGACGGTTAAGCCTTCTTTCATATTAATAAAAACGGTCAAGCTAGCTCAACCTGACTTGAAGCATTAGAAGACCACAGTGGTAGGTCCAGCTAAAGTGGTTCCAACTACTACGTTAATCCCAATGCCTACAGCTCCTTCAACCATTTTAAGGATTTTTTATCTTGAGCCTCTCTCAGCTCTTCGCCCTACACTCTTTGTAGCTTCCAGTCGATCTAATCTAGGTATTTCTTCTCCGGACAAAGCTATTACAAACTTTGAAACATATTATAAAATCAAATTCTAACTAGGTATTCCACCTGTAAAATATTCTTGGGAGATAAAAGAAGCGTATAAGAGATAAAGATGCTCACTTCAATATGGCCTTTAATAAATGGCAGAACGAAAATGAAGATTAAATGATCCTAATCTTCCTTTTGACCAATTTCTCAAGTCATATCATCCTACTCATTTCCCTCGTTCAAACCGATCTCTGGATTTGGTCGTCAATCCCACCAAGATTTCACTAGTGATCGATCAATTTACGATTGTTGCTTTTCAGTCAGATTTAGGTGGATGTTATTTTAATATTTTGTTCTTTTTCTTTTTCTAAATTTCTTAGAAGCCTCCTTACTTTCTTTTTTCTTTTTACAGTAACCGGAGAACTCTCGACCTCCAAAAAGTTAGTCTTTGTACCAGCTTCTCAAGTTGGGGTAACTATTTTAGACACTTTTGTCGACGTTGTTCAGTCTCTTGTAGAGAGACTTGAAGTTTCTAACTCGGAAGAGACCATTAGCAACATCCGTTGATCAGATAATCAAACAGAAGGTAAAGCTCAAGAGGAGGTAATAACATACCTGTGGAGTCCTTCAGTCTCCCTCTACAATTTATAGTCGTATCGCTCACGGCTCAAGGCAAACAACTCAACTTATCAAGGAACATGCTACCAAAGAATTTGATGAGATGAAGGATACTTATGCCTAGTGGGCACTCTAGTAGAGCCATTATCTCTTTTTTCTCATTCTTTTTATAAAGATGTAATTGGTCTGTCGGCTGCATTTTGCTAGTCTTGACCTTATAATACAATATTTATATTTCTACTTCCATTTATCAACTAAATTTAGTCTTTTGCATGTCATTTGTAGTTATTTTAACCATCTCCTGCCTTAATTTTATGTTATCTTTCCATCGATATGACGAAGGATATAAGCTCCTTCATGTAGGACCTTTATCACTGTATATGACCCATCTCATGTGGTCGACCATTTATGAAATTCAACATCATTAGTCTTGAAACGTGGCTAAGAACTATCCGCAATGACTTCCCCGACGGCTTTTAGCCGTCGCAAAGTCCGTTGATAAAGATCTTAACATCGCTGAAGTTTTCGACGGACTTCGACGTTAAGGGCGACAGTCAAAATCTTTAGTGTTTTCGGTCTGTGACAATCAAAACCGTCAATGATTTCGACAATTTTAGCCATCAGCGATTCTCATTAATTTAAACAAAAAAAATGAAAATTAATTGAATTTAGATGATATATTTGATTTCTTCCTTTTCTATCATATAAACTTGCCTTCTCAAATAAGTTGATTCATTTAGGGCTTTGGAGAATGGGTATATCTAGTTTTGGATGTGTGCGTTAATTAATCAAGACATCCAAAACTATATATATCCATTTCTCTAAAGCCCTAAACAAACCAACCTATTTGAGAAGGCAAGTCTACACAATAGAAAAGGAAGAAATCAAAATCAAATATATCATCCAAATTCCAATTATTTTGGATATATGCTTAAAAAATAAAAATAAAAATTAAAAAAAAGATAGAGATATAGAAGCTTTGGATATCTAGAAAGCCTTGTAGAAATTTTATATAGTCATATTAAAGCGGCAAGATCAGCCCCACTTAGATTTTCACATGCCTTGATCCTTCCAATGGCATCCAAATCCACATCAGCAACAAGAGGCTTCTTCCGAGCATGGGCTTTTAGAATCAATCCACGTCCATTGTCATCGGGTATAGGGACAAATAGAAGCTTCCCAAATTTGCCTGGTCGGAGGACAACACGGTCCATCACTTCAGTCTACCCATGGATACCAAGAGCTGATATAAATACTGGGAAGATGACATTGTAGTAGCAACTCAAGAGCAGAAGATTGACCGCAGAAGATTGACCTGACCTGTTTGTAGCGCCAATAACACTGCAAGAAAATGGCCTTTTACCGGCAGTCAAAACCGCCTGTGAAGGCTCCCAAAACCACCGACATTTCCCTTTACCGGAGCTAGACAAGCAATTTAATCCAAGGCGATTGATTTCAAATTGCACCATACATTTGAGCAGAAAGTTAACATAATAAGAATGTGGGTTGCCACTCTCTCAAAGTGAATGATCCACATTTTAAGAGAATCCAATGTAATAATGTAATAACTTTTAAACAGTAAGTGGAAACATCTTTTATTGCTTACTGGCAGAGCCACAATACAACGCTAGAGTACTAAAAACCAAATGACAAGAAATGTAACCTGAATCACATAACCAAAAGAAAGCTAGTACGGAGACCAAAAGAAAATTGGTCATTAACCAATGCAGATAAGCAACCACAGAAACAATAATATTAGCACCCAGCATGCTATTAACAACGCTGAAGTAGAACTGAGAAACTTTGTTCTGGCATTCCACAGGAGAGTTATGTGATGCATTAGGATCATGGAACCTTTGAACAGGAAAACAAATATACCTGAAGGGCAGCTATATCATCAATTGATAAGAGTGCCTGAACCTGTACAAAGAGAGATTACAACGGGTTTATGTTGTTCTGCACATCACAAGATTTAAATAATTCGGGGGCTTCAAAAGACGGGTCTGCATGGAGGACACTAATCTTGGCAAGTACAAGAGAAATTTTCCATCATAACTCCTTTTTCTGAAACCTGAGCTTTCACCTGGTCTCCTCTGGATGGTCCACACAATACTGCATGTGCTCTTTCAGTTTGGACCTGAAATGTTAAAGGGTGATATCATAATGCAATAATGATATCAACATAAATCTCATGTTTTCTGTGTTGGTCAAAAGCAAAAAGAATTACCCAGACTCCTTGTTGAGGCTGTTAGCAACAGCAGTGGCAGCTCTTCCTCCTCCATACTTCTTGTTGAAATCATCCTTAACCTGCTCCAGGAAGGCAATGGGAATTTGTCTGCCAGCTGACTCAACTCACACGCCTCCACATGTGTCGATGTGGCAATGTTGGTAAGATCCAAGCCATCCATCAGATGGCCCTCATGTAGATGTCCTAACCCAAGAATCAGGGTGGTCAGTTCATCAGGTGGGCCACAATGCGCAAAACAAGCTGATAGCTACAAAAAGCTGGCCAATGCACAATGGATGGTAGGAATGTTGTACCATACAATATACCATCATGAGGTAATTAAAGGTAATGGGAGACCAAGTTGATTAGGTGCAGCCCCTGCCTCGGCCAACATGGTGCAATCCTGATCATGGGGCCCACCTTGATATGTATATTGTATATCCATGCTGCCCATTTGTTTTACCAGCTCATTTTGTGTGTGAACCCAAAAATGAAGCCGATTGAAATCTTACCATAGAAAACAGTGGTGATTAACCGCTAAAAACATATTGCAAGCCAAATAAGTTTTGGATCAAACTAATATTTATTTATTCCCCCCTCCATCCAATTCTTTGTGAGATTTAATAGAATGTAAGGAATGCATAACATACAAGGAAGCATGCAATATGATTGTTCTTGGATGCATATGTGTGATCCATAGCTCGAGCTCTCCCATGCCACCATCTGCACATCCATCTCCCATTTAGATGTGTGTCTTTGCTCTCTTTATTTCTTGTACTTGCTTCCCTCTGCTGTGGAAAAAAAAAAGGGACAGATTCTGATCCATGTGATTTTTGCACTGTCACCCATCGAAGGTGATCACAACTGGGTTAGCCATGAAGATTGGATAAGGGTCTGATGTGCAGTGGAGACTTAATGCAAAACACAAACTATAGTCCTTGTTACTATTTTCAGAACTTCCAAAAGAGTCGGCGTCTGTTGAAAGTTATTATCACACCAAGGTGATGATAAATGGGTCACCTTGATCGAAATCGCCTGAAACCAAACAAAGTGGGACACCACTTTCTCCCAGATCATTCCCTTTATGACAAAAAAAGAAAGAAAGAAAGAAAGAAAAAAGAAACAGAAAACACTTAAAATTATTTAGTGTCAAACATCACTACAATACCCATTCAAAGTATCCAGGTAAAAGTCTAAAACAAGCAGGCTTCTTACAAATCCAAAAGTAGTTTATTTAGCGAGCATGGTAAGCTTACCGAATTGTTGGCCTAGTACCACCATTCCAGCAGTTATCATACTTCAAATAATCAATTCCCTGCAAAGTAATTTATAAAACATTCCAATTAGTTTGGGTTTTCTTAATTTCAACTATCAGAAATACACATCCTTTATTAGAAGTTTGAAAGATATTCGTGTTTTCAAATGGACCGGACCAAAAAGGAGATCCAAGTAGAAGACACCACATCATAGATTCCCTGATTAGGCCATCTCTTTGCAATTAGAATAGGCTTTCCATGGGAATGCCAAATGCTATGAGGGTATACAACAACAATAAATGTTGGAAATGATGAAAAAAATCTACCATTGCACCAAGCAGCCTTTGGAAAAAGGAAATCTGGATCAATTGATAGCAGTCTACTTATTCATGAAGTTTCATTCACCATGAAATGATTATTGTACCAAAATTTTGGAGGAATAGTTTTAATTTCAGGAGGAATATCATTCAACCTAAAGCACTAGAAAAACCTTTTAATTTCAGGAATACTATGAGAAAAACTACATATGAATCAAAAAATCATGTTAAATGAAACAAAGGGAGAGAGATATGAGGAGTGATAGCTTACACAAATTCATCTCGATCATAGTCTCAAATGGTTGGGAAGATTCGTTTGGGAGAGAGTTATACTTTGTACTCAATGCCATTGACCTACACACAAACATAGATTTATGCCTAATTAAGAAGGTAATGTCATCAATTAGTTGTAAAAACAAATCAAATCGTGACAGAATAAGGACATATGCAAATATACAAAAATAAATAAATTAACGACTGAACAAAGATTCTTAGGTGTTTGACAATAGACAAAACTTTTTATTAAGTGTTTACGGCCTGGGTGTTTGGCAGTGGATAGTCATGCCTTAGAGCGTGTGCTTGGGTTTGGCCGGCAGATTTAATCTCTATATGGATCTTTTTATACCACGATCAAGGCCGGGCCAAGGCTACAAAAGACAAATTCATCTTACATAGGGACCAACAAATATGCTACAACCATCCTAACTGTCCGTTGCAACTATTACAGAAAAGAACAAATAAGTATAGTAGGGATTTGAACAAGGGAGAAAAAATTTAAACAAAACCAACTACATATGTGGGTTATGAAATTGAGTGTATATGCAATGAGAGAGAGAGAGAGAGAGAGAGAGAGAGAGAGAGAGAGATCTTTCATCTTTTGAGATTTTTTGAGAAGATAACTAGAGTATAGGTCCCTGCACAAAATCAATACCTGCAGAATCCATGATTAAGCATCCAAGAGATAGCTTTGCCAATCAAGCTGTAAGAGACACAATGTGGATGCTTCAGGAACAAATTTGAGTTGCAACAGACCAATGAGACTTGGACATGGACATGTTTGTCAGTTCTGTACTCTGACATGACATGTATTTTAGTATAAAACTGCACTGCATGAACACAAGTTGAAAAAAAAAAAAAAAAAAAAAGCCAAACAAACAAACAAAGGGCTTCTATACACAAATACATTATGCCAAACCAGCATATATATGGGGAAAGATTATGCAACAGAGAGAACTCTAGGAAGTAATTACTAATGGAAGAAGATAATCTTAATAAGCCATAAATCTGATCAACATACATGTCAATTACAAGCTTGATAAGGACATTGACTGCAACATCCACGAAAGGCTTTCCACTGCGGTTAGTTAATCTGGATGACATTGTCATAAGATTCGCATGTAGTGAAGAGGTCTCTGAGCAAACTGCAGCTATAACATCATACACTTTAGCAGGATTTAACCGCAACAGTTGCTGTTCACTGTCCACAGTAAGGCATTGATAAGAGAGATATCTTAACTCTTTTATAGAATAGGACTCCAAAATTTGCCTACATCAATTTACAAGTGACACAAGTGTAGATTTTAGTTCTTAATGATTAATTCTATTTAACAATATATATATATATATATATAAGGTTGTGATAAGACAACTCAGAAATGGATCCCATTATGAAGATAATCTACCCCCAAAAATCAAGCAGGTACATCGATCAGGTAGGAACACAATGTTAGGCAAAAATGGACATAATAGAAATAACTTGTATAAGTTTTTCAAAGTTTTCCATTTGTTTCTAAAATTGCAGCCCACATGATGAGTGGAGCAGCCTATTTTTAGGCCAGGGTACCTACATAGTGGGATCCACCTGATGAACAGATCGACTATCACACCTGGCCACTGATACATGTGCAAATAGGTGGGATGCCTCATGCATGTTTGTGGGCTTGGCAAACATTTGAACATTAATATAGTACTAGTAATTCAAATCAAACCTTTAGAACTGTGGACCATGTACATGGCAATTTGCAAGAACAACAGTCCTAATGCACAAAACGCAAATCACAATAAAACATCTCATCCTAACATATTGAAGGGTAGAAATCAGTAAAATGCAATTTTCGAGGAATGGAGTCGAACGCACCTCAGTGTATTTGAATTGTTGTTCGACGTTCCTGATGACAAAACTGCATTCCAAGCACTTGAAGGTTCCTTGTAGAATCTCTGGCTAGACCTCATTCATCCATGTCTATGGGAGATTGGAAAATGTGTACGGTGACAATGACAACCAAGGGTAACAAAAAAAATTTGCCAAGGCACCTTGCAATTCTCATAAGTAGCTTTGACAATCTCCTTATTCAGCAATCTTGAATTAACTTTCTCCAAGAACTTCAAGTACAGCTCATGAAAATTTGGCTCAATGCTTGATCTGTCAAATATTAGGTCAAGTAAGGTACCAAAGTTGCAATTTTATGTGTGTGCTAAAAGTGGTGAGATTAGAGCATGGGTTAGATTCATAGTTGCAGATAACAAAGGAACATCTAGATTAAGCTCAAGTAATTCCATGATTTGAAGGACAGACCTGATGTTGAATCCACAAATTGCCCATTGAATACGGGAATGTAGCCTTGCTTGAATATGGGGACGTCCCTTGTTGATCTAAAACAGTCAAAGAGAATTACAATTAAAAGAAAGAAAGGGGGGGGGGGGGGGGGGGGCAAGCAGGTAATTAGACACCCAAATGCTACCAGAAAGAAAAATAAAAACATATCTGGTTAACTCCCCCTGAAGTGTCACCTACACCAACCTGCAAGAACGGAAACCAGATCAGTCCCAAATGTGTACTTAGCAATCAAGGCATCACAAACATGCTGAATCAGACTGATTTTTAGTAGAGGACCATGTGGACTTGAAAACTTTTGAGTGTTTTCGGCTAAAAAAGAACTCAAAGAGTCTGAATTTTCTTTGGTGAGCATGTATCGTCAGAGCATATTGAAATGTAAGAGTACCTCTAGGGTGAGAACCAGCCAGTGTAGCTTCAGCACCTGCCACAGCTTCTGGAGTATGAAGATTTGCAACACCCAAAACCAGATCCTGCAAATAAGAGTACCTCTGGCATCAGCATCTTGCTATTTACATGATTTTCAGACAGCCAGGGTAAAACCATTTACCCTTGAAGGAACTTACAGCAGAATGTACTCTGTTTGAGGTGTAATTTTTGTACACCTGCAGAACCAACAGCAGTCGTGGAAGAACTTACAGCAGAACTACATAAAAACTTATCGTCGGAGCTGATCGCATGCTAACCAAATATATCCATGTATAAATGTGGGTGTTAAATCCGTTCCATTCCATATATGTGGGTGTAATTTAAAGTGAGTGTTAAATCCATTCCATGGTATATTTCACATCAAACTTATTTAACATTTTTAATTAATAATATAAAAACTTTTAAAAAAGCTCCTAACTAAATCTGTTTCAGTCATAATAATAATAATAATAATAATAAAGCATCAATCATAACAAACACACACCTAGAGACCTTTTGGATTAAAAGAATTCGAGATACCATGGGTGATGATCTTATGGGTGCTTCCTATGAGATCAGGCTCTGTGAGTCCCACCATGATCTATGTTGGACATCCAGTCCATGGATCAAATGTACCCTTCCATGGTAGGCCATGAGCCTAAAATCAGGCTAGGCGGGCTACACTAAAAATGAAAGCTGATAACCACGCATTGAAACCTTCATGTTCGTTTATAGGTCCATGAGGATGTGGTTTGGACATCCTCATTTGAAGCCTAGGCCGGACCCTGGGCCACGTTTGGGACCCAAGCTCATGTCTACAGTGTTAGGTCGGCAAGCCCATTGTCATCCCCACTGATGCATTTCCATATAAGGAAGCCCATGTGATGTATTCACAACATCCAATCTATCTATAAGATGGCTTGTCTCATATTATTTATTGGGCTCACAAATTGGCCCAAAAGAAACTCAGGTGGGCCACAGCACAACGGAAAAGTTTAGTGGGGATCTTACCCTTGATTTTTATAGTGGTCCACCATTTATTGTATATTTGAATCTAGACCATCGAGACCCCTCATCTGCCCTAGATGAAGAGGGTCACGGTAAAATTCAGGCTTTTCTGTAGCTCAAGAGGGCGCGGTGAGAATCAAAGGGTGTGAGTCCCCTCCCACCATGCTCCCTGTACTGTGGCCTAAGAGGGTCTCAGATCAAGCTGATTTTCAAGCCAGGGGTTATCCGATGGACAGTTTTGAAGTGATGCATACACCACATGGGCCCCACATCGACCCAGTACCAGTGGAGTGCACCTCCTCAAGCACACCCATAAAAGGCAAAGACAATAAACCAACTTCTTCTCTACATACATTCCACAGACGTTACATGAATCTCACGTCCATCCACTCATTCATATCTGACGGCTCTGATCTCCTTTGTAGAACGATAACCCATTCGCCCCTAGATCGTCCCAGCTCGTGGGCCCATTGCACCCTCATGCCTTCCTTTATACCCAATCTGCCCTTCTTCCACACACGTTATTACTCTCCATAGGTTGCACTTCCATATATATATATATACCCATCCAAAACCACATTTCCAAAGCCTCAGACATCAGAGAGACATCCACAGGCCCCGATTGTTTCAATGGTGGACAGACATTAATTCAATAGAAAGTGGAGATCTAAACATAATATATAGTGGTGTGGAGAAAGAAAAGCTCACCTATTTGAAGATGACGCTCGATGGAAGATTGCGCGCAAACGACCCTAGGAGGATTTCTCGATGGAAAATGAAGGAAAGTGGGAAAAGAGGAAAAAAGGAACGGGCATTGGATGAATTTTCCTCTTTTAAATAAGATAATATTTTGAAATCCGTATATTGTGAGTTTTACATTATTTATAACAGAAACTCTATTAATGGTCGTACATGCATGGGACCATTTTCTGGATAGTTAAGAATTTTTTACATAATAAAATTATAAATATTTACTATTTACACTAGACTGATTATTTGGATGGTCTGGATAACTCTACATCTTACACACTATTGTTATGGATGAGTCACCACCATTTTACATCAAATACAAAACTCACAATGAAAAAATCATAGGTTGAAAACGTTAACTTGACCTTTAGACCTGGTATCGCTCTATAGGCCCCACCATGATCGATTTGTTTCATCCACGCTGTCCATCCATTTCATGACATCATTTTGTGTATGATCCCAAGAAACGAACCTGAATAAATCTTGGGTGGACCGCACAATCATAAAACACTATTGAGCATCGACCATTAAAAATATTTTGGGGGCCATAGAAGTTTTGGATCAAGGTGATGTCAGTGGATTGCTGGCAATCCCATGGGATTGCTCCAATCCAGCCAGATTTTCATCGTGCTTGTTTGGCACGCCCGGCCAATCCCGGGATTACTCCTTCCAATCCCTTCTAATACAATCTAATCCAATCCAGCCTGTCGGGCCAAACAGGCCCTAATCTGAGCCTATATGACCTAATCAACAGATTGGATGTCAAATAAAAAGTACAGTGGCCCTTAGGATGATTTTAATGGTGGATATCCAATCACTATTGTTTTCATGTGGTGTGGTCCACCTGAGATTTATATTCCTCTCATTTTTTAAATCAAACCCTAAAATGATCAGTAAAAATGGATGACTGGAATGGATGAAACACATACATCATGGTGGGGTGTATAGAGCACCGACCACGAGCGACAGGGCTGGTGGCAGGGGGAGTAGCCAATCAGTTTCCAAAAGCGAGAGAGCGCTGACGCTCCTCGAGCTCCGAGTTGTATGAACAGTTTAAAGGAGATCAAGGTTAAATGGGCCTCACAATGATGTATTTATCATATCTGCACCATTCATCAATTTGGAGAGATCATTTTAGATCTTAATCCCAAACATAAGTAATTTACAGTTATTAAGTGGACCACACTAGCAGTGGGACAATGATTCTCACTGTTAAACCGGTAAACCGACTCTTAAGTGGCCCACCGTAACATTTACTGTCCATCCAATCTGTTCATAAGGTCACAAAGACATGGATGAAGAAAAAAAAACAAATGTCATATTGATCCAAAATTTCTATAACCCTTTAAAGGGTTTCAATGGCAGGCGTTCAATCCTCCACTGCTTTTTAAAGTGTGGTCCAGTTGATTTTTTGATCTGTCTTATTTTTCTGCTCAAGCCTTACGACCAAATCAGTAAGTGGACGGATGGTTTAGATATAACTCATACCTCATGATGGCATCCACAAAAGTAGGTCATGTCAACACACAACTGTGTTGCTGATGTGTGGTACACCAGCCAATGGAGTTCGCGTGGCGGTGTCTCTATGAGTAAGAGACTGACGGTCTAGTCAAGGGCTTATACGGCCCACCATGATGTATGTTGTTCATCAACTCCATCCATCCATTTCTACGGCTCATTTTAGGGCACGATACCAAAAAGGAGGTAGATCGAAGCTTCAAGTGGAACACATCACGTATCAATGGTAGACGAATAATCTCAATTATTTCCTATGGTGTGGTCCACATGGGCCTTTGATCTGCCTTCTTTTTTGGCTCATGCCTTAAATTGAGCTGTCAAAATTCATGGACAGCTTATATAAAACACATTGTGGTGGGCCTCATAAACCATTTTTTTATAGTGCACCCGCAACTAAGGTGTAATAACCGATTGCTTTTGCTGACGGCTTATTATGATTCGCCAATGGCTAAAAGCCGTCCAGGAAAGCACTACACAACCATCGGCATTGGTTAAAATCACTTTCTAAACCATATCGCCTTCACGAAAAGCTTTCTTTTTGCTTTTTTATTATATGCTCGAGCGACTTTCAACTTGTTTGTCTTGAGGAATTTAAGGCCATTAGTTGAATTTTGTCTACGTCATCGAGTTCAACCAACATAGCCTCTCTGAAATCGGTCGTGGTCAAGTTAGCCCAATAGGCTACCCGTCTAAATGGACTCATCCTTGTACTTGTTCGAAATGAATTACGATAAGCCTATAGAACTTTTGATAACTTAACATGCCATTATCTAGGATTCCCATTAATCATTTTTCATAAAACATTCTCGATAACCTTGTTACTAACCTCGACCTAACTGTTGGACTGAGCATGGTAAGGTGTTGAATGTATCAGTTTGATTTTATACTGATCTGCTATTGCCCCGGCCTACTTAAATGAAAATGCTGCTCATTGGTCCATCGTAATTGATTTAGGAATTCCAAATCGATGAATTATATGAGTCTCAACGAATTCAATAATTTTTTGATGATCTATTCCCAACATAGGCTTTGCTTCTACCCATTCGGGGAAGTAATAGGTCGTCACAATAATAAAACTATTACCCTTAGATGACAAATGATAAATTTTTCCTAGCTCATGCTCGAAATGGCCAAGGTTTGAGAATGGGATGTAATTCGATCGTGGGCACATGTTGTATTTTTCCATGTTTTTTAACATGCTTCACAAAAAAAAAAAAAAAAAACAAAAACAAAAAAACAAAAAAAAAATAAAAAAAAAGAAACATGCTTCACACCCTTTAGTATATTAGTTACAATCAATAAACATGTTCGGCTAAAAACATCCACAGCATCGAAGTGTGAGTCTCATTTTTCTTCCAATATGGTGTACTCTATAAATTCCTTAATGAACTTCACCTATAGCTAGCATAGGCTCCTTTTTACTTAAACATCATAACAACACTCCATCGGCCCCTTTTCGATATAGCTCCTCATAGATCAACACATAGTTTATAGTTGTTCTTCTAATGTCTCGGCCAACCTTTATCTATGAAGACTGAAGATATTCTATGATTGGAGTTCTCTAATCGCCATTGCTCACCTTAACTTGGCAAATCTTGTCGGTCAACTCCCTTTGAAAAATTGAAGGTAATGACTTCCTTTAAACGATCATCATTCTCTTTTCAAATCCTTAGGAAATTTGAAGCCCTGATGCTAAGTGTGGCATTTCATTTGCATCAATATTATTTCCTCGGGTTATATGTTTTAAGTTGACCTCATCAAATCTACTTAGCAACTACATCGTCAAAAGATGATATGACTGTAAAGCTATACTTGTACAGTTAAATAAGCTAATTAATTGCTTTATTACTAATAAAGAATCACCATAACCAATACCTCTTTTGCTCCTAAATTGGTCGATAGTTGTAACATCCCAAAATTTCATAGCTAGAGTTTATACTCTTGCCCGAAAAAACGGGTGTTAATAATTGAATAAATTGGATGCTTTAGAATCGCACCCTATATTTTATTTTATTTTTAGATCACATCTAGACATATTCATGAAGGTAATCATTCATGAGAGTAAAGTCAACTGTATTTTTCATTCTATTAGAGTAAAAGAATTCAACTAATTATCAAATGTCCTCTCAATGAGAGCTTATTACATAATCAAAGTTCACAGCAAAAATAAATAAAACTAAATATAAAGCTATCTTCTTATTCATTTAGTATAATCTTCCATAGGGAGATGGTCCTCTAGGTCTGCAATCTACATAAACATACATTATCTATACGGTTGGAGAGTGTCAATGCCCTACTCATAGTGATGGTTATCATTTAAGATTAATGGTAATTCAAGAGATTCAAAAAAGTAATGTAAGAGTTCTGATACGTCATGTACTCCACTACTACGAGAGGTATCAATATGCACAAGCAAACTACATAAGATGCATGCCTAGTAAAGTATATATGGTTCATCACACTTATCGATCGCCACAATGTAGAAAATGATTTAAAGTTATCAGGCTCGCCCCACATCCCATTCTACGGAGATTCGTCGGCGTATCCCATGTTAACGTGGATTTACGCGATTATCTCAAGACGATACAACGCATGACTTGGATGAATTACATGACACGATTTGTTTATGGAGTGACTATTTGCCACATCCAATCTCGAAAGTGATGTAACACGTATTATGAATTACTTACATCGATTTGTGCACTACTACCCAAAGTTCATAGAATTATATGTCGACCTAGGGGCCGCTACCTGGACCGCATTACGTCCACGATATTTACTTAATCGCTATAAGTGGGATTTCCAACATAGTACTTGCACTAAAGAGGAAATCAATTGAATCATGTGAGCTTTGGAATTCCAAGACACAAACCCAAGCCATAAAAGTAGATAGCACAAGGCTAATGAAATAAGGAGGAGAGTAGCAATGTTTAACTTAACAAGAGGAGAGTGGCAATGGTTAACTAAATAAAGAGGAGAGTAGCAATGGCCAACTCAACAAAAAAGAGAGTAGCAAGGGCTAACTTAACAAAATTGGCAAGGGCAAGGCTTGTATCCATCGCCCCATATAAAATAATAAAGATCACTTGTAATTAACATCATACCATAATTCCCAAAGGATAAATAATTGTTGGTAGTAAATTAACAACTGTAGGAAGAGCATCATAGTAACGTAAAAGCATAACATGTAAAAGGTAAGATAAAGTATATTAACTTAATTTATTATAAGCTTAAAGGACTCCCTCACCTTTGAAACTTGGTTTCTTCAAAATGTTGTTAGATTTATGTTGTCGTGTCCCAAGTCTAGCAAAATTGACAAGTCTCTCCAATTTAGGTTATCTTAGTATACGAGTTACATGATCAAGGTCAATCTCGGGCTAAGATTAAGGACTAGTAATGTATTGCTTTTCTAAATCTATTCAAGCTAGGTGTATATACCTTTTGGGTTCGTAATTACACTCAGTCTAATTAACTTGGATCTAGTTCGTTATTACACTTTACCACACTATTCTACTAATTATTTTAAGCACTTTTCATGTTGGACACAACTCCTAAAGCCCATCGGATGAAGAGTTATAATCAAACCAAAACTTATTAAAAATAGTAAAAGTGAAAATAGACAGGGAATTTGACCGTTGATCTGATGGAATCGGTTTGTTAAAGTAGCTCATCCTACCCCAAAATCACAAATGGTATATTAAGGAACTCATTTCGGTTTGTGAGATATGCCTGTTTTAAGGTTCCGATGGTCTTGATGACTTCTGCCTCCGATCGGGCCTTCTCTAGTCCATCTCATCCATGAAAGTGTTTGTGACCCACTGTTCACATCCCCAAGTGTAGGGTCTCGATGTAATAATAATCTCGGTGAGACCGAGGTCGAATCCACAGGGACTGAACTTGTGTGCCTTCTGAATTTAACTAGAACTAGAACTAGAAGAACTAAAGCAGAAATCTAAATTTAAAGGAGTAAATGTGAATAAGGTTTAAACAATCAATTGAAAGTGGGATCTAGGGGTTCCATAGATCCACTTGTAGCTTCTAAGGATGCTATTATGCTTGATTCAAGGACACAACTGAAATCAGAGTCCTTATCCAGTTGGAAGAAGAGACGGTCAAATTTTTGAACTTCTCATGAATCTAGTCTTAACAGATGAGAGTTGTGAGGATAGGAAGTGATTCCATCACCCAACCATGCCCAGGAGATAGTGGCAAACAATTGGATATACCAATCCCACAACCCATCATAGGAGAATTGTGAAGATTAGGAAGGATTTCATAATCCTACCATGCCCAAGGGACGATGGTGAATAATGAGACTCACTAATTTTACAATATCAAATCAGGAAAAGAAGATATTCAAAGCGATTACAGATCTATTGTAATTTGTCACAACAAATCATTAAAAACTAAAAATATTCCTTAATAAAGAACTAGAATCCATAAGGTTCAATAAAAACATGAATCAACGAAAAGCAAACATCTCAATCACACTACAAGCTTCACCTCTTAGCCCTAGCTAAGAGGTTTAGCCAATCATAGACATTATCGAACTAAAGTCTCTCAAATAAAGCATAAAAAACCAACTAATGAAGAAGAAGAAAGCTCTTGAATGGCGGATCCACCCTTTTGTTTCACTCCTTGAACCCTAAAAGATGCCTAGGAACGTCCTTAGGACTCCTATTTATAGTTGTGAAGCTCCACCTTTCTCACTGACTTGGAATTTTCGCAAAGCGCCTCAAATTTCGCAATCCACGTCGGCCCCGTGTTAAAACTCTACGCGATTTCGATGGCACCGAAATCATATCTGAATTTTATCACATCTGAAAGTGCAGAGTACTTAGGTGGCACCAAAATGGCATTGGGTGGACCGAATTAAGCTTAGGTGGCACCGAATTAAGCTGTTTTCTTGCTGGACTGTTTTATGCACTTTCGATGGCATCGAAATTGCAGTAAGTGTCACCGAACTATCCTATTTTTCTGCTGTTTAAATTATGCTTTTGTCAATCTTTTCTCTATCCTTCGTACTTGATTTCCTTGGATCTTTGGTATAAGAATTCTTGGTTCTAGGTCTTCTAAGATCCCTCATTTGCCTAAGTGATTCTTGAGCACTAAATCCATGCTTTTAGCATTCTTTTCGATTTAAGCTCTCAGATTCACCTTGCAACACGAACGTGCATAAAATATAATATTAAGCAATATTATGTTCATAAAACCAAGATATAAATGGAGGAAAATATGCAATATTTGAGTCTCAATACGCACCCTAACCAGCATTTTGCTAGTCCTGAGCAAAACATATGAAAGATATTTTGAAGAATCACAGGATAATTTCTATAAGCTCAAGTGGTTCTAAAGACAATCCATTTCATAGAAATCTAGGATATATTAATATTAAGCAGTATTTACTCTTAAAATCTAGCACACAATAAATCTCATAGTCAAGTTCAAAGCATTAATCCTCCAATCAGAACAATCCTAAACATTGAGTTCCATGGGTGCATTGTGAAGCCTAGGCTTATCACAATCAAAGGTTCAATTCTCAATTTTCATGATAACATTAATAATCAAAAGAGCACTCAAGATAACTAAAACCTAAACCAAAACTTGCCTTACAGTTCAGCATTCTATGCTTCCAACTTTTGATTTTTCCATCGATGACTTTCACGTTATGTTCAATCTTTTCAATGATCTGTAATAGATAGCCTTTTTCTATGACAATTGTTTTTTAGTTGGGTATGTTCTTTTTCTTGCTTTTCAATTCTTCTTATGAACATGATGGACAAATTCCCCAGGTTGGTTCCTTTCATGCTTAGTAATCAATAAGTTAACAATTCAATATCAAACTAAAACCTTAATGTGTAAGCTAGAATTTATATATGAAATCATGACTCAATCAATGTTTAAAACTTCTAATCATGGATTAATAATTCGAACTTAACTTTGAAATTTGGTAAGTAACTAAATCTAAGAGTCATAACTTATCAACATTAAGTATCTTATAATTCTACTCTATGGATTATCTTTAAAATCACTTAATTCATAGAAATTTCAAAAAATTTCCACAATTTTTAAAAAATATATGTATTTTTTTTACTCAAAAACTAATAAAACACTGATTAGTTTACCTAATCCACACCCCCAACCTAAAATCTACATTGTCCTCAATGTAAAAGATATAAGCATGTAATGCACATGAGGCAACGAAAAGAAAGGGAGTAGTGATGGAAAGGTGTAAGGCCCGTACCCTAGTATCATATTGTTCATTACCGCGATCCTCCCCGTCGAATACTGGTGACTCACGACCTATAGACAGTGATTGCGAGCGACCTTAAGTCACATCCCATAGATCCGAGTCGACTCGACCCGAAACCTATACCAATGCGATCATACCGTCATCGCGGTTCCAACGCTGCATCTTGCGCACCAATGTGATGCCTGGGTTAGGAGCTGTGGGCCCGCGTGTATTTTGAGGGACACTACGCATTGTGAAATCTGAAAAGATTCCAGTTTGGAGAAATCCCTAACCAAGTCATCATTGCTTAGTCCACATAGCCACCATGCCTATCCTATAGGTCATCATGACCTAGGCCACACATGCCCCTCTCTCTCATCATTGGCTAGCAAGTATGCTAGCCAAAGTTAACTTTCTAGCCCCCATGCCTCTTACACCTCATACATGTCATCATCACACCAGCCATCATTGTGTTACACATCATGATTACACTACAAGCATGCTTTCTCATCTCATATTACTAGACATCTCCCTCATTTCTCTATCCCATCTTCTCTTGCAACCCCAAAGAGAGTGAAATCGTCCAAGGAAAGAAAAGAGAGGAAAAACTCCAAAAAAAAACTCAGCCATTCTCTACCATTGATCTCACCCATCCAACCATTAAAACCCCATCATCCACCATTTAAGGAGCTTGGAAGCTAAGGAACCCTAGAAGCCAAGAAGGAGATAGACGTGTATGCTCTTTAGGGTAGATTTCTTCATTTTCATGCATGGGACAAGTTGGACCTACCAATTAAAGGTAAGGATCTCATCTTAGACCCTAGGTGTGGTCAATGGCCCACCATGACTTGCATACATGTATCCATGATAGGGCCGTCCTCCATGGACCCCATCATGATGTTTACTGATGTTCTATTTGTTTAAGGACATCTAGGCCCTAGTTTTGGGGTGGGAATAAGATTTCTTACCTAATTTCCTAATGTATGGTCCACCATGATGAACATCATATCCACACCCTTCACATGTAATCCTGTTTTTGTATATGGACAGCAAGTTTTTCTAAAAATCATATAAAATCGACCATGCTAAGATCAGAGTTGAAACTTAGGAATAATATGAATCACATTATAAACTAACTGTGGACCAAATTTTGTAGCCATCCAACAGTCCAATCATCCGTAACATCAAGTTTACTTGGCTACTGTTAAGTAGCACATACAGGATTTCGATTTGCCTAAAACAGACTCATTTTTGACTCCTTTAATAAATATAAAAAAAAAAAATATATTCCATTAGATTCGTAGAAAATCGAACCATCTTTTCAACGGTATATAATAAGCCTCAATCGGAGTTCGGACGGCTGAGATCTTAGCCTTATACGAAAGATGTATTTAGGGGCTTGTCATGACCATTCTTATGTGGGCCATATTCGTGATTGCAACAGTCAGATGTATTTGATATTTGTTCTTAACTTACTTGAGATAGTAAACAATCAAATGTATGGTCCATATGTCAGATTCTTTCATGATAAAATTTTAAAAATTCTTTACTGATAGATACTTCCGTAAGGATAAACCTTAAATTATTTTGTATGATCCAGATGGATCCCAGGCTCTGTATGGTTGGAAACCTATATATAGCCTGAATAACATACTCCCAAACCATCCATTGGCTCGGATTTTCCAACATAGTGGTTGATCATAGATATTTGAACAAGACATTTCATGTGTTACTTGTTTGTTGTATGTATGTCGACCACAACATTCATCCTCTTATTATGGACCCATTGGTAGTGAGACCACTTTTGATTTATGTACTTTATTAGTTCATTTAATCTGGAGAGCCATGTGTATTTATTTGTGTCTCTTATATATGCTTTGTTAACATGTGGGTCCCACTTGTCATTAAATCTATTTCATTTCCTTTGCACTTTCAGTTTGCTACAAATTTTTCAAGTACTTGATTGTATTGCATTTAGGCCTCTTTGACACCTCATAGTGAGCCCCACACTCTGTAGTTAAGGGTTTCGCTTTAGGGGATGTTTACTCTTTATGTAAGTGAGCTGGTATGTCCCACCTTTTTGTCAAGAATGATCCCTAAGTGTTTGAAAACTAGGCCCTAAGTTGTGATAGACCCCATTGCTGAAAATTGTCTGATTATTTGTATTTTGTACCAACTTTGGGCCTCTGTAGTAGACCACACACTGAAGATATGAGTAGCCCACCACTTGGAACCTTTAACTTATACCAATAAATAGATAAATAATATTTTACTTGGGCTAAATCAGACCCCACATGATCAGGGAGTGGATCCCAAAATGTGGTCAGGCATGGCTGTGTAAAAAATTATGTGCAAAAAATCAAAGTATCTATGTTTAGCCCTATACCAAATATTACGTGTGCATAACCAGTTGGTCCCAGCTTATAGTTTTTGAAGTACATATATAGTACAACCAAGGGCACCTGATGGGCACTGAAAGGTGGTCCCCTGTGATCATGGGACGTACTCAAGATTGGGCCAAAACTAATTTTGCACTATGTTTCCTGCACATTTCCTCCAAGTACCCATATTTGGGACATCATCGTAAATTGTATACACAAAACCATTGAGGATCACTTTATACCTTTTAAAGCCCATACATAGAGCTACCAGATGGATCATTCCTTTCACTAGATGTGCGTCCCACATGATCATTAATCTAAATTGAATTTGGCTAGAAACCAACATTATACAAAAATCTGTTTGATGTAAAATTTATGTAAGGCCACGTCAGTGGGGTCCATCACCTTTCCAAAGCATTTAATATAGCATCTAAACTCTGAAAAATAACTCTTAGATATTGTTGAGCTTAAAAACCTTAAGTGGGCCCAAGAAGATGCCGATCTGCGTTTATTCCGAAGAAACACCGCGTGTTGCGGATTTCGAGGGAATCTCTACTATAAGTCTCATCAATCAACCTTTAATGCATCCCATATATCAAGTACATTAACCCATCCCCTCCTTTTTCAAAAAAATCTACCCTATTTTCACTCACCACTCCTCTTTTTCCCATTTTCAACATCCATCATACCCTTTTTTCAACTTTTCAACCGAAACCATCACCCATCACACCTCACCCATCCATATCTCCTCTCTCTCTCTCTCTCTCTCTCTCTCTCTCTCTCTCTCTCATTTCTCAAATCTCCAAGCAACTCAACCCCAAGCCTCATACATCCAAGCTCCCATCTCCCTCTCAAGTGTGGTCCACCTTCCATCATCCATCTACACCCTCCCATCTCTCATCCACACCATTAATTAACCGTCATCCTCTATCTAGGAGTAGGTGTGTTGCATTTGAAGCTAGGGAAATTGAAGGAGGCCCACTAGGTGGGTGAAATTTATTATTTTAAATTTTAGGGCCCACTTGTTGGTGGGACCCATTTGGATGTATGTGATTTAATCAAGAGGACCCATAGTGGCGGGGTTCCTCTATCTCACCGTATATCTCTCTTTATCTCTCTCTCTCTTCCTTTGTAATGGTGTAGATCCCACCAATATGTGCTACATCTGCCCCGTCCATCTACATCAGACGGTGTGGCCCACTTTGGTACAGGTGATGATCCACACCATCCACTGTTTGGATGGGCCCAATGCATTTTTTTTTGTATATATATACATATATATATATGTTATATTTTATATAATATATATAACATAATGTGTATTATATATATAATATGATATATATATATTATAGGTATATATATATATATATTTGGTGGGCCACGTCCATGTGGGACCCACCACAAGGTACGTGTTTATCCACACCGTCCAGCGTCACTGGACGCTGGACGGGCGAGCCCTTTGTGTATTTAAAAAAAAAAAAAAAAGAGAAGGGAGAGGTGGGCCACTCATGCAGGCCCCACCTTGATGTTTTTATGTAATCCAAGCCGACCATCCTATTTCCCAGATCATTTTAGGCGTTGAGCCGAAAAATGATCTCGATCTGAACTTTGGTGGGCCATAGCATAGCGAACAAGTTTTTTACCATTGAAATCTATCCCGATGCTTCTATATATCAGAAAACTACTCAATATTGGACTCTATAGGTTTGTATCGAGCCACAGGGACTAATGGCTGGTGTGGATCTTACTAAAGCGGGCCCCGCCTAGGACAAACCGTAGAAAAATAACTTTTCAAAAAAAAAAAAAACAAAGAAGCAGCAGCGGCAACCACAGAAGGCGCAGGCTGCTGACGGACGGACCGAGCAGGGCCCTCACGGCTCAGCTCTGGGCCCCACTTTGATGCGTTTCATTCATCAGTACCGTGCAATTGATAGGCCCCCACAGACCAGCCATCCAGCCCAAAAATCAGCTGTAGAAGGGACTCGGACGGGCCACACCATCTAGAAACGTGAGAAGACATGCCTAAGACACATAAAATCCTTTGGTGGGACCCCACTGAGTTTTAGACGTTCCTGAAATTTGGTCTGGACCGTTAGTCCAGTGGGACACATAATGGGTGGTCTGGATCAGTGGACCACATCACAGTGGGCCCCCAAATCATGACCCGATGAACGGTTAAAAAAAAAAAAAAAAAAAAGAGGGTTCCAGCGTGACCCTGTGACAGGTTGGATGGCAACAAACATCACTGTGGGCCCTACCCTCCTATGGTCCACGTGAACTGTTTGGATGGCAAACAAACATAGCAGTGGGTCTTACTCAAGGTCCACGTGACCTTAGGAATGGATTGGATTGCAAATAAAAATCACAGTGGGCCCATTTTGTATGAAAAAAATAAATATCAGTGGGCCCATTTTGTATGAAAAATAAATATTAGTGGGCCCTATCCAGGCCCACGTGACCTTATAGATAGATTGGATGATAAATAAAAACTACAGTGGGCTCTACCTTGGTCCACATGACCCTATGAATAGTTGGGTGGAAAATAAACATTATGTTGGGCCTTAAGTTGGGTGGAAAATAAACATTATATTGGGCCTTAGGCTAGGTAGAAAATGAGCATTTTGGTGGGCCCCACTTATGTAAGTATTATAAACCACACCCTCTATTAGTGTGGGCTCCATCATAATATATGTGTTTCATCCAACTGTCCAACTGTTTTGGAAATAATTTAAGGCCCATGGTGGAGGCCCATCTTCATGTATTAGTGGTCCTTGTTGAGGCCCACCTTGATTGTATTAGGCCCATATTATGAGGTCCATTGAGGCCCACCTTGATATAGATATGGGGCTCATGTTATGTAGCCCATTTGATGTATTTGGGTCCTTGGGTCAAGGCCCAATTAGATGTACAAAAGGCCCATTACAATATGTGATCCATGGAAGGCCATTCCTTGGGAGCAATGTTGGATTGATGTCCACATTGAATGGATAATGTTGGTTAAATGTCCGCATTATAACTCTCCCTAAGGCCCATTGATAGGCCCAAAATTATGGTAAGAAGGCCGCCTAGGGCCATCTCCATTATATCTAGAGCCCATCTCTTTATACATGTTTAGTATAGATCCATGATTCATGATCATTCGCACCATATGTATGCCTGATGTGAGGGTGATAGATCATAGCATATACCTTTGCATAGTTTGGACAAACTCGGCTCCCTGATAGGCGGAGTTGCCTCATATAAGTGCATGGTATATACAGGACTGTTGCATGACTGATAGTGCGACTCATGCACTTGCATTTGTGTGATTGTAGTTACTGTATGCCCTAGCGACATCAGGGCCATAGCCTCCATAGACACATCGTGGATGGCTGGGTTGGATACCGGAAATATTTGGTTCTAGCATACGGGCGCCATAGACGTCCCTCGGTGAAAATTCCTAAACCCGATGGTACCAGAGGATGACTCCAACGTCGAGACCGAGTGGATATACGAGCGCATGAGGGCCGAATACCAGGAGGCCGCGTCTCCCACTGTGTCGTGGTCGGTTGGAAAGGAGTGTGGCCTTACTCGCCCGACGGTAGGGGGCAATACTAGGCTGAGTTTGACCAGCTCGCGAATGGGTCCGCTATCGACATGCCGGATAGGTATTGACAGACTATTGGTCAGGCGGATAGTGAGGTTTCTTACGCTCACTTGGACTGTGCGGCTAGGAGAGCGACAGTGCCATTTGGAGTGTATTGAACCCCGGTGACTATCCAGAATGAGAACTGTACTGATACATGATGAGGATTGGCATGCTTGAGTTGCATCTCGCATCGCATGGCTGTGTTATGGCCGATAGCATTTATATCTTGCACCGCATAGCCTTGGTACGGCTAATTGCATTCATGTGCTCATCACCATGATTCCGCATCACTCTGACCTTGCATTTTGAGTATGTTTATATTGCGCACACACTTACACCACCCTCTAAGCTTTCCATAGGCTTATGCAAGATTGATGCGTGCAGGTGACGCCAGGACGCAGTCGCAGTCATAATCTCACCGTAATTGGACCGTGCAGACGAGCTTTGGAGTTTCTATCTTTTGTTACATTGTATTTTTCCCTTTCTGTCGCATTGTACTAAAAAGTTTTTGATCATAGTGGATTTTGTGGTGGTGTTCTTGTGGTTATTGTTTGAGGGTTATGCTTTTTGTTATGCTCATTATGATTCAGACTGATGATTTGAAACCCTCCTTGTAGTCTCCCAGGATCGGAACCTGGTGAATGGGTGCCGGGGTCCGAGAATGGGGTTCTACGGAGGCTGTCGGCGCCGAATTCGGCGATCGGGAATTTTGTGAGCCCGGTTTCCGAGTTCGGGGCGTGACACATAGAGCTACCAGATGGATCATTCCTTTCACTAGATGTGCATCCCACATGATCATTAATCTAAATTGAATTTGGCTAGAAACCAACATTATACAAAAATCTGTTTGATGTAAAATTTATGTAAGGCCACGTCAGTGGGGTCCATCACCTTTCCAAAGCATTTAATATAGCATCTAAACTCTGAAAAATAACTCTTAGATATTGTTGGGCTTAAAAACCTTAAGTGGGCCATTTAATATGGGTTATCTTATATGGGCCTTACCTTTCATATAATGAGGTCCACCTGGCATGTTTTGTAAATAGGTGTTGTATAACTTGTAAAATATTTAGTGGACAGATCTTACTGTCCAAATGTTCTCTTAAGACATAGGTGGCCTTAGGCCTATCTAAATGATGCAATGCTAAGGCCCAAGCGGGCCTAACACTAAGATAAATCATTGGGGAGTGAGAAGCCTATAATGGTAGCCTTCCTTAAGCCCGTTGGCAGCCCCATTGCCTACTGGGCAGCGTGTCTTTCATACTACGTCTAGTCAAGTGGACCATGCTTAGAGAGACCTATTTTACAATGCATAAACTGGATAATTGGGTTTTTTCACATTTTTTGTGTATATGGCTAATAGGCCCAATATGATATATGACATGAAAGATGTTAACATGTTATCCTTTATGTTTGAGATTGTGTGTTGTTTTTAGTTGGTGAAATATGTGGGTCCCACTTAGTTGTGAAATTAGATCCACACCATTGAAAGTGTTGTGGTTGGACATTTATGCCCTTAGGTTGGCCTATTGGTTCACCAAGTGAGACTCACACTTGACCTATACGACCCCATGCCTTACATGTAGTTCAAGTCCAGTGTAAAAGTCGCACTAAGTAGGATGCACCTAGTGATGGGTGAGATGATAATACATGTATGGTAACGTGATAACGATGATTGTGAGTTGTTGGTTAAAATGATAAGTATGATTTAATGGATGGTGAATTATATCATATATATTGATAATGGATGAGTAATTATTTATAGTACTTATGGCATTGTTTATGTTAATTATGAAGTGAAAATGATCCTCATGGTAATAATGATGATATTTTATATGTGTGCATGATGACAAAACATGCTTAGTACATCATGATACATGCTCATACGCATCATTGGTATACTTGTTATGAGGGATGATTGATTATAGCATATGACATTGGGCTGAGATGTTTATGAGACTCATTGTGAGATGGAGTTGCTCTCACATGATCGAGCGAAACATGCAGGTTTGATGCATGACTGGATGGTATGACTTATGCATCTCGCATTTTGTGTGATATGATCGACACACTGAGAACATGCTTAGTATAACATCATGATACATGCTCATACACATCATTGATATGCCTGTTATGAGGGATGATTGATTATAACATATATCATTGGGCTGAGATGTTTATTGGAATTCTTGTAAGACGGAGTTGCCCCACATAAGGGCGGTACACGCAGGTTTAATGCATGACTGGATAGTATGACTCATGCATCTCGCATTTTGTGACATGATCATTAGGCACCCTAGCAACATCAGGGTTATGGCATCCACAGGCTTATCATGGATGGTCAGGTTGGATACCAGAAATGTTTAGGATTCAGCATATGGGAACTTTGGACGTCCTTGAGTGAAAGTCCCTAAACCCCCGTGGCCAGGGGATGCTCCAACGTCTAGACCAAGTGGATAAATGAGCGCACGAGTGCCAAGTACCAGTAGGCCCACTACACCAAAACAGCGAAAAAAGGATAGTCCAAAACCGTCTTAAATGACCAAAATAGACAGTCATGGACCGTCGCACGGGCCGTCAAATTTTGACGTATCGTATTACTTAAAGGACGGTCGAAAACCATTATTCTTGTTGACGAAAAAAAGAACGGTCATAGACCGTCTCTTATGAGCCTTCAAAGGACGGCCATCGACCGTCCTTAAAAAGGACTGTCATAGACTGTCTCTAATTTCCTTCAAAGGATGGCCATGGATCGTCCTTTAAAAGGACGGTCATGGACCGTCCTTAAAAAAGACTGTCATAGACCGTCTCTTATGAGCCTTCAAAGGACGGCCATAGACCGTCCTTTAAAAGGACGGTCATGGACCGTCCTTAAAAAGGACTATCATGGACCGTCTCTTATGAGCCTTCAACTGTCCTTAAAAAGGACTATCATGAACCGTCCCTTATGAGCCTTCAAAGCACATTTCCAAATTATATTCTATCGTATTCTTCCTGGTATACACCTGTTATATAATATATTTCATCATATTCACATTCACATCCATCTAAACCCAAAATACGTAAATCCAACATAAACTACATTCATCCAAACATAAACTACATCCATCCAAACACAAACAATCTTATCCACATTACATTCATCCACACATAAATACATAAAAGTTTAACATCATAACTTAAAAAAAAAAGGAAAAAAATCAGTTCTTTTTGTGTCTTTCATCTTAAAAAAAAAAATATTAAACCAAGTTTGGGTTCGGGATCGGATTTAGGTTTGGGTTTTCAAGTTTAGCTTTAGGTTTAGGTTAGGAAGTTGAGATTAGGATTAGGTGTAGGTTTAGGTTTAGGAATTTAAGAATACATTTAGGTTATAGGTTTAGGTTTAGGTTCAGGTTTAGGTTAAGGTTTAGGTTTAGGTTATAAGCTATAGGTTTAGGGAATTGAGAATAGGTTAAGGTTTAGGTTTAAGAAATCGGGTTCGGGTTCGGGATCGGGTTTAGGTTTGGGTTTTCAAGTTTAAGTTTAGGTTTAGTTTAGGGAGTTGAGATTAGGATTAGGTGTAGATGTATGTTTAGGGATATGAGAATACATTAGGTTTTAGGTTTAGGTTTAGGTTATAGGGTATAGGTTTAGGTTTAGGTTATAAGCTATAGGTTTAGGGAATTGAGAATAGGTTAAGGTTTAGGTTTAGAAAATCGGGTTCGGGTTCGAGATCGGGTTTAGGTTTGGGTTTTCAAGTTTAGGTTCAAGTTTAGGTTAGGGAGTTGAGATTAGGATTAGGTGTAGGTTTAGGTTTAAGGATTCGAGAATACATTTAGGTTTAGGTTTAGGTTTAGGTTTTAGGTTTTAGGTTTAGGTTATAAGCTATAGGTTTAGAAATTGAGAATAGGTTAAGGTTTAGGTTTAGGAAATCAGTTTCGGGTTCAAGATCGGGTTTAGGTTTGGGTTTTCAAGTTTAGGTTTAGGTTTAGGTTAGGGAGTTGAGATTAGGATTAGGTGTAGGTTTTACATTTAGGTTTAGGTTTAGGTTATAGGTTACAGGTTTAGGTTTAGGTTTAGGTTAAGGTTTAGGTTTAGGTTATAAGCTATAGGTTTAGGGAATTGTGAATAGGTTAAGGTTTAGGTTTAGGAAATTGGGTTCGTGTTCAGGATCGGGTTTAGGTTTGGGTTTTCAAGTTTAAGTTTAGGTTTAGGTTAGGGAGTTGAGATTAGATTTAGGTGTAGGTTTAGGTTTAAGGATTTAAGAATACATTTAGGTTATAGGTTTATGTTTAGGTTATAGGTTTAGGTTATAAGCTATAGGTTTAGGGAATTGCGAATAGGTTAAGGTTTAGGTTTAGGAAATCGGTTTCGGGTTCGGGATTAGGTTTAGGTTTGGGTTTTCAAGTTTTGGTTTAGGTTTAGGTTAGGGAGTTAAGATTAGGATTAGGTGTAGGTATAGGTTTAGGGATTTGAGAATACATTTAGGTTTTAGGTTTAGGTTTAAGCTTTAGGTTTTAAGTTATAGGTTTAGGTTTAGGTTTAGGTTCTAGGTTATAAGTTTAGGTTATAGGTTATAGCTTATAGGTTAAGGTTTAGGTTATAGGTTTAGGTTTAGGTTTTGGTTAAGGTTTAGGTTTAGGTTATAGGTTTAGGTTAAGGTTTAAGTTTTAGTTATAGGTTATAGCTTTAGGGAATTGAAAATAGGTTAAGGTTTAGGTTTAGGAAATCAGGTCCGGGTTTGGGATCGGGTTTAGGTTTGGGTTTTCAAGTTTAGGTTTAAGTTTAGGTTAGGGAGTTGAGATTAGGATTAGGTGTAGGTTTAGGTTTAAGGATTTGAGAATACATTTCGGTTTTAGGTTTAGGTTTAGGTTTAGGTTCAGGTTATTGGTTTAGGTTATAAGTGCAGGTAATAGGTTTAGGTTTAGGTTAGGTTATAGGTTAAGGTTTAGGGAATTAAGAATAGGTTAAGGTTTAGGTTTAGGAAATCGGGTTCGGGTTCGGGATCAGGTTTAGGTTTAGGTTTTCAAGTTTAGGTTTAGGTTTAGGTTAGGGAGTTGAGATTAGGATTAGGTGTAGGTTTAGGTTTAGGGATTTGAGAATACATTTATGTTTTAGGTTTAGGTTTAGGTTTTAGGTTATAGGTTAAGGTTTAGGTTTTAGGTTTAGGTTAAGGTTAGGTTCTAGGTTATAAGTTTAGGTTAAAGGTTATGGGTTAAGGTTTTAGGTCATAGGTTTTGGTTTAGGTTAAGGTTATAGGTTTACGTTTAGGTTAAGTTTAGGTTTAGGTTTTCATGTTTAGGTTTGGGTTTTTATGTTTAGGTTTAGGTTTAAGGATTTGAGAATACATTTAGGTTTTAGATTAAGGTTTAGGGAATTGAGTTTAGGTTATAGGTTCAATTTATAGGTTATAGGTTTAGGTTAAGGTTTAGGTTTTGGGTTATAGGTTTTGGGATTTGAGAATAGGTTTAGGTCATAAGTATAGGTTTAGGTTAGGGTGTAAGTTAAGGTTTAGGGAATTGAGTTTAGGTTATAGGTTATAGGTTTTTGGTTTATGTTTAGGTTATAGGTTTTGGGATTTGAGAATAGGTTTAGGTTATAAGTATAGGTTTAGGTTAGGTTAGAGGTTAAGGTTTAGGGAATTGAGTTTAGGTTATAGGTTATAGGTTTAGGTTAAGGTTTAGGTTTAGGTTATAGGTTTTGGGATTTGAGAATAGGTTTAGGTTATAAGTATAGGTTTAGGTTAGGTTATAGGTAAAGGTTTAGGGAATTGAGTTTAGGTTATAGGTTTAGGTTTAGGTTATATAGGTTTAGGTTTAGGTTTTTGGTTTAGGTATAGGCGTAGGTTATGGATTATATGTTTAGGTTTAGGTTTAGGAATTCGGGTTTGGGTTCTTGTTTGTGTTCACGTTTATGTTCGGGTTTAGGTTATAGGTTTAGTTTTAGGTTATAGGTTATAGGTTTAGGTTAAGGTTTAGGTTTAGGTTAAGGTTTAGATTCTGGTTAATGTTATAAGTTATAGCTTATAAGTATAGGTTATAGGTTTAGGTTAAGTTTAGGTTAAGGTTGTAAGTATAGGTTATAGGTTTAGGTTAAGGTTAAGGTTTAGGTTTAGGTTATAAGTATAGGTTTTAGGATTTGAGAATAGGTTTAGGTTAAGGTTATAAGTTTAGGTTAAGGTTATAAGTATAGGTTTAGGTTATAGGTTAAGGTTTAGGTTTAGGTTATAAGTATAGGTTTTGAGATTTGAGAATAGGCTTAGGTTATAAGTATAGGTTTAGGTTAGGTTGTAGGTTAAAGTTTAGGCAATTGAGTTTAGGTTATAGGTTATAGGTTTAGGTTAAGGTTTAAGTTGTAGCTATAGGTTTTGGGATTTGAGAATAGGTTTAGCTTATAGGTTAAGGGTGTGATCCCTACAAATACAGATATAAACACGGCTTGCTCCAATTGGCCAGACCCTTCCAATGTTGTCTATAGGAAATGGACAGCTTCATCATGGTCATAATAGCGGTTCCCACCTTCCAGGGACCCTCGCTCAATATCCTGATAGCTCCGACGCACATCCGGGTCTGCTCTATTAATTTCAAGTAAATAAATAAACACGGCCTGTGCAAATGGTCAGGCCCCTCTAATGTTGTCCATAGGAAATGGACAGTTTCATCATGGTCATAACCACGGTTCCCACCTTTCTGGGACCCCCGCTCATCCGGATAGCTCCGACGCACATCCGGGTCTGCTCCACTAATTTCGAGCAAATACATAAACACGGCCTGTCCAAATGGCCAGGCCCCTCCAATGGTTATAACAGCGGTTCCCACCTTTCAGGGACCCCCGCTCAACATCCGGATAGCTC
Organism: Magnolia sinica; assembly: GCF_029962835.1. Lineage (NCBI taxonomy): Eukaryota > Viridiplantae > Streptophyta > Magnoliopsida > Magnoliales > Magnoliaceae > Magnolia > Magnolia sinica. Next base: position 119,902,421 of record NC_080574.1, on the reverse strand, counting down.
CGATGCACATCCGGATACATAAATGGGTACAGTTTCAAATAACATTATTAGCAATGTTTCAAATGCATACCTCCTTTAGAAAGTCCTTCAGTTAATCCTCATAAAATTCCTGATCTGTAAGAACCTTAACGGCAACATCCTGCATTCCATGATTAAATAAATAAGAAGATGCATCACCTTTACTTTCAAGTCAAACAAAAATGGGACAGAGAACCATGTAAGAAACATGAAGAAAAATGTGGATTTCTTTGAATATGATAGAGAGATTGGTCTAGGAACTGAACTGCAAATTACTCTCATCAGGTTAGTTATCAGAATAACATTTCTAGAGAAGTTCCTTGCATTAAACGCTTGCCTATGTAATTCAATTGTCTTCAGTAAAATCAAATTACTATCTTAAAAAAATGCATGCCACGTATGTGAAATGTCATTTTCAAACCAAACTACACTCGCTATTTTCAAATCTCACGCAGCCACTTCATTCCCCCACTATCTCCCTCGATTTCCCCACTCTTACCTCTCCGTCTCTCTCTCTCTTGAAGCAAAAAAGAAGAAGAAGACGAAAAAAAAACTCTTTTATATTTTTTCAATCCATCTTCCATTTTCTTCTTAATAAGAAAATCCATATTTACTAATATTCCCATTTTTCTATTTTTCAAAAGAATGAGTACAGACTCCAAAAGCGTCAACTCTAGCACTCGTACTTTCAGCCCAAACCCTAACCAAGGACTCCAAAATTGCCAAGTACTCGTAAACATTCATTGTAAGCATTTTTTGTCTGAGCCTCCCCACACCTTAGATTGCATATGGTCATGGTTCAAATGTAAAATGGTAACACAAAAACAAAAAATTAACATCACTATCATACATGGAATTTGAGAGAAGCAAATGCATTGTCATGAATTTGAGACCATCCAAGAGCTAAAGCAAGCTTCAACAGTAACCAAGTGTTTCAAATAAATGCAGTTTTTTCATATTAAGATGGGGAACATGCATACTATAGGAGATGAAACGAGAAGAATAGCTCCCTCAAACGCCACGACCCTGAGTTACAGGTGATCTCCACCTAGTAGTCTCAGCAGGCTCCCTATTGCTAAGATTCTGCAAGAAAGAAGAAGAAGAAGAAGAATGAGAAGATATTTGTTAATAATTTCAGTCACTAAAAAGGAAAAAAATAAAATAGCCAAGCTAATATGATGCGTATGCATTTATCAACTTAAGGACTCAATGGCGAATGTCAATAGATTGAGACAATACAACATTAAACAAGGTATTTCAATCTTACAAACAATGAACTCATAGGTAAAAAAGGGTCATCATCAAATACATGTAAGAGATGACTGTGAGACCCGACCCGAGTTCGCAGGTGTGCATATGTGTATGTGAGTATGCATTCCGTCCATCTTGATCCCGCGATCCTACCGGTCAAATCCCGATGACCTGTAACCCTTGGATAGTGTTTGCGGTCATCCGTGAGCCCAGTCGTGAAGACCCGACTCGGATCGAGTTGAGACCTATGTCATTGTGACCGCATCGTCGCTGCGGTTCCAACGATGCGTCTTGTGTGTCCATCCGATGTGTGGATCATAAGTTATGTGCATCTCATTTGTAGCCTTTGAGCATGATCATGTGGCCCACCTAGTGTGGAGGGCACATTTTTCAAGGTGGCCACCCTCTTTTGTGTAAATTCCAACACACACTACCCATACACTACCTAAACCCCCAAATCCTACACCACCCACCACCCACACTACCCATCCCTACTCTAGCCTAGCAACATAGTTTATATCACCATAGGTTATGATGATTTTTCTCTTATCTAGGAGAGAGAGTGATGATTACTTTTCCTCTCTCTTTTCTAGCAATTTCCATACTCTCCCTCTCATTTCTCTCTACTCTCTTCTCTCTTTCTTTCTCTCTTAGAAAAAAATCCAGCCCCATTTTTCCTCTTCTCCAGCCCCTTCTCCCTCAAATCCCCTCCCATCTAACCTTCAATAATCCATCTCACCCATTGAAACATGTCCCTTGGAGCATAAAGAGAAGATTGATGTAACTTTGGAGTGGGATCCATTAAGGTGGGTGATTATAATTGTTGATCTTCTTTTCTACCCTTTGATCTTATTTTTCTTTCTAGATGGATCATATGGGACCCACCAATCCATGGAGGAGATCCCATTTGATCCCATGGATGTGGCCCTTTGGCCCATCCTACATGCATGTCATGATCCATGATGGGGCCATTCTCCATGGACCCCATCATGATGTATTTAATGATCCACTCCATCTTAAGGTCATCTAGACCATAAGGATCATGTTGGGATGGCATCCCAACCATCCATAGCAATTATAGATCATGCATGTAGTGATTTTATGTTGCATGTACAATCAATGTAGTTGTATGGGTATGATTCACTCTTAGGAGGGCCCACTAGTGGTGGGGCCCTACCCCCATGGCCGGATTACTCTCTTTCTTTCTTCTCTTTTCTCTGATGTATGGATGATAATGTGTGTGTGGCCCATTTATAGTAGGCCTTGGATGTCCCAAAATAAATAAAAATAAAAATCCAGCAATGTGGGATGCTCTTACCACCTAACTCCATGATCATTGGACACCTTAATCAATGCATGCAAGTGTCCTAGTCCTAGTATGTGATCTGGACTTATGCGGGGCCCACTGAGGAAGGCCACACACCCTTTTTATGGCTGAGATTATTGAGATATAGGCTGATGTGTCCAGCCATGTATTGCTGTCCAAAAACCTGGACTGTTGCATGGACTGTCATGTTCAATCTTTGGCATGGATTTTTGGATCATGATTGCCATTATTTTCTTTATAATTATGGGGTGTAATGAGAAGATATGGACCCCACCATGAGGTGTGATGGTTTATACCTCAGATGGCCCATGAAATGGTACCCAAAAAGGAGGCCCATAAGAGTGGGCGGTCCACTTTGTTGGGCTGTCCAGCCCACATGTATGGAGGGAAAACATACACTTCAGCTTGGTTTCTCTAAAGGATGGGCCACTTTTATGGACCCCACCTTACTTTATTTTATAAAGAAAATACTAAACCTCCATTTTCCCCCTCTTGGATGAAGGTTGGGCCCACCTTATTGGGTAAACAATGCATGGACAGCAACATCTCTTCCTGAACAGATTGAAATTCCTAATTTAATTAAAATATTTATGAGTATCCAAAAATTATAAAATTTTGCAGAGAGGTGGTTCACTTATGGTAGGACCCACCTACAAAATTTTGGGGCCAATGGACACCTGTACATACCATGGTGGTGGTTGGACCGGCCCATTACAATATGGTGTCCAGATCAGTCCAATTTTCTGGACAATCTGTTTCATTTAAATAAATTAAAATATTTTTAAGTGTTCAAAAATTTTGAAATTTTGTGGGGGTATGACCCACCTATAGAAGTATCTCTCTGCAAAATTTTAGGCCCAACGGACAATCGAACTGACTATGGTGCGGCCTACAAATTTGGGTCAGTTTGGGCCAAATACCCAGGCCCATATGGGATGCCCCATGTGGGCTACCTGCTGGACTTTGGTCTAGCAGTGTGGCCCACCTACTCCCTTCTGTAGTATGATGTAACCCTATGTGGTGGGGCCCTCTGACTTGATAGTTGGACCACTTGGGCTGATGTCCTAATCAAATGAAACAATTACTGGACTCCAATAAGCCCATAAACTTGTTGGGTTAAAAAAATCCACCAACTTGTTATAATTATGATTGGCCTTTGGGCTGAAATTTTGAGGAGTGGGGCCCACCACATTGTGAAGATCTTAGAGAGAGTAATTTATACCTTTGGTTCCTTAAATGTTGGGCTTGATAAATGCACTTTTGAGGCCCACCACAGTTGAATTCAATTGGGTCCATGAATGTAGCTGGTTGTTGAACTCTTTAGGCCCAATTGGGCTGGAACTTTCCAGATAGGCCCATTGAACTCTTAGGCCATTTTTACCATAATATTGTGTTGGGTTAGTGGGCCGGATTACACAAGTAGATGGGCCCTTGGTTGCCCACCAAATCAACTTTAATACTTGGGCCGGGTTGTAGGCCCAACTTACTTGACTAAGAGCATGACATTTGCCCATGTGGTTTGAGCAATGGGTTATCCACTAGGCCACCACAATATATGGGATTAGTGGCCTTTATGTTGGGCCCTAACCTTTCCCCTATGGGCCTATAGTGGTATATATTGGTTGGGCTATGTGTGTTTCCCTTGGACCCATGTTTTGGATAGGCTTTGGGCCGCCTTTTTGAAGCCCAACATGAGTGTTTGTGGTATGATTATGGCTGTCCGTTTCTTATTTCTGATGTTGCGTGGGCCTTGGGCCTTGATCCATGATTAATTAGAGATGGGCTACCTCTTGGGGACCAATTGTGGTTGGATGTCCACATTGGTGGCCCTAAGGTAGGCCCACGGGCTTCTATGAGTGGTTAAAGGTCCACCATAGACCCTTGCTAGGCCCGTTTCATCTATTTAGGCCATACCATTGTTCTCCTTAGTCTCGTGGGCTACCCCAGGTGTATGGGCCCCCATTAGAGGTTGTATTCCTTATGAGGAATTGGTTAAGTACCTAGACCCTTCATGGTTAGGTAAAGAGTTCATCTTCACCTCATTGGCACCCCTATTCATCTTCATGGCCCACTCACATATGCATCATATGCATGCTTGGTTGAGGTATGATTGGCCATGACTGTGTCATTGTGTAGGACATGTTGCTATCTCCTCGAGAGATGGATGCTTGGAATTGATGCATGGGTGATTGTGTGATTCATGCATTTGGCATTGCATAGCTTGTGGATATCCGCCCTTATTTCATCAGGGCCTTGCCTCCACAGGAGTATTCGTGGATGGCCGTATGTGTGGACACCGAAAATATTAGTTGAACATACCGGGTGCATAGGATGCCCATGGGTGAAATTCCCAAAACTTCCATAGTACCAAGGATTTGTTCCAACGCCGTGACCGGGTGGAATGCATGAGCGCACGAGGGCCTTATACCATTAGGCCGCGACTCCCACTATCATATAGTCGGTTGGATAGGGGTGTGGCCTTACCTGCCTGGTGAGAGGAGGCATTGCTAGGCTGAGGCTGACCAGCTAGTAAATGGGTCCGTTACCTTCAGGCCTTGTTGGTGATTGGTTGTCCACAGGCAGGTAGTGAGGTCTCTTATGCTCGTTTGACTGTGCGGGATCTGTAGAGCGGCAGTCATTCAGCAGTGTAATGGACCCCGGTGATTTCCTTATGATTGAACATGTACTTTACTTATGGTTTGGATATAAGCACTGACATTACTTACATCCCATTAGCATTGGCTGTACAAGCCCCCCTTTTATACATTGCCTTGGTATGGCACCCATTACTTATTACATCGCGTTCATAGTAAGCCTTGGTAAGACTAGTGATATGTTCATTGATTATGCTTCTCTCCTTATACCTCATACTATTCTTCTATACATCATTGTCACACACTTCTACCACCCTCTAGGCTTCTATAAGCTTATGCACGATTGATGCGTGCAGGAGACTCTAGGTAGGCACCGTAGCAGCAGAGCGTGGAGTAGAGTTGAGCAGTGAGGACTCCAGTGTTGCTGATTTCTCTCTCTTTTTCTTTTATTCTTATGTATGTCCTTTTGGACCTTTTGGATGATTGTAAAAGTTCAATTTTTTAGTGGATTTTGTGATGTGTGCCTTTGTTATTCTCAGATGTACTTGCTGTGATCTTAGGTATGCTCGCATTGGAAGTGATTATACTATTATGAAAATCCTCCTTGTAGGATCCCAGGATCGGAACCTACCTCAGGAGCCGAGAATGGGGTACTACGGAGGCTGTTGCGGCCAGAACCGGCCATCGGGTTCCTTGTGAGTCCGGTTACAGAGTCTGGGGTGTGACAATGACAATGCATGAAATGGAAATATGTTGTGCATTACATGGAACTCTAGTGCCTAGGGGAGTGAGTTTATATACAATTAGTAAGAAAAGGATTCTAATGAACATATCCAATAAATGAGAACTGAGAAAATAAAAATCACCAAGGGAAAAAAAACAGAAGGCTAAATTCATACATTTTGGCATAGTTCCCATGGAGACAAGTCCCGTACAGGCCTGGCCCGACAGTCCAAACTTGGTCTGCTTTAAGCTTGCAGGTCAAACACAGGCCTATGTTTAAGTCCACCAAATGAACAAGACAGGCCCAGTCCAAGTTTGATGGGGGTGCTTGGTGCTTGGATGGGGGTGCTTGGTGCTTGTAAAGTCTCTTCTTAGTGGTAGGGCTATCAAAAGGACACACTCATGGTTGGTTTCAACTGGATTTTAATTGGTCAGGCTGAGCTTGTCCGGCCAGCCCTGTTCATAAGAAATTTTAGAATCACATGGGCAAACCCACTCCAACAGCTGCAAAAGAAAATTACAGTGCCCAAATTTTCAGTTATGTACATGTACTCACCATCTCATAAAAGCATAGTTGAAGAATTTACCATCAGGATCAGCCACCCTTGCCATCGAAAGTGCATTGAAAGTGCCCATATCCACACCATTCATTTATTTTTCATAGAAGGGGAAGAATAAGAATTGTTCAATACTTGTTGATTATCTGTCTTTTTCTTTTTTTAGATTACTAATTAATCTGATTAACCAAACACTATTAGCTGGTAAACATTCATTCACTATTGAAAAGAAACAGAAAGATTAGAAAAAGAAAATAAAAGGGGAAAAAAAGTACATTTGTCAACAACAGAAAAAAGAAGAAGAAAGAGCTAGAAAATAGACTAACAGAATCCAGCAGGATGTTTGGAAAGGGTGCCAAAACCCTAGGTTGGTTAGCCATGAATGATATTCATGCCTCAGCTTGAAAGTTGTTGGGAGGGTCAGATAGAAGAAGTCAATACATTTATTTTAAGATTTCCAAAAGTTCAACACATCCAGGCCTTTAATATCAATCAAAAAGAAAATATAAACATGGGCATTGTATTTAGAGACATGGCAAAGCTCCATCTCCGATGTGGAGATCAAATGGCTATCTTCTAGACTCATAAATAAAGATAACTCCACAGAACAATGACTATAAGAAGAACAGAATCCCAGTAATTACATTATTTGGTGAACAAAAATGAGTTTTCTCATCCACAATAGCATGATATAGGAATCGGATATACACCTTACCTGCTTCTAATGAAATCCACTTTTCAATGTTCTTAAAAGCTAGAGACAATTCACACAGAGTACAATACTAGCCTTCCTCATTGTTTACCTGAAGTTATACTAATAGTTCATGTTACAGAATTTAAAAAGATGATGATGATGCATACTCACAGGACATGAAGGAGAGATGTATGGACATACCTAGAAAAAAAGATATTCCTACAGTAGAGAAAATTAAAAAAGATGCCCCCATGACCATATTTAGAATAACCCCAAAGGCTACAAGATAATATGACAGTGACAGCCAAGAACAGAATGCAAAGTTTAAATTACACGAGCCTTCACATTATTAAAGTACTTAATTAGTCCCTTTCATTCCCACTCAACTGCACATGGTTTATGGATGGTTCATTCCCACTCAACTACACATGGTTTATGGATGGTTCATTCCCACTGCAGGGGTCTATTTTTGGATGATTGGGTTGGCATACCTCAGCCATGTTGAATGATTGCAGTTGGCATCCCTCAGCCATGTGTATGGTGGATGCATTTTTTAGTATGATCCTCCATACACAGCCAAAGTAACATATCATTCCTCATTGATATGAGTCATAATTTCAGCTTTTCTCATATTACTCCGTATTGCAAAACTCAAAAAAATCGAGTTCAGGTTCGGGATCGGGTTTAGGTTTGGGTTTAGGAAATCGGGTTCGGGTTCGGGATTGGGTTTAGGTTTGGGTTTTCAAGTTTAGGTTTAGGTTTAGGTTAGGGAGTTGAGATTAGGATTAGGTGTAGGTTTAGGTTTAGGGATTTGAGAATACATTTAGGTTATAGGTTATAGGTTTAGGTTTAGGTTTAGGTTAAGGTTAAGGTTAAGGTTAAGGTTTAGGTTTAGGTTATAAACTATAGGTTTAGGGAATTGAGAATTGGTTAATGTTTAGGTTTAGGAAATCGGGTTCAAGTTCGAGATCGAGTTTAGGTTTGGGTTTTCAAGTTTAGGTTTAGGTTTAGGTTAGGGAGTTGAGATTAGGATTAGGTGTAGGTTTAGGTTTAGGGATTTGAGAATACATTTAGGTTTTAGGTTTAGGTTTAGGTTTAGGTTATAGGTTTTAGGTTTAGGTTTAGGTTTAGGTTTAGGTTATAAGCTATAGGTTTGGGAAATTAAGAATAGGTTAAGGTTTAGGTTTAGAAAATCGGGTTCGGGTTCAGGATCGGGTTTAGGTTTGGGTTTTCAAGTTTAGGTTTAGGTTTAAGTTAGGGAGTTGAGATTAGGATTAGGTGTAGGTTTAGGTTTAGGGATTTCAGAATACATTTAGGTTTTAGGTTTAGGTTTAGGTTATAAGTTATAGGTTTAGGTTTAGGTTTAGGTCTAGGTTATAAGCTATAGGTTTAGGGAATTGAGAATAGGTATGTTTAGGTTTAAGAAATCGGGTATGGGTTCGGGATCGGGTTTAGGTTTGGGTTTTCAAGTTTAGGTTAGGGAGTTGAGATTAGGATTAGGTGTAGGTTTAGGTTTAGGGATTTGAAAATACATTTAGGTTTTAGGTTTAAGTTTAGGTTATAGGTTTAGGTTTTGGTTAAGGTTATAAGCTATAGGTTTAGGTTTAGGAAATCAGGTTCGGGTTTGGGAACGGGTTTAGGTTTGGGTTTTCAAGTTTAGGTTTAGGTTTAGGTTAGGGAGTTAAGATTAGGATTAGGTGTAGGTTTAGGTTATAGGTTTAGGTTTAGGTTATAGGTTTTGGGATTTGAGAATAGGTTTAGGTTATAAGAATATGTTTAGGTTATAAGTATAGGTTTAGGTTTCAATAAGCTGTATGGAATTAACATTCCTCTATCCAACAACACACAAGTCAGCTAAGTAGATATTTATAGTCTGATATAAAGCAGCAAAATCTATAGCACTGCAGTCTGAAAGCAGAGCATGAGCATAAGATAGACTAGTATATATAAACATGGGTATTCAGTCAATAGATGTTGGAAAACCTGACAAGCCATCACATTTGTAGAGATATAATATAAATAAAAAAATGTTTTATTACATAAAAGTTTATTTAGCTTGCAGATGCATAAGATAAACTAGTATATCTAAACAAAAAGAAATGCACTTGCCCTATAAATACTACATAAATGCTTCTGAAATAATAGAATAGAATATAAATTGATTTTTCTTTTCCCTCACAGCCATGTCAATGTCTGACATGAGTGTTGAACACTGCCAGAAACCACTTTTTTTCCAGAAAATGGCGTGATCTTGTCACACTCATTATCTATTCAAGAAAAGGGGTTTACGAATGTCACTGACAGAAGAAAGAACACTGTTACTAGGACACAATAAATCGGTAGCTACATAGGTTCTAGATTATGGAACTATTCTTATGACGCACATCGGGTTTAGGTATTCTCTAGTATTATCTACTATTGAACCTAGTATTATCTACTACGTGCTAGTAACATACAACCAATATTGGGGCACCATCTCATAAGCTACAAGAATTTCATGTCCCCCTAAACAAGGTATCCTCCATTGATAACATATATATATATATATATATATATATATATATATATATATATATTATAAGTTCTTTATTTTCATTTACATTCACAAATACATTCATCATCCATCTAAGAAATTGAAACATTCATCATCCTCAAACAAGTAACTAATTATCTAACTTACAAATACGATTATCAATATTTAAGCACTAATTTAGAAAATAAAATTTCAATCTTACGTTACTTTTCATATAAGTTTCCAGATAAACTAACCTTCTCGCTTTCAGTAACCTTCTCCAAAATCTGAGATACGTTTGTTGTCGAGCTACTTACTTTTCCCACCTTTACTTGCACAGGATTGCTTAGATACTCCTTAATTATAATAAACAAAGGATAGTCAGAAAGAAGTTTGTCCTTAAATACTTTTCCATCAACATATGCAAGCAAATGCACCCTTATGCAAAGCACACAGAAATCATAAGGATAAGAAAAACACTAAAAAAAGAAAAAGAAAGAGTGGAAAACTAATCTGAAAAGCACATGGAAATCATAAGCATAAGAAAAACTTTAAAAAAAAACAATGCCAGTAAAAAAAAACCAAGTGCATCACAATCAGCATTTACTTTTCAACTTGAATGCATTACCTTTCCTTGGCTTTCTTTACTTGTAGCGACCAAAGGAAGTTCAGCAACATCCTGACCAAATATTCTAAGGATTCCAGCTGATACAACATCTAAACTGCATTGATTAAAAATGCAAGTATCAAAACAATTATGATCTGGAATACAAAAACTGCAAAGAGATACGAATGTGAAAGTTTGAATCTTCTGCAAAATTATATTTTGGCTTAAAGATGCAAGTTCTTACTTTACAGTTAAAATTGCACAATACATCCCACCAAATTCTTAACCCACTACATTTCTTCTGCAAAATATTTAAGAAACCACAGCAATGTGGTATGCTATACAAGATATAAATCATAAAGGCGGAGAAGAAAAGGATACAAGGAATCAGCAATTCATGCTTCACACTAAAACAAAATAATGATAATAGTAATAAATACAGGCATGCATGCCCGCATGCAATTGGGATCACTTGTGTCCTTATATGGGCCGGTGCGTGGTTATTCACATTCGCACCCTTGCCGGCAAACAGAATCAATTCATTTGTACAAAATTCAAATGAACAATGTCCATGACTTACCCGTAGTCCATAGCAGGGATCAGATCACAACCTATTTTTTCAACTATAGGATCGAAACAATCCTGGCAGAAAGAAAGAGGCAATGTTAAATAAGACAAACAAACAAGCACCTGCACATTAGGAAGGATTTTCATTCACGATTCAACAAACATAAAATTCATTTCATTTCCTTTTTATGACTTTGTATGTTGGTTTTCGGGTTTTCTATGTCGCTCCAATTTCCGATTCAATAATTTCCAAGTATCTAATCGGTCCCTAAAGTATCTAAAATTTGAACTACAGTTGATTTGATAATATTGCAACATATGTAAGCAAATGTATTACTTGAATTCCATGGCCAGCACATATATCACTACATGCAACTCACTAAAATTATTTTTACTCAAGAATATGCAACAACATATATATGCAAACAAGGAAAACTATTACTAGAATTTTGACAGAGGACCCCAAGCACATAGATTACTTCACTACATCTGCAAGAATTAATATTAGTATTTTTTTTTCCATCATCACCACCACATCATCATATGCACCCTTATGCAAAGCATGAAAAAATCTAGCCCCACAAACCTCATTAAACTACACAATAGTCCATTCCAAAGGCATTCCTAACCAGGATCGATTCCTTGCAGAGCTAGAAACGCAACCAAATGAGGCACTCCCCATTGGAATTCTATCCCTACCTGAAATCAAGAAAAAGAGCGAATAAGAACAGTTCAAATCCAATTCTCACCCATCCCACTTGTGATCTGGGCAAAGACATCTACCAAAAAAATGGGAGAAATCTCAAAACCAAATCCTCCAACCAAATGACACAACATCAATTTGCCCAATCTCACCACCTCACAAGAAGCATCTGAATACAGTACTGTGTAAAATCAGATCTAGAAAGATACAAACAAGCTCAGCGAAGCCAATCTCTCTCCAAAACAATCAGATCTACGAGAAACATAAACCGATATCATAAAACGAGTAACAGATCTACAAAAAGAACATCAGGGAATAATATCATAGATCTCAATACACAATACCAGATCCAAAAACAAATCCAAAACAACCAGAAAAAAAAAACATCAGATACAAAATTCATAGCCACGATCTGCACTAAATGGTAGAATAAAATGTAAAACAGCAACAAAAACCCTTGATTTGCAAAAGGAATTAATGATCAAAACCCTACATTACAAAAGTAATGATGGAAACCCTAGATAATCATGGTCGCCCAAGCAACCACTCTTGCCCTATTTGGGTGCAACCCACACACAAATTGGGCGGGCCGCACATAAGGTGGACCCCGCCGTCCAAATGGACAGCCCACCAAACCATACACGTCTAGGTGGGTCCCACCTCCCACTGCCCAAACACGCCCTAAATCTTCAAATCCCTAAATCCCCAATTCCCTAAATCCCCAAATCCTCAAATCCCTAAATCCCCAAATCCCCAAATCCCTAAATCCCTAAATACCCAAATCCCTAAATCCCCAAATCCCTAAATCCCTAAATTAGCTAATAAAATGGATGGACAGCGTAGATATGCAACACGTACCTCGTGGTGGCCCCATGGTCGGAGACTCATCACTGAGCTGTTAACCAGGGCCGCGGTTTTCAAAGCGAAAGAACTAAGAGTTATTTTCAAAGCAAAAGAACCGAGAGCGGATTGAATGTGACACGGCATGGAGATATACCTGTGTGCCTGGGGCTGTATGGAACCACTGAGCGGTTGAGAGAGGACCGAGAGAGAGAGAGAGAGAGAGAGAGAGAGAGAGAGAGCACCGAGAGAGACAGAGAGACAGAGAGAGGGCGCGGTTGAGAGAGGACCGAGAGAGAGAGCGAGGGTGCGTGAGAGAGAGAGATTGAGAGAGTGAGAGAGGACAGAGAGAGAAGTCTCTCTCAGGAAATGGATTGGCTACTCGCGCTGACACCAGCGCCAAGGGCTGGTGGTCGGTGCTCTGTGGGCCCCACCATGATGTATGTGTTTCATCCCTGCCGTCCATCTATTTTTCCATATCATTTTATTGTATGAGACAAAAAATGAGGTATTTCCCAATCTCAACTGGACCACATTATAGGAAACAGTGTTGAATGAGCGTCGACCATTAAAAACCTTTTGGGGGCATATAAAGTTTTGGATCAATCTGATATTTTTTTCCCTTCATCTAGGCCTGTATGACCTAATCAACAGATTGGATGTCAAATAAAAAGCATAGTGGGCCTTAGGAGGGTTTTAATGGTGGATATCCATTCACTATTGTTTTCATGTGGTGTGGTCCACCTGAGATTTATATCCCTCGCATTTTTGGTATCAAGCCCTAATATGATATGTAAAAATGGATGGACGGCATGGATGAAACATATATAGGACCCATAGAGCACCAACTACCAGCCATAGGTCTGGTGTAAGGGGAGTAGCCATTTCGTTTCCCTCCTGGACGTCATACGGTGAGGACACCAAGTATTATGGGCCCCACTATGATGTATTTGTTATATCCACACATGTGATTTAATCTCCATGTTTCCTACCGTATGATCTACTTTAGCCTTCGATCTAGATGATTTTTGGTTTCATGCCCTATAATAATATTTCAAAATATATAGATGGCTTAGATAGAACACATATATTTTTTGGCCCTATAGGGCCCCTTATACCCTAAGCGTACTGAGTAAATCCTATAGGGCCCACCATGATTTATTCATTTTATCCACTCCATCCATCCATTTTAACATATAATTTTATTACATAAGCTCAAAAATGAAGCCTATAAAAATCTAAAGTGGACTACATCATAGGAAATAGTATAAACTGAATGTCTACCATTGAAAATTTTTGGGAGGCCACTGAAGTTTTGGATCAAGTTGATATTTTAGTTTTCCCTTCATGCATGTATTTGTGATCTATTGAACAGGTTGGATGACAAATAAAAATCACTATAGGCCATAGGAAGATTTCAACGGTGGAAATCATTATTCTCACTATTTCCTGTGCTATGGTCCACTTGAGCTTTGGACATGCTTTAATTTTGGGCTCAACCACTAAAATGATCTAGAAAAATGGATTGACAGTGTGGATAAACCAAATACATTCACTGTCTCATTGCTAACTGGATACGGCATGGTAGGATGCAATGTGCGTTGAAACCCTTTCGAGGGTCACAAAAGTTTCGGATCAATATGAAATTTGTTTTTCCTATTCATCCAAGTATTTGGTCCACACCACATGAAATGGTGTTGATTGAATATCCAACATTAAAAACTTCTTGTGATTGAGCCAAAGTATGAGGCAGATTCAAAGTTCGAGTGGACCCCATCACAAAAAACAGTGGGGATTGAATGCCTACTATTAAAACCTTACTTTGGGCCGTAGAAGTTTTCAACCAAGCTATAATATATATGTTTTCCCTTATTCCATGTCTGTATTAACTTATAAATAGGTTGGATCTTAAATAAACATCGCGGCAGGCCCTAAAAAGGTTTCAATAGTGGGTGTCTCTATCCCACTCTTTTCTATGGTGGGTCCACTTGAACTTTGGATCTGCCCCGTCAGTTAGATGCACCATTCCATGGTGGGTCACGAGCTTAAAAATAAAGTCAATCCATGACTTGGGTGGGCTACACCACATACTATAGTTATGAGGGTTACCCTCCCATTAAAACATTCATAATCATTTATTGGGCCCACCTAGATGTGGTTCATAGATCCAGCCCATTCATTATGTGTGTCCCACTTGGATGAGGAGTCAGCCCAAGTTTCATACACATCCAAAACTCATGTGGGCCCCACCAATTAAATGCTTTTATATGTTTTAGGGATGTCTTCACATAGTTTTAGATGCTATGGCCCACCTAAGTTTTGTATACGACTGATTTTTGGACTTAAAGGGGACACATCAAATGCATGGTGTTAATGTTCTACATACATCATGGTGGGGCGCACACAGATTAACCTCATGGGAAGTTCCCATGAGGTGACCTTATAGTACCATTTCACTAGTTAGGTAACTCCTTCATGGGTGTTACTCTAACCGTGTAGGGCCCACCTTGATATATTTTATGTATATCGACACCGTCCATATATTTTTCCATCATATTTTAGGATGTGATTTCAAATCATAAAAACTCAATAATCTTAGGTGGGTCATACTAATCAAAACAATGATGAATAACTATTAAAAACCTTTTGAAGGCCACAAAAGTTTTGAATCAATTTGATCTTTGTAGTTTACCTTCATCTAGATCTTTACATTATCAACAAGTTAGATTGCAAATAAACATTACTAAAACCTTACGATGGGCTCTTTATAATTTTTAATGGCGAGGTACTATATTATCATTCTTTCCAGTGGTGTGGTCCACTTAAGATTTAAATCTACACAATTTTTTATACCCGGCCCAAAAATGGGTTAGAGAAACATAGGGGCGACAAGGATATACAACACATCATCAAAATCTCACTTTTGTTATCTAACTTTTCAATTTTTCTTGTCAAAACACAAAATCTAGTTTTCTTTTTTAAAATATATATTTTTTTACAATTTGTCAATTTTTTCACAATTTTGTTTAATTTCTTAAAATTTCTTTTTCAACATATCATTTTTTAGTGGGCACACTTTTGTTATATAACTTTTCAATTTTTCTTGTCAAAAAGTAAAATCTAGTTTTATTTTGAAAAAAAAAAAAATTCATTTTGTCAAAATTTTCACAATTTTGTTTAATTTTTTAAATTTTCTTTTTCAAAATATCATTTTTTTATCGAAATCTTGTTATATAACTTTTTAATTTTTTTTGTCAAAATACAAAATCTAGTTTTCTTTTTTAAAACATATTTTTTTTTATTACAATTTGTCAATTTTTTCACAATTTTATTTAATTTTTAATATTTTCTTTTTCAAAATATCATTTTTTTATCGGAATCTTCTTTTTTTCAAAGTTATCAACATTATTCAAAGTTCTTAATATTTTTTTCAAAGTTTAGAATTTTATAAAATCACAGTTTTTTTTTTATAAACATTGTTAATAAGCTTCTTAACTATGTTTTTTTTTTTCGAAATTCATAATTTTTTGGTTGGTAACATTAGACGGTCTTCGACGGTCTCAGATGACAACTATAAGATGACTAAGGACCGTCTGTAATGGAGACGGTCATTGACGGTCTCTAATAGAGACAGTTATTGGCAGTCTCTATTAGAGACGGACTTTCATAGGGAAATAAGACGGCTAACGACCGTCTCTAATAGAGACGGTCTTTGACAGTCTCAGACTACAATTAAAAAACGACTAAGGACCGTCTCTATTAGAGACGATCTTTGACAGTCTCTAAGAGAGACAGTTTAGGACTGTCTCTAATAAAGACGGTTTAAAGACCGTTAGACAGTCTCTAATAGAGACGGTTTCGGACCGTCTCTAATAGAGATGGTCTTTAACAAGGCTATAAGACGGTTAAGGACCGTCTCTAATAAAGACGGTCTTTGACAGTCTCAGATTACAGGTAAAAGATGGTCAATGACCGTCTCTAATACAGACAGCCAATGGCTGTCTCAGATGACTGCGTATAAGACGGTCAAGGACCGTCTCTAATGCGGACGGCCAACGACCGTCTCATATGACCGCATATAAGACGGTCAACGATCGTCTTAAATGATTTTTGGACGTTCAAATTTTTAAGACAATATTAAGGATGGTCAGGGGCCGTCTAAAACTTTAGAGAGTTTACGGATGTCTCTAAAGTGTCTTTAAACCAAGCAATTTTAGAGACGGTCCAGAACCATCTCGAAATCCGTCCTTTTTTTTTTTTCATTTTTCACGTAGTGGCCGCGACTCCCACAGTGAGGTGGCCTGTTGGAAGGGGATGTGACCTTACCCGCCCGGGTGAAGGGGGCATAGCTAGGTTGAGTTCAACCAGCTCAGAAATGGATCCGCTATTGACAAGCTGGGTAGATATTGGCAGACTACTAGCCAGGCGGATAGTGAAGTCTCCTCCACTCACCTGGTTGCACACAATAGGGCGGCAATCTGGTGTAGAGTGTACTAGACCCCGATGATATCCCAAAGATGTACAGTACGGATATTGTGGCTCGTCACTGTTGCACATGTAAGTGGGCACACATAGGCGGACGCTGATGTGGGCGGGGCCTAAGGGCCTAGGCGACCTATCAGTGGTTGACAGGCTACTGTGCTGGCAGGCTATTATGCATGCAGTGGGGCGAAACCTTGTCCCACATCGGAAGCGCTGTGGTTGTTATATGTGAACTTACTGAGCAGGAGTTGTGTAGGACCCGTATCCTAGCCCGTACCGTTCCGTAGGCTTCCGCGGTCCTCCCGGTCAAATTTCGGTGACCCGCAATCTGTTATCAGCATTTGCGAGGGATCATGAGCCGTATCCCATATATCAGAGTCGTCACAACTCAAAACTTATACCCTTGGGACCACGCCGTTGCCACGGTTCCGACGCCGTGTATTACATGCCAAGGCGATACCCAGGCCAGGAGATGTGGGCCCACGTTCAGTTCAAGAAAAAATGTCACGCGTTGCAAATCCCAAGAGAGCATCACATCAATCCCATCAGTCAAAGTACACATCACACTCCATCACTCACGCATCCCCAAGTACAACCACCCTCCCCTAAAGTCAACTCTCTCTTACACAAGTACATATCACTCACTCACACCCATCTCTCTCTCTTTTACACCTCTCTCTCTCTCTCTCATTTCTCTAAGAAACTCCAACGTCTCAACCCCTCCATGAGAGAAAGCTTGGTGTGGCCCACCTTTCTACCATCCTATCCCACCCTCCATGATCGATTTCAACCGTTGAAGTCTGTCCATTGGGATTCGAGCATTCATTGGCAGAAGAAGGAAGGGAAGATCTAACCGTGGGTGCTTCTTTCTCTCTCTCCCCCTCTCTCTTTCAATATTTTGGTGTGATGATGTGGTCGTGTGGCCCACCTAGATGTACCCACCTTGATGTATGTGATGTCCAAGCTATCCATCAAATGGACCCCATGGCCATCCAAGTCATATGGGCCCTACTTAACGGTGATGTGAAAACACAAATATCAATTGATCAAGTGGGCCACGTCCATGTGGGACCCACCTTGAAGAACATTCCAAACGTCCAGTGTACAGGGACACTAGACGTGTTTTGAGAAGAGTGAGCGGATAGTGAGGTGTACTCATGTTGAAATTTTTTTGGCTTTTGGGAGGGCCACTTATATAAGCCCCACTTTGACGTATGAAGCTAATCCACGCTGTCCATTTCATTCCCCAGCTCATTTTATGAGTTGAGCCGAAAAATGAAGCCAATCCGATGCCCTAGCGGGCCATAGCATAGAAAATAGTGGGTTTCACCGTTAAAAATCCACTCTAATCTTTCTACACACCAAAACCTACTCAATATTGGGCTTGTTAGACCTGTCTTGAGCTAAGAAACCCAGCCGACGGACTGGATTCCCTTGATGTGGGCCCCACCTATTAAAATCTTAAAAAAATAAAAATAAAAATACTGATTAAGCAGACGCTGCTGTTGTCCGCAGTGTCCGCAGCATGGATTGGCACAGGGTGAGTGGGCCCCACCTCAGGCCCCATGTTGATGTATGAATCAAATCCACGCCGTCCATCCCATTCCCCTACACATTTTAGGTGTTGAGATAAAAAATGAAGTTAATCAGAGTATCAGGTGGGTCATATCTTGGAAAATGGTGGTCTTTACCGTTAAAATTCACCTGATGTTCCTATACACCAAAATACCTTGGATATTGGGCTCGTTTGGCTTGTCTTAAGCCACAGGAGCGAGTGGACGGAGTGGATTCACCTGATGTGGGCCCCACTTAGGAGATTCCTCAGAAAAACATAATTTCAAAAAAAAACATAAATACATGAGGCAGCAGCAGATGCTAGAGAACGCAGGATGCTAGGAGGGCAAGGACTGTGGGTCCCAGTCGTGGGTCCCACCATGATGCGTGTTGTTCATCAACACTGTGCAATTGTTGGGTCCCCTTTGGGACAGTGGGCTACCCCAAAAATTAGCTGTATTTGGGACTCGAGTGGCCCATACGATAGGAAATAGTTTGATTGAATGTCTGCCATTGAAACCACTTTTGGTGTCACAGGAGTTTTGGATCATTATGAAATTTGTTTTCCCTCTTCATCTGGGTCTGTGTGACCTTATCAATAGTCAGGATGGCAGATAAACATTATGGTGAGCCCCACATGGGACCCACTGATGTATGTATGTATACCCACACCGTCATCCATTTGGTGGGAACAGCCAATGATGAATGTGCTCTATCCGCACCACCGTCCACTGTTTGGATGGTGGGGCCCACCATGATGCATGTATTGCATCCG
Source organism: Magnolia sinica (assembly GCF_029962835.1). NCBI lineage: Eukaryota > Viridiplantae > Streptophyta > Magnoliopsida > Magnoliales > Magnoliaceae > Magnolia > Magnolia sinica. The sequence continues at coordinate 119,883,217 of NC_080574.1, read as the reverse complement.
AACCGTCCAACCATTTCGACAGCCCATCTTAAGGCTTGAGACTAAAAATGAGGCAGATCCTGGTATCAGGTGGACCACACTATAGTAAACAGTGGGGGTTAAATGGCTACCCTTGAAACTCTCTTGGGCGCACAAAAGCTTCGGGTCAATATGATATTTGTTTTCCACTAAATTCAGGTATTTGTGACCTTATGATCAGATTGGGTGGAAAATAATGTTATAGTGGGCCCTACCTTGATAATGTGTTGTATTCACACCGTTCATCTGGATAGGTGGTGTGGGACGCCACCATGATATTTGTGTTTCATTCATACTGCCCTACAGCATGGCCCCACACATGTGTGGAACCCCCATGTTGTATGTGCCGGGTGGGGCCTACCTCGATGGGTCGTCCAGATTATGGATTCCACCGTCATGTATGTACTATATTCACACCATTTGTCCATTTGTGGTGTGAGCCCACTATGAAGTTTTATCCACTCCGTCCATCCAGTAAGGGGATGTGGATCCCACCATGATTCATGTGTTTTACCCACGCCAATTGGGGTGGCCACGTGTGGACCCACCTTTAATATATGTATTTCATCCATGCCATCCTGATGCGTGGGTCCCACCTGTAGTGATGTTTGCAAGTTCCGTGGGCCATCTGATGTATGTATTCCACCCAGCCGTCCATCTGGACGTTTTGTTGGGTGGGGCCCTCCTTGATATATGTGTTGCATGAGCCACTCCATGATGTGTGCGTTTCATCCATGCCCACTATCGATTCGTTGGTTGGGGCCCACTTTGAAGACGTGTAATATATTCACATCGTCCATCACATGATTGACGTGGCCCCACCAAGATGAATGTATTTATATCCACATTGGATGGTGGGGCTCACCCCAATGTATGTATTTCATATCTACGCTATCACCCCATTTTGATGGCACGGGGCCCACCTGTTGTGTATATGAGGCCCATTGGTGTGGCCCATTGATGTGGCCCCCACTTGTCGTATTTAAGGCTCATGAGTTGTGGCCCATATGATGTATCTAAGGCCCATGTGCAGGGCCCACCTTTGTGTATATGTGGCTCTTGAGTAAGGCCCATAGTGTTGAATATTAGGCCTTTGTATGAGGCCGTGGGCCCAATTTAGGTTTGACTCTATGTGGGCCACTGCTTGGGAGCGATGTTGGCTAAATGGCCACATTGATCGGCAATGATGGGTAATCGTCCACATTGTGACCTCCCCTTAGGCCTTGTTAGGCCATTCTCATCGATGTCGAATCCCGATTCCGATCATTGAGACCGAGTATTGATCGATTCCGATTGTTGTGGCCGATTGCCGACTCCGATTATCGATTGATTCCGATTGTCGAGGCCAAGTATTGAGGCCGATTCCGATTTGTCGAGGCCGATTGTATAGGTCGACTCAGATTGTCGAGGTCGAGTATCGAGGCCGATTGCGATTTGTTGAGGCCGATTGTATAAGCCAATTTTGATTTTTGAGGTCGATTTCGATTGTCGAGGCCGATTGTCGAGACCCATATGATGTATATGTGGCCCGTAGTTGAGACCCATTGTGATATGTATTCGACCTGTGTGATGTATAAGTAGCCCATGTTTAAGGTCTAATGTGATATATATGTGACCCATATTTGAGGCCTATTGTGATGTGCATTTAGCCTGTGTTTAAGGCCTAATGTGATGAATATGAAGACTATGCAATGAGGCCCACCTTGATGTATTTATGGCCCATCCATGAGGTCCACCTCGATAAATTTGTAGCCCGTCCATGAGGCCCGACATGTTGTATATGAGGCCCATGTAATGCGGCCCACTTGATGCTTATATGGCCCATATGGTGTATTTGAGGACCCATGAGCAAGGTGCACCTATTATGTATTTGTGGCCTTTGTCAAGGCCCAATATGATGTTTTTATGGTCCACATTGATATATTAGTGCAGCCCATTGATGCAACCCACTTGATGTGAATGAGGCCCATGTGCAGGGCCCACCTGTGAAATGTATATTAGGCCCATGTGAACGGCCCATAGTGATGTATTTGTGGCCCAGTTGATAAGGCCCATAGTGATGTATTTGTGGCCCGTATGGCGAGGCCTGTCATAATGTATATGTAACCCTTGTATGAGGCCCATGTGAGAGGCCCATCGTGATGTGTATTAAGCTCTTGAGTGAGGCCTATGGTGTTGTATATTTAGCCCTTGTGTGAGGTCATGGGTCCACTATATGTTAGGCTCTATGTGAGTTATTCCTTGGGGACAATGTTAGTTAAATGTCCACATTGTCGAGGTCGATTGTCGATGCCAGTTATTGATACCAATTATCAGTACATGACAACATAGCATCATGATACATGCCCATACACATCATCTGCATGTTTGTTATGAGATGTGGTTAACCATTGCATATGTCATTGGGCAGGTTGTTTTGAGACTCCCTGATAGGCAAAGACTGTCTCACATAAGCGCACGGTATGCGCAGGATTGATGCATGTCTAGATTGTATGACTCATGTATCTTGCATTGTGTGTTGTGATTACTGTACGTCCTAGCGACATCAAGGCCGTAGCCTCCACAGGCATATCGTGAATGGCCAAACGGGACACTGAAAATTTGTTCTAGCATCGTGCTGCCATAGATGGCCCTGGGTAAAAATTTCTAAACCCTCTTGGTACCAGAAGACGCCCCAACGTCGAGACCGAGTGAATCATGAGCGCCCGAGTGCCGAATACTAGGAGGTCGTGTCTCCCACTGTGTTGTGGTTGGTTGGGAGGGGTTGTAGCCTTACTCACCCGAGGGTAGGGGGCATAGCTAGGGTGAGTTTGACCAGCTCATAAATGAGTCCGATATCGACGTGTCGGATAGGTATTGGCAGACTATTGGTCAGGTGGATAGTGAGGTTTCTTACGCTTACTTGGACTGTGTTACTGGGAGAAGGGCAGTGCCATTTGTAGTGTAGTGAACCCCGGTGATGATCTCAGAGAGGAACTGTACTGATATGTGGACTTATTGAGCAGGAGTTGCATACTCATTCATTCATTCATTCACTATCCACACGGGTTGGTGGTGCGCAACTATTTGTTACATGTACTTTCGCAATGGCCAAGATTTTGGTTGGGGCGCACGATTAACCTGAGATCAGGAGTTTACCACATTGAGTCCGACGATCCAAATTACGTATGGGACTAGTTTGGATAGAAGTCCCTTGTGATGGACCCCGTAGCCTACCATACTACATATTATCATCCTGACTTCATACTCCAGCATGGTCATTCCATTCGCACCGCTTATCGCATTACATCCATGGCATATGACATTTCGGGTTGCTATATTTTTGTATTTATATGACCTAGATAAGGCTGATGGTTTTAGTAGCTCTTCCGAATTGCATATTGTATTGCATCCTAGATATCTGATATCTGGTTCATTATGTTTCTGCATTACATTCCTAATTTACATTATTTCCTCCGTATATGACATTGGCTTGCTATGTCTTTTTATCACATATCCTGGATAAGGTTGATGATATTTTTATGAACTTACAGTATTTCTGCTTACTCTGATATCATATGATTTATGTCAGTATTTTCGATATTGTATAATTACAGCATTGTTTTGAATACTTGGCACTTGCCTTGTACACACACTTACACCACCCTCTAAGCTTTTTATAAGCTTATGCATGATAGATGCGTGCAGGTGATGTTAGGTTGCAGCAGTATTGAGCTTGGAGCATGCAGCGGTCTTCTAGAGTCTTGATTTTTTTGACATATGTATTTCCTTTTTTGCATTATATTCAAAGTTTATATTAGTGGATATGTGATGATGACGTTGCTTTTGTGATTTGGGTAAACTTGTGGTTATGCTTCTAATGAGATAAATGTACGTTGAAAATTTCTCCTTGTAGGATCCCAGAATCGGAACCTGGCATATGAGCGCTAGGAGCCGAGAATGGGGTACTACAGAAGCTATCGGCACTGGATTCGGCGATCGAGGTTCCTGACTCCGATTTCTGGGTTTGGGGCATGACAAAAGTTGGTATCAGAGCATAACTTGGGAATACCTGAAGATAACGTCACATATCTACTGATAGCTACCCGCACTCTATGATTGTTGAGAACCTAGAATGGTTAGATCCCCAAGTTCGAATAACTTAGAGATTTTCTGACATAGCCCCCTACCATTGAGATTATGAGAATGCATAGTCCAAGGTTCAGTAGGATCATCGTAAATGTTGGTGATGCATTTTGGGAGGGCGAGGTTAAGATTAGAAAACGCTATCACCATTTGTTTATAGATTGATTATGCCTTGTATATGTTTATGTCAATGCTTCCTCTTCCCTCTCTTTATCCTGCGTGATAGTAAATTTCGAGGATGAAATTTTTATTTGGTGGAGAGAGTTATAAGACCCGTATCCTAGCTCGTACCTTTCCGTAGGCTTCCGCGGTCCTCCTGGTTGAATTCCGGCGACCCGCGATATGTTATCAACGTTTACGAGCGATCATGAGCCGTGTCCCATATATCAGAGTCGACTCAATTCGAAACTTATACCCTTGTGACCGCGCCGTCACCAGGGTTTCGACACCGCGTATTACGTGCAAATACCCAAGGCAATACCTGAGCCAGGAGATGTGGGCCCACGTTCAGTTCGAGAAAAAACACTGCACGTTGCAAATCCCAAGAAAGCATCACATCAATCCCATCAATCAAAGTACACATCACACTCCATCACTCACCTATCCCCAAGTACAACCACCCTCCCTTAAAGTCAACTCTCTCTTACACAAGTACACATCACTCACTCACACCCATTACACCCATCTCTCTCTCTCTTACACCTCTCTCTCTCTCTCATTACTCCAAACTACTCCAACGTCTCAACCCCTCCATGAGAGAGCTTGGTGTGGCCCACCTTTCTACCATCCTATCCCACCCTCCATGATCGATCTCAACCGTCGAAGTCTGTCCATTGGGATTCCAGCATTCATTAGCAGAAAAAGGAAGGGAAGATCTAACTATGGGTGCTTCTTTCTCTCTCTCTCTCTTTCATGCCGTGTGGCCCACCCGGATGTACCCACCTTGAAGTATGTGATGTCTAAGCTGTCCATCAAATGGACCTCATGGTCGTTCAAGCCATATGGGCCCTACTTAACGGTGATGGGAAAACACAAATATCAATTGATCAAGTGAGCCACGTCCATGTGGGACCCACCTTGAAGAACATTCGAATCGTCTAGCGTACAGGGACACTGAACGTGTTTTGAGAAGAGTGAGCTGACAGTGAGGTGTACTCACGTTGAAATTTTTTTTGGCTTTTGGGAGGGCCACTCATATAAGCCCCACCTTGACGTATGGAGCTAATCCACGCTGTCCATTTCATTCCCCAGCTCATTTTAGGCGTTGAGCCGAAAAATGAAGCTAATCCGATCCCCTGGCGGGCCATAGCATAGAAAACAGTGGGTTTCACCATTAAAAATCTACTCTAATCTTTCTACATACCAAAACCTACCCAATATTGGGCTTATTAGACATGTCTTGAGCTAAGGAACCCAGCCGACGGACTGGATTCCCCTGATGTGGGCCCCACTTATCAAAATCTTCAAAAAATAAAAATAAAAATATTGATTAAGCAAACGCTGCTGCTGTCAGCGTCCGCAGCATGGATTGGCACAGGGTGAGTGGGCCCCACCTCAGACCCCACGCTGATGTATGAATCAAATCCATGTCATCCATCCCATTCCCCTACTCAATTTAGGCGTTGAGATGAAAAATAAAGTTAATCCGAGTATCAGGTGGGTCGTATCTTGAAAATGGTGGTCTTTACCATTAAAATTCACCTGATGTTCCTATAAACCAAAATACCTCAGATATTGGGCTCGTTTGGCTTGTCTTGAGCCACAGGAGCGAGTGGATGGAGTGGATTCACCTTATGCGGGCCCCACTTAGGAGATTCCTCAGAAAAACATAATTTCAAAAAACACATACATACATGAGGCAGCAGTGCCTGTTGCTGTCACTGATGCCAGAGAACGTAGGACACTGGGCGGGCAGGGACCGTGAGTCCCAGCCATGGGTCCCACCATGATGCGTGTTGTTCATCAACACTGCAATTGTTGGGTCCCCTTTGAGATAGTGGGCTCCCCCAAAAATCAGTTGTATTTGGGACTCAAGTGGCCCACATGGCAGGAAACAGTTTGATCGAATGTCTGCCACTGAAACCCCTTTTGGGTGTCACAAGAGTTTTAGATATTTATGAAATTTGTTTTCCCTCTTAATCTAGGTCTGTGTGACCTTATCAATGGTAAGGATGGCAGATAAATGTTATAATGGGCCCCACATAAGACCCACTGATGTATGGATGTATACCCATGCCGTCATCCATTTGGTGGGAACCACCAATGATGAATGTGCTCTATCCGCACCACCGTCCACTATTTGGATGGTGGGGCCCACCATGATGCATGTCTTGCATCCGAACCGTCCAACCATTTCGAAAGCCCGTCTTGAGGCTTAAGACTAAAAATGAGGCAGATCCTGGTATCAGGTGGACCACACTCCAGTAAATAGTGGGGGTTGAAAGGATACCCTTGAAACTCTCTTGGGCGCACAGAAGCTTCGGGTCAATGTGATATTTGCTTTCACTTAATTCAGGTATTTGTAACCTTATGATCAGATTGGGTGGAAAAGAATGTTATGGTGGGCCCTACCTTGATAATGTGTTGTATTCACACCGTCCATCTAGACAGGTGGTGCGGGATGCCACCATGATATTTGTGTTTCATTCGTGTTGCCCTACAGCGTGGCCCCACACACGTGTGGAACCCCCATGTTGTATGTGTCGTGTGGGGCCTGCCTTGATGGGCAGTCCAGATTATGGATTCCACCATGATGTATGTACTATATTCACACCATCTGTCCATTTGTGGTGTGAGCCCACTATGATGTTTTATCCACTCCGTCCATCCAGTAAGGGGACGCGGATCCCACCATGATTCATGTGTTTTACCCATGCCGATTGGGGTGGCCACGTGTGGACCCACCTTTAATATATGTATTTCATCCATGCCATCCTGACGCGTGGGTCCCACCTGTAGTGATGTCCGCAAGTTCCGTGGGCCATCTGATGTATGTATTCCACCCAGCCGTCCATTTGGACGTTTTGCTAGGTGGGGTCCTCCTTGATATATGTGTTGCATGAGCCACTCCATGATGTGTGCATTTTATCCATGCCCACTGTCCATTCGTTGGGTGGGGCCCACTTTGAAGACATGTTGTATATTCACATCGTCCATCACATGATTGACGTGGCCCCACCATGATGAATGTATTGTATATCCACACTGGATGGTCGGGCTCACCCCAATGTATGTATTTCATATCCGCGTTGTCTACCCATTTTGATGGCGCGGGGCCCACCTGTTGTGTATATGAGGCCCATTGGTGTGACCCGTTGATGTGGCCCACTTGTCGTATTTAAGGCCCATGGGTTTTGGCCCGTATGATGTATCTGAGGCCCAGGTGTAGGGCCCACCTTTGTATATATGTGGCCCTTGAGTGAGGCCCATTGTGTTGTATATTAGGCCTTTGTATGAGGCCGTTGGCCCAATTTAGGTTTAACTCTATGTGGGCCACTGCTTGGGAGCGATGTTGGTTAAATGGCCATATTGATCGGTAATGATGGGTAAATATCCACATTGTGACCTCCCCTTAGGCCTTATTTGGCCATTCTCATCAATTTCGATTCTCGATTTCGATCATTGAGACCGAGTATTGATCGATTCCGATTGTTGTGGCTGATTGCCGATTCCGATTATCGATCGATTCCGATTGTCGAGGCCAAGTATTGAGGCCGATTCCGATTTGTCGAGGTCGATTGTATAGGCCGATTTCGATTGTCGAGGCCGAGTATCGAGGCCGATTCCGATTTGTCGAGGCCGATTGTATAGGCCGATTCTGATTGTCGAGGTCGATTTCGATTACCGAGGCCGATTGTCAAGACCCATATGATGTATATGCGGCCCATAGTTGAGGCACATTGTGATATGTATTCGACATATGTGATGTATCAGCGGCCTGTGTTTGAGGCCTAATGTGATATATATGCGATCCGTATTTGATGCCTATTCTGATGTGTATTCAGCCCGTGTTTAAGGCCTAATGTGATGAATATGAAGACTATGCGATGAGGCCCACCTTGATGTATTTATGACCCATCCATGAGGTCCACCTCGATAAATTTGTAGCCCGTCCATGAGGCCCGACGTGTTGTATATGAGGCCCATGTAATGCGGCCCACTTGATGCGTATATGGCCCATATGGTGTATTCGAGGACCCATGAGCAGGGCCCACCTATTATGTATTTGTGGCCTTTGTCAAGGCCTAATATGATGTTTTTATGGCCCACTTTGATATATTAGTGCGGCCCATTGATGCAGCCCACTTGATGTGAATGAGGCCTATGTGCAGGGCCCACCTGTGAAATGTATATTAGGCCCATGTGAATGGCCAATAGTGATGTATTTGTGGCCCAATTGATAAGGCCCATAGTGATGTATTTGTGGCCTAGTTGATAGGGCCCATAGTGATGTATTTGTGGCCCAGTTGATAAGGCCCATTGTGATGTATTTGTAGCCCATATGGCGAGGCCTATCATAATGTATATGTAACCCTTGTATGAGGCCCATGTGAGAGGCCCATCGTGATGTTTATTAAGCTCTTGAGTGAGGCCCATGGTATTGTATATTTGGCCCTTGTGTGAGGCTATGGATTCACTATATGTTAGGCTCTATGTGGGTTATTCCTTGGGGGCAATGTTGGTTAAATGTCTACATTATCGAGGTCAATTGTTAATGCCGGTTATTGATACCGATTATGAGTACATGACAGCATAGCATCATGATACATGCCCATACGCATCATCTGCATATTTGTTATGAGATGTGGTTAACCATTGCATATGTCATTGGGCAGGTTGTTATAAGACTCCCTGATAGGCGGATACTGTCTCACATGAGCGCCCGGTATGCGTAGGATTGATTTATATCTGGATTGTATGACTCATGCATCTTACATTGTATTGTAATTACTGTACGCCCTAGCGACATCAGGGCCGTAGCCTCCACAGGCATATCGTGAATGGCCAGATAGGACACCAAAAAATTATTCTAGCATCGGACTGCCATAAATGGCCCTAGGTGAAAATTTCTAAACCCTCTTGGTACCAGATGACGCCCCAATGTCAAGACCGAGTGGATATATGAGCGCCCGAGTGCCGAATACCAGGAGGTCGCGTCTCCCACTGTGTCGTGGTCAGTTGGGAGGGGGTGTGGCCTTTCTCGACCGAGGGTAGTGGGCATAGCTAGGATGAGTTTGACCAGCTCGTAAATCGGTCCGTTATCGATGTACTGGATAAGTATTGGCAGACTATTGGTCAGGCGAATAGTGAGGCTTCTTACACTCACTTGGACTGTGCTATTGGGAGAGGGGCAGTGCCATTTGGAGTGTACTAAACCCCAGTGATGATCCTCGAGAGGAACTATACTGATATGTGGACTTATTGAGCAAGAGTTACATACTCATTCATTCATTCATTCACTATCCACTCAGGTTGGTGGTGCGTAACTATTTGTTACGTGTACCTTCGCAATGACCAGAATTTTAGTTGGGGTGCGCGACTAACTTGAGATCAGGAGTTTACGACATTGAGTCTGACTATCCAAATTAGGTATAGGACTAGTTTGGATAGAAGTCCCTTGTGATGGACCTCATAGCTTGCGATACTACGTACTATCATCCCGACTTCACACTCCAGCATGGTCATTCCATTCGCACTGCTTATCGCATTACATCCATGGCATATGGCATTTCGAGTTGCTATATTTCTGTATTTATATGACCTAGATAAGGCTGATGGGTTTAGTAACTCTTCTGAATTGCATATTGTATTGCATCCTCGATATCTGATATCTAATTCATTATGTTTCCGCATTATATAGCCAATTTACATTATTTCCTCCATATATGACATTGGCTTGCTATATCTTTTTATCGCATATCCTAGATGAGGTTGATGATATTTTTATGGACTTACAGTATTTCTGCTTACTCTGATATCATATGATTCATGCCAGTATTTCTGATATTGTATAATTACGGCATTATTTTGAATACTTGGCACTTACCTTATACACACACTTACACCACCCTCTAAGCTATCTATATGCTTATGCACGGTAGATGCGTGTAGGTGATGTTAGGTTGCAGCAGTATTGAGCTTGGAGCATGCAGTGGTCTTTTAGAGCCTTGATTTTTTTAACATATGTATTTTCCTTTTTGCATTGTATTCAAAGTTTATATTAGTGGATATGTGATGATGATGTTGCTTTTGTGATTTGGGTAAACTTGTGATTATGCTTCTTATGAAATAAATGTACGTTGGAAAATCCTCCTTATAGGATCTTAGAATAGGAACCTGGCATATGAGCGCTGGGAGCCGAGAATGGGGTACTACAGAGGCTGTCGGTACCGGATTCGGCGATCAGGGTTCCTATGACTCCGATTTTCAGGTTTGGGGCGTAAAAAGTTTATACTTAGCATTTGACTCATTCATTCATTCATTTACTATCCACTTGGGCTGGTGGTGTGCAATCAAATCATTATGTGTACCTTCGCAATAACTAGGATTTCAGGTGCGCGACCAACCTGTGATTAGGAGTTTACCACATTGAGTCTACCTATCCAAATTTAGGTATGGGACTGGTTTGAATAGAAGTCCCTTGTGATGACTCCACAACTTGCGATACCACATATTATCATCCCGACTACACACTCCAGCTTTGTCATTTTTTTATTTGCATATTGTATTGCATCCTCAATATATGACATTTGACTTATAATGTCTCCGCATTGCATAGTCGATCTACATTGCTTCCTCAGTATATGACATTGGCTTATTATGTCTTTGCATCGCATAGCTTGGATAAGGCTGATGGTATTTATGGACCTGCCAGTATTTCTGCTTATTCTGATATTCATATGCTTGGCAATGCATTGCATACACATACACCACCATCTAAGCTTCTTTTAAGCTTATATACAACCGTTGCGTGCAGGTGACGTTAAGTCGTAAAAGCATTGAGACAGGAGCGTGTCCTAGAGCTTTGGAGTTTTTGTTTCATATGTGTATTTCCCTTTTAGCATTGTACTTGAATGATTTTATTAGTGGATATGTGGTGATGATGTTTCTGTGACTTGGTTATGCTTGTGGTTATGCTCCCTTTAAAAAATTAAAAAAAAAATCATATTGAAAGTCTTCTTTGTAGGATCCCAGGATCAAAATCTAGCATATGGGTGTCGGGAGCCGATGATGGGATACTACGGAGGCTGTCAGCGCCGGATTCGGTGATCAGGAATTTTGTGAGCCCGATTTTTGAGTTTGGGGCTTGACTAAAGGTACCACCTGAAGAAGGAGATTTAAGGCTTTTCCACGAATCTCAGCATAAGACGGGCTATCACAAAGACTAAACAAACACGGAAAGAAAACTATCGTAGTCCGATGAAAGCAATAAATTATAATCTTAAACTATGAAAGCAGGGAAAATTTACTCAGTCATGTACTAAGTTATTCCTCTGGCCAGTATCTTGATAAATTTCTCATTAGGTTTCTCAACAAGATCATCCAAAAGCCCTTTTTGCAAAAGGATTGGATATCCTGGAGCATGAATGTCTAGAGAAATTTATGGACCTCAGCATAAAGTTTCCTTTTAATCTCCTGAGGTGTCCAAAGTATATACGATTCACCCGTGATAGAAAAAATTTCAATGTTAGTATACCATAGTGAATCATGGACTACAAGTAGTTAAAGTTTAGAAAAATTCTCAGAAAGTGATGTAGCCTCAACACATTCCAAAGTTTCAGACTCCAGTTCAATTTTCAGCTTCTCCTCCTTTAATGGTAAACATTCAGGATCTGGGGAAGGAGGGGCTTCAGAAAAAGGGTTCTCTCGGTCAATGACAACTACTGAGGTATTGTCTTGCATGGCATCCACTATTTCTTTTATCATGAGATCGTTTGAATCCGCAAAGTGTGCCAAGCAATCTTCTAGAGAGTTGAGAGATTCAATTGAGAGGGACTCATTCTCCACATTGAAATCTGTGATGATTTACCCAAGGATTCCATCGTCTTTGAAAGTAGATGGAAGCATGTTCTCTTACTCTTTATCTTGGTGAGAATAAATCATCACTGGATGTATCTCGCATTGCCTTGCATAGGTAGATTAAGGATCAGTAGGCAAAGAATTAATGTGAAGACTCTATTCATTGGTACTACTCAGTAAAGGCATTGTATGATCAAGGGGTTGACTGCTCAGATGGTGGCCTCCACCGGGTGGTTTCAAATTCCAAAGTCCTATGGAGCAACTCGTCCATCTCCCTAACCATATTATAATTTAAATTATGGGAGTGGTCTAAACATACCTCAAAAGAATTGGAATGGTCGGTTGAAAGGGGCTCATCCTCCACATTTAAATCAGACATGTCAGATGGGTGGAGTAGATCATTATGGTCGACAATTTCCTGTACCTTTTGATCATTGACCAAGACTAAACTTGAGATCGATTCTAGGGAATTTTGGGCTATAAACTCCTAGTTATCATCCCACTCCTCATCATTGTCTAATTTAGTACAGTTCACAAGTGAGTTGGGATCACTTTCGTCACACTGTGTTTCTATGTTGGGTTGAGGTTCGAATACACTAGCCTCTTCCTCCTCATTGAGATCAAATGTGTCATATGAACGGAGTGTGTCAGCATCATTATATTTGAAAACTAACTGTGTCTCTTGATCATTCCTTTGGACAGTCATCGAGATTATTCTTCAGGGAATTAAACTGTATGCTCATTAACAGAATCCAACTCCTCATTCTCAATTTCAGTATTCTCCATGATCGCCACACGTGAACCAATCTGTTGTACATCTTTTATAAGTTCTGGTAATCTTTAGAGTGTATTTTGCAGGATGAGCTCTAAAATTTGTGTGGAATTCCGAAGTGAATTCTCTTAGATTGTTTTGATTTGGATTGCAAAGGTAGGGGATCTAAGAGAATTGTCACTATGCTCTATTGCTGGTTCATCTTTCCAATCTTGATGTTTCCATTGATCATAGTCATACGGGTCATAGGTGGAAGAGTTTGATGGTTGTTGGTATACATTATCACCCATAATATAATCACTCATTGTTTTCTTCTTATCTGATGGATGGTAATAGTTCTCACCCCAATAATCACGATGGCCCCAATAATTACTGTTTTTTTAATTGATGGAGTGTGATTATCCTCCCACATATGATCACATGGGGAATTTGTAACTAGCGGAGCATTATGTTCCAGTCGATTCTCGATAATATTTTCAGAAAAAATTTGGGACATAGGTTGTTTCCTAACATAATTATTTAACACTTCTTCACGGACCCTCTCATTAGCATATCTACGTGCCTACTCTAGCCACTTTGGTTCGTTCATGGTGAAACCTTAATTCTGATTCCAATTCTAAAATTAGTTCCTTAAAAAAATTCTATAGAAATATGAAGAGCAGGTAGAGGAAAGAATTTACCAAAAGAGAAGGACTAGAATTGAAAACCCTACAAAATCACAATAATCAAACTATGTTAATAATGTTAGAGAAGAAAGAAGAAGGAAAGAAAATAAAAGATGAATCCTAAAAAATTAAATCCGAAAACTGAAAAATCCTATTAAAAAAAACCCTAAATTAGAAAAATTCATAATATAAGAAAAATCCTAACCTAAACTAACACTAATCTTCACATAATTTTAAAACTAATTAATTTCATAAAAATGCAACTATTAGTCCCCGACAATGGTGCCAAAAACTTGTTCACATCCCCAAGTGTAGGGTCGTGATATAGTAATAATCTCGTCAAGAACGAGGTCTAATCCACAAGGACTGAACTTGTGTGTCTTCTGAATTTAACTAGAACTAGAACTAGATGAAGAACTAAAGTAGAAATCTGAATTTAAAGGAGTAATTGTGGATAAGGTTTAAACAATCAATTGAAAGTGGGAATTAGGGTGCCAAGGATCCACTTGTAGCTTCTTAGGATGCTACTATGCTTGATTCAAGGACACAACTAGAATCAAAGTCCTATCTTATCCAGTTGGAAGAAGAGATGGTCAAATTCCTGAAGTTCTCATGAATCTAGTCTTAACAGATGAGAGTTGTGAGGATAGGAAGTGATTCCATCACCCAGTTATGCCGAGGAGATAGTGGCAAACAACAGGATATACCAATCCTACAACTCATCATAGGAGAATTGCGAAGATTAGGAAGGATTCCATCATCTTACCATGCCCAAGGGACGATGGTGAACAACGGGACTTACTAATTTCACAATCTCAAATTAGGAAAAGAAGATGTTCAAAGTAATTGCAGATCTATTGTAATTTGTCACAACAAACCATTAAAAACTAAAAATATTCCTTAATAAAGAACTAGAATTCATAAGGTTCAATGAAAACATGAATCAACGCAAAGAAAACATCCTAATCACGCTACAAGCTTGTTTAGCCAACCATAGACATGATTGAACTAAAGTCTCTCAAACAAAGCATAAAAACCAAATAAGGAAATAAAAAAAAAAAAAAGAGCTCTTGGATGACAGCTTCACCATTTTGCTTCACTCCTTGAACCTTAGAAGATGCTTAGGAACCTCCTAAGGACTCTTATTTATAGTTGTGAAGTTCCACCTTTCGCACTGACTAGGAATTTCTACAAACCACCTCAAATTTTGCAATCCACATTGGCCTGATGTTACAACTCTGCGCGATTTTGATGACACCGAAGTTGATTCAGTGGCACTGAAGTTGGTTCGGCATATCTGAATTTTATCGCATCTGAAAGTGCAGATGTAACACCTAGCCCAATTGGAACAGTGTCCTGAGGCGTCCACATGTGAATTGACGCAGGACTATACGATTTGATCGCATGTGTGGATTTATTACCGATAAATTAATCCGGATTAAGCCACTAATGAGATTGAAACCAATTATGTTTGGGTTGAACACAGGCCGTAGAGCTGGTCAGCCCAATTGTACTTGGCAACTGTCTGTACAGGTCGTGCATCGCCCAAGGTAGGACAGAAAATTCTGAAACTTTGGGAAGCTATGGGCCTCACTGGGCTTGTGGTCCATCGCGGACGACAGACTTGGATGACGCCTGAAAATGAACGAATCGCACTTTCCAGTCAGCACTTGTAAAGTGCAAGTCGCCCTAGCTTTGAAAATAAAATTTGAATTTTAAAACAAATGGCCCCGCTATTTGGGACGGTGAATTAGGGCATTTCAGCTGTTAGATTTCTTCCAAACTTGCATCGAAGGCTGAAGATATTTCCCTGCTCTCATCCATAAAATCTGACCCTTGATCGAGAATCGGTGACCGTTAATCACAAATCGGACATTTGCGATAAAACCCCATGTCTATTTGCCATCAAACTTTACACAACCTTTCATCGGGCCATGGGGCACCTATCCCTTGAAGTTGATGGGCCAGGGGGCTATTAGGACAGCCCAAACAACCAGAAATGGGTCCCACAAGGCCATTTGAAGCAATTAACGGAACACAGGGTCAATTGGCCTAAATTCAGGGTATAAAACCCTTAAATCCGTCTCCCTCACTCACTTCCACAGAAACTCTAGCAGCTGAGAGAGAGAGAGAGAGAGAGAGAGAGAGAGAGTGTGTGTGTGTGTGGGTGCATGTTGTGCTTGAGGACCGGAATTTCT
This sequence comes from Magnolia sinica, assembly GCF_029962835.1. Taxonomy (NCBI): domain Eukaryota; kingdom Viridiplantae; phylum Streptophyta; class Magnoliopsida; order Magnoliales; family Magnoliaceae; genus Magnolia; species Magnolia sinica. The sequence continues at coordinate 119,867,420 of NC_080574.1, read as the reverse complement.
TGCACACTCGCCTCCACATTGCCGGGAATCTCGACTCTATCATCGTAGGGACGAGCTACGTCCAATCCAAGGTGAGAACTGGAACTCTCATCCATCTCTCCCTAGCTAAGATAGCGTACATGCGTCTTGACATGAAGTTCATGTGACACAGGGCCCCGACACGTCAAGTTTGCGGACCCGACGACGCTAGAGCGACCGCAAGAGCTTCTGGTCGACAATAGGTACGGACCGTTACTTTCATGCCTAGCATAAATCATGGTGATTTTGGGTGATGTGTGTGTATGCACGTTGCTGAATTTTAGGTATTACTTGACTTAGAATATTGCATAGAATTTCCCTAAATTTGGAAAAGGGAATTGGGTCCCGAGGATCCCTTGATGTGTAGATGGTTGCTTTGTCAATCAGTTTGGGGAATTACAAATACAATTCCCCAAATGTGATTGATTTGTATCGTTACATGTTATTTGCTGATTTGTATGTCACTTGCTGGTTGTTGATTTGCATGCTATATGATTGGTTGTTGATTGGTATGTTGTATGTTGTTTGGTTAATTTGCATGATATCTGTTAGTACATGCAATTGAATTGATGTGAGTTGTATATGGATGGTTTGGATAAAACGGTATCTAATGGATGGTTTAGATCCACACAGCCAATCTAATGGATGGTTTGGATCCAGTGCAAATGTACTGTATTGGCATGTACAAATCCAACTAGTTTGCATGTGGACCCACCGCTGTGTTTGTATGTCATCTGGTGCATCCACAAAAGTTGTACCACCAAGAAAAATGGATAAAACGGATTATTCCTCATGAATATGGAGTTTTTTAATTCTTATCCGTGCCTTTCTATTGTATTTTTTGGATGGTTATTTAAGGTTTTATGTGGTGTTGTCTGATAATTGGATTGACCTGATTTTTTAGGCCACCAATTTGATGGTGGGTTAACTTTTTTGGACGGGCAAGATGTCATACAAACATAACATAGTAGGCCTAGATGGGAATTAGTTGGATGTACAGGAAGTTGTGTGGGATCATTTCTCATATATACTGCCTCTCAAACTCAATTCAATCGCTGAGACCTGCCCGCGCTAGCAAAGACTCAGTGCTAGTGCGGGCTCTGTAGAGCGCACGACGATGTATGTGTGTTTATCCATGCGGCTCAATATTTTGAATGGTCAAATACAATTATACTCTCACACCCACACACATCACATGAGTTCTCAAACTCATGACCTTAAAATTAAAACACACGGTATCTACCACTGCGCCATGAGTAGACCCCATGAGGTCCAATTTCGAAAGATCAATTTAGGGCACAAGCTGAAAAATGAGCAGATCCCATGGTCAAGATCGCCAGGCCAGCGAAAGTAGTGGTGATAATGATGCCACCATTGAAACCTTCGTAGGGCCCACCGTGGTATTTATTTGCCAGACATGAAAGGAAATTACAAATATCAGCTTGATCATAACTTCAAGACTTCTGCGAATCCCAATTAGTTTTTAATAGCGGGGTCGATCCTGACTGTCTGGGCCCACCTAAGGCTTGGATATATTCCAATTCTTTTGCTCATATTTTAAACTGATTTGGAAAAAATAAAAATGATGGTGATGGATGAAACAGACACATCATGATGCCCCACGGCGCCTGTGACACGACGAGTCGTCTTGGCAGTGGTAGGACAGAGTACGCGTCCCAATAAAAGAGCGACATTTCGAGCCTCTGAAACGACGAGTCGTCTTGGCAGTGGTAAGACAGAGTACGCGTCCCAATAAAATAGCGATATTTCTTCTTTTATTTTTTTTAATGACAAATCACTGTTGCCCAGCCGTTAATTGTATAATAGGTCCTCGTCCACCAACATAGTTTCGGATGCATTCGAGTCCCTACATCTAAGATTCATGGTTCACTGATCCAAACCGTTGATCTACTGGCCTTCACCATGGATGGTGATGCCTTCAAAAGTTTACAGAACAATCGGCAGTAGGAGGCGACAGATCACTGGCTAAGAGAAAACCAATACAAGCCCAAATGCCACCAGTTAAGATCTCCCACTCTCGGTTGGGGTCATCATCATCCGGAATGAGACCATTTGATCATTGGTTTGGATCACCTAAGGCCCCAAATATTTGAGTTAGCAATTATCCATAAGCCGTACCATTTCTTTATTTTTTTTTTTTTTTTTGGGGTCTGTTTGGTTTCACCGAATATCACGAGTTTCATTATTTTTGGTGCAAACCAAACCTTCCAAACCTTCCCTAGCAAATATTATTGAGAAATTTACCACTGTACGACCCATTTATGGCCCATTTACCTTTTGAAAACCACTTCTTCTTACGTCACCAGAATAAACCCTAGATGTACTGATGACTTGCCAAAGGCCAAAAATGCCCCTACTTTTTCAATTTTTTCTTACTTTTTCAGTTTTTTGATAAAGCTGGGCTCCTATAACTACGGATTATAACCGTAGCTATAACCACATCAATAAGTTACTGATTGCAAGAGGGGAGATAGCGAGTCGGGGTTAGAACTGGGAAAAATAGACCCGATTCGGTAGATCCAACCCGATCAAACTTGATCCGACCCAATCAAAATCGAACCGACGGTCTAGAACTGTGCGGATCGGGTAGCCCCCATCCAAATCCGAAATCTTTTCAGGTTGAGTTCGGATTGGCCCTGATCTGATCCGACTCGACCCGAAAACTCGATTCAAATGGATCCGGACCAATCCGATCCTACCCGATCCGGAGTAGTTGTTATTGATCCTTCTACTTTTTCCTGTGGTATGGTCCGCTTGAGCTTTGGATATGCGTCAATTTTGGATTCAACCACTAAAATGATCTGCAAAAATGAATGGACAGCGTGGATAAATCACATGCATTCAAGGTGGGCCCCAACAGAGTTTATTGTGTACATAATAAATGGATTTGCTGGTGTACCGTACACAGCTAGCTGGCTCTATGTGCTAGCTATATAGGTATGTGTCATGCCAAGATGAGCATTGACGCTCCTCGAGCTCCAAGTTGTACGAACGGTTCAAAGGATATCAAAGTTACATGGGCCCCACAGTGATATATTTATTATATTTACACCGTTCATATATTTTTAGAGACCATTATAGAGCATTATCTAAAAAATGAATAATATCCAAAGATCATATGGATTACACCACAAATAATAGCAGAGAATGATTTTCACCATTAAACAATTTGTGTGGTCCACATGATAGTTAGATCTATCTTATTTTTAGACTAAAGCCTTAAGACGAGCTCGCCTAATGAATGGACGGTTTGGATATAACACATGACTCACCATTAGACCCACAGAACTTGCTGAACTCAATACAACAAGTCACATACTTTTTTTTTCAAAAAAGTCGCTACACTTTCGTGCATTTCACGTAAACATAAGTACGTCTAGAAAACAGGTCAAGAGAAAGCGCCGCTTCTTTTGTAGTCTTGTATGGGGCCCACCTTGATGTATATGTTTTATCTAATTCGTTCATCCATTTGACGTATCATTTTAGGCGTTGAACATAAACCGAAATTAGTTACTTAACGTACCACATATGATTTTGAGGTAGGAGAAGCTACTTTAGCCAACCAACCTAGTTATTTTCCAAGATTTCATCAGGTCGATGGTCGAAAATCCATTTCATTTACTCCACGGTGAATTCCCTTCACTTCACGGTGATTTCCATACATTTTGCGATCAATTCCCTTGACTTTATGGTTAATTCCATGCATTTCACTTTTAATTCTCTTCACTTCACGGTCAATTCCGTGCATTTCACGGTTAATTCACTTCACTTGACGGTCAATTCCGGCAATTCCCCTTTACTTCACAGTCAAATCCGTGCATTTCACGGTCAATTCCCTTCACTTCACGGTCATTTCCATGCATTTCACGGTCAATTCCCTTCACTTCACGGTCATTTCCATGCATTTCATGGTCAATTCCGGCGATTCCACTTCACTTCACGGTCATTTCTATGAATTTCGCGATCAATTCCCTTCACTTCACGGTCATTTCCATGCATTTCACGGTCAATTCCGGCGATTCTACTTCACTTCACGGTCATTTCCATGAATTTCATGGTCAATTCCCTTCACTTCACGGGCATTTCCATGCATTTCACAGTCAATTCCCTTTACTTCACGGTCATTTTTATGCATTTCACGGTCAATTCCCTTCATAGTCATTTCCATGTGTTTCACGGTCAATTCCAGCAATTTTGCTTCACTTCACCGTGAAGTAAAGGGGAATCACCATAATTAACTGTGAAATGCATGGAATCGACCGTGAAGTGAAGGGAATTGACCATGAAATGCATGGAAATGACCGTGAAGTGAAGGGGAATCGCCATAATTGACCGTGAAATGCATGGAATCGACCGTGAAGTGAAGGGAATTGACCGTGAAATGCATGGAATTGACCGTGAAGTGAAGGGAATTGACCATGAAATGCATGGAATTGACCGTGAAGTGAAGGGAATTGATCATGAAATGCATGGAAATGACCGTGAAGTGAAGCAGAATCACCGAAATTGACCATGAAATGCATGAAAATGACCGTGAAGTGAAGGGAATTGACCGTGAAATGCATGGAAATGACCGTAAATTGAAGGGAATTGACCGTGAAATGCATGAAATTGATCATGAAGTGAAGGGGAATTGCCGGAATTGACCGTGAAATGCATGGAATTGATCGTCAAGTGAAGTAAACTGACCATGAAATGCATTAAATTGACCGTGAAGTGAAGGGAATTGACCGTAAAATGCATGGAATTGACCGTGAAGTGAAGGGAATTGACCATGAAATGCATGGAATTGACTGTGAAGTGAAGGGAATTAATCGCGAAATGCATGAAATTCACTGTGAAGTGAAGGGAATTGATAGTGAAATGAATTGAGTTGACCGTAAAGTGAATGAAATTGGCCGCGAAGTGAATGAAATTGACCGCGAAGTGAATGAAATGGATTTTTGACCGTCGACCTGATGGAATATTGGAAAATAACCAGGTTGGTTGGCTAAAGTATCTTCTCCTACCTCAAAATCATATGTGGTACGCCAAGTAACTAATTTTAGTTTAGAAGATATTCTTGTTGAATGAATAAAGAAAGAAATGAAAAAAAAAAAAAAAAAAAGAGAGAGAAATTTTTTTTTTATATATTTATATAAATATGTATTAAATAAAAATGTATGTAGGATAAAGTTCTCCATGTAAAAAAAAAAAAAGAAAGGTGCATAGCACTGCAGTTTTGGCTACGGTTATAATCCGTAGCAATAAGCCCAGCTCTGACCAGAACACATTGGCCTTTTTTTTTTTCCCTGTCATAATCTCAACCGATTTTTATGGGTCCCATTATGAGGTATATGTTATATCCAAACCGTCCATCTATTTGACGAACTTGTAGTAAGGCTTGAGATGAAAAATAAGACAGATCTAGCTATCCGGTGGACCACACTGTAAAAGGTAGTGGAGGATCAAACATCTACCATTGAAACCCTTTTAGGGGTTATAGAAGATTTGGATCATTATGAAATTTGTTTTTCCTCTCCATTGGGGTCTTTGTGACCTTATGAATAGATTGGATGGAAAATAAATGTTATGCTGGGCCCTACAAAAGTTTCAACAGTGAAAATCAATTTTCCGCTGCTCTTTGTGGTGTGGTCCAGTTGATCTTTGGATGCAATTTTTTTTTTTCTTTTTTTTGGTAATGCTCGTAAATGATCTCAAAATATGAATGATCGTTGTGGATATAATAAGTATATAACTGTGGGGCCTTGTAACTTTGATCTCTTTTTAGCTGTTTCTGTAACTCGGAGTTCGAGGAGCGTTACCCGTGGTCTTCGAGAACCAGCCGATCCGCTTAAAGGAAAAAGCAAGGGCATCTTCGACCTAGAAAAGCTGTCCGTACAGTTGGGGGCTTATCCTGGTGAGGTAAAAAGTAGTGAGAAGGTAAATGGGCCATGAATGGGTCGTGCAGTGGTAAATTTTTCAATATTATTTCCTATATATCATAATTCAATTGCTAGAAAATTCGGCCAACCAGCTGTAATTAATGGGGAACCGTTGGTCCTGCCAACAAATTAGCAATTTACAGCCTCTTTGGAAAGCAAAATTAAGGATTAAATGGTAAGGAGTTACATCAAGTGGAATTAATATCATTATTGTACGATACACTGATTACATGTTTGGAAACACCGCGGTAAATTTCACGTTTGGCATTAAATTCTTGCTTAGAGAAAAACACTATATTAAGCTAAACTTGAGTTTGGTTGACTGTGAAATTGTAATCAATAGACAAAATTTCACAACTGAAGAGGTCATTTGCCACGTGTAAAGGCAAATATAGATGGATGGCATGGATAAAAAAAATGCATGTTGCCCGAAGATATGTTGGATTTTGAAATCCGTTGCTGCAGGAATTTCGACCGTCCTTTTCCGAACTCCAAGCACTTATACAAGAGAAGAACAAAAGATACCCTGGCTAGAGTAGGAAACCCTCCAATGCCAAAATTCGGATAGGAATCAGAGTCTAGTTGTGTTGAAGGGTTTTGGACAAGATATTCTATATACCTATTCTTGTAAGTGAGTCCTTTATTTATAGTATTCGTAGGGCAGGGTGGCCCGCAATCTTAGGCACTATCTCAGCTGTTAGACGAGATGTGCGTGAATGGAGAACGTCGACAGTTACCCTAGAATTATGTGGTGGACGGTTATGCACAAGTGATGAGAGTTGGCGGTTACTTTTAAATCGTGCATTACTAAGGGGTATCCTGAACCGAGCTAATCCGAGCCAAGCTTTACTGATTGACCGGAGACAATCTGAGCTAAGCTAATCTGAGTTGAGCTCCATCAATCAACCAAGCTAATCAAGGCTAAGTCAATCCAAGTTATGGCTTGGGGTTGATCCCTCGTTGAATCTATCTGTTCTCGATGATCCCTTAGGGCCTGTTTGGCCAAGCAGATCACACGGTATTAGGAGGGATGGGATCGACAATATTCTGGGATAGGCATGATGAGCCAAACAGATCTGGTGAACTTGTCTCGGGATATGAGCAATCCCATGGATCTTAAGACAATCCACTGACATCAACATCATTACCTTAAAATTGATCCTATCCCTTGGTTAGATGGATTAGAAGGTAAAATCCCGGGATATGCACGGCATGCCAAACAGACCTAGTGAATTCGTCCTGGGATATAAGCAATCCCATGGATCTTAAGACAATCCACTGACACCACCATCATTACCTTAAAATTGATTTCATCCCTCCTAATACCATGTGATCTACCCGGCCAAACAGGCCCTTAGTTTTACTAATTCATCCCGTCATTGCTAGGTGCAAGCGGGCAAAAACTTGGGATCATGTCCGGCCGAAGATTGTACCTGTGGGAGCGGATGCCAACTTCCTCTCGTGAAGTGTCGCAGGAACAGGTCGGGTGTTCGAGCCGAGCTGACCTTAAAGGTGGTCGGACTGCATTTTCTCATAACAAGTCCCATCATAATTCCTGTTGTATTTGATATTCAGATTAATTAAATCCTTTCCGTGAAAAAAACCAACAGATTTTACCTTGGACCAAAAGCTAATCCAGACCCGCGATCCCATAATCCAAATAGCTCCTAGTGAGCATTGTTAGAGAAACCGGACACTTGACGGATTCCTAGTCTCCAGTCAAAACAACTAGCTCAAGTTGAGGGTGAATTGGTGCAGCTGGGTTACTCATGGTATTGGACAGGATGGGTCAACTAGGCCATTGAGGGTGAAATATTGGTGCTGCTGGGTTACTCGTGGTATTGAGCAGGATGGGTCGAGTCAACTTGGAAAAGTTGCATGGGACTCGTTTGAGTCTAAAACCATGTTGATGTGGGCGAAAAAGACGATTCTCATTTTTTAACTAAACGTTCCCCTTCACTTTATCAATCGAAAGGGACAACTTTTGTAAGACTTTTATAAAGCGGGTCTATAAAGTGGTCCTACCTAATCATTGCTTGGATTCAATGGTTCGATTGATTGAATTGAGCTCACCCGTAGTGGACTATTTATTTGAACCTCCTATCATAATGTTTATTTGCCATCAAACTTCCTAGGCCCACCGTAGTGTTTATTTGCCAGCCAATGTGTATAAGTCCACACAGACCTTGGTGAAGAGAAACCACATGTATGAGCTTGATCCGGAACTTTTGCAGCTCTCAAGAAATTTTAATGGTAGGCATTCAATGACGACTGCTTCATGCGGTATGACTCACTTGAGGTTTGAATCTGCAATGTTTTTGTGCTTCAAAATGAGCTGAAAAAACTGGTGGTCAGTATGGATGTATGACACGTACATCAAGGTGGCGTGTTACCCGGGTAAAACCAAATCCGCTCCAGTCAAAAATATATTACACGTCAGGACTTCAGATCGTTTACCTCAGGAAGCGTCCAGATCGGAAGATCCATGTAATCTCATTTTTTGTTTTTCTTTCTTTTTTGGCATTTTCCGATAATTGCCGTGGTAGTTTACCACCGCTTTTCAAGCTGTGATGTCTCATCCCCCATGTTCTCGGCATGAATACAGTTCGATGGAGGTCGTTCAAATCGAAGTGGCCATTGTAAATGGAGCATAGCTTGAAAGGCACGCTGACCAACAATCAGAACCATCCAAATGCTGGCTATCAATTGGATGGTTTAGCATAAATTGATCAGTGGTCAATTCCAAAGAATTAAATCATATAGTTAAGATCTATGCTCCATCCACAGCGGTCAAAATGGACAGTGGATGGCAATATATATGCCACGTCTACACCACAACTTAAAAGGTGAATAACTAACCCCTGATTAGAGCCTTCCGCACGTGGTAATTCAGGTTGGCCTCACCCGTTACGCACCAGTGACAGAAACGTCAAGCTGGTCGGTTCATCAAAAGGACGGCGTGGATTTTAAAAAACTTGACGGCTTACAAATATATCACTTGATGGCCATCTAATTTCTGATTATAATGCATGGTGGGAACCACCTAATTAACCGTCTGGATCTCAGAATGCATCGATGCACAGACATGTTTACATGGATAAAGGTGACGTGTGATGCGCAGGAACTTTCACCGATTTTTTTTTTTTTTTTTCTTTTCATTTTTTAACACGCATGCACAGCCATGGAGACACTCACACACTCACACCACAGTCGGATTTTACCACTGCAGGTACTCTTAACTCATAAGTCAGAACCTTGTGTACAAACTCTTGTGAGTCTACCGCTGAGGCATGTACAGTAGAGTATAGACAGAAGGAAAAAAAACAAAATAAGAAAAAAACAAAAGCCGATGGTTAGGATCTTTTAATCTGAGGATGTCTGGGTCATGAGACGGGTGATCTTTATTTATTATTTTGAACGGTAATGACGTCCTAGGCACGGGGCAGTGTTGGCTGGAAAGGCAGCCGCCTCACAAATTAGTATACCGCAGCGGGAATTGGCAGAGTTCTGTGGGTCCACCATGGTTATATTCACACCGTCCATCCATTTTGGCAAATCAATTGATAGCATGAGTCCAAAATGAGGCAGATGAGAAGCTCAAGTGAACCGCACTGAAAGCATTGGAAATAATGACGCCCAGTGGTCCAAGAACCCACCATGATGTTTATTTACCATCCAACTTGTTCGTAAGGTGACAAAGACCTACAAAAAGCGAAACCACATATATCAGATGGATCCAGAACTTCTGTGGCCCTCAAGAAGTTTTCAACGGTAGGAGTCCAATCCTTGTTCTTTCCTTTGGTGTGGTCCATTTGATGTTTGTACATGTCTCATTTTTAACTTATGTCCTAAAATGATCCAGAAAAATGATTGAACAGAGTGGATATAACACATATGTCTTGATGGGGCATAGAACTTTGCTACCTCAACACATGACCGGGCGTGCTGTGTCATCCACTATCGCAATCCAAGTCCATGGGACAGCGGATTAGGTACGGCCCTTTCCGTGGAGCGTACGTTGGTGTATGTATTATACATCCATGCTCTCCATGCCTTTTGGAAAATTATTTCGGAACATGAGCCAAAAAATTAAAACCGATATTGTTCACGCATTGCTTTGGGATTTCGGCAGTATGCGTGTGCCGGCATGCCATAATTAAAATTGCATCTCAATTCAATCTGAACTGTTATAACCCCTGGTGTCAAGATAGTTAGACACATAGTGTATGACTGAGATTTGATGAGATTAGTCACTTATTTAGCAACTCGCTAAATGTATAAATTCAGTCAGATGTGAAACTTAAGTGGACCATACCATGGGAAACAATGGTGATTGAACACCTTACTAATAAAAACTTCCTAAGGCCCATGTAATGTTCCGGTAATGTTTACTTACCATTCAACCTATTAGTGACGTCAGGTAAACGTGGATGAAGAAAAAGAATTATATCGGCTTGATCCAAAACTTTTGGCCTATCAATGGACCCACTGAATCCTATATTATAGTCCACTTGAGATTTAGATCTACCTAGTTTTTGGAGTCTTGCCTTAAAATAATCGGGAAAAACATATGAGCGGTCAAGATATAGAATACATAAGTCCATGTGGGCCTGACGATAATGGCCTCACCTAATCCGCTACCATCCATGGCCGCCACAGGTGTTAGTTCTCTAAAAGAGCCATCAAAGTCCCTGACAGGGCTACCTTGATGTATTTGTTATATATCCACGCTGTCCATTTGTTTTTCCATCTCATTCTACAACAAAATCTCAAACCTTAAGAATATCTAAATCTTAAGCGGATCGTGCCTTTAGAAATAATGATAATGATCATGAAAAGATTCTTGTGGGCCACGAAAGTTTTGCGTCAAGCTTATCTTTTGTATTTTCCCTTCATCCAGTGATTCTTGACATTATCAACAGGTTCGATGGAATATAAACATTACAAAAACTTTACAATGGGTCTTTGGAATTTTCAATGTTGAGGAGCTTTTTTTTTTCCCCAAAAAAAGGTATTTTCATATATAGGAAGAATAGAAGCTTTACATTTTGCAAGGATGAGCCTGATAACAAAAAGGAATAAGCAGGTCCACCCACCAAGAAGGGGAATATACAAGCACTAAGATTCTCTCAAGTATCCGAAGCCTGCTCTGTTTAGAAAAAGGAGGCCTCTAATGAGAGGGGGAAGCTTGGGCATCGAACGGAAAAACGAATGGAGTTGACCACCACTGCCCATACGAGCAAGCCCATCCGCCATAGCATTGGCTTCCCTTGGGGAGTAGGAGATGGAAACTTCCATATTAACCATGAGGGATTTAATCCTGACCCACCAATACCACATGGCCCACGACTGGATGGATTTCTTGGTGAGGGAGTCCACCACTGATTTACAGTCGCTAACCAATTCCACCTAGTTGATGCCCATTGCCATGCAATGGGATAGGGCCTCCCATATCACCTTAGTTTTGGCCTGGCCGTTAGAACCAATCCCGTAGTTGGTATAGAAGGTGAAGATGAGTACCACCGAGCTGTCCCTAGCGACTTTGCCACCCCCAGACGGGCCTAGATTACCCAAAGAAGATCCATCAACATTCATTTTAATCCAGCCTGGGAGGGGGCGAACCTAATAGACCGTCTGGGTCTTCGATGTAAGTTTATTTGTTCCATCCAACCCTAGATTGTTGAGGGCAGTAGCAGTGGAGCGATTGACAGTTTTGGGGAGGGGAACGAACGTGGCAAGAAATCTGATTCAGCGAAAAACCTTGGAGATAACTCAGTCAGCATGAATCGAGGAGCCTTCCATACGAGCTGCATTTCTGGCAGCCCAGATTTCTCAGAGATCAGCGACGGCGTGAGTCCCCTTAGGGAGCAGAAACGATCAACCATAGATGCTGACGACCACCAAATAGATGCCCTACCAATCGCTAATTGATTGGAAGTGAATAGGGGTATATGAAATATCGAGCCAAATTTTGCCCATACCTTTGTAGCCAAGTCTTCCAAAGAGAAAATGTGATCGATCGACTTGATTGCAGGTTGTAGCCCGGGGGGGGGGGGGGCTGTCGCATTTGGACGCCATGGTAATGCCTTTGCATGCGTTCTAGCATCCACCAGGAGAGGATGAAGGAATATCTTCTAGGTTAGGAGAAAGATTTTTGGCGGAAGATTTGAGTGCCAAACCCATTTGGACCAATCCTGTTTTGAACCTGCAAATCTAGAGCACCACTAAGCTGAAGCGATGCTGAATTCTCTTAACGAGGAGTGGATCCAAACTCGAATGTTGTCAGTGGAAGAGGTGCAAAACCCCTCGTTTGAGATATAGTTGATCATCGCTTGGGGTAGAAAAGGTTGCACGCTAGGGAGATGACGCCATTCGACAGGCCCAAGCCAATCTTGAACTCTTTGGGGCTGTTAGGATGAAGGCTGAAGCATCCAGTTCTATAGGGGGCCCAGCCCAAAACCAATTGTCCTCCCAAAAGTTGCAGTCGCCTTGCCCAATAAGCTAGCGGGTGTGGGCTAAAATGCTGACTCTGCCAGATGCGTCCATGTCTAAAGAGTACTTGTCTTTTATGAAGGACGCTCGGCAACTGCCATATCCCCTGCACCTGACAGTTCAAGCCATTTTTCAGTTTGAGTGCTTTCATGATGCTACTCAAGCTCTTCACCCCTAAACCACCTTCAGATTTTGGCATGCAAATCACCTTCCATTTGACGCAAGGGCAGCATTTGCGGTTGCCATCCCAGCTCCAAAAGAAGTCAGAAAAAAGATTTTTCCAGTACATCCAACAGGCCCGCTAGGATCTTCGCTGCCGCCATGGTGTGGACAAGGATACTGGATAGTACGTGGTTAATCAGAGTGAGGCGGCCCGCTTGAGATAAAATTTTGCTTTTCCATCCAGATATGCGGTGGGTTATTTTTTCTAGGACGGACTGGAAGTAGGCCTTGCGTGGCCTCCCTTGGAAGATTGGAATGCCAAGATAGGTGAAAGGGGCAACCCCTTTGTTAAAACCCAAGATATGCTCGATAGCTCTAGCTCTCGATTCCGATTGGTTGGCTGAGAGGATGAAGAAGCTCTTCTAGACGTTGATGTTCATACCGGAGGAAGATTGGTACAGGGTGAGGAACGTCTTGATTTTTCGAAGAGAGTCGCAACTACCATTGGCCAGAAGGACCGTGTCATTTGCAAACAAGAGGTGGGAGATGGGGCGGCAGTTCCTATGAGTATGGAAAGGGCGGTAGAAACCCCTATCAATCAGCTGCCTAAAACCTCTGCTAAGTACCTCAGCCACTATGATGAAGAGAGCCAGGGAGATGGGGTCGCCTTGGCGGAGGACTCTAGAGGATTTGAAGAAACCACCGGGTTCGCCGTTAATGAGAATTGAGTATAATGAGTTTGACTAGCATCTCTTGACAAACGAAACTCAAGTCGCGATAAATCCAAATCTCCGTAGAACGGCCTTGAGAAATCCCCAATCAAGCCTATCATAAGCTTTTTCCATATCTAGCTTGAATGAGGATATTACCGCCTTTGACTTTCTGATCAATATCCCGGAAGACTTCTTGAGCTATAGTGCAGTTATCCGATAGTGATCTCCCTTAGACAAAAGCTCCCTGTTCTGCACAATTAATTTTGGGAAGAATCTTTCCAAGTCTATCAATAAATAATTTAGCAAATTTTTTTTATACATAATTACAAAGACTGTTAGGGCGGAGGTCAGAGAATTTATCTGGAGATGGGGTTTTAGGAATAAGGCAGATGAGGGTTGATGTGAAAGCCCAAGGGAAGGCTGCACCTCTGAAAAGAGAGAGTGTTGCTGCGAGAAGGTCCTGGCCCACAGTTTCCCAACAAGCGTGGAAGAAGGCACCTGAGAGGCCATCAGGGCCAAGAGCACCATCCATAGAGATACGTTTGACCGTCACTAACGGCTCGTCGAGGGATAGTTCTTATAGGAGAAATTTGTTGTCTTCATCCATGACCAAGGAAGGGATGACGTCCAGGAGTTGAACAAGGCTTGAAGTAGCTTTGGCTTGCATGGGGGCTGAGTAGTAGTCAATTGCTGCTTGTTTGATTGAAGGTTGGTCGAACACAACTGTCCCATCCTCCAATCTGATGTTGGAAATGGTTGATCTCCTAGCTCGCTCCGAAGCCACGCTGTGGAAGAACTTCGTGTTGCGGTCGCCTTCCATGAGCCAATTATTTTTGAATTTTTGTTTCCAGAAAACCTCTTCGCAAAGCTAAAAGTGGGCCAGTTTATCTTTGGTTGTATTAAAACACTAATGGATTTTAAGATCATTAGAGTCTTGGGCTGCAGATTCCAAGCTATTGAGATCTTCTTCCGCCTTTTTCAAATTTTGAAAAATATTCCCAAATGTATCTTTGTTCCAGCTCTTCAGTGCAGTCTTAACATTTTTAAATTTTCTTTGGAGAACAAGCATCGGATCCCCCTCGATATCGAAATTCCAAGTCCTACGGACCAAGTCCTGGAAATCTTCATGAAGGCACCACATGCGTTGAAACCTAAATTGTTTTAAGGAAGTCCTCGCTTGGTTTGGGAAAGAGAGGAGAAGAGGGGCATGATTTGAGTGCAGTCTGGGTAAGTGCTTAACCTGGAATAAGGGGAAGCAATTCGTCTAGGTGACATTTGTAACATCCCAAATTTTCATGGCCAGAGTTTATACTCGTGTCCGAGAAAATCGGATGTTAATAATTAAATAAATTGGAAGCTTTAAAAATCGCTCCTTATTTTTTTTATTTTATTTAGATCACATCCAGTTACATTCATGAAGGTAACCATTCACAAGAATAAAATCAACTGTATTTATTATTTCATTAGAGTAAAAGAGTTCAACAAATTATCAATGTCCTCTCAATGGGAGCTTATTACATTATTGAGTTTGCAGCGAAAATATAAAACTAAATCATGAAACTATCTTCTTATTCATTCATTATGATCTTTCATGGGAGATGGTCCTTTAAGTCTTCAATCTGTATATCGCCTGCATCATCTGTATGGTTGGAGAAGGTCAACGCCCTACTCATAGTGATGGTTATCCTTTAAGATTAACAATAATTCAAGATATTCATAAAAGTAATGTAAGGGCTCTAATATGTCACGTATTCCACCACTATGAGAGGTACTAGTATGCGCAACTAATCTACATGAATACATGCCTAGCAAAGTATGTGTGGCTCTTCATACGTGGTGATCATCACAATGTGGAATATAATTTATAGAAAACCTGACTCGCCCCGCATCCCATAACTACGGAGATTCGCTGGCATGTCCGACGTTAACGTGGATTTATGCGAACATCTCAACGCGACACAACAACGTGGTTGGGGGATTTACGTAACATGATGTGTTTATGGAGTGATTATTTGCGACATCCAATTCTGAAAAAGTGATGTAACACGTATGGTGATTTACTTACATTGATTGTGCACTACGTCAACCAACCCATGAGATTACGTACCCACCAAGAAAGTCGCTACTTGTAACGCATTACCTCCACGATAGATATTTGAATCACTAGTTGTGATACCTCTAACACATTACGTACATAGATAGAGAGATAATTCAAATTATGAGATTTTTGGAATTCCAAAGCACAAGCCCAAGCTATAAAGTTAAATAGTACACGACTAATAAAATAAGGAGGAGAGTAGCAGTGGCCAACTCAACAAAGAGGAGAGTGACAATGCCCAACTTAACAAAGAGGAGAGTTAGCAATGGCTAACTCAATAAAGAGGAGAGTGGTAAGGGCCAACTCAACAAAGAGGAGAGTAACAATGGCCAACTCATCAAAGAGAAGAGCAGCAAGGGCTAACTCAACAAAATTGGTAAAGGCAAGGGCAAGGCTTGTATCCATTGTCCTACAAAAATAATGAAGATCACTCATAATTAACATCATACCATAATTTTCAAGGATAAATAATTGTTAGTAGTAAATTTACAATTGCAGGGTGAGAATCATAATATCATGAAAGCATGTAAAAGGCAAGATAATTCACATCAACTTAAATTAATGTAAGCTTAAAGAAAAAACCCTCACCTTTAAATTGTTTCCCGACTGAGGTTAGCCATTTACTCCGTCGATCCCACCTTTGTCCTAGACCACGTAATTTGTAAGGTAAAAAAAATCTGATTTAGGGTTGTATTTATAATATGGGTTTAGGATTTAATTAGTTGGTAGTTGGAGAATCTTGGATTCAACATTTTATTCTCAATTAGCTATCCTGTAATTTAGCGAATACGAGCGTGGATCCAGCTTAGCTTAGCCCGGTTTTTATCGTTATATTACCGTTTTGAATATATGAGCCTAATTGCAAGGAAGTTTTGGTCACATACTTACCCTTCGAACTGTTAGACTTAGTCCGGTCTCGAACCCGTATCGACGACTCTGTGGGTCGCGGTCGTAGTACCAGAAATCAGGCAGAAACAGGCGCTGCTTCCTCTGTTTCTTCCTATCTCTTTCTTTCCTTTCTTTTCTTCTCTCTCTCTCTCTCTCTTTCTCTCGTTTCTTTCTTTTTCCCTATTTCTTTCTTCTTTCCTTCCATTTCTCCCTTCTTTCTCTCGTTTCTTCCTCTCTTTCTCTCTCCTTCTCTGTGGCATGCTGTCTCCAGCGAGAGTTCAATATATATCCTCTTAAGAGAACCTAGAACTTTCTTGCGCCGTCCCTGTTGTGTAGCCATGAAACCTGGGAAGTTCTTTACGCAACTTCTGTTTACGCAACGAGAAGAATGGGATGGTGTATTCACGTTCAATGTCCGCAACTTCCTTTTCGGTTTCTTCTTCTGGGCGACTTGGATCTATCCATCGGATTCCCTGTCCACCAGATCAGCGGTCTAATCGCCGGTTTTATGAAGACGTTTCCACGTTGTGCGGTTTACGTGTGGGAGAACGGTGGAATAGTGAAACCTCTTGTTCCTTGCATCCTTTTCAGACGGCGTGGGTTGCGTCGAAACCTCTCCTTCAGTTTCTTTATTTCTTTCTGGGTTGGGAAGATCCAGAATCTTATTCGTTGAAGCTCGGCATCCCAACACTCATGAAAACTCCCTGTTTTTCGCAAGATTAACCACGCGATCTTGGACCGAAAAACCCTGCATGGTTGTCATTGATTATTTCAGATCGGTTCCTGATACAATGGGCCATATGCTGAACAACCCTGATTTGGAAAGTGAGGCCCATCCTTAGAAGATGGGTTCTCGGTCGAATGGTGAAGATGATCCAACCAATAATGGCGGATCATCAGTAACTGGTCTATCCTAGGATCCGTATCATATAAACAGTTGTGGATAGGCCCTATGATCATCATGGGACCCACCAAACGAACGACGACAAGTTTCTACCTGGGGGGGTTCGAGATCCACATGTGGCAATGGTGGAAATCCGTTTGGCCATTGAGAAAATCCTAGTACGAAGGGCTAGGATGTCTTGGAATGTAGGGTTAGGATGAAAAGGGACGAAGGAACGTGGATTTCTAGCGTGGAAGGGAGTAGGACACAGAATCTTTCCTTTCTCGGAAGATCAGTCGCACGTAGCCTAGCTTGTGGCTGAGGTTGTTGTTGCAAAAATATTGATTTTAATAAAAAATATTTTAATAATAAAATAATATATAATATAAAAAGTTGTTTTGAAAAAACACTTTTTTACGGGTTTTTTGGGAATAGTCCCACATGAAAAAGAGAAGAGAAAAACCTGTGGTTTATATGAAAGATGTGGAGTATTATAATATTTACCTACCTAGTCCGCGGACTATGAACCTTGCTACGCACTGGAACACCCGCGCGCGCGCTCACGCTTGGGCTCGGGCACGGGCACGGGCTCGGTCTCGGTCACGGGCTTGGGCTCAGGCTCGGTGCGAGGGCGTGGGCATGTGAGGCAGTGTGGCTGTAGAGGCACTAGTGGCGCACTTTGCACGTCCGCATCGTGTCGCAGCGGGTCGCTCCTTCGCGAACCAGAGCGAGACGTATGTGAGTCGCGGTGCGACTAAGTGGCTATGGCGGTGGCTGGTTAGCAGAGAGACTAAAGGACTGGGAGAGAAATCTCTCAGTATAAATAGAGGGACTGAAAAGAGCTGTTGCATCAGAAACTGTAACAGTTGAGCCATTAGTGCAGGGTCCAGCTGTAACTGCTGCATGGCTAGCCCAATAGCTAGAAAACGGCTAGCTGTTGTCTCACAACAGTCAGCATGTAGCAGCTTAATGGTCCATGCACAACAGTCAGAAAACGGCCATAAAACGGCTAGTTTTCCAACAGCCAGAAATGGCTTAATGGAATTTAAGTTTCTGGACCATAACCCCCTAGCCACCATAGCCTATAAAAGGAGGACCTGGATGGGTTTCCAAACCATCTCAGCTCACTCCAGCAAACCCATACGAACTGAGACAGCCAGTCCCTCTCCACTCATATATTCTAGTGTTTCCAGCAACATAGCAAGGCTTAAACCTTAGCTTGAAGAACAGACCAGCGGTGTGGTCTAGAATGGTTCAACTGAACCAGTAGTTGAAGATTTGAACTGACCTGTGCAGAAGTTTTTCTCTTTTTTTCTTCTTCTTTTGGGATTTTTTCCTTTATACTGTAATACTGCCAGAAAGTGTGTAATTGAGTTCCATTTGGTGGGCCTTCGTGTTTGCTGAACGCAGACCCACACCAGGCTCGTCGTATCCTAGAAGCTATTTGCCTGTAACCTACCAGCATACTCAATTCACTTGAGTAGGGGCAAATAACGCTTTAAGGACAACGTTTCAGACGTGCTTCAGCCTGTCCTGATTTCTGATTATTTTGCACTTTTCGGTTTCCACATTATACAGAAATACATTAATCTGTATAATTTCTAACAATCTTAAAGCATTATTTGACTGATGGAAGCCGATAGTGTTTCATCCATCAAGTTGATGAATCAAGACTTGATACGTCTTGATCGGTTTGATGGAACCAATTTTACAAGATGGCAAGACAAGCTGAAATTTCTCCTGACGGCGCTGAAGATCTATTACATATTAGATCCAAATTTGCAAGCACTACCTGAAGCATCTGACAACGACACACCTGAACAAGTAGCTGCCCGCACCAAAAGAGCCGAAGACGAACTCTTGTGTCGAGGACACATTCTGAACGCTCTCTCCGACCGCCTGTACGATCTGTACCAACAGACGTCATCAGCAAAGGAGATCTGAGCCGCTCTGAAATTTAAATACAAGGCCGAAGAAGAAGGTACCAACAAGTTTCTCATCGCCCGGTATTTTAACTTTAGCATGGTAGATAATAAACTGCTGCTGCCCCAAATCCAAGAACTACAGCTAATAGTAAACAAAATCAAAGCGATAAAAATCGATCTTCTTGAATTATTCCAAGTCGAGGCTATAATCGTCAAATTGCCACCGATGTGGAAAGACTATAGAAAGAAGTTGCTGCATAAAACCGAGGACTACACACTGGAACAAATCCAGAAACACCTCAGGATTGAGGAAGAATCCCGTAACCGCGATAGAAAAAATGATAACGGGAATACCTCGTCTAAGGTACATGCTGTAGAAAACATTAATAACAAACATCCCGAGAAGGACGATTCCCTGAAACCTAATAAAGAAAAATTTAAGAAGAACACCCAAAAGAAGAACGGAAAGTTCAAGGGCTCATGCCATGTCTGTGGAAAAACTGGGCACTATGCTCGAGTATGCCGCTATCGCAAATCTAAAAAAGAGGCAAGTGCAGTAGAAGAAGGCGATATCGTGGCTATGATCACTGGGGTAAATACCATCCAAGGCAAAGTTCCAGGTTGGTGGTATGATACTACCGCTACTATACATGTGTGCTACCACAAATCAGCCTTCAAAACCTATGAGGAATTGACCGATGGCCAAGAAGTCCAAATGGGTAATGAAGTCTGATCGAAGGTCGTCGGCAAAGGGACTGTCGAATTGATATTCACCTCTAGAAAGAAGGTGATTTTAACTAATGTACTGCATGTCCCAGACATAAGGCGAAACTTAGTTTCTGGGGATCTTCTGGGAAAACCAGGCATACGGGTGGTGTATGAGTCAGGTAAACTGATTTTGTCCAAAAATAAAAATTTTGTTGGAAAGGGATATGCTTGTAACGGAATGGTTAAGTTTTCTCCGAGTGAAAGTAGCACTTCTGCGTATATGGTTGAATCTGCTGAACTGTGGCATGATAGACTAGCCCATATAGGGTATAGTACCTTGAAGTTCATGGCTAAGAATGGTTTAATCTCATACACAGATAATGAAACCGAAGAATGTGAAGTGTGCATAAGATCCAAAATGACAAAGAAACCTTTTCCAAGTGTTGAAAGATCATCTCAAGTATTAGATCTTGTGCACAGTGATATCTATGAGTTAAACGGAATTCTTACTCGTGGAGGTAAAAGGTACTTCGTAACCTTTATAGATGATTGCTTTAGGTATGTGTATGTGTACTTATTAAAGAGCAAAGATGAAGCATTAACATGTTTAAAATATATAAAGCAGAAGTAGAGAATCAACTGAATAAGAAAATAAAAATTATCCGTAGCGATAGAGGAGGAGAATACTTCTCCAATGAATTCGATAACTTCTGTGAAGAATATGGACTGATACATCAATGTACAACGCCATACACACCTCAACAAAATGGTATAGCTGAAAGGAAGAATAGAACATTAGTAGAAATGGTCAACTCAATGCTGATAAGAGCAAAGTTGCCACTAAGTCTATGGGGAGAGGCACTACTTGTAGCATGCCATATAATAAACAGAATTCCGTCTAAAAAATATAAAATATCTCTATATGAAACATGGAGAGGTAGAAAACCTAACCTAGGATATCTAAAAGTGTGGGGGTGTCTTATATATTGCAGAACTCCTGATCCAAAAAGAACTAAGTTAGGACCAAGAGCTATTAAGTGCGCCTTCGTAGGGTATGCACAAAATAGTAAAGCTTATAGACTTCTAGACATAGAGTCTAATACAATAATAGAATCAAGAGATGTTGAGTTCTTTGAGAACTCACTATCCTTGGAGTCAAAGGATAATGAAATCCAAACTCCTAATAGAGAACTAGATAGCACAGCTCCACAGATGGTGGAAGCTCCTATTGAGCCTCGTAGAAGTCAAAGGACAAGAATAGATGATAGTCTAGGAGATGACTATATAGACTCACAACGTGTCATTTTTCATCTTGTAGAAGGAGATAAAGAAAATATTATAAGAAAAATACCTATAGTAATGACTATAGAAGATGATCCTAAAACATATAAAGAGGCCATATCCTCTAGAGACTCAGCTTTCTGGAAAGAATCTATAAACGATGAAATGGAATCTATACTATCAAATCAAACATGGGAACTAGTTAACTTACCTCCAGGTTCTAGACCCATAGGTTGTAAGTAGGTATTTAGGAAGAAATATCACACTGATGAGACTATCCAAACCTTTAAAACTCGACTAGTAGCTAAGGATTTTAGACAAAAAGAAGGGATAGATTACTTTGACACACACTCTCCTGTAGCTAGGATAACATCCATTAGGATATTGTTTGCGCTAGCTTCCATAGATCATCTTCACATCCACCAAATGGATGTAAAGACTGCATTCCTGAATGGTGACCTCAACGAGGAGGTATACATGGAATAACCTGAAGGATTCGTTCTACCAGGAAATAAAAACAAAGTATGTAGATTAGTCAAATCATTGTATGGATTAAAACAAGCACCAAAACAGTGGCATGAGAAGTTTAATTCCAAAATACTTTCTCATGGTTTCATGCATAATGTAGCTGACAAATGCATATATTCTAAAGTAGATGGTAGTTACATCGTTATTATTTGTCTGTATGTTGATGACATGTTAATAATAAGTAATAAAATGGAAGGTGTAACTGAAACAAAAAGATTTCTATCTTCCATATTTAAAATGAAGGATCTTGGACAAGTTGATACCATTCTTGGTATCAAAGTTAAAAAACATTGTGGAGGTTATGTTTTGTGTCAATCTCATTATATTGAGAAGATACTAAACAAGTTTAATCATCTAAATATAAAAGAAGCAAAGACCCCATGTGATCCAAGTATCAAGCTAAAAGAAAATACTGAAAGAATAGTTGCACAATTAGAATATGCGAGTGCTATAGGGAGTCTTATGTATGCTATGCAATGCACTACACCTGATATCACATATGCTGTGAGTAAACTTAGTAGGTTTACTAGTAACCCTAGTACTGAACACTGGAATGCAATAAGTAGAGTCCTTGGTTACTTAAAAGCAACCAAAGACTTAGGACTATTCTATTCAGAGTTTCCTGCCGTATTGGAAGGATATACCGATGCGAGCTGGATATCGAGTGCAGGGGACAACAAGTCTACTACAGGGTGGGTATTCACCCTAGGAGGTGCAGCTGTATCTTGGAGATCCAAGAAACAGACTTACATAACGCATTCGACTATGGAGTCTGAGTTTATAGCCCTGGCTGCAACAGGCAAAGAGGCTAAGAGATCTTCTATTAGAAATTCCTTTTTGTGTAAAGACTATATCAACTGTGTCACTACATTGTGATAGTGAAACCACATTAGCTAGAGCCTATAGCGGGACTTCTAATGGTAAGTCTAGACATATTAGTCTTCGACATGATTATGTCAGACAATTGATTCGAGATGGAATCATTGCTATTTCTTATGTAAAATCAAGTAATAACCTGGCAGATCCTTTCACTAAACCTCTACCGAGAGAGGTAGTAAAGGCTACATCTAGAGGGATGGGGTTGAAACTCTTCAACCAAAGTTCCACCAGTGATGGTAACCCAACCTAAAGTCAGAAAATCTCTAATTTTGGATTTAATGGGTAAGAACAAGTTACTGATATGTGGAAAGTTTTTCAGTACTAGAATTATAAAACCTTATCCATAATAGATAAGTGCTGAGCGTTACGATAGAGGGTTGAGTCTTAGAACTCTTAATGAAATTCAGTCTATAAGGACAAATATCTTATAGTAATGGAGATACTGGAAGAATTTCACCTATATGAACGTAGAGATGGTGCCGTCTCTCATGAGAGTTAGGAGTTTTTCTCTCGGGATCGTTCATGAATTTGGATAAGCACATGGCCATTAAATGTGCTGAGCAAGATTGTGAAAACTCTAACAAACACATAACGAATATGTGTGTGGTATTTCCAATTCTGTTATCTAGGAATAACTGGTTCAAAGCTGCAGCTACCAGCCATTTCGACAGAGTTTTGAAATACTTACACTAAGAAAAGATTAAAATCGAAAGATATATTTCTTTATGCATATAAGCAAATTATTCTGGCAGTATTGTTTAACCGAGAAAATATTTTTATAAAAATCAAGTGGGGGATTGTTGCAAAAATATTAATTTTAATAAAAAATATTTTAATAATAAAATAATATATAATATAAAAAGTTATTTTGAAAAAATATTTTTTTGCGGGTTTTTTGGAAATAGTCCCACATGGAAAAGAGAAGAGAAAAACCTGTGGTTTATATGAAGGATGTGGAGTATTATAATATTTACCTACTTAGTCCGTGGACTATGGACCTTGCCTGTTCCAGTGCGTAGCACTGGAACACCCGCGCGCGCGCTCGCGCTCGGGCTCGGGCACGGGCACGGGCTGGGGCTCGGTCTCGGTCTCGGTCTTGGACTCGAACTCGGACTCGGTCTCGGTCTTGGTCTTGGTCTCGGTCTCGGTCTCGGTCATGGGCTCGGGCTCAGTGCGAGGGTGTGGTATGTGAAGCAGTGTGGCTGTAGAGGCGCTAGTGGAGCACTTTGCACTTCGCACGTTCGCATCGTGACCCAAAGGGTCGCTCCTTCGCGACCTTGAGCGAACCGGAGCGAGACGTGTGCGAGTCGCGGTGCGACTGAGTGGCTATGGTAGGTGGCTGGTTAGCAGAGAGACTAAAGGACTGGGAGAGAAATCTCTCAGTATAAATAGAGGGACTGAAAAGAGCTGTTGCAGCAGAAACTGTAACAGCTGAGCCATTAGTGCAGGGTCCAGCTGTAACTGCTGCATGGCTAGCCCAATAGCTAGAAAATGGCTCTGCTGCAACAGCTGAGCCATTAGTGCAGGGTCCAGCTGTAACTGCTGCATGGCTAGCCCAATAGCTAGAAAACGGCTAGCTGTTGTCTCACAACAGTCAGCATGTAGCAGCTTAATGGTCCATGCACAACAGTCAGAAAACGGCCATAAAACGGCTAGTTTTCCAAGAAATGGCTTAATGGAATTTAAGTTTCTGGACCATAACCCCTTAGCCACCATAGCCTATAAAAGGAGGACCTGGATGGGTTTCCAAACCATCTCAGCTCACTCCAGCAAACCCATACGAACTGAGACAGCCAGCCCCTCTCCACTCATATATTCTAGTGTTTCCAGCAACATAGCAAGGCTTAAACCTTAGCTTGAAGAACAGACCAGCGGTGTGGTCTAGAATGGTTCAACTGAACCAGTAGTTGAAGATTTGAACTGACCTGTGCAGAAGTTTTTCACTTTTTTTTTTCTTCTTTTGGGATTTTTTCTTTTATACTGTAATACTGCCAGAAAGTGTGTAATTGAGTTCCATTTGGTGGGCCTTCGTGTTTGCTGAACGCAGACCCACACCAGGCTCGTCGTATCCTAGAAGCTATTTGCTTGTAACCTACTAGCATACTCAATTCACTTGAGTAGGGGCAAATAACGCTTTAAGGACAGTGTTTCAGACGTGCTTCAGCTTGTCCTGATTTCTGATTATTTTGTACTTTTCGGTTTCCACATTATACAGAAATACATTAATCTGTATAATTTTTAACAGTTGTGTGCATGGCTGTGAGATCCAATGGTCGAGATTGGACAAGTATTGGTCGGCTTCCATTTCTTTACATGGTGGTCGATTTGGATCATCCGGTTGGACGATCAAGGTGGGCCACATTGCTGCCAACGGGCACTGCCCGTTTTAAATTTTCTTTTGTCGTCGGTGGGAAGGCAGGAGGAAGCCTCCTTTTTCGGGTGAGTACGGGTTTGACTAGGGCTTGGGTGCGGTGCGACGCGAGTGCATGCATAGGTTGTGCGCGTGCATCATAGTTGGGGTCCACATTGATGTTCTCACAAAATTTGATTCACTCATCAGCTTCCATAGGTCTAAGTGGGACCCCTGGCCACAGATCAGGCAGGTCCAAAGCTTAGGTGGGCTATACTTTTTAACTACTAGGGTTATTTTATGATTTGTGGAGATCTAATGGTCAGATCATTGCTAAATGTGATCATTGATGATCCCTACGGTTCTCAGCCTAGTTTAGGTGAAAATCATTGGTACGCTTAGAAATCAAGTAACCTAATCGTAATGATTAAGTAATGTACATCTATGGGAGTTTTGGAGCCGCATGAAGCAATGGATTTGTCGATCTGGGCCTAGAACTTAGGATGGATGGTTCGATTGATTTACTTTGTGAACAAAGACAACTCCTAATGTGTGGATTTGTTGGCTCAAGTCCTGAAGGTGGTTATGCATGGTTTACTTGTTCAAATAGGCCATCATGTGATCCTTAATGTGATCTGATTCCCTATAATTTAGGCCCTTTAGCAATGGTGACACAGTGGTGCGATGGTTCATACCACAGACCAACGGATGGATGGTTTAATCTATGGCTCAAGATCATTCCCAACGGTTCAATTCGCATTAGAGAATGGATGTAAAGTTGGGATAGTTAAATTGGTATCGTACACATATACATAATAAGTTAAATTTAACGGTAATACTTGAGAACTTTCAATACTTGGGTATTGTAAAGTTCGGGGTGTTACAACGTTGCAGCAAATTCTGTCGAGTCTGGCCCAAACTCTGGCTTAATTACTTTGATTGTTGCACTAAGTAAAACTATTACCTAAGAAGTCATCGTCAATCAAGTCTGCAATGTTCAGCTCGTCTGCAAATTCAGCTGAAGCTTATGCGTCGAAAGAGCCTGAACCCCTCCTTTTAGATGAATTAAGAACTGCATTGAAGTCGCCAACAATCAGCCAGGTAATGGAACAACTCCTAGCTAGCTGATCCAGTTGATCCCATAACGATCCGCAAGGATATTGGAACATTTGACATATATAAAGGATGCTAGAATAGGTTCCGGTCTTCCCTAGATGTCTACTAATTGAGATTTGGATCTTCTTAACTTTCGGGGCCATCCTAAAATGGTCTGGAGAAATGGATGGACCGCATGGATATACAACACATTATCAAGGTGGGCCCCACGGTAAGGGTAACACACTTATGAAATTTTCTCGTAAGCCACCCATCCTTGTTGGTTTTAAATTATTTATCTGAAACAGACTTTTATATGCACCATTAGCCTTAGCCCTGGAATCGCTCGCCTGAGTCTCTGCTGCAGTTTTACCAGAGTATTATTGAATAGATGAAATTGCCCTTTTCAGTTTAAAAAATGAAAATTTTCTTTTAACGTACTTTAAGAAATCATACTCGCTGTGGATCATAGCTACTCATCCTTTTGTTACCCATTTTAGGGAATGGCCCAAAATTAATGCAGATCTAGTGCAAGGCATGGGCCAAAAATTCATGCAGATCTAATGCACGTGTGGTTCTTATGACAAGAAAAAGTGTTTTGTGACTTACTACCGTTAAAACGATCAATGATCTATTTTTAATGCTTTCAGGCCATTCAAACCATTGAAAAGGCATTAGC
The DNA here is from genome assembly GCF_029962835.1 of Magnolia sinica. Classification (NCBI taxonomy): domain Eukaryota; kingdom Viridiplantae; phylum Streptophyta; class Magnoliopsida; order Magnoliales; family Magnoliaceae; genus Magnolia; species Magnolia sinica. The sequence continues at coordinate 119,840,776 of NC_080574.1, read as the reverse complement.
AACGGTTCAAAAGGTCATTCCCAGTGGCCTGAACATAACCACCGAATTTTGCCATGATCTAAAATGTCTTTGGCACTATGAAAGCTTGAAGGGCCTAGGTTCAACATTCAATGCTATCTGTTAGGTGGTCCACTTGATTTTCCGCGAAAAATTCACAAAAAGTGGCTATTAGCGAGGACTACTTAAGCTCGGCGTGAAAAGTCTTTCCCATATATGTGGCGAGTTTTAGTGACAAGTTTTGTGACCATAACTGAAGCTCGTCGCAAAAAAGTTGACTATTAGTGACGATTTAAAATGCCAACATAAATAGTTGATTTTTTGTGACGACTTAGAAGGTCATTGTAAAAATTTGACTTTTTGCGATGAAATTAGACTTGTCGCTAAAAAAGTCGTCGCAAAAAGTCTAAATTGTTGTAGTGAGGTGACAGTTTCATGCAACCACGGTTAATTTTGATGGGCCACCTTTATGATGCTTGTCGTAAATCCAAACCATCCATCATTTTAGCCATCTTATTTTATGGCATGTGACAAAACTCTAGCAGATTCAATGCAAAGGTGGGTCCAACAATGAGAAAATGATGTCTGAAAGGCCCTGGTTCAATATTCACTGTTACCTGCCGTGTGATCCAATTGAGCTTCGGATAGGCATCATTTTTTCTTTTTTTGCCCAAATCATAAAGTCATATGAAGAAAATGATGGACGGATTGGATTTTATTGATACGATCCACCAACATAGCATGATTGATTCTATTGTAGAGAATGAGTCCCTTTTAACTAAATATTTTAGCCCTGTGGAAGTTTGCTTGGCACACTTTGAGAATTCTAATGATGACATGATTAAAGACATAGTGAATGCTTTATCAGACCTTACCTTGGTACCTGACATTGACCAGGGAAAATTTTATTTTGAAGTGCCTCCTTCCACCGAACTTGAATTTTTGCTATTAAAGGTGGAAGAGCTGGATTTTAAACCAAAGTTTAAAACTTCAGAATTTGTTGAGATTACATCGATAAAGGATACTCTTTATTGATTTCATGTAATTGTAGTCTCTGATTCACTGTGGTGTACTGACACTAAAAATTTTACGGCCACAAGTGAATTCTATACAATGTGGATGCCTTGAAATTTGGATCAAAGATACTTTGCTGAGGTTTATAAATTTTAGTAGACATACATGATCTAGGATATACAAGCCTACTGCAAAATGAGCATTTGGATGATCTTGTTGAGAAGCATATTGAGAAATTTGTTGAGATACTTGACAGAGGATGAAAATATCTACCTGAATGAGTAGTCTTTCTCTTTGCTTTCTTAAATTGGGAGTTTAATTACTTTCTTAGGATTAGTTTACTTTGATAGTTTCGTTAGTTGCTGAAACACTAACTGATAAGAAGCTCGCACCAGCACTTTTTATTTGTCTCCTTTCAGATACTTTTCACCTACTTTTTATTTTTGTTGTTCTCATATTGCTCTAATTGCTTATGTTTATATATTGGGGACAATGTAAAATTTAGGTTGGGGGTAAGGATTCTTCGATCATGTTGAATTTATGATATTTTGGGCAAAAAATTTTCAAAAGTTTTGAAAATTTTGTATGGATTTAAGTAATTTTAAAAATAATCCAGACATTAGAATGATAAAACACCAATGTTGAGGACTTTTTTGTAGCTGGGATTCTAGTTAGTTGATAGATTTCAAAGTTAAGTTCGAAGTTATTAATTTTTTATTAGAAAGTTTAAACATTTATTTAGTCATGTAATTCACATGTCACATCTAACTTGCACATTAGAGTTTAGTTGGACACTAAATTGTTAACTTGATGATTATTAAAAATAATAGAAACCAAGCTTGTAAATTACATGAAATACTCAGCTAAAAAAATAGTTGTCGTCGAAAGGACTACCGATTGAAGGGTACATGAAAAGAAAAATAAGAAAAAGAATGCTTGAATGGACAAAAAAGAAAAGAAAAAAAAAGCTTGATAATAGTGTGAAAGCCGTCGATGAAAAAATCAAATGCTAGAAGAGAAAAACGTTGAATTATAAGGAAAGTTCTGGTTTAAGCTTTGGTTGATCTGATCGTTCCCTTGATTAATTATCAATGTTATCATGAAATTATTGAGCTAAAACTTTGGTTGCGTTAAGTCTAAATTTCACGATGCACACATGGAACTCAATGTTTATAATTTTTTAATTATATATAGAATTAACTCTTTGAACTTGATTTTGATATTTACCATGTGCTAGAGTTTAGGTGTAAGTTGTGTTCTACATTGATGTACTTTGGATTTTTATAACCTTGATTGCATTTAGAATTGCTTAAGTTTATAGAAATCTATTCATTTGGTTTTAAAATTCTTTTGTATGTTTTGCTCGAAACTAGCAAAATGCTGGTTGAGAGTGCGATAAAGCCTAAATTTTGCATATTTATCCCCTTAATTGCACTAGTTTCGGCTTCATTCAAGTATTAAATTGATCTAATAAGATATATATATATATATATATATATATATATATATATATATATATATATATAGGTGAGGTGATTTTGGATTCAAAGATGAATACATGCTTAAATGGATTATTTAAAACTCAAAAAGAGATCAAGCTCGAAGGCAATGAAGAATTGGAGATTTGGAGATAAATATTGAAGAATTCAAGTACCAAATATTCAAGAAAACTAAGAACTAAAGATAGGAAAAAGTCTGAAAAATCACATAGTCGAATAGTAAAAATAATAGACTGTTCGATTCCACTTGAGGTAGGTTCAGTCTGACCGAAGGTGCCAAAAATAGTCCAGTAAGAAATAATGATTTTTATACTTAATTCGGCTCGACTACTAGGTGTGACCGAAGGTAGATTCGGTCCGACCTAAGGGAGACAAAGACTTCAGACATGTTTTGAGGAAATTTGGTTGCAACCGAAAGACCCCTTTGGATGGAACCGAAGTGATGTTCCGTGCAACTGAAGGTCATTGTTGGTGCAACCGAAGCATAGCAAAAGTACGTGAATTTAAAGTCAGTTCAAAGATGATACGAAATTTTCCTATTTAAATGGGTGTTTTAAGCTATTCTAAGAATGAATTAGGGCTTGAGAGAGTCCCAGAGGTGGGGAAGCTTTTACGGATCTAATTTTCTTCTTCTTCAATTTTTAGTTCTAGTTTATTTTTATATTTTCTTTTGTTCTAAAATGTTAGCCATGTTAGGCTAATCTCTTAGCTAAGGCTTAGAGATGAATTTTGTATTTAGTTATAATATTTAATTTATTTGATTAAATAATAATGGTTTAAATAATGATATCAGATTGAATTGGTTTGGATTCTACTTTAAAACTTTGAGTTGTTTATTTCTTGATTTGTTGTAAACTACGGTGACAATGAATGCTTTGATTTAACAGTAATTACTTTGCTCGATTAGAGAATGAATTAATCTGTATAATTGATTGATCTATTATGAAGCTTGGCTACAATAGATGCTTTTGATTCCCTACAATTTAGATCTAAGTGCCTCATGAGAGAATCGTTCAATTGAATTACTATTTTATTAGTGTTCATAATTGGTTTAATAGTATTATCTTCTAATTGGATATGATATGATTTCAATTCGAATTAAGTTATAAGGATTGAATCAATGAATTAAATATTGTGATTGTTATAAATGGATTGCTACATCCTTAGTATTTTATTATTTGTTTAAAAACTCATTTTACTTCGCTGGATTAAAAAATCCAAACAAGCAGTTAGCTTTAGACTAATTCTAGCTATGTTCTCACCAATCTCCTAATGGATTCGATTTCCATCTCATTGAGTTAAAACTACATTGCATATCTGCACTTGGGGTTATCAACCTTCTATTTCGATCTACTTATTTGCGCACCTTGTTTTTCAATCATGTGCGTTTATGTGTAAGGAGTCGGTGAAGCCTTTGGAAGTTGAAGACTGAAGGCACATGATGACTAGAGCACCAAGGAAGTGAGGAATAGACAAATGAGATACCTTGATGACTCTAAGCTTGACTCAAAACAACCCTTGAAACTTTAGATGATTCTTGTCTTAATAGGAAAACCTTTTGTGATTATCCATTAGCCTTACGAGCTTAATTTGAACATAATAAGATATGCCATATATATTTCGAGCCGCTAGAAAACAAACTGTCCAAATCGGCAGACTCAAAAGTGTGCTCGAGTGAAGCTACATCGATCAATTCGGTCTACCGAATATAGCCAAAAAAAATTTGCATTTGGAAGATGAATTTAGATATTAAGGATTTCTTATTTTTCTTAGGAGCCATCTCATAAACAGAAAAGCAAACCATACCCAACCAACCAATGCATGCTATGGAAGGCCATAATAGGTTTGCTTGTAAACAAAGCGTTTGGCTGCACAAATATAAAAACATAACCACAAAGCACTCAAACCTGCAAGAAGCCAATAGTAGTAATCTAAATGCGAATTATTAAGATCGTTGGTTAACCACTCCGGTTTTATACCTTGGATCAATGAAATAATAACACTGCTCAGGAAGCTTCCGGTGCCCACGATGCTAAGATAAGCTGCAGCTCCGATGCTCCGCATCCCATCTGGCATCTGATCATAAAAAAATTCCTGCAAGCCTACCATGGTGAACACGTCCGCGAGTCCGTAAATTATGTACTGTGGTAGCAACCACCATACACTCATAGGAACGGTTGCATTCGGGTGATCGAATGGCCCATATTCTCTAGCAATTTTAAGTCTTCTCATCTCTACCAATGCTGCTACAACCATGGAAGTCACCGAGAGAAAAATCCCGATTCCAATCCTTCGGAGCGTCATTAGGCCGGACGGGATTCCAGTAAGTCTTCTTGTGGTTGGCACGAGGATTCGATCATAGATGGGGACGAATGCAACAATTGTTAGGCTTGAAGAAACTAGGAGGGACGCAGGAGAGACCTCAAAGGAGGACCAGATCTTCCTGTTCATGGTGCTACATTGCTTGGTGAAAAATGTACCAGGCTGTGCGAACACAACTGCAAACATTAAGCAACAAGCCCAGATGGGTACAAGGCGCATGATCTGTTTTGTTTCTTCGACCTGTGCTTGGGTGCATAACCTCCAGCTATTTTGACAACAAGATGCATCTAAGTCATCTACAATGGTAGCCTTGTCCAAGAATCTGCAATATTCAAATTGGTAATTACTACTTGAGAATGCTAACAGCATTTTATGTGTCATTATCGTCAGCGAAAAGTCTGTGTGCACAGTGTATACTGAGAGTCGACCAGCTCATACCCTTAACATTGTTGGGTGAGAATCTTATCAAGCATTTCAAAAAATGAGCTTCTAAAAATTCCCAATTCTTCTGAGGTGAGAGGAATTGATTGGTCCCATCTCTTAACAAGCTTGAAAGGATAGGATTCACTTACTTGAATTGATTGGTCTGAGAAATAACTTCCTTAGCCACAGGCACACATCCGCCCTCATCTGGATTATCATTTCTTGATGGAAGATGCCACTTACGGGCTGCAGCAACAATGACTTTGGGAACTCCAGTCAATGGGCTCTGCCCACTTGGAACTATATGGGTGTATGTGTTCGATCCAAAGAGAAAGAGGAAAAGAGCAAACACCATAGCAATCGTGGGAATCCCGAAGCCGATAGCCCAACCCACATTGTCTTGAATATTAGTTACAATAAGCGTTCCTGCGCCCGCACTACTGCAAATCCCAAAATACCACCAATTGAAGAAAGAATTCTTGGCTTTTCTCCCTTCGGCGCTATCTTCATCGAATTGATCCGCTCCAAATGCTTGCACGCATGGTTTATGTCCTCCTTGTCCTATGCCCACCATATACAGGGAAATGAAAAAGAGCAATTCCCGAACTTGAAGAGGAATCACCATCGCCACTGACATAGTTAATAAGGAAAGTCCCTGCAACCATATACTAAATCAATTATGAATGCCATGCAATAAATTTTTTTTAAAAAGAAAGTTTCTAATAATAAACCACCTTATATCTGTACTTATAATTAAACTAGCATGAATGGTCTCATAGAATAAAAAGTCAAGTTGTCGTGGGACTAAGCCGTGTGTGTATGTCATCTAACCTATCCTACAGGTCAATCCAATCAATAGGTCGGTATACCAGGATTTCGAGCCAACTCACCAAGAACATCGCTGATGGATGGGACTCCTCAAAAATGGGCCAAATCAGTAACTCAAAACAGGATTTTGGGCCAGGTCATTAGGAAAATCATTAGTGAATGGAACTCGGTTGTAACTCTTCAAGGCTAGTGAGTTGGCTTCCCATTGGGCCTCGAGCCTTAAAAATTAGTGTAGGGCCTACTGTTGTAGTAGGACTATGGCATCTAATTCTTCCACCAAGGTTGCCCCACATGATATGATGCTCCCATAAGTCAGGCTGGCCCATCTGGTGCATCCTAATGTGTAATTTGAGGACATTGGGCAGTTGTCCATTGTTTTGTATGGTAGTGCACGCGTTACATGATTGGATTTGCCTGATTTTAACGGTGTCCCAGCGTAATAATGAGTTAGCTGTTTCATACACACAACAAATGGGCTCCACAAGGAGTGGACTCTACGTTATTGTCGTACTAATACACACATCTGTTGAGCGTTTAGAACTACCTTTGTCAATGTTATTACTTCCACACACTTTTTAAGACCTGTAATTTTTTAATTTTCAAAGGCTTTTTGATATGGGAGACCATCTGCATACCACAAGATCCAAGTAATCCTTCAACTCATCCACAAGTGCTTTTGGCTAGTTCATCAGATGGGTCACACTTGGGAAACAAGTAGAACGCCAAGAAAACGTATCCAAGTCTTTTTGAGCATGGAACACCATTGAGTTGACTGACCTATTTTTAGATCACTTAATCTACACCATTGGACCAACTTGATTAATGGTTTGGATCTATGACTCATATGCTACACTAACACATATATATGCCCATCGGCTTAGCAAACCTCCACATAATTGTTGAGTGCCTTTTTTTTTTTTGACCGATAGCCTATTATTTTTGAGCTTTGTCGTGACGTACACAGGCATCCGGGTGAATAGTGAAAAGGTGAGAGCCATCAAGGAATGGTCAGTTCCTATAAACATTCATGAAGTACGAAGTTTTCACGGGTTGACGAAATTTTATCGCCAGTTTGTGGAGAATTTCAGTACCATTATGTCACAAATTATAGATTGTATGAATAAGGGACCATTTCAGTGGACTAACGAAACTGATAGGAACTTTGCTAAAATCAAGCACGGACTATCCACAACCACAGTTCTTGTACTCCCTAGCTTCGACAAACTATTTGAGGTCAAATGTAATGCTTCATATGTCAAAATTGTGAGAGTTTTATTACAAGAAAGTAGGCCAGTAGCCTTCTACAGTAAAAAGCTTAATGATGCACGCGAAAAGTGGTAGACATATGAGCTCGAATTGTATGTCGACATTGTCAACATTACTTCATTAAGAGGGAATTCATTCTTTACACAGACCATCTTGCTCTCAAATTCATTAATAATTAAACTAGCATAAATGATGTGCATGCTAGGTGGATTTTATTCTTGTAGGAATTCACATTTGTGCTAAAGCATAAGTTTGGGTAACAAAACAAAGTGGTTGACACTCTTAGCCAACATACAACCTTGTTAATCACCATGAGCAATGAGGTTGTTTGGTTTGAATGCTTTAAAAACCTATATGTTGGCGACGATGACTTCAAGTATGCGTAAATTAGATGCTAAGAAGGCCAACCCATCGGCCTCCACATTCAAGATGTAATCCTCTTCAAAGGAAATCAATTATGTATTCCACGGAGTTCATTACGAGATCATATCATCCAAAAGCTACATGGAAGTGGCTTCAGCGATCATCATGAGCGGTACGAGACAATAGCTTTCCTTGAAGAATGTTATTATTGGCCACAACTCAAATGAGATGTGGGAAGGGCATTGCAGTTGTGTCACACGTGTCACGCATCCAAGGGGCAATCACAAAATACGGGACTATACACTCCATTACCTGTCCCTGACGATCCTTGGGAGGATTTGTTTATGGACTTTGTGTTAGGACTCCCACGAACCCAATATGGTGTGGATTCTAACTTCGTTGTGGTTGATGAATTTTTCAAGATCGTCCATTTCATACCATACAAGAAAACTCTCAACATTATGTATGTTGCAAATATGTTTTTCTAAGAAGTTATTCAACTACATAGGGTCCTAAAATCCATCACCTCATATCGTGATACTAAGTTCCTCAGTCATTTTTTGGAGGACTTTGTGGTGACGATTTGACACAGTTATAGTTTAGCAGTGCGTATCATCGCAGACTGATGGATAGACCAAGGTAGTAAATCATACACTTGGAAACCTTATACGATACATTTTAGGTGATAAACCCAAACAGTGAGATTTGGCCTTTGCTTAGGCAAATTTCACTTTTAATAATATGCTGAACAGTTCCACCGGCAAGTCCCCATTTGAAGTTATGTATAGACGAGTATCTCGACACGCCCTTGATTTGGTTCCTTTGCCCAAATTCCCGAACATGAGCATTTTCGCAGAACATATGGTAGGCCAAATCATAAGAGTGCACTTTGATCCTCACGACCAGTAGAAGGCATCTAACGATAGGTACAAGGTGAAGGCTTACACGCATCAGTGTTTTAAGGTATTTAATGTGGGCGACAACGTAATGGTTCATTTGCGCAAATAGAGATTTCTGACCGAGACGTACAATAAGCTGAAGAACAAGAAGATTGGACTAGTGCCCATCCTCTGTAAGATCAATGACAATGCATATGTGGCTAATCTTCCTGAAGATATGGAAATCTCATCCACATTCAACGTCGTGGACCTATATGAGTATCATGAACTGAATCCAACCAATAACTTGAGGACGAGTTCTTTTGAAGCGGAAGGAACTGATGTAGAATAGGGATCATGACTAAGATGGACCAAAGAAAAGAAGCTAAGAAGGATTGAACATACTCAGCATAGTTCAACTAGTCAACAAATCCGGCCAACAAGTCAAAATTATGCCAGAAATTCTAGATTGATTCTAGATTACTTTCTATCTGATTTCTGCCAATTTTGATAAGTCAAAATTCTACCAAAAATACCAGATTGCTTACTATTTGATTTCTACCAATTTTGATTGGTCGATAGATCTTGTTGACAGGTCAAAATCCAGTTCGACAGGTACACAAATTGGGTCGACGGGTCAAAAATCATAGAATTTTTAGTTTAAATATGTAGATACTTTTTGGTTATTTTGACCTGTCGACTCGAACAGTCAAGATAGGTCAACAGGCGTTGGAACTTTGCGCGATTTTCTAAATTTGTTTCCTAGCTTGATTAGAACTCTTTGATTACTTTTTTTTAAAAGTTTGTTTAGGGTTATTTAAGGGATGTTAAACTATTTTTTTCATTAATTCATTCAATAAATCAATTCCTTATAAATTTTCTTCTTTCTTCTTGTGGATTCAAGAAAGCTCTCGTGTATTTAAGAGACCCTTGTGTATTTAATTCCTTGTGTGTGCATGTGAAATTAATCTTAACCAACCTTACAAGGAGAGAGAGAGAGAGAGAGAGAGAGGCACGGCTATCTCGTCTTCCATGGGAAAGAGATTTAGAGGAGGACTTGGTTTCAGTGTTCTCATCGATAAAATATTCTTCGACACCAACAATGAGGATTTATAGAGGATATTTGTGAGATACGGGAAGATCGTCGATGTCTTCATGCCTAGAGATGCGAAGATCTTCTACCACAAGGGATTCGCCTTCATCAAATTCATGAACGTGGCTAATGCCTATGCTGCTATAGGTGTTCTCAATGGCAGGAAGGTGGACGGGAGGATGGTTACTGTAGAAATAGATAACCCTAAAAAAACCCCCAAATCGACAAACCTTATCTCCCAACTTAAGGTGATCAACTGCCCCATAATCCCGGATACCCATAGACAACCTCTCTCCAACCCTTTGCATACCTCTCCTACCAGCTATTTTCCCCCAAATCCACAACCCGATTCAAGCCATTTCTTCCCCCAAGGCTTTAATCCAAATCCCCTCTTATCTGTCCCATAACCCTACATATGGCACATATAACCATCCAAACCCCAACCACATTTACGCATGTTCTGCTCCTCTCTCCCCTGCCATGGATAACATCTCCTTCATAGCAAACAGAGAAGAGATCCTCAGTAGACAAAGGGCCCTTTCGTTCTTCATAGTTGCAGCCACCATTGATTGCGAGGTGCAACTCATTCGCCTCACTGGGACCATCTCGGATTCTAGATACTTAGCCTCGATGGTGGACATTGCTCATATTGCGCTGAACAAATTTCTTATCACCTTTAAATATGGGGAGGAACTCATCTCCTACTTCTTATATACCTCCCTTCACCTCAGAATGAAAATCGCTTCAGTAAAGGCTTGGAGCTCGTCGGATTCTCCTTATCAAGAAGGTATATGTCTCACCCTCTACGGTATTCCTATCCATGCTTGGATTGATTTAGTATTTATTGGGCTTGGTAGCACATTTGATCAGGTTTTGGAAGTAGACAGGTCCTCTTCTTTGGGCTTTTTTTTGGTTGATGCTAGAGTGAAGGTGCTCCTGCAACCAGGAAAGGATCCTCATGTGATTTGGAAGTTGATGGTGGGTGACTCGGAATTCCCTATATGGGCCGTGCTTCATCCGCCCTTCCTACATCCTAGTAATGGGAATGCCCACCCACTCCCAGCTCAGGGGGTTGATGCTTTGACCAGGGAATGGGTCGCGCCTTCTATCACCTGGCTGCTCCCTCGTAGATTCATATCCCATGTCTTGAGAGGCCTCCCTGCCCCCCAATTCTTTGACAGTTGGACTTGCCTCACACTGCTATTCCTCTAGCTCCCAAATTCCTCTCTTCTCCCCCTGGTAGATCATATCACCCATTCCTCACAATTTGCTCATAATAACTTTCATGTGTTACCTAACACAGACCAATCCCTTATCCCCTATCCTATAGCCTTGTTATCCCAACCCAACCATATTCAAATTCATCCCACTCATTTGTCCCTCAGTTGTCCAACCCCCCTCCCCCCCCAGCGCCTCATTTTACCCCCTTTTGGGGAGGTAGAACCCCCCCTCTCCTCATAAGGCCCTCTTGGAGGGGCACAACCTGCTCAGATTGCGCTCTTCTGTTGAGATACCTAACACAGAGTGCAAATTTCTGGCCTGGGTACTGGCTCAACAAAGTCTTATCTGTGAGCCTTTGGAGACTAGAGCAATCGACCTCTCAGTTGATCTTTCACCATTCTTCAACAAATCACCTCCATCTCCCCCTCCTCTATCCCCCAACCTTCATGATGCAGCCTCAGCCTGTATCTCATCTCCCTTCTAGTCCCCACCAACCAGATTAGTTCAGCCACATAGAACCTTGCAGTCCCTTGGATCTACCTATCAAGCTTCCATCACGGTTGTTCCCCCTTAATCAGTCCCCTGTGTTGATTCTGGCCATGTCCAGGGCTAGAATGTCTCGCTAATCTAGCTTTTTTGGTCCTAGATCATCACAACAACATCTCGCCCTTGTCTCTCCAGCGCAGATCAACTAGGCTTTCGGCTAAGAGGAGCCTCCTTCGGAACAAAGCTTCCACGGCCCTGGAACCAAGGCTGAATGCTAAGATGAGCAGAATCAGATGCCATGCTCCAACGTCTAAGCAAGCCTCTCATGGATAGAATGCTTATTTGGAATGCTCGAGGTGTGGGAAACAAATCTATAATTTCGTCTCTGAAGCGGTTGATTTCCAAGTTCAGGCCATCTTTGGTGGCCATCTTACAGCCTATGCTTAAGGATAGTAAAAGAGTTAGCCTGGGGCTAAAACTAGGCTTCCACTCTTCAATGTCAAATGTTGCAGAGGGTGGCAAAGTCTGGATTTTCTGTCAGTTGTCCTGCATTGTTGCCCCCTTTGTTGCCTCTTCCCAAAGTTATCTTGCGCCCTTTAGATCCAAGGTAACCCATCTACTTTCCTGGTCACGTTTATCTGTGCTAAATGCTCCAAAATGCAGTGCAGGCTTCTTTGGAACCAGCTGGCATCCTTGGCAGCAACTTTTGATCTCCCCTGGCTAGTTGGAGGGGACTTCAATATGGTACACTCCTAAGCAGAATGCAGGGGTTCAGGCCCTTTTGACTCAAGAAGTGTTGCTGAATTCATTGATGGTCTCGATAGGGTGGGCCTATCGGACGTCGGATTCGTGGGGAACAAGTTCACGTGCTGTAATAATCAGAATGGCTAGGCGAGAAGGTGGGCTAGGCTGGATAGAGTCTACTGTAATTCCTCTTAGATGGGGTTTTTTCCAACCCTGCGGGTCAAACATATGGCTAGATTACATTCTGACCATGATCCTCTCCTAGTCTCTCTCCCTTCTACTCCCAGATCCTTCCCGAAACCTTGAAGGTTCCAAAGAATGTGGCTGGGCCACGCTTCATTCCAGGATCTGATCAAGAACTCTTGGAAATCAGATGTGGTTGGTGATATGTTGATTACCCTTTAAAGTAAATTGAGGAACGTTAAGGTGGCCCTGAAAACATGGAACAGGGACATCTTTGGGAATATTTTCCTCCAAGTTAAACAGGTTGATATAGAGCTCGCTTTAGCAGAGGAGGATTCTCTACTTTTGACAACCTAGTAGCACGTTCGAATCCTGAATCAGGCTAAAGATAAGTTAGCCAAGCTGGAACTATGCGAAGAAATTTTCTTGAAACAGAAATCCAGGTGTAACTAGCTTAGAGAGGGAGATCGGAATACTAGTGTTTTTTTTTTTCCATAAGATAGCTTCAGAGTAGGCGAGAAGATCTTCCATTCATAGCATTGAGATGTAGGATGGGCAGGTGGCTGATAACCAGGATAGTATCAAGATAGTTGCTGTAGAATTCTTTGCCTCCCTTTTATCAGCTGAGCCAACCGTGCCTCATCCGAATATCCTAAACTGCATTCCTGATGTGATCTCAGTGAAGGACAATCTGGAATTGCTGCAGGAACCCTCCATTGAGGAGGTCCACCTTACAGTGAAAGGGCTTCCCCTGGATGGGGTCCCGGGTCGTGATGGATTTACTGGGGCCTTCTTTTAAGGCTGCTGGGATATTGTTGGGAAAAATATTTTTCAAGCGGTCTTGTCATTTTTCAGAAGGGGTTTCCTCCCTAGGGCCAACACAGCGACGCTCATTTGCCTCATCCTAAAAACTGTGGCATCGAAGAATTTCTTTGATTATTGTCCTATAAGCTTATGTAACTGCATTTATAAGATCTTTTCTAAGTTAATTGCAGATCGCCTGAGCAGGATTCTGAACAAGATCATCTCGCCTAAGCAAGGGGCTTTTCTCAAAGGGAGATCCATAGCTGAAAATAGTGTTCTCGCTCAAGAAGTCTTCTGAGATATTGACAGAAAAATCCGAGATGGGAACATCCTCATTAAGCTGGATATGGAAAAATCCTAAGATAGGTTAGACTGGGGGTTCCTTAAAGTTGTCTTGGGCCGCTTTGGATTTGATCCATCTTGGATAAACTTGTTGGAATGCTGCTGGAAAAACTCCTGGTTCTCAGTTATAATTAATGGGGATTCTTGTGGTTTCTTCCGGTCGTCCAGAGGTCTTAGGCAGGGCGACCCTATTTCTCTCGGTCTATTTATTCTAGCTTCTGAAGTCTTGGGCCATGGTTTTCAGCAACTAGTTACCTACAGGTCCTGCCTCCCCTTCTCCACAAGCAGAAGCTGCCCAGTCATCTCTCACCAACTGTGGCCATATTAGTGTAGAGAATTCTTTGTTTTGGGCAGGGATCTGCTCCCTTCACCTACCTGGGTGTCCCTATTTATAGAGGGAGATCACTTAGCTCCTACTTCCGTTCGTTGGTGGAAAAAATTTCAGGCTAGAATCTTAGGCTAGAAGTTCAAATTGCTGTCCCAGGCGGGCCGCCCTACACTCATCAATCACGTCCTGAACAGCATCCCAGTTCATGTTGTGGTAGCTAATGATATCCCATCTTCTCTCCTGAAGGAACTTAATAAAGCCTCCTCTGATTTCTTTTGGGGCTGGGATGGGACACGTAGGCACTACCACTGGCTTAGATGGGAGTGTATTGCCCACCCAAAGGAAGAAGGAGGCCTCGACATCAAAAGTCTGGCCTGTGTTTTGACGGCTTTCAAGATGAAGCTATCTTGGAATGTTTACAGCTCGCATGAGGATAGCAACTGAGTGAGATTTATTAAAGCTAAATACCTATCAGATTTGTCCATTGATGGTGGTGCAAGCCGATCCAGCCACGCTTCTCCAATCTGGAAACGAATCTGCTCTTTGTTCCTTGAGATTGCTGCCAGGTCTCGCTGGCTGATTGGGATCGGTGACTTGAACTTCTGGACTGATTTCTGGTTGGGTCTTGGGCCCCTGTCCAATTGGGTACATCATCCTTTCTAGCTACTTTCTAATCACGTTCGAGATTATATTGGTCCCCAAGGCTAGATTGATCCCTCTTTTGTTCGCTCCCTCCTCCCGTCAGAGGTTGTCGACAACATAAATGATGAAGGCTTCTACATCTCCCCCACTGAAGACACAAAATTTATTCCCTCTCTTCATCTGACAAGTTTAAGGTTAGAATTGCATGGGACATTCTTAGGCCAATCAGTTTTAAGTATCCCTGGGCCAGATGGGTATGACACCCTCTCATCCCTCTGAAAATCTCCCTGTTCTCTTGGAAAATCTTCCACAGAGCGATCCCGGTGGATGAGAGATCCCAAGCCAAGGGGGCCCATCTTGCCTCCAGATGAGCCTATTGCCCCCATCCTCTTTGGTCCGCTGTTGAATCGATCGACCACCTTTTCTCGGATGGTTTTCCTGTTAGGAATATCTGGAGTCATTTCCAACCTGTCTTTAGGATCCCTCCCTCGTTTCACTCTTCTGCCATGGGCAGGGCCTCTCGCCTGACATCTGACTGCCTTATCACTCTTTGTGCCGTCCTGCCCTCTTTCATCTTCTGGGGGATCTGGCTCAAAAGGAATAAATTCCTTTTCGATGGCATCCTATTTAGCTCCGTCAGAGTTATCGCTCAGGTTCACCGTTGGATCGAAATGATTGGCCCCACCCTTGCCAAATTATCCTAATAGGCGGTCGCTCACTCTCCATGCACTCTTGCATATTTTCGGCTTGGTGTCGCCCCCTATTTCCCCTCGAGTAGTGAAATGGCTCAAGCCAAAGACTAGTTGGATCAAAATTAATGTCGATGGGTCTGCTCCATTGCGAGAGACTGTAAACGGGATTTTGTTTTTGCCTTCTCTTTAGGCAATGGCACTACCACGAATTCCAGGGCTAAATTTCGTGCAATCTGGGAGGGCCTGGCTAAGTGCACCAATCTAGGCTTCTCTAAAGTTGAGGTCGCTAGCAATTCCAAGTCTATCGTCGGGATCCTTCCAAAGATCAATTCTTCGGCTTGGCCTATGTGCTACTGGTGTTCGAGGGTTAGGGCATTGCAGGACGAGCTGGATATTTCCTTTGCCCACACTCCCTGGGAAGCAAATGCGGTTGCTAATGATTTTGCCAGGCGGGGTAGTGCTTCCCAGTCCAGCTCCTTCTTCAATTCTCAAGCCTCTCAGCTTAGCGTTACTAGGGGTCTTCTTTTCTTGGATAGGGTAGGCTTGGGTTACGTGAGGGAGGGATGATTTCCTGTATCTAATATATGATAGGTGCGGCATCGGCCTTTTTGTGTTGCCCACCTGAAGGCTCTGTACATCTTTCTTGATCTATATATAAACTTCTTTTTTTTAAAAAAAAAAAAAAAAAGAAAAAAGAAAAGAAAAGAGAGAGAGAGACCCTTGTGGATTCAAGGTAGTTATCAATCGAGGAGGACCTCATCACATCCTCCCCTACGTCAACTTGTGTGGATGGATGGGCTTCATGTGTTGATGTGTTGCATACTGAGTTGTTTATATCACTCAATGGTTACACTATCAGTTTAGCATGTGATATCCTAGTTAGTTCCCAGATGATATAGGTGTGCTTATGCACAAGAAATGTTATCTTTGATGGATTGGGAAAGATTTCTTTAATGAACTTTGGGTGTTTGGGTGATTAAGTATTAATCACAATGGAAAAGGCAAGATGTGTATTTAACATTTATAAAACTTAGAGCACTTGATTGAGCATGATAGGCAATAGGAGTTTCCATCAGAGAGGTGGTGTGCTAGTATATTTACTTAAAATTGTTCGCCAAGAAGTCCCTTTTTCGACATGTGTGCTTGATGGATTCAAGCATAGAGTAATTTAAGGGCAAGTGGGACATTGATGGTGTTGTTTCCTAAAAAAATTAATATGCACTCTAATCCACTTGCCATGTGGATATGTTAGGATTAATTTCAACCATGGATCTGGATGTTTATGTGTCCTTTTTCGGAAATGTGTAATATGCCTTGACAATATCCGGCCTTACCTTAAAACTAATTATAATATAGGTTTTGTGAGGATCAAATCCTTTGGTCTTTAAGAATTTGAGATTGGATATAGTGGTAATTGACTAGAGGAGGGGTAGTGTTCCATGGATCTTAGCAAAAATGCTTAGGACACATTTATTAACATCGATCTTTGAGATGCTTGGCTTAGGATAGAATATCTCTACCATTGGTAGCTGACTTGGTGTCGATTATGCCTTATCCTTATCCTACATAGGAGTGTGAGTGGCCCATGGATATAGGATCCTACTATGGACTTTTGTACACTTACATTGGAGGGATCAAGTTCGAGTTAATAGTTTACAGACCCATTATCTTGGATTATGATTATTGTGATCATAGACTTGATGATATATAAAAGGTGATCAAATCCTTAGATGCAAGGATATATAGGGGTTTTGATCTTGGCTAAACAGCTTTCGCTCATGTTATCAAATCATTACATGACTACTAAAAGTGGGTGATGATGGTTGGCCATTAAAGATAGGAAGATCGACTCTCATCTTAAATTCTCGATCTGTCCAATCTACTCGATTGCTGACGTGTTGGGGATATTGTAGGATCATATCGTTGACCTCATCATCGCTGGATTCCCCATCCTCAAGAATAATTATGTGGTTTACTGCCGGCATTGTCATGCGATCAGTGCAATTACGAGTTGTAACACTTTGCTAGGGGTGGATCACTGCCATGAACATGAAGTTGGCCTAAGGTCTTGGCCATGCGATCGATGGAAGCCTGCAGCTTTTGTATGACTTGTCAATTCTCTTATTGCGCTACTTCCAAAACCTCTAAAAGATGATTCCATAAAGCATTGTTCATGGGATTATTGCCTGACCCATCGTTAGAAGCTATAGTTCCGAGGAGAAAGCCTCGTTCTGATACCGAATTGATGCGGGAAAGGACATGTTGAGGTCGAGCACCTTCTTCCTTAGGGGATAACTACTCCGAATCCATGGAGCTACTCACAAAGATACCTCGAATCCATGAGAAAATAAAAATAGAAATAATTTTCTAAAAATTTGAAATAAATTGATTGATGTCTAAAAATGAGTTTACAACCCTTTAAATAATGTTATGAACCCTAGGGAGAAGTTTCAGAATCAAACTACAACTAAGGGCGTGTTTGATTTTCCAATTCCCGGGGAAATGCCCCGTGAATGGTAATAAATATTTCCCTCCTTAATTGCCACACTCTTCCCCATAATTGATTTGATGGCTTACTTTTTTAGATGTAAAAATGGCAAATATTTTGAAATATTTGTGGGTCCCACCATGATGCATATCATATATCTACACCGTTCACCCATTATGTCAGATGAATTTATGATATAAGCCAAAAAATGAGGCATATCCAAAGCTCAAGTGGACCACACCATAGAAAAATGTGAATTAAATACTTACCGTTAAAAACTTCATGGGGCCATTGTTTCTTTTGATATGGGCTAGTTGAGTGTTGGATCTAACTCATTTTTCTTCTCATATCGCAAAATGTTGTGATAAAATAAATGAACGGAATAGATATATCATATACATCAAGATGAGGTCCTAAAATGGCCACTACTACTTTTGAACTGGTTTCCAAGAAATGAAATTCCAGGAATATTCAAACAGGTGAAACGGTAATAATCACCCATTTCCAGGGTATTAACCGATTCCAGGTGAAACGATAAAAATCAAACAGGCCCTAAAATTCCCAGGAATCGTGACTTACTATAAATAGTAAACTTACTATTTATAGACAGTCATGATTTCCACTAGACCTCGTGGTTTTTGGCCAAAAATAGTAAGTATCCTATTTGGTTCAACCATGCTATTCTTCTAAATTTTCTAAGCACTTTTCATGTTGGACATGACTCCTAAAACCCAACAGATGAAGAGTTGCAATCAAGCTAAAACTCACCGTAAATAGTAAAAACGAAATTAAAATTGATTTTCAACCATCGATCTGATGGAATCTCGCAAATTCCATGTGGGTAACCCAGCATAGCTAGGTTGTGTGGCTAAAGTAGCTTCCCCTACCCCAAAATCATATATGGCATGTTGGATAATTCATTCTGGTTTACAGGTGTGCCCATTTTAAGTTTCTAATGATTTGGATGACTTCTGCCTCTGATCGGGCCTTCTCTAGTCCATCTTGGCCATGAAATTGTTCGCAACCTGCTCTACATCACATGGCCCACCTGTTGAACTTGAAAGGACCAATCTGATTTGTAACCTAAGCTTTCTACATAGTGAGATTCACATGATGGAGATCCTGGATAACACGTTCATGCCTTGCCAGGGAGCATGATAGCGAATAGACATGGCACCTCATGGATTACTTATGGCTTAGAGCAGCTTTGACTACGCAATCGATGTTAAATTATTTTGGAAGGAAAATTTGGTCACGAAGGCGAGAGATGTTTTAAAATTTTCATGATGCTTAAATATGAACAATAGAAAGCTACATTACAAAATTTCACTCAACAGTACGTCATAGATTAGTTGTGGCATTGAAAAGCTTTAAAGGCACGATCGGTGTCAAATAATTTTAAAAGGAAATTAACTAGGTCATGAAAATGAGAGATTGTTTTAATAATATATACAAATACACTTAAATATATGCAAATACAAAGATACAATATTATAAAATTTCACTCCACTTAAATGCTACACAGGAGCACTGTGACTCAGTGTGGCGAATGTGTCCCACCATTTTAATAATGTTTCCTACAACATTTTCAATTGAAAACTGATTAGCAACAAGAGGGTGCACCGCTATAGGCAGTAGAGTGCCCTTTCATCCAGGATATTCAACAGGAAGATACACACCCAGAGCGAGACAGGAACCTCAAAAACTCAACTGCATAGAAAGTCTATGGGCGTGTTTGATTGTTGGGAAATTATTTGAGTTGGCATAAAATTTCATGAGGTATGATTAAATTTGTTTGGTTGATGAACCAGAATTTTGGGGAAATTCAGATAAAAGTCAAAGTTTCTGTTTAAATTCTGTAGGTTTTCCATTCCAGATAAAAGTTACGCTTTTTATTCACGGGAAAAGATGTGATGGAAATCTAATATGTAAAAAACCAACAAAAACAGTTTGAGCCAACCAAACATGTTTTTCTGAAACCAAGGACTTATTCAAGAAATATAGAAAACACCCCAAAGAAATTGTCCGTGAGTTTTCTTGAATTGGGATACAGAACTTAGTAACATTTAATGTCTAAAAATATTATAACAATTGTAGATTATCGGTGAGTCAACTTAAATTGTGATGGCCTGTCTGACATCCGGTTACGCAGGCCTTGGGCATCTCCTTGGAGCCTCCGAAAAGGAGCTCTCTAGAAGTAGTCAAATGGTCCAACCCACCGATAGATTCCCTCGAGTTGAATGTGGACGGCTCATTTAAGGGAACCCGGCGTTATCCCTAGCTCGTGCCTTAGTCGAGGCCCGAGGGTCTTTCCCCCTATGCTAACATGGGCATCAAGTGTATTATAGTGGAGAGTGACTGCAAGGTAGTAGTTGATTTACTCAACAAGGACAGCCACTCTTGTGGAGTATGTGGTACTGGAGGACGAGGATAGAAGTGATCAGGCGGAAAATCCTGATAATCATCCCGTGCGCCCCGCTTTTGGAGCAAAACCCAAGACAGTAAAACCTTTATCGATGTCCAGAGACTCTTATCTCTATCCGTGGAGCCCTCCTTTTAGACCGAGTGTGGATAGGGGAGCTTAAGAGAGAGATCGGCCCCTTAGTTTTGATTCCTTCTTTCTTCCCGGTATAGATGGGCCTGTGTTGTCTTTTTTGTGTCTATAGGCCTGCCCGAAGTGGGCGCTATCTTGCATAGTCCCCTTGCTATTTATAAAAAATGTCTTCTTTAAATAAATAATTTTTTTTAAAAAAAAAAGTTAAATTGTGACGAGTTTTCCAGCTTGATGATCCGAGTTGAATCAATTGAGTTAACCTGGGTCTTCAGCTATTCATGACCAAATCTTAACCAAATTGAGTTTTTTTTTTTTTTTTTGAAGCCTGGAAGACATCTGATATTGTGAGAGGAGTGGCGCTTTTGCAAGTTTTTCAAATAGAGCAAAACAATTGATACAGTAGACAGAGAGAAGCTGACCAGGAGATAAATCAACGACGAAATGAGTATGGTTCGGTAGCGGCCCAAATAGGAGTCTGCAATGAACGCTCCGAGCAACGGAAGTAGGGCGGCTACACCACTCCAAGTGTTCACTTTCTTCGCTGCAGACACAGTCGACTCGTTCAAGACAATGGTGAGATACATGATCAGATTTGCTGAGATGCCATAGTATGCGAATCGCTCTGCAACTTCGACTCCTGCAATATGAAGGAAAAATTACAAATTAGAAATCAGTCAAATACTATATTTAGGAGAGGACACCGTTCATGTGTCTGGTATGGTCCGCTCTGCATGATCTTCATGCAAGGGCCATCCATGGATAGAACCCACAAGGTGGACAGTGCAGATCTGCAATCTGACCCGCCAGGGCTCATGCTTTTGGCAACAAATTCCACATTGCTGATGAAGGGTGCGAAAATTAAGAAGGTTTACATTACCGATTATATAAATGGCAGATCTCCATCCTCCAGTAGGCTTCCTTTCCACCTTTCGGTCCTCCTCACATTGATCCTCAAGACCACTTAGCAGAGGAGATGTTTGCGAGCCATCCATTTCCTCAACTTGTTCTGAAAGTGACTTGGCAACCGAATGATTTATGCGGTTATAACTTTTGGAAAGAGCTGTGCTATTGCTACACGCGGAAGTAGGCATCCGAGTTGTACTCTCGTCGGACTACCCAATGCATCACATTGATGCCAGATCTGTATCCTTCATCAGGTGGACCGCCGTTCAGGTACAACTCATGTCATCGGGCGTCTTCATAAGAAAAACGGTTGGCTAGAGAGAAAAAAATCCAATTGTCTGCTGTTTTGCAGAGCTTGTGGGGAAAGCTCATAGTAGGCCTTGCTGGATGAATCCACCGGATCTTCAGAGGTTGGTTGTAAAGAATACAGTTAAATCACTATATATGGTCATGGAAAATGTATAATGGTCCATATTCCACAGAGCTACCGGCAAAAGAACATGATAGCCCCAGGCGTTGAATGGACCGGGTCTTGCATGTGTATGCAATGTTGGCACTAATGTTATAAGGAAATCCATTGATTCATGCGATAGAGTAGCTATAGCATTTCTCCGCAAAATTTATCAAATTTATCTGAAAAAGAAGTGTATACATAGTTGGGCCCACCAAATGAGCGGCATGGATCGTTTACATGTTTGATAAGTTAGCACTTGTGAGAGGCAGAAAAGTTCACTAATGTCAATGCAATTGACCAGAAGTACAGATGAGCAGTTGTTATACTTCCCACGTTTTCCTCGATAACGCCTTGCTTAAAAGCTTTCCTACTAAAAAAACGAACTGTAAAAAAAGACAAGTGGGGTGTCCTACGAGATGTCGATTCTATCATTTTATGATATAATAAAAGCGGAGCTGAATGAATGATTCAGTCTCTTCGAAATCTCACCCACATGAGTGTTGGGGATTTGTACTGCGGAATCACACAGATCCAGATCTATAATAGCAATTCAATAGTAACAAGCAATCACAAAGGAACACAAAGTTTTAACGTGGAAAATCCTTGCGGAAAAAAAAACCACGGTACAAAGTGACAGAAATCTATTATGAAATAGAAATTATAAGAGAGAGGACTTACCCGATTCGAACAACCTCGAATCTCACCCTTGCTACACCCTTGCTATACCCTTTTGATAACCCTAGAACCCTTTAGAATGCTTTAGAATAATTTCTCCATTATTTAGAAAGGCCCTAGGGACCCCTATGTGTAGTTTAGGCAACTTCCTTTCGCACCTTACGAAAAAATGACTCAAATTTTCGCAGTCCGCATTAGATTCGGAAACGAATCTGCGTAACTACGACTAGTCGAGCTGAGGCTATGACTGGTCATAGGACCCCTACGACCGATCGAGCAATCACCACGACCGGTCATGAGTCCCGGACACCAAAAAAAGTGAGCTCGTTGGACTTCGAGTCGTGTAGTGCTCAACAAGTCGAGTAGCTCCCTCGACCGGTCGTGGCTGACCCACGACCGGTCGAGCAACAGAAAAATCTGAAGATTTAAGGCTTCAGACAACAATCTCCATAAAGTTTTCAATCTTCAGCCGTGTAGCTCCTTGACCTCTTCTCTTATATCTTCATTTCATCATAGCTTCAATCAACGCTTCTCGTGTACACTATGTCCTTCTTTTATGCCATCGCCAAGCCCAGAGAAGTTGCACAGAACTTGATCTTCTCTGGAACGACCTTGGTGAGCATGTCTGCTGGATTTACGCTAGTGTGAATTTTTTCCAATGCGACGCCTCCTTCCTCGAGCACCTGTCGGATAAAGTGGTGACGAACATCAATGTGTTTAGTACGAGAGTGATAAACAGAATTTTTAGCCAAATTGATAGCGCTCTCGCTATCACAGTTAACCGGCACGACCTCCTGCTGAAGTCCCAACTGATTTATCATGCCTCTGAGCCAAACACCTTCTTTAAATGCTTCTGTCACTGCCATATATTCTGCTTCGGTCGTGGAAAGAGCCACCACAGACTGAAGCTTTGACATCCAACTGATTGCTCCACCCGCTAGTACAAACGAGTATCCTGAAGTAGACTTCCTGGAATCTATACTGCCTGCATAATCAGAATCCACATACCCTACCAACTTTGTTTTTGTCTTTTCAAAAGTTAAGACGTAGTCTTTCGTGCCTCGAATGTATCGAAGTAGCTATTTCACCGCCTCCCAATGATGCTTGTCGGGGTTTGACATGTATCTGCTCACAACACCAACTACCTGTGAAATATCCAGTCTCGTATAGACCATGACATATATTAAACTGCCAACCGCATTCGAATAGGGCACATGAGACATATTCTGCTTTTCCTCATTGGATTTAGGACATTGTTCTGAGGGAAGCTTGAAGTGAGCCGCGTGGGGAACGCTTATCGACTTTGGCTAGTCTATCCTATACTTGATCAATACCTTTTCAAGGTATTCTACCTGTGACAACCAAAGCCTGCTCCTCTTTTTGTCTCTATGAATATCTATGCCGAAAACCCTCTTTGCAGCCCCCAGATCTTTCATCTCGAATGTCCCTGATAACTAAGTCTTCAGTACGTTGATTTCAGACATATCATGACAGGCGATCAACATATCATCAACATATAGTACTGGATGATGAATTTTTCATCACTCAGTGTCTCGTAATAGACACAGTGGTCGTATTCACTCCGAGTAAATTTCTAACTCACTACGAAAGAATCATAATTTTTATACCACTGCTTAGGCGACTGTTTCAGGTCGTACAACAATCTCATTAACCTGCAAACCTTTTTCTCTGCCCCTTTAACTTAGCCCTCTGGTTGCTTCATGTAGATCTGCTCTTCCAATTCCCCATACAGGAATGCAGTCTTCACATCCATCTGTTCTAACTCGAGATCGTATTGGGCAACCAGCGTCAACACGAATCTGATAGATACCTGCTTAACCACCAGCACGAATATCTCTATGAAGTCGATTCCTTCTCTCTGAGCATAACCCTTCGCTACCAACCTTGCTTTGTATATATCTTGTTTCCTTTTAAATAACCACTTACATCCGATCGCTTTTCGGCCCACAAGAAGCTCCACTAGCTCCCATATGTGATTTTTGTGCAACGAGTCCATCTCATCATCCATCGCCGCCTTCCACTTTTCTGCATCAGGCTCATTAAGAGCCTCCTGAATAGTAGACGGGTCCCTCTCATCTGTAATGAGGACATATGCAATATTAGAGTCGTCCCTGTATCTTGCCAGTAACCTGCGATCACGCGATGGGTTCCTTCTCACAGGTGGCTGCTCCACCTGACCCCGTACCTCTGTCTTCGCATCTGTCTCTGCCTGTGTATCATCTGTATCAATCTGGACGTCTACGATCACCTTTTCCAGTTCCTCTTGCTCCTTTTGATCATTCTTGCGAAATAGGGAACTTTTATCGAATCTGACGTCACTGCTAGTGATGACCTTGCGTGTAACCTTGTCGAATAACTCGAAACCTTTCACACCAATGCCATAGCCAACGAAGATATACTTTTTAGCCCTATGGTCTAACTTATCTCTCTCAACTGATGGTACATGAGAGTAAGCCTCACAACTAAATATGCGTAGATCTGAGTAGTCGAGTTTCTGACCACTCCGTACTTCCTCTGGGATTTTACATTCAATTGCCGTTGAAGGAGAACGGTTCACCAAATAACAAGCCGTGTTAACGGCTTCAGTCCATAGGTCCTTGCCCAACGTATCATTACTTAACATGCATCTGGCCCTCTCCAGGAGAGTCCGATTCATTCGCTCAGCCACATCGTTTTTCTCGGGCGTGTGGCGCACTGTGCTGTGACTAATGATCCCTTCGTCCTTACAATAATCATTAAATTCAGTGGAAGTAAATTCTCCACCATTGTCAGTCCTTAAAACCTTTATTTTTCGCCCTAATTATTTTTCCACCATTGCCTTCCATTGCTTGAATATGGTGAAAACTTCAGATTTACGTTTCATGAAGTAAACCCAAACTTTCCTGGAGTAGTCGTCAATGAATGAAACAAACCATGACAACTCCATAATGGAAACTTCTGGCGATGGCCCCCATACGTTAGAGTGCACATAATCAAGCACTCCCTTACAAACACGTTTTCCAGATTTAAAAGACAGTCTAGATTGTTTACCATCTGTACAATGCTCGCATATATCTAAATCAGAATTTTTAAAAACTGGAATCAAACACCGATCAAAAAGTACCTTCATGCCCCGCTTGCTCATGTGGCCCAGACGAGCATGCCACATACGTAGAGACGTGGAGTCTGCAATAGCTGCTGCCGCTCCACCTGCCGAAGTGCTCCCAATCAACCTGTAAAGGTTTTCATGCCTTTGCACTCTCATAACCACGAGTACCCCTTTTGAAACTTTATGGACACCATCAATGCTAGTGAACTTGCACCCTATAGCCTCGAGTGCACCGAGAGAAATCCAACTTTTCTTCATATCAGGAACGTGCCTTACGTCAGTCATGATACACTCCATCCCATCAAACATCTTAATACTCAATGTACCAATAGTCACAACATTACAGGCATTGTCATTGCCCATAAAAACCTGTCCACCATCGCATTCGTTGTAATTGGCGAACCAACTCTGATGAGGAGTCATGTGATAAGATGCTCATGTGTCAAGTATCCACTCGTCTTTATGATTGTTGTGTAAGTGACCAATCATGGAAACAGATAGAACATCACCACCACTTGATTCTTCATCAGATGTGACCATATTGGCCTCCTTGGAAGAGGCCACTGAATTTTCTTTCTTCGTTTTAGGATTTCTACAATCCTTCTTCATGTGTCCAAACAACTCACAATTTTAACGCTTTAATTTTCCTTTGCCATTGCCATTGGATTTGGATCTAGGTCTTGAGGATCCTGTACCTCTCTCAAAATCTCTGCCCCTCGTAATCAGTACATCGGAAGATGCCCCTATGTCACCGTTTAACTTTCTCATATCCTTTCCTTGAAGGGCTGAGATAACGGTGTCAACACTTAAGGTTTTATTTGCGGTGCACATCGTGTCCCTGAAAGACTCATATGATGCAGGAAGAGAATTTAACAATATACATGCTTGTTCCTCATCTTTGACCACTTCCTCCATATTCAGCAATTTGCACATCAATTTATTAAAGTTGCTAATATGGGTTTCTAGATCTCCACCCTCTGCCATCTTGAAGGTATAACACTGTAGCTTCAAGTATAGGCGATTTTCAGAGGACTTCTTTACAAAGATGATCTCTAGCTTCACCCACAAATCAGCCGCAGTTTTCTCCCTTAAAACATTATAGAGAACCTCATCCGTGAGACATAAACGGATAGAGGCTAAAGCATTGCTATTAAGGTTTTTCCATTCATCATCTTTCATGGTAGATTTTCGCTCCTCAAGAGCCTTAATCTCGCCTTGCTTGGTTAACAGGCTAATCATCTTAGCCTTCCATAACTCAAAATTATTTTTTCCGGAGTACTTCTCAATATCAAACTTGTCGTTTCCCATTATTACTAATCTTGTAGATTCAGATCTGTGCCCCAACGATTGCTCTGATACCACTTGTTGGGGATTTGTGCTGCGGAATCACACAGATCTAAATCTAGGATAGCAATTCAATAGTAATAAGCAATCACAGAAGAACACAAAGTTTTAACGTGGAAAACCCTTGTGAAAAAAAAACCACGGCACAAAGCAACAGAAATCCACTATGAAATAGAAATTACAAGAGAGATGACTTATCCGATTCGAACAACCTCGAATCTCACCCTTGCTACACCCTTTTGATAACCCTAAAACCCTTTAGAATTCTTTAGAATAATTTTTCCATTATTTAAAAAGGCCCTAGGGACCCCTATTTATAGTTTAGGCAACTTCCTTTCGCACCTTGCGAAAGACTGACTCAAATTTCCGCAGTCCGCATCAGATTCGGAAACGAATCTGCGTAACTACGACTAGTCGAGCAGAGGCTACGACTAGTCGTAGGACCCCTATGATCGGTCGAGCAATCACCACGACCGGTCGTAAGTCCCGGACACAAAAAAAAGTGAGCTCGCTGGACTTCGAGTCGTGCAGTGCACGGCAAGTTGAGCAGCTCCCTCGACCGGTCGTGGTTGACCCACAACTGGTCGAGCAACAGAAAAATTTGAAGATTTAAGGCTTCAGACAACAATGAGTTGACCTAGCTGAGTTTTGACTTGACCCACTGATCGAGTTTGAGTTTAAGCATATAGAGTCATGCTAATTACCTAACTAAGTTAAGCCAAATACCCAAGGGTTATAATTTTCTAATGGGCCTGTTTGGATTATGAAAAATGTAAAAGGGAAATAGGTTTTCTTATGTTATAAGCATTGTTTTTTTTTTTTTTTTTAATTATAAAGAATTTGTTGTTGAAGGATAGAAGAGATAAAAAGACATTGGGATGAGGGCCCCACAATGATGTATTTATTATATCCACAACGTTAATACATTTGGTGAGACCATTTTAGAGCATGAGAAAAAATATGAATCATATCCAAATCTTAAATGGACCACACCACATATAGAAGCTGGGATAATGATTTCACTGTTAAAACATTAATAGGGCCTACCATAACATTTATTTTCCATCCAATCTGTTAATAAGGTCACAAAGACCCAGATTGAGATGAAAAAAATATATATATCATATTGATCCAAAACTTCTGTGACACCCAAACTAAAACCGAAGCAATATAATATACAATATAGCAGCCCATTAACTGAGAACTAGCCTCACCATTTTTGTAGTTCTTTTTTCCCTTATCATCCCGAGACCTACATTATCTAGGGCTACGGATCCCCTAATTTTTCCTAGGGAGATTAGCTTCGCTTGTGTAAATCCTATTGTGACAACCAACGGTTGCCAATTTGGCTAAGGTCATGTGTAACAAAATTACTCTCTCTCGGAGCGTAGGAGTAATAAGGGAGCTTTCTTGCTTTGCATGATCCTCACATGGTACCAGCTATTCCATGGGCTGAGGGTAAGGGATTAGTGACCGCGTCAACAATAATAAAAGAGTCGGTCTCGACTATAATGTTAGAGAAACCCATTTCTCCACAAATCTCTAGCCTGTTGATGTAGAGTGGGTCGCAAACACTTTCATGGCAAAAATGGACTAGAGAAGGCCTGATCATTGGTGGAAAGGATCCGAACCATTAAAACCTTAAATTAGTGGTATGTCACAAATCGGGATAAGTTTTTCAACATATTATATATGATTTTGGGGTAGGTGGACCTACTTAAGCCAACTAACCTGCTACGCCAAGTTGATCATGCTGGATTTGCGAGATTCCATTAGATCAATGATCAAAAGTCTAGTTTAGTTTTTTTTTATACTATAAATAGTAAGTTTTACTTCAAGTATAACTTTTGATCCTTTGAGTTGTAGATGTTGTGCCCAACATGAAAATGACTTAGAAAAGTTAGGAGAATAACATGGTTGGGCCAAATTGGACACTTACTATTTTTGGCTGGAAACCACAAAGTCCAGTAGGAATAGAAGCGTCTATAAATTGTAAGTTATTTATAGTAAGTCAAGTTTTTAGGGTGTTTTGAGTTGGAATCGAAGTTTAAAACTTTTTCATAGGTTTGAACTCTTTATTTAAAGAGTTATAATTTTGGTTTTTTTATAATCAATCAAATTATTTCAAATTTATTAGGAATTATTCATGTTTTTATCCCTTGCGGATTCCTAGAAGCTCTGTGTGGATTCCAAAGAGCTCTATGGATTCAAAGTAGTTATCCCTTGAGGAAAATAGTGATAGACCTTATCATGTCCCTCCCTACGCCACCCATCGAGCATTGCCTGAGCTTTAGCAATGGTATCCAACTCTCAATAGTTTGGTTGGCAAGAAACAACACATCAAATAAACGTGAGAAGTGATGTCATACGTACCTTAAATGTGACTGAACCGTGGGAGAACAGGTGGTCTATGTCTTCCACATTGTTGAATTGGTGAGTGTTGGAAGAAGGTATGAGTTGTATTGGGTTCCTCCGTCAATGCCTGGTATCCTGTTGAATCTATGTTAGGCTTTCTCCTTGATCTGCTGAGAGGATAGAGGGGAAGGTATCTCATGTTCTAAGCTTGTATTTATGGAAAGCATCGAAAGGAAAGTGTTTTGTGGAAAACTTTATTTTTAGGAAACTTAGGCAATAGAAATATTACTTCCTTTCATGTTTTTCAACATATTCTTCTAGAAATTTAGGATATATTTTCAAATTTGTTGTTTAGCTAACTAAAAAAATAATAATAATAAAAATAAAAATAAAAATTAGAGAAGAGAAATCTAGGTAGTTGCTAGCATGTATCAAGTTATCATGTGGTACATTTGGGATATTCGAAAATGAATAATGACACTATAGACACACCCCGGGTTGATAAGCTGATTGAGTTTGAACTAATGGATGGATGACCGAACCTCAATCCTAAACTCCAGGAACCCTGGTCCTACAACCTAATCTCAGCTCGTTCAACCCAGTTAACCCAATCTGTCTAACCCTAAACTCTAGAGTCTTAAGTCAACTCGGCGAATCAACTCACTCGGTCAGTGTACCCAATCCAACATCCTACTCAACTCACCTGGTTAAGCCCAAAACCAAGCCCAAAAGAAAGCCCAATCAGAGAAATGGTCGAAACCTCAAAGCAACAGCCTTCAGAATAAAGCCTCCACATTCTTGGAGAATGTTGCCTACCGGAGTAGGGAGTCCAAGTGGGGACCAGCTGCTGTCAGCCACATGACACTCCCCCTCTTTAGGACAACATCCCTCAAGCATGTGGAGTTCTCATTTTTCGAACATTAAGTGTGTAGTTGAGGCCCATTTACTCCTATACCCGTCTCCTTACCCAAAATTGCCTATTTACCACCCTATCCAATCCATGAGATAATGTCACATGACAATCTTCAATTCCAACTCTTTAATCACTTTTTACCCTTAGGATCACCAAGAATTACTAGATAACCAGGTGGGGAGACTATAAATAGACCCTTTCCCTTCTCATTTGAGACACACATCAATCATTCCTTATCATTTCAAGACATCCACACCCATCAGATTCAGGAAGCCATCCTTCCACTAAGGAGAGTGAGAGTGAGAGAGAGCTCAGCCTTGGTCTAACCTAGCCTAGCCAGATTCTAAGCCTCCTAAGTCACCCAAGCCCAAATCTGAGGTACTCAATCTAGCATTGTGACACTGCCATTCATCCAGTCGTTCAAGCTTATATTAGTTTTATTAAATCCAAGCATTAGTATCGTGCAACATTCATTCCCTTCTCAACCCCCTTTAGGACTATGCCAAATAAAAAATAAAAGCGGAATATAAATGCAGATAGCTGAAATAAATAACAACCTCAAATGCACTAATCTTGAGAGGTTGATACAAACTTTGTTCAAAGGACAACCTTATACCAAAAACCAAAGTTTATGGTAGGACAACCTGATTTCTTGAACTTAGCAAGGATCAAATACAAAAGGCAAATGAAACAAATCTAGCTATTACAACATTCACCATAAGTACATGAAAATAAATACAAGCATTCACCAGTTCACATACATCATCATCATCATCATCATCCAAACTCCAAGAATTATAGTGATTCGGTGTGTACACCAACTGTTCTCAAACAGCCACACGTACTCCACTCCCAATATCCACAACCCACGTGATATTGGCTTTCACTATGGAAGAAGGTTTTCCAAGGTTCACCTTAAAACCTTTACAATTGTGTTTTCAATGGGCTACCACAATTAAAAACCCCACGCTGAGATTTTCTGGCTTATCTCAATTAAAATCACAATGGAGATTTTTTTGGCTTTTCTCACAAACCAAAAACAATAAATAGAATAACAATATTTATCTGAAGATTCTTCTTCGATGTAGCCCGGTAAAACTGCTTCTTTGAAGACGTAGATGTTCAATGTCCAATCTCACAAATGAAAGGGTTCTAGGTCTAAGTGAATGTTAAATTAAATCTAACCTTGGGCTACTTTGATTCAATTTTTTGGATCTCAAAAAGGATAAAATAGAATTCCCTTTTATCAAATAAGATTGAATAGCAAAAGATCAAGAAATTAAAAACCAAAAAGCTATAGTAAAGAATCTTAATTATTGTACAATAGCTTCACAATAACGGGGACTTATCACTTAGAGTGGTGGCTTGAATTGGCTTGGAATGAATGAAAAAAGCTAAGAAAAGTCTTCTATTTAGAGGCTGAAATTCAGTTCCCTCGACTGGTCTAAGGTTTGCCTCGACTGGTCCTGAGAACAACCAAATTTTAAAAATTCTGGCGCGATCGGATAAAACAGACTCTCGACTGGTCGAGTGGTCCGGTGGGGCTTAAAATGCTTGCTGGAGTTTGAGTCGAGCCCTTCTCGACTAATCGAGCCAGTCTCCAGGACCGGTCGAGCAGGGTGCTTGACTGGTCGAGGAGCTACGAAAATTATCCAAAAATTTGAGTTAATTTTTGAACTGGTCGAGAAAAACCCTGGACTGGTCGACCCAATGCCTGGACTAGTCGACGCAAAGCCTAAAATAAGTATTATGACCAAATTCAATATGCAACATGAATGACCTAAGCCTAAGGTCTTTCTAGGGTCACGTATACCTTAAATGTGAACATTGAACTTGTAACTTCGGTCACTTCGGTAGATAGTATACTTGAAGTACTTGAAGCTTGATCTTGTATACTTGAAACTTGAACTTGTATACTTGATCATGTAATGCGCTTGGACTTGAAGTCGCTCTTGCACTCAGTCTAGTACATGAACTTGATCTTGTTCTTGCAGTTGAACGTGCACTTTGACTTGAAGATATAGTAGGACTTGATGTTGATGTAGATGGCTTAAAACTCATATTCGTATGAAGGTGAACTTTCCATCTATTAAACAAGTCAATCACTTCAAAGTGGTTTGTCATTACAAAATTTGACAATACAGGGTGCTAGATCTACAACATAGCACTTACAATATCCCCCTTTGTTAAATTTGTGACAAAACCAACTTAGAAGATCAACCTATTCATAATACATAGGTTCACAACTACTTCAAAACTAATCATTCTTTCCAAAAACTCCCCCTCAATTTGAGCTAAGTGACTTGTAGAGACCTGTATTAGTAGATACATATCCAAAAAAATATATACATACATGCATCTCTCTACATTACATCATTCACCAATCAAACATACATAACCACACCATTCTACAAAAATTCTGCTCCTTTTTGTCACAAAATGACAAAGGAAGAAATACATAATAAAGAACAAACACGATTGTGATTATGACATATGTAAAGAGTAGTAGAAAGAGAGTGAAAGTTAAAAGATTAAAACATAGTGAAGTAAAGTGTCAACATCAAACAGTTATACACGTCCAAATATCAAATAGTTAACGAGTGACAGTATAGAGTTAATCATTAATACATGCCCAAAATCAAATATCAAGAAAAAGTAAACTAGTCCGAACCAGATGAAGAAGGAGGTGGAATGAACGGATTAATTTGATGTAATCCCTTTGTAATGCGTCGAAAATATTTACGCATATATTTCATTTGACTATCCTAGGATATCTTCAATCCATCCATCTTCTCCTCTAAGGCGCGAAGGCACTCATCAAACTCAGAAAGCTAAAAATCAGGATCAGCCTCAATATCATCTTCATCTAATTCATCAAAGATATCATCCATCATAGTGTCAGTTAGTAACGTATCCTCTTCTCCAACTTCCTTTACTTCCCCATCCCTTTGAGCAAGAGCAAGCTTTAAATTCATCTTGTTTATATTTGAATTATTGAACGGAAGAAGCGTAATAGGAGCTTCACTAGGTGGCATGACCACATTGCAGTGCAAAGCTAAGGCGGTCATCAAATAAGCAAATGGGATATAGCTATGGCCCGAATGAAGTTGAAATTGAATAATGATGTAACAAATTAAAGAAGGAAGACACACAGGAAAACTAAACACGACTGAATGAATAATATGAACCACAAATGATGTCAATTCAGATTTGTTTTCAGATCGGGGATAGACATTGGAAATAACAATGTGATGTAAAACTCTGTATTTGGGCAACATTTGGTTGGCTCGGAGCGCATTCCCCGAACTCCATTCTGAGTCCATGTTACACAATTTGTGAGTCATGGTACGCTTTTCTGACTCAGACATTTTCTCAACTAAAGTCGGTATAGGTATACCATCGTCATTTACATTAACATCAAGTAGGTAGAACCTATGTAACGATCGACTTTGAATAGACCTTCTCTAAAAGTGATTGTGAATGTTAATTTGTCACGCCCCAGACTCAGTGATCAGGCTCACAAGGAACCCGATAGCCGGTTCCTGCTGCAACAGCCTCCGTAGCACCCCATTCTCGGCTCCTGAGGCAGGATTCCGATCCTAGATCCTATAAGGAGGATTTTCATATCACAATTTCAATCCAATAGAGTATACATAAGATCATAGCAAGTAAATCTCATAAATAAACCAAGGAATACACTGCAAAATCCACTGTGAATTTAAACTTTACAGGTACAAGGTTCAAAAGGAAATATATAATGTAGAAATAGGGAAGGAATGATCTTCAACAGGTCCTCAGCTCGCGCCAAACCAAATTCATAGCTCTTCCATTACTGCGCTGACATAGGATCTCCTGCACGTATCAATCGTGCATAAGCTTATAAAAAGCTTAGAGGGTAGTGTAAGGTGTGTGACAATGGTGCTCAGAAGAAGGTAGGGGAGAATGCAAAAGGAACATGAATAATACCATTGCAATTAGTCGTACCGAGGCTAAGCTATGAATGTAGTAAGCCATACCAAGGCTTTAAAATGTAATACATGAGTACTGGGCGCCATTCCAAGGCGATTCAATATAAGGCTTATATAGCCGATGCAAATGTAATGTGAAGTAATGCTAGTCCTCATATCCAATCCACATATCAAGTACAATTTCATCATAAGGAATCTACCAGGGTCAAATACACTACTGGATGACTGCTGCTTTGCAAGATCCGCGCAGTCAAATGAGCGTAGGAGACCTCATTACTCGCCTGTGGACAACCAATCGCTAGCGAGGCTCGATGGTAGAGGACCCATTCACGAGCTGGTCAGACTCAGCCTAACTATTGCCCTCTCTCTCAGGCGGGTAAGGCCACACCCATCTCAACCGACTACATGACAGTGGGAGACGCGGCCTAACGGTGTAAGGCACTCGGGCTCTCATGATTTCCACTTGGTCATGGCATTGAGGCGTCTTCTAGATACCTCGAAGGTTTAGGGGCTTTCACTCAGGGGCATCCTATACACCCCAAATGCTCGAATAGTATTTCCGATATCCACAAGCGACAATCCATGATATACCAGTGGAGGCATCAGCCCTGATGAAGCAAGAGAAATAATATCCATGAGATATGATACCAGATGCATGAATCACGCACACAATCATGCACCAGCTCCAAGCACTCAACGTGCACAAGAGGGGAACTCCATCCCTCTACCACATCTACCCAATGACTACATACAATGTAAATCCAACCATACAATGATGCATATGGGTCATGAGGATGAACTAGGTGCGCCATATGGCGATGATGTCATAGCATATGCCTCCTCTCCAAGGAGGGACTAAATCTAGGTACTTAGACAAATTCTCTAAGGAGTTACCCTCTAGTGGGGGGCCAATAGTTTGGTGTAGCCTACAAGGCTAAGGAGAACAATAACATGGGCCTAAATAGATGAACAGTCCTAGCAAGGGTCTATGGTGGGCCTTTAACCACCCATAGAAACCTATGGGACTACCTTAGGACTACCAATGTGGACATCCAACCACAACTGATCCTCAAGACATAACCCATCTCTAATCAATCATGGATTAAGGCCCAAGGCCTACACCAATACATGGGCCTAGTGGGCAACACATATAGCCCAACCCATATGTAATATCATGGGCCCATAAGTAAGGTTTGGGCCCAATCATAAGGATCATTAGTCTATATATTGTGGTGAGCCTAGTGGGCAGCCCATTACTCAAACCACATGGGCAATTCACATGTATAAGTCAAGTGAGTTTGCCCTACAACCCGGCCCATGCATAGAGTTGATTTAGTGGGCAACCAAGGGCCCAACCACTTATGTAATCCGTCCCATAATCTCATCACAATGATATGGTAAAAATGGCCTAAGGGTCCAAGAGGCCTATCTAGAAAGTTCCAGCCCTTTATGGGCCTAAGGAGTCCAACAACTAGTTACATTTAGGGACCCATTAAAAGCTCCAACTATGGTGGGCTTGAAAGATGCACTAATTAAGCCCAAGAATTAGGAGATTTAAAGCATGATTTATTCCTTCTAAGTACTCACAATGTGGTGGGTCCCACTTCTTAAAATTTCATCCTAAAGGCCAAGCATAATTATAACACGTTGCTGGATTTTTAACCCAACAGGTTTATGGGCCTATTGGAGCCCAGAAAACGATCCATTTGATTAGGACACCAGTCCAAGTAGTCTAGCCATCAAGTCAGAGGGCCCCACCACATAGGATTACGTCACATTAATTGGAGAAAAAGGTGGGTCACACTGCTAGACCAAGGTCTAGCATTTAGTCCACATGGGGCGTCCCACATGGGCCTGGGCGTCCCAATGGGCTAGACTCCCAGCCCATGTGCTAGCAAAAGGTGGGCCCCACCACATATACTCTACACTTAGATGAACTATATACAAATGGGCCACACAAAGGAAGGTCAAGGGGGAGAAAACATTCATCATGGTGGGCCACAAAAGGGGTGGACGGCCAGCCCATGCTGGATGTCCCAGCCTTAGGTGTCCAGCCTGGTGGGCCGGTCCAGCCCTTGCCAAAAATCCCTCGGTAGTCCGTTGGGCCCAAAATTTGGTAGGTAGGTCCTAGCAGGGGTGAGCCACCTTTAGTTAAAATTTTAGATTTTTATGAGCTAGGAAATTATTTTTATGAATTAAAAGAAAATAAGCTGTCCAAAAATCTGGTTATAACAGAATTCTGACTGTCCATTCTTTGAGCACCCAATGGGGTAGGCCCAAGGTCTCCAAAAATTGAAAAAAAATGATTTTAACATCCCCACTTATGTATACTATAAGGTAGGGTCCACCAAAGTGGCCCACCTATTCAAAAGCTATTTTATATTTTACGTTTTCTAGACTGTAATGTTGCTGGAAAGTCCAGAAAATCTGAATTGTCCACCCCACTTGGGCCACACCTTTGGGACCTCAATCAAGGTAATATGGGGCTGAAATTTGGGGGACATATAGGTGGAATCCCCACCTTCTAGAAAAGTATATTTGATGGGTAAGAAAGGTCCCCTAATCAGTCCAATATCTGGTCCAAAAACAACCAGAAACTGTCCAGAAAATTTCTAGACAGCAACATATACATGGAATGATCTCAGTATATGAGTCAAATAAAAGGGATATTACCTTACGAACTTAGTGCTATGGTCCACCTTAGTGGGCCTCACAAATATCCAGGCCATACCCCTCCCAAAAATACATTGCATGCATCACATATGGGGTAAATGGGGCACCAATGTCCCAAGTATGGACAATAAGGGGCGTCCACAATGTTTAGACGGGTTGGATCTTGTAAGGCTTCTAAGTGAGCCACACACACAGAGATCAGATAGTGAGGTAAGGGAAAATAAAAGAAAGGAAGAAAGAAAGAAAGATTCAGTCACAAGAGAGGGTCTCCGCCACCATTTAGGCCCTCCCTTCATCACAAACATTACACATTCCACTATGTTCATGTACAAGTTACATCATAGCCATGCATGCAACAAGATTTAAGATCTAAGGTGGGGATGACATCCCCACCAAGGTCTAGGGTCTCTATGACCTCTCAAGATCATGGATTAAAGGAAAAAAAGGCCATGATGGGGTCCATGGAGAATGGCCCCATCAGTGGAACATGCATGCAAGATGGTTAGCCATAGGCCTCATCCATGGACACTTGGGGACCTCCACCATCATTTGGTGCGCCCCACAAGCTCCTCAAGGTGAAAATGAAAGATCTAAGAAGGTAGAAAAGAAATTCCTAACTAAAAACACCCACCTCAATAGTTTTACACCAAACTTCTTTCAATAGGCTCTCTAGGCTTCAAGCTCCAAGAATCAAGGGCTAAGATTAGAGATGGAGGGTTAGATGAGAGGGTTTTAGAGGGTGTAAGGGGCTGTAGATGGGGAGAAGGGTGGGACTTTCCAAGGGTAGAGAGGGGAGGGAGAGATGAGGAGAAGAGAAGAAAAGAGAGAAATGAAGTGAAACTTGCTAGCAAGGGAGGGTTTTAGCCTAAGTGATGATTGGTTTTCTAGAAAAGGGGTTCTCTCTCTCTCTCACTCTCCCTAGAGAAGAGGAATTTTAAAAAAATCAGGTTTAGGTTAGAGGAAAGAGCCACTTTAGCATGGGAGAGTGAAAAAGGAGCTCTCTTGATAAGAAAACTCATCATCACTTGCTAGCTAGGTGTAGGTGGTGTAGGTAGTGTTGGTGGTGTGGTAGTGTAAGTGGTGTATGTAGTGTAAGTTATGAAAAATGTGCAATAGAGTGGGACAACTTGGGTAACGTGCACACCACCCTAGGTGGGCCCCACAATCATACTAAATGGTCCATCATGGTGTATGCCCCATATCTCATGATTTACAACTTAGATTGCCGCACGAGACGCAACGTTGGAACCGCGGCGACGATGCCAGTCTTGCCCTAAAATAATTTAGGAAAACATATGGACGGTCAAGATATAGAATACATAAGCCCATGTGGGCCCGACAGTAAGGGCCTCACCTAAACCTCTACCATCCATAGCCGCCATAGCTGTCAGTTCTCTAAAAGAGC
Organism: Magnolia sinica; assembly: GCF_029962835.1. Lineage (NCBI taxonomy): Eukaryota > Viridiplantae > Streptophyta > Magnoliopsida > Magnoliales > Magnoliaceae > Magnolia > Magnolia sinica. The sequence continues at coordinate 119,802,810 of NC_080574.1, read as the reverse complement.
CATCGAAGTCCCTGTATTTGTTATATGTTCACATTATCCATTTGTTTTTCCATCTCATTCTACGATGGAATCCCAAACCTTAAGAAGATCTAAATCTCAAGTGGACCATGCCACTAGAAATAATGATAATGATCATTAAAAGATTTTTGTGGGCCACAAAAGTTTTGCATCAAGCTTATCTTTGTATTTTCCCTTCATCCAGTTCTTCTTGACATTATCAACAGGTTTGATGGAATATAAACATTACAAAAACTTTACAATGGGTCTTTGGAATTTGTAATTTTGAGGCACTTAATCACTATTGTTTCCCATGGTGTGGTCTACTAATTGAGATTTGGATCTTCTTAACTTTTGGGGCCCATCTTAAAATGGTCAGGGGAAATGGATGGATCGCGTGGATGTACAACACATTATCAATGTGGGCCCCACGGTAAGGGTAGCAAGCTTATGGACTTTTCCCGTAAGCCGCCCATCTTTGCTGGTTTTAAATTATTTATCTGAAACAAACCTTTATATGCACCATTGGCCATGGAATCGCTCGCGTGATTCCCTGCTGCGGTTTTAACAGAGTATTATTGAATAGATGAAATTACCCTTGTTAGTTTAAAAAATGAAAATATTCTTTTAGAGTACTTTAAGAAATCATACTCGCTGCGGATCACAGCTACTCATCATTTTTGCTACCTCATTTTATGGAGTGGCCCAAAATTAATGCAGATCTAGTGCAGAGCGTGGGCCCAAAACTCATGCAGATCTAATGCATGTGTGGTTCTCATGACAAGAAAAAGTGTTTCGTGACTTTCTACCGTTAAAACTATCAATGATCTATTTTTAATGCTTTCAAGCCATTCAAACAGTTGAAAAGGTATTAGCAACAGTTCAGAAGGTCATTCCTAGTGGCCTGAACATAACCACCAAATTTTTCCATGATCTAAAATGTTTATGGCACTATGAAAGCTTGAAGTGCCTAGGTTTAACATTCACAGTTATCTGTTACATGGCCCACCTGATTTTGCGCGAAAAATTCACAAAAAGGGCTATTAGCGCTGATTGCTTAAGCTCATCGTGAAAAGTCTTTCCCATATATGCGGCGAGTTTTAGCGACAAGTTTTGCGACCACAATTGAAGCTTGTTACAAAAAAGTTAACTATTAGCGTTGATTTAAAATGGCAAGATAAATAGTCGATTTTTTGCAATGACTTAGAATGTCGTTGTAAAAATTTGATTTTTTGCGATGAAATTAGACTTCTCGCTAAAAATGTCATCACAAAAAGTCTAAATTGCCGTAGTCCGGTGACGATTTCATGCAACCACGGTTAATTTTGATGGGCCACCTTCATGATGCTTGTCGTTAAATCCAAACCATCCATCATTTTAGCCATCTCATTTTATGGCATGTGACAAAAATCTAGCAAATTCAATGCAAAGGTGGGTCCAACAACAAGAAAATGGTGGTTTGAAAGGCCCTAGTTCAATATTCACTGTTACTTGCCATGTGATCCAAATGAGCTTCAGATAGGGATTGGTTTTTTTGCCCAAATCATAAATTCATATGAAGAAAATGATGGCTGGATCGGATTTTATTGATACGATCCACCAACATAACATGATTGATTCTGTTGTAGAGAATGAGTCCCTTTTGACTAAATATTTCGACCTCGTAGAAGTTTGCTTGGCACACTTTGAGCATTCTAATGATGACATGATTAAAGACATAATGAATGCCTTGTTAGACCATACCTCGATACCTAACATTGACCGGAGTAAATTTTATTTTGAAGTGCCTCCTTCCACCAAACCTGAATTTTTACCATTAAAGGTGGAGGAGCTGGGAATTTGAGCCAAAGTTTGAAATTTTGGAATTTATCGAGATTACACAGATAAAGGATACTCTTTATGGATTTCATGTAATTGTCGTCTCTGATTCGCTGTGGTGTACTGACACTAAAAATTTTGCTGCCACAAGTGAATTCTATATAATCTGGATACCTTAAAATTTGGATCAAAGATATTTTGCTGATGTTTATAAAATTTTGTAGACATGCATGCTCTAAGATATACAAGCCTATTGCAAAATGAGCATTTAGATGATCTTGTTGAGCAGCATACTGAGAAATTTGTTGAGATACTTGCTAGAGGAGGAAAATGTCTACTTGAATGAGTAGTTTTTCTCTTTGCTTTCTTAAATTGGGAGTTCAATTAATTTCTTAGGATTAGTTTGCTTTGATAGTTTCGTTTAGTTGATGAAACACCAACTGATAAAAAGCTCGCATATATATATATATATATATATATATATATATATATATATATATATATATATATATATATATATATATATATATATTGGAGAAAAGGGATGGTTAAAAGAAAAAAGATTCTTCGATTATGTTGAATTTATTATATTTTGAGCTAAAATTTTTCAAAAGTTTTGAAAATTTTCCATGGATTTAAGTGATTTTAAAAATAATCCTGATATTCGAATGACAAAACACTAATGTTGAGGACTTTTTATAGCTGGGATTCTAGTTAGTTAATAGATTTCAAAGTTAAGTTCGAAGTTATTAATTTTTTATTAGAAAGTTTAAACATTGATTGAGTCATGTAATTGACATGTCACATCTAACCTGCACATTAGAGTTTAGTTGGACACTAAATTGTTAACTTGATGATTATTGAGAATAATAGAAATCAAGCCTATAGATTACATGAAATACCCAGCTAAAAAAATAGTTATTGTCGAAAGGACTACCTATTGAGGGGTACATGAAAAGAAAAATAAGAAAAAGAATGTTTGAATGGACAAAAAAGAAAAGAAAAAAAGCTTAATAATAGTGCGAAAGCTATTGATGAAAAAATCAAATGCTAGAAGGGAAAAATGTTGAATTATAAGGAAAGTTCTGGTTTAAGCTTTGGTTGATCTGATCATTCCCTTGATTATTAATGTTATCATGAAATTAGAGAGCTAAAAATTTTGTTGTGCTAAGTCTAGATTTCACGATGCACACATGGAATTCAATGTTATAATTTTCTAATTATAGAATTAACACTTTGAACTTGATTTTGATATTGACCATGTGCTAGAGTTTAAGTGTAAGTTGTGTTCTACATTGATGTACTTTGGATTTTTATAAACTTGATTGCTTTTAGAATTGTTTAAGTTTATAGAAATCTATTCATTTGGTTTTGAAATTCTTTTGCATGTTTTGCTCGATACTAGTAAAATGCTGGTTGAGGGTGTGATAAAGCCTAAATTTTGCATATTTTTCCCCTCAATTGCGCTGGTTTTAGCTTCATTTAAGTATTAAATTGATGTAATAAGGTGTGTGTGTGTGTGTGTGTGTGTGTGTGTGTGTATTTACATGTGAGGTGATTTTAAATTCAAAAATGAATACATGCTTAAATGGATGATTTAAAACTAAAAAAGATATTAAGCTCGAAGGCGATGAAGATTTGGAGATAAATATTAAAGAATTCAAGTACCAAGTATTCAAGAAAACCAAGAACCCAAGATAGGAAAAAGTTTAAAAAATCACATAGTCAAATAATAAAAATAACAGACTGTTCGGTTCCACTTAAGGTAGGTTCAGTCTGATCAAAGGTGCCAAAAATAGTGCAGTAAGAAACAGTGATTTTAATACGTAATTCAGCTCGACTACTAAGTGCGACCGAAGGTAGGTTCGGTCTAACCTAAGGGAGACTGAGACTTTAGACATATTTTGAGAAAATTCGGTTGCAACCGAAAGACACTTCGGATGGAACCAAAGTTATGTTTCGTGCGACCGAAGGTCATTGTCGGTGCAACCGAAGCATAACAAAACTACGTGAATTTGAAGTCAATTCAAAGTTGGTAGTAGTTGGGAAAACCTTCCCAGTGACCGCAGAAATGGAATTGTGCCCACAGAGAAAGGACATGGGTCCTGTAGGCCACTTGATTGATTCATTGAGGGCAGAGGTCGAAGGCACAAGGGCCTGGGTTGAGAGAAGCTTCTTTCTGAGGGCTGATAGTAGGCTACAGGTCAGATCCTGATGGGTCAAAAATTGAGACAGAATCTCCATAGGTCCCCATGCTTGGCACCTATTTGAGGTAATGCTGAAGGAAGCTACTCTTCGGATGGGAGATTCAGAAGCGGGCAGGGTTGGGCTAATCCACTCACCTCCCGCTCCTACCTTGACTGTAGGATAAGATGGAGGTCATCTACCCATGACCAAGGAAGTTGTTGGCCCCCCAGTCGAGGGCAGTGCAAAGGAACTCTTACCTATCCAAACCTTAGGAGGGAGGGTGGCCCCGATGCTCACTATTCCCACTAAGGGCTTTCCTCATATTCCAGGACAGGGGCTACCTCGTGGTCTTGGCAAAATGCTTGGCCAACAGAGTATCCTCTTAGATAGCCAGCTGCCTCCTCATACCATCTATCCCCTTGCTCCAGATAGGCAATCTCCACATGCCGAGCAGTGTTCTCGGGGGTCCATAGTTAGGTGGAGAGCTATGACATGGGCAAGATCAGAGGGATGTTCTTGATTGCTTGCTTCCAAGTGCAAAGGTTCATAAGTAATATCCTGTGAATACAGGGTCGATCCCACAGGGAGATAATTTATGAAAATTAAAATAATCAAATGCAAAGCTAAGTAATAGAAACTAAACGAATCATTTGATTTTGAAGGTTTTGAATGTATGGAATTCAATTAATTTGAAAACAACACCCAAGCTTTAAAGTTCCACAAATAGGTTAATGTTCCATAAGTCATGATGACTTTGATAAAACAATTAGGATCTGAGTACTATGGTCAGCCTAATAAAAAATAAAATAGTTTAAATATTTTTAATAAATGATATAAAAGATTAGAGAATCATGGATTAGCATCATTGATTTATATTCTCAAGTGCTAGTGATTTTAAGCATTCAATATCCATGAGATAATGAATCAAAAAAATGTAGTAGGTTGAGAACATCTCCCATCAAGGAAACCTAATAAATCCAGGTTAAGCTTATCCATCAATATGGATCTCACATGAGGATTAAAAACCTAAAACTAGATAATTGATAACATGCATACACCATTCATCTCATCATTAAAAACAATCAATCATCATAAATTATGATATCATTAAACAAATGTGCTTCCCTTCTAGCTTGGGCTAGAGAGAACTAGAAAAACATAATTAAATTGCAAAAATAAAAAGCAACAAGAAAACATGAAAAGTAAATAAAAAATTAGTAAAGAAAAACAAGAACTATGAAACTTGAAAGCTCTCTAAAAACCCTAGAAAAAACCCTAGATATTTCCCTTGAATGCTTTTAATGATGCTTAGGAATGCCCTGGGAAGCCCTATTTATAAGTGGGGAACTCCCTCTTTCAAACTGGTTTGAAAAATCTAGAAATTGCCTTAATTTTTCTCACTTTACGTAAGCTCTGCGTAAACCCTTCGATGACATCGAGCAGCCTTCGATGTCATCTAAAACTGACTTCGATGGTAGCTTCGATGTCATTGAAGAATGCATTCAATTTGTCCAGCAACCAAACTTGATTTTCCTATACTTGTTTAATGTCATCTAAGATTCTTCGATGTCATCGAAGACTTGCTTCAATGATAGCTTCGATGTCATCTAAGGTCAGATCCTATGAATTTCTACACTAATTTCTGCACTTCCTTCCTTTTTCACTTGGTTTTTGTTCACACTCCAAGTATAGGGTTGCGATGTAGTAATAATCTCGGTAAGACCGAGGTCGAATCCACAGGGACTGAACCTTGTATGTAATCTGAAAGTAACTCGAACTAGAACTTGAACTAGGAGAAGATGTAATCTAAATCAGGAGAAAGTAAGAGAATAATAATGAATTATGAAACTAAAACTTGTGAAATTCAAAGGTGGGAAACTAGGGTTTCCAAGGATCCACTTGTAGAGATCAGGGAGATCTATGCTTGATTCATGAACACAACTGGATTTAAAGTTCCATCTTCATCCAGTTGGAAGATATATCTTAAAAACCAAATCTGAACTTCCTTTAATCCAGTTTTCAAGAGATGAGAGGTATGAGAATTAGAATTGATTTCATCACAAAACCATGCCCATGAGACAAAGAAAACAACAGAATTTAACTAATCTACAACCAATCTGAAAGAGTTATGAACGTTAGAAAGGATTCCATCATCCATCCATGTTCATGAGACGATGGTGAACAATAGGGCTTCCTAACTTCACAATCATAGTAATGAAAAGAACATACTCAAAGCTATCGCAGATCTGTTGTAATTTAAGTCACAATATACCATTGAAAACTATGAATATTCCTTATAATCAAACCAAAATCAAGGATAGTTCAACGTAACATGAATCAAAGCCATAAACAATGCCCCATCACGCTACAAGCTTCACCTCTTACTCCTACCTAAGAGGTTTAGCTCATAATAAACATGATGATCTAAATTCTCAGAAAAATAACATCAAAAGGAAAGAAAAACCAAAGAAGAAGGAAAAAGGAAGAAAGCCTAGCCGTCTCCATGTCTCGCTCTCTCTTTCTCGTGCTCCATGTTCAAGATAATGGTTTTTGTGCTCTCTCTCTCTCTTCTCTCCTTTTTATAGATAGCAGGTGCGGTGCTGGAAGTCGGTGTGGAGCTCCTTACGCAACATGCGCAGTGATACATGGAAACAGTCGTGTTTGAATGGTGTTTGGGACAGCTGACCATCCCATAATTTAGTTTTGGCACCATGGTTGGGGTCTTGGCCACCCTCTCTCTCCTCTAAACGGTTCGGATTATAGATCCGATCGTGATCACGATTGCAGAATGGCCCAGGAGGAAACGGCATCCGAACATGCGTAATTGGAGGAATCTTGCGCTGAGATGCTCAGTGGGCCCCATAGTGGTGTTTTCGAAGAGATCCACTAGATTCCTGGTGAAATTTTGATCGAAAAGCGGTGATTTTTGCAAGACCTGACCCAAGTTTGCATGTGTGCATGTGTAAGTATGCATTTCATTCATTTTGGTCCCGCGGTCCTACCAGTCAAATTTTGGCGACTCTTGAGTTCGGTCATGTAGACCCGACTCGGATTAACCTGAGACTTATGCCATTGCGACCGCATCGTCGTCGCGGTTCCAACGACGCGTCTCGTGTGAAAATTCGACGTGTCCATCAAAAGTTATTTGCCGCGTATCATTTGGACAATTGATAACATTTTTTGTGGGAACCACATGATTTGCACATTTCCCCATGTGCACGCTTGTCAATGGTGATGACATCACCATTTTCATGATGTCATATGGCCTAGTCTAGCAATAATGGACTCCCTTCTCCAAACTCATTATGACTCTTTCTTTTTCTCTTTTTTAGAAGTCATTATGAGATTTTTTTTCTTCCCCATGCAATTTCTCTTCCCCAATCTGAAATTTTCTGAAATTTCTCTTCTCTAGGGAGAGAGAGAGACCACCACATCCTCTTTTCTAGCAAATGTAATCATCACTTTGAATAAAACTCCCTTCTTGCTAGCAAATGCATCTCATTCCTCTCTCTCCTCCCTCATTTCTCTCCTTCTTTCTCTCTTGTGAAAAAAATTCAGCCCCCTTTTCTCTCTTTTCTAGCCCCTTCTCCTCCTTTTTCCCCTCAATCCCTCCATTGAAAACCCATCTCAACCCTCCATCTTGCTTCCTTGGACCCTTAAAAGCTTGGAGTGGAGTTTTGATAGAGATCTTAAGGTGGGTAACTATGATCTTGCTGATCTAATTTTCTACCCTTAAAATCTTCTTATTTCTTTTGTGAGGATGGTATGGGGCCTACCAATCCATGGTGGGGACCCCATTTGACCTCATGGATGTGGCCTTTTGGCCCATCCTACATGTATATCATGTAACATTATGGGGCCATTCTCCATGGACCCCATCATGATGTATTGTATCATCCACTTTATTTCAAGGGCATCTAGACCCTAGAAGTCATGTTGGAATGGCTTCCCAACCACCCATTCTAGTCATAGATCATACATGCATTAGTATAATGTTGCATGTTCAAGTAACATTATTGTATGGTCGAGATTGACTCTTGGGAGGGCCCATTAGTGGCGGGGCCCTACCCCCATAGCCGGATTACTCTCTTTTCTTCTTCTCTTTTCTCTGATGTATGGATGATAATGTGTGTGTGACCCATTTAGTGGGCCTAGGATGTCCCAAAATAAATAAAAATAAAAATCCAGCATGGTGGGACGCCCTTACCACCCAACTCCATGATCTTTAGACACCTTAATCAATGCATGCAAGTGTCATAGCCTTAGTTTGTGATCTGAATTTATGTGGGGCCCACTGAGGAAGGCCACACGCCCTTTTTATGGCTTAGATTATTGAGATATAGGCTGATGTGTCCAGCCATGTATTGCTGTCCAAAAATCTGGATTGTTGCATGGACTGTCATGTTCAATCTTTGGCATGGATTTTGGATCATGATTTCTATTATTTTCTTTATAAGTATGGGGTGTAATAAGAAGGTGCGGACCTCACCTTGAGGTGTGGTGGGTCATACCTTAGATGACCCATGAAATGGTACCCAAAAAGGAGGCCCATAGGGGTGGGCGGTCCACCTTGTTGGGCTGTCCAGCCCACATATATGGAGGGAAAACATACACTTCAGCTTGGTTTCTTTGAGGTATGGGATACTTTTTAGACCCCACCTTACTTTATTTTATGAAAAAAATACTAAACCTCCATTTTTCCCTCCTGGATAAAGTTTGGGCCCACCTTATTGGGTAAACAATGCATGGATAACAACATCTCTTCCTGGACAGATTGAAATTCCTAATTTAATTAAAATATTTATGAGTATTAAAAAATCATAAAATTTTTTAGAGAGGTGTTCCACTCATGGTAAGACCCACCTACAAAATTTTGGGGCCAATGGACGCCTGTACACACCATGGTGGTGGCTGGACCGGCCTATTACAATATGATGTCCAGATCAGTCCGATTTTCAGGACAGATTGAGTTCCTTAAATAAATTAAAATATTTTTAGACATAAAAAAATTCTAAAATTTTGTGGAGATGTGTTACACCCATGTTAGGACTCATATACCAAATTTTAGGTCCAATGGACCCCTGTACACACCGTGTAAAGGGCCGGACTGCCCGACCACATTAGGACGTCCAGGTCAGTCCGATTTTCTGGACAGTCTGTATCATTTAAATAAATTAAAATATTTCTAAGTGTCCAAAAGTCTTAAAATTTTGTGGGAGTGTGGAAAACTTATGAAAGTATTATCTTGTAAAATTTCAGACCCAATAGACATTTGAGCCGGCCGTGGCACATCTGGAAGTGGCCTATTAGGCAGGGACGCCCAGGCTGGGGCGTTCAGCCTGCTTCATGGGCCCACTTGATGTGTTATATATCCCACCACCCATCCATGTGGGGTACTTAGGGGATTGATCATTCTCCCCTTTTTTATTTAATTGGGGTCCATTGGGTGGATTTTTGGGCCAGACACCCCGGGCCCATAGGGCTGCCTACACATGGGACATCCCTGCCTTAGGCTACTACTGGGCCTGCATTCCAACAGCCTGACCCATTTGATATATGTGTTGCATATCCTCTCTCATCTATGAGGCCCACAGTGATGTGTGTGGGCCATCAGGAATTAATTATACTAAGAAATACTTCTATTGTTGAACTCTAATCAACCCAAAAATTTGGGTGGGCTGGACTTTGGCATTGAACCCAATAATTGTTGCCTAAAGATGTTCCTTGGGGCAATATGGCCCACTAGATTTGAGGAGGATTTAAGTCAGTATCTTACCATCTTAATTTTATATTTTTTTAGGCTTAATTAATGCATGATTAAAGGCCCATCCCAAATGAGATTCTTCATGGGCTAGTCTTTTAGTTAAGTATGGGCCTTATAGCCTTGGTTGAGCTGGAACTTTTGATAGGCCCATTGAACCCTTGGGTCCTATATTTACTATGTTATTGTGATGGGTCTTATGGGCTAAATATTCAAATAGTTGGGCCCTTGTTTGCCCACTATAATAAATCCATACTTGGGCTGAGATGTGAGGCCCAACTTGTGTTAAAAATATAAGGATTTCCCATATGTTGGGATAATGGGCTGCCCATTATGCCCACCAAAATGAGTGAACCCATGACCCTTATGGTTGGGCCCTAACCTTGCTTAAGGGCCCACTAGGTTGCCTTTGTTTTGGGCTTAGTGTATGGCCCACTAGGCCATGGATTGATTGTGCTTTGGACCTTTCTTTGTATACGTAGCAGGCTACCTTTTGGGACCCAGTTGAGGTTGGATGTCCTCCTTGGTGGCCCTAAGGTCGGCCCATAGAGGCCCTCATAGGTGGTTGAAAGCTCACCTTGGGCCTGACTAGGACCGTTCCTCCTTAGGATTTTGACTCTCTTAGTTTGTGGGTCATCCCAAAGTACTAGGCTCCCACTAGAGGACTTCTCTTCTTCTTAGAATACCTGTCTATGTGCCTAGATCTTAACCCTCCTTGGGATGGAGTAATCCATATTCCACAGGTAGCACACTTACATCGTTGCGACCCATATGCATCATCTGTATGAATTGATTGCATTGTATGATAGTCATTGAGGGATGGAGTTTCTCCCCTTATGCACATTGAGTACCTGAAACTTGTGCATGATCTGTGTGTGCAACTCATGCATTGGCATCTCATTTCATGATGATACCGCCCTTGCTTCATCAGGGCCTTGCCTCCACAGAGACATTTGTGGATGGCCGCATGTGTGGACACCGAAAATATTACTTGAGCATACCGGGTGCATAGGATGCCCATGGGTGAAATTCTCAAAACTTCTATGGTACCAAGGATCTGCTCCAAAGCCGTGACCGAGTGAAAACTATGAGCGCACGAGGGCCTTATACCGTTAGGCCGCGACTCCCACTATCGTGTAGTCGATTGGATAGGGGTGTGGCCTTACGCACCTGGTGTGAGGAGACATTGCTAGGCTGAGTCTGACCAGCTCGTAAATAGGTCCGCTACCTTCAGACTTTGTTGGTGATTGACTATCCACAGGTGGGTAGTAAGGTCTCTTACGCTCGTTTGACTGTGCGGGGTCTATAGAGCGGCAGTCATTCGGTAGTGTAATGGACCCTGGTGATTTCCTTATGATTGAAAATGTACTTGACATATGGTTTGGATATGAGCACTGATATTACTTGCATCACAATAGTATTGGTTGTGTAAGCCTCTTCATGCATTGCCTTGATATGGCATCCAGTACTTATTGCATCATATTCATGATAAGCCTTGGTAAGGCGGGTGATATCCTCATTGAGCATGTTTCCTTCTTGCATCTCCTATTATTATTCTGTGCACCATTGACACACACTTACACTACCCTCTAAGCTTCTATAAGCTTATGCACGATTGATGCGTGCAGGAGACTCTAGGCAGGCGTCCTAGCAGTAGAGCGTGGAGTAGAGTTGAGCAGTAAGGACTCCAGTATTGCTGATTTCTTTCTCTTTCCTTATTACCTTATGTATGTCCTTTTGGACCTTATGTAAACTTATAAAAGTTCAAATTCTTAGTTGATTTTGTGATATGTGCCCTTTGTTATTCTCAAATGTACTTGTTGTGATCTTGGGTATGCTCGTATTGGAATGATTATACTGTTATGAAAATCCTCCTTGTTGGATCCCAGGATCGGAACCTATCTCAAGAGCCGAGAATGGGGTACTACGGAGGCTATTGCGGTCAGAACCGGCCATTGGGTTCTTTGTGAGTCCAGTTGTTGAGTCTGGGGCGTGACAATTTTGGTCGAGTTTTGGTCCGACCCACTAAATCAAATCACCCCGTCATTCATCCTGCGTTTGACGGCGATTTGCGTGTGTACACGTTCATGGGACCAAAAGGAGGGCATGGGTACGGTCGACCCCACCCTCTGAGTCGAATGGACAGTCCCGATCGGCCATGTGGGTCCCGATGGTGAGCCATAACATGCCACAACGTCTGTTTCTTACGGACGCTGTGGAGAGTCGGGCGGGTGTCGGGTCTTGGTGTGTTGACCGGACTCTCCGGTCCGGTACAGCTCGCATGCGAGTGTGCTGTGTGCACGCCCGTCCCCATATGGGGTCCACTGTGATGTTTATGAGAAATCCACTATGTCCATCTGTTTTAGCTTCTAATTTAAGGGGTTGAGACCAAAATTGAAGCATATCCAAATATCAGGTGGGCCCCAGATCAGTGAATATGGGCTGATCTGTCCATTAGGCCACTTTCACAAGGATCCAAGGGCTGAATTTTGATGTGTATGGTTAATTTAGGATCCTTGGTTTAGATATAAAGTTTCAAGCCAAACAAATGGTGGGAACCCTGTGATCTTGCATTCAGGGCGATTTTGAGGCCTCTTTATCTTCAATCACTCAATTTTCTCGGATCTTTGGCGTGTAAATTCTTCGATCTCAGTCCCCTAAGATCCGTCCATTGCCTTGGTGATTCTTGAGCATCAAATCCATGCCTTTAGTATCCTTTTTCAGTCCAAGCTCTTAAATTCACCTTGCAACACAAACACGATTAAAATAGAGCGTTAAGCATTATCAAGTATGTAAAATCATGTGATAACTGGGGTCTAATATGTAAAATTTGACCCTCAATAGTTTTCTTGACTCTTGGGGTCTTGAAATCTTCAATCTCCGTGATTCTCGAGCATTAAATACACACTTTTAACATTGTTTTCACTCTAAGCTCTCAAGTTCACCTTGCAATATAAACATGAGTAAAACATAATAGTAAGCAATATAATGTTCATAAAAACAAGATATAAATGGAGAAAAATATACAATATTTGACACTCAACACACCCCTCAACTAGCATTTTTCTAGTCCCAAGCAAAATAAGCGAAGAAATTTTTCAAATAAAAATAAGAATAAAAACTAATTTTAGAAACAAAAATTAAAACAAAGACAAAAATTTTAACTACACCACTTTCGCAAGTAGTCTCAATTGCGTTTAGCATATACAACAAACCTTTAAACCCTTAGGTTTCCCATAGTGGACAAGTTATAGTCTCGTGAGTGTTCTTAGAAATGTTATCCACAAACATTGAAAACATGGAAAATAGTTCAAAACTCAGAAATTTATATAATTATGCCTCCATTCATTATATGAATTCTAAAACAAAGCAACACTTGTCCTAAGTTTGAAGTTAGTTAGAATCTTAATTTCTTAATCCATTACATTCTTGAGTTCTGAGACCTAATCAAAATTTAAAATAGTTATGATCCAATATACTTAGGTGCTCAGTGACACTAGTCTAACTTTGAAAAATATGCATGTTCCCTGTCCTAACTCTTTTCAATCATCCCAGGAATATGAAATATCTAGTTATCTCATTTCCTTCATGTCCTTTCTTCTTTTATCATCATATCCTCATTATTATAAACCACCCTTATATGAAGATTCCCACCGGGTTTGCTTCATAACCTAAGGTATTATAATTGTAATGGTAATAATAATGGATATTTAAGTATCTTTACTCCGGATTACTGACACAATTGTTATGGTCATTACATTCATGCTCTATAATAAAATTTTCTTTTTCCATCATTTTTTTTTCAATATTCTCTATTTTATACATATGTCAGTGGTACTAGTTCATACAAACTTTGTTTGAATCAAATTTTTTTATTCTAGTTCATATATCGTATTCCTCACTTAGTTAGATAGGGTGTATTGTGAATTTAGTCCATCAAATTACAACTCACTCTAAATTAGTGATTAGATAATCGAACTCAAGTTTATACGTTTCAGTTATCAAAATTCTAACTACTATTAACCTAGGCTAAGTATTAACTTTGCCTTTGGAATGCACATAATATCATGTTCACATTCTTGTATAAAAATTTTGAAAATTTTGAAAAAAAAATTCATAAATTTATAAACCTAAAAAAGAAACTCAAACCTAAAAAAAAAAAAAAAACTCACATGGATGATTATCCACCCCCACCCCCCCTCCCCCTCAACCTAAAATCTACATTGTCCCCAATGTAATGATACATGTAATGCAAAGAACAATAAAAATAAAAGCAAAGGTGGATAGTACCTGCTATAAAGAAATGCACATAGTAAGTGTCATAAAAAAATAAATATTAAACAAATCCTACACGAATGCTCCGTCAGACTAGGAGCATCAATCCAAATATTTTGACTCAAGAAGAGGGACGGACTTCTCTCTCAAATGAAAGTTTTCTACTTAAGGCTTCAATCTCTGACCATTAACCTTGTATACATTATCATTACATGGATTCTCATTTTCAACAACCCCATGAGTATAAAAATTATTCACAATGAAGGGGCATGTCCATCTTGACCTTAACTTTCCTGGAAAGAACTGGAGACGAGAATTATACAATAGGACCTCTTGCTAAGGTTCAAAATTCTTCCTCAAGATGTTTTTGTTATGAAAAGCTTTGGTACTCTTTTTATAGATTTTAGAATTTTTATAGGAGTCTCTCCTCAGCTCCTCTAATTCATTCAACTCTAATTTTCTTTGTCCACTTTTTTGGTCCATATCAAAGTTTAACTTCTTTATTGCCTGTATGCTCTATGTTCCAATTCCACAGGAAAATGGCAAGCCTTCTCATACACCAATCTGTATGGAGACATTCTAAACAGAGTCTTATAAGCAGTCCTATAAGCCCATAAAGCGTCGGATAGTCTGAGGGACCAATCCTTCCTATCTGGCCTTATAGTTTTCTCTAAAATGTGTTTGGTTTTTCGATAAGAAATCTCAGCTTGTCCACTTGTTTATGGGTTGTATGGGGTGTTCACTTTATGCTTGATGCCATATTTCTTCATTAAAGCTTCAAATGTCCTATTACAAAAGTGAGACCCGTCATCACTAATGATGGCCTTTGGAGTTCCTAATTTAAAAAAAATATTTTCCTTGAGGAATCATATGACCACTTTGTTATCACTGGTCTTACTTGAAACTACCTCAATCCACTTGAAACATAATCCACACCAACCAATATATAAAAAAATCTAAAAGAAGATACAAATGGGCCCATAAAATCAATACCTCAAAAAAAAATAAAATCTAATGGTAAAATAGGGGATAAAGACATCATGTTGCGCCGAGACACTCTTTCCAATCTTTGACATCTATCACAAGCAACACAAAAAGTATAGGTGTCTTTAAACATGGTGGGCGAGTAAAACCCACATTGCAGTATTTTTACAGTGGTTTTCTTAGCAGAAAAATGGCCACCACATGCTTCCATGTGGTAAAAGGAAATAGCACTCTGAACTTCATCCTCTGGGACACAACATCTAAAAATCTGATCAGTCCCGTATTTATATAAATATGGGTCATCCTAAAAGAAGTTCCTAACCTTGGTTTCAAAACGCTTCCTATCTTGTGACTTCCAATGATATGACATTTTTCTCATCACAAGATATTTCACTATATCCACATACCAAGGTAATTTGGAGATCGTAAATAATTGTTCATCAGGGAAAGTGTCCTGAATATGCATATCCTTAGTGGAATAATTTAACACTAATCTAGAAAGGTGATCGGCCACTATGTTCTCTATTTCTTTCTTATCTTTTATCTCTAAGTCAAATTCTTGGAGTAGAATGATCCATCTCAAAAGTCTTGGATTTGCATCCTTCTTAGATAACAAATATTTCAAAGCCGAGTGGTCCGTGAAAATGACCACTTTGGATCTCAACCAGTAGGACCTAAACTTATTCAAAGCAAAAACTATTGCAAGTAACTCGTTTTCAGTTGCTGAGTAGTTCACTTGGGCCGAGTTTAGAATTCTACTCGCATAATGAATAACGTAGGGTCATTTATTTTTCCTTTAGCCCAAAACAGCCCCTATGGTATAATCACTTGCATCGCACATTAGTTTAAAAGGAAGTGTCCAATCTGGTGGACGTATGATAGGTGCAGTGGTAAGGGATGACTTAATTTTATTAAAGGCACTTGCACATGCATCTGTCCACTTAAATAAGACATCATTTTAAAGAAGATTAGTCAAGGGTCTATTTGTAACGTCTCGAAAAAACCCGTACAAAGACCCAAGTACCACCTCAGGCAAAAATTACCTAGGACCAAAACCTTTAAAAAATTAGGTTAATGTTAGTAAGTGCTAAACTAGAGTACTTGTGAAATTAACACTAATCACTTTAAATATGACCTGCAAGACCCAAAATGTGCAGAATCATTGACGCTACATTACCTTGAAATCTAAAATCCATCCCTAAATCGGTTGCTCTCGGGAGTACACCGAAACTCTGTATCGGATCTGGACCGCACGTCGAAAGTCCGATTACCCCGAAACTATACGGATATGACTGCATTACTGGACTTGACAACCCCTTCGAAAATCAAGTCCTAATTATGTCTGAAAATGCACAACTTGAGCCTGGAGCAAAGTGTGTGAGAAACATGAAAATATTTAGAAATAAAAATCTGAATTTAAGTAATCTGAGTCGTGTCGCTTGTGGGCCAAAGATAAGGATTCAGACCATCAGAATCTGACCCAAATATACCCTCGGATCGGGAGAAATGTTCCACACATGTCGATGTACTTGTGGCCCTGATCGAGTGACCATGACCGTTGAACTGAAACTGGTCCGCCATGGCTGATCTGTAATTCTGATTGGAATGAAAACCCAGCCTGACCTAGATCCATGGTTAGGGAGCTTAAGTTCGACCGCATGTGAAAAAGGGGCCACCAGAAGTGCTCCGTTGGACCGGAACAGTCCGTAATTGAATATAACCTAAGTATACCTTGGCCTTAGGGCTATTCCCATCAAACCTGGGCCTATATAAGGATCTTAAACCCTCTCTCTCTCTCACCCCATACGAATTTGAGAAACCTTAGGGGAGAGAGGAGAGAAAAGAGAAGGGAAAAGAGAGAAAGTGAGAGTGAGAGTTGGAGATTATTCCTGGGATTTGATCCCACTATTCCACGCACTTAACCACCAGTCTTGTATCGCTATACGGGCGATTCTGATTCCGTTCTTAGGTAAGAAAACCTAACCCTAATTTGTTTTAGGGTTTTAGATAGTGTAAGTTATGAAATAACTAACCTAATTTATGCTATAGGTTACCAATCTGTCATAGGCAAAGACTTAACTTTAAAACTAAGTTCGTTACGAGTCTACCGGCGAAAGGTGCGGACTATAAACGTATAGGTTATGGTTTTCAAGGCTTTCAATGTCGGTTAATGGTTATTTACTGATTTGGGTGCTATTTCACATGCCAAATGCGTCGTTTGTTTCGCGTTTCAGATATATATGAACTATATTGACCATAGTGTATTCTAGGCATTTGTGGAAATGATTGAATGTGTGTAGAATTAGGATTCATGTTTGCCGTGATTATCTGTCATGGATAGGGGATAGTTGCATTTGTAACAACTCCTTGGCGAAAGGATTCGCCCAAATACATGTTATGACCGATGTATGTCATGTATGTTGAAAGGTGTAGTTTAAGTGTTTGTTGAAATGAGTAAATGAATATAAAATCATGATTTGTGCCTACCGTGGCTATGGGATGTAAGTGGATGATGATGATGTATGTGACAATTCCTTGTCGGAAGGATTTGTCCAAGTATATGTTAAAAATCAACATATGTCATGTATGTCGATAGGTGTAGTATAAGTGTTTGATAAATTATCTGTATGAACAAGTAATTGGTGAATCGTATTATATATGGACATTTAGATAAGGTTCTCAACTACCTTAACTATGTGTATAAATCCCTCTATGTACCATATATTATATTGTCTGATTACTTATGAGATACATATGTGTGAATTCATGTTTATATTGTATTTCATAAAATGCTTAAATGGTTGTAGGATTTGAATTACTTACTGCTTGATTATCTCACATGAACTCTTATTGGTAATGAGTGTGGTTGGGACTATGTAATAGTCCAGGCAATTGGTAACAGGTTCTGATTTGGTGGCTGAGGTTGTTTTCACCCACAGGACGTGCTCGATGAGTCCGAGCCGTACTTCAGTTATCGACAGTGGTTAGGCCACACGGAGTGCTCGTACACTTCATGTCGATTAATTCGATGTGCGCTTGTGCTAGTCGAGCTCGTCAAGTAACCCGATTGACCCGATATATGTTCACCATGTACGGATGCTACTGCTTGAATCTAGGATACCAAACTCACTAGTGAAAATCTCTTAAAACCTTGGTACCTCGATCCGCTAAGACTCATGAGCCGGGCATGGTAGTATGGGACACCATGGTCGAGTTGTTCGCCTACGCTGGGGTGATGAGCATCCCCATAGTGACCAGTGAGCAACCCAGACTCGTGAGCCGAATACGGTGGTATGGGACATTGTATTCGAGTTATCGGCCTACACTGATAAGGTGACGAGCCCTTTATAGTGACCTCGAGCGTACTCTAAGATTGCGTAGAGGCGACGAGCCCTTACGTACCAACAAGAGTACACTAAGGCTGTACTGATAAGGTGACAAGCCATTTGCAGCGACCTAGAACCTCAATATCGTATGAGAATTGCTAGGACTGACGACTCTAGAATGGGTCACCGTTTGGGAATTGATATAAGGGAGGTACCTTAGCTTGTCAATCCTACTGTATGAAAAGGACTAATAAGAACTTGGTAATCATTTTCATGCACCACATTGCATGTGCCGTTTGACGATGTGTAGAGAGCACGAGAAAGTGTCTAACATGCGCAACCGTTAGATGAAGATCGCTGAGGGAGTGCAGGCAAGGGCATGCATCATTTATTCATAGTATTCCTGCATTAATCAGAGTACTTAGGGATGTTTGATTGTATTGCTTTATCATTACTGCTTGATTGAATTGATAACATGTTAACCTTTACTTTATTGTTCCATTGAGTTGATCACTCACTCCCACGTTAAGGGACGGTGTTTTAAACACCAACCAGACCCTGTTGTAGGTTCAGATGATGGCGTAGCCTGCGAGGCAGAGCCGGACTTTGAGGATGATGAGGAGGCGTTCTCATATATGCAGTATTCAGGTGGGTTCTCGTACACTGTTCTGAATCGATGAGGGCTTCAGGGTTATACTTGTAGTGGCCTATTATATTTTGATATTTTGAAATTTGAAACAATACATGTAATTATTGACCTAGCAACGCATATATACTTTGGGGACATATATTGTGTTATAACGCTATATATATTTGAGTAAGTTTCCGCTTGGCTATTACAACTATCCCTGGATTATGTTTGACTAATTTGGCTTAATCTTATTCATGTTTTATGCACTAATATAGACAACATTTAATCATCATTAAATATGTTGCATAAGTGATGCGTTGGAACTCGGGAGTTGGACTTTTACTCGACCCCCGATTTTCAGGGCGTTACAAGTTGGTATCAGAGCATGATTTGGATTAAACTGGACCTGGGTTATGGTCACACAATGTACGTTGATGCATTTAGACGTATGTGGGTGTGAGAAAAATGTAGAAACAAGCTTAAGTTGCCCAGTTTCGCCAATTGGCAAAATTTGACGAAAACGATCATTGAAATCGGGTCTGTACACATCCATGAGCACTTGAGTCAACCCCGGACCACTTCTAGAATGTCAATCGACAGGTTTAGATCATGATTTACCTAATCCCAGCCTTCAACAATCGAGAAAAAATGAAGTTATATCAGAAAACACTCGAAATGACCCGAAACGACTTAAAATGGAGTCGGGGCCAAATTGGCGCAGTTCGGGGGGACCCACAGTGGACCCTGTACACCATTGGCACCCTGGGAGGGGGGTGGTCATCGCCCTACCATGGCGGCACTGCGCCGGGTCCAGAGGACTGCGGTGGCGCCACGCCTATCACGGCAGACCACGATCGGGTTCGGCCGGGCCTGTCGGACCGCTACGGGCTGGCGTCGACCGACCCATAAACTCGTGTGGGGCCCACCAAACCCCGTGGGGACCCCTATTTCTTTCCCTTTTCCTCTCTTTTCCTTCCCTACTCCCTTCCAAGCTCTCCCTTTCCTTCAAAAGCTATTGTTTCTCTCTCAAATCTTCCCTCCATCCACCCATTTCATCATTTTCCTTCAACACATACACCCCTCCACCATTTCCCATCAAAACCCTCTCCTATCTATCTCTTTTCCTTCGATTTGAGTGCACAAATCCCTCATTTGTGTCTCACATACCTTCAAGTTCAACAACCCATCCTTTTTCCACTTATCATTCCACTCCAATGGCTCTATTTGAGCTTATTACAACCATCTTCTCCATTTCCACCTTCCTTTCTCTCATGGAAAGGAAGCGGGCTCCTATGGATGAAGTCGGGCCTAGTCGCTCAACCCGTCCAAAGAAGAGAGCGGGCGTAGAGGCAAGCACAAGCGCCGCCCATGAGCACAGGTCGAAGCGGGACCTAGATCCCCAAACCCTGATTGAGAGAGCGCTACCGATAGGTTTCAAATACGGTCAGTTTGGTGGCCGTAGGGTTGTACTTGAAGCTCACGTAGACGAGAGGTTGTTTGGGCTACACCTGATTATGGACCGCTTGATGGACGTTGAGTGGGGTCTCACGTTTGAAGGTAAGTCTTCCACATGTGAGAATACAATTCGTGCTTTCTACACCCATGTCCGAGACCCATCACCAGAGCCTCTCCAGTTCACTGTTCAAGTAGGGAGGCGGGAGCATATAGTCAACGTGGATCTGGTAGCCCGAATTATGGGGATTCCACATGATGAGGTACACGCCAATGAGAATTTTTTTAAGAGTGCACGAGAAAGAGATCGTCGGACGTGATACCTCTGTGGCCGACTGGCTCCCTGGACGCGAGGAAATTGCCTCCCATCGATGAGACTGACAGATGACTTCCGTTTGCTTCACCACATTTTCACGTATAATGTGTATCCATGGTGGGGCAACCGCACTGAGTGCACTCGTGTGATGGTAGACTTCTTGTACAAGGTTGGACATGGGGACAAGTTGTGTCTGCCCACGTTCGCCCTACTTCAGATAATTCAGACTGGAAGCTCTATCAGGAACGACGTCTCACTCCCGTTCGGCCGGCTGGTATGTAAGATTGCTTGAGAGGTCGGCTATAGACTTAACATGGATGCTATTTCGTCGATTCGGTATATAAACGACGCTACGCTTAACAACATGGGAATCAGCCCTCGACAACGTTTAGCCTGACTCGACGAGTATGGGGAGGAGTCCGATAGTGAGGGAGAGGAAAGTATTGATCTAGAGGAAGAAAGCGAGGGAGGAAGTGGTAAAGAGATAGAGGAGGAACAGGAAGAAGAAGAGGAGGCTCAAGACACGGAGGAGAGCTCCCCTCCTACGGCACTGGGGCATGATACTGATCGGGCTGCTCGGGAAGCTCGTTTAGCTCGATTTGAGGAGGGCCAGGCTGCCCTGCGACAAGAGATTATCGATGTCCGGGCCCTCGTGAAGCACAAGTTCAAGAAGGTGACCCGCACCATAAAAACTATCCTGTGTTGCCTGAAGGATAAGGGCGCCCGTCCTCCATTGCCACACTCGGATGTCTAGTCATCCATGCTGTCACCTTGTAGTTTATTTTATTGTTGTCTTAGAATGTGTGTTTTAATGTTGGCAAGCTTAGTAGTAGTGTAGGTGGAAAGTATGTTGTACTAGTTTGCTTGTTTTAACGTTTGCAGCTATAATTGTAATAGCTCAGATGCGTTTCCTGTCATGATTCATGTTATGACGTATCTCATGTAATTATGACAATTTTGGTAAATGAAATGTATTAAGTTTTTTTAAGCTGTGTGTAAATGCTGTGTGGTTGAGTTTGTGGGCATGCTGAATCTGACCTGGGTTGCACCCTATGTTTTATATAAGGAATGTCACCTAAGGCCACACAGAGTACGACACGTCTCACTCTTGGCGATTCGTTTGACAGGGCACCTCCCCTGAGCGATAGCCATACGGACCCTAGTTACGGCCCGTCTCCCTCTAACACTATGCCAGACTCTCAGCCGACCACTGGCCCCACCAATGGGCCTACACCTATTGTACCACCGATTCCAGAGCAGAACTGTGCGTCCTCCTCAATGCCATCTGTACCTCTGTCGGCTCCCCCTACTAATAGGTTGGAGCAGATGATGTTATTGATGCAGCAGCATCGGGTACAACAGCAGCAGTAGGCACAGCAGCAGCAGCAGTTTTTGGCCACCTTGGCGGGGATTCTTTCCCAGAGCATGGCTGTGGCTTCGCTTGCTCCATTTACACCCCCTGCTAGGAATGCAGGTGTCAGCGGCCACCTTGAGCGATTCCAGCGGTTATGGACCCCTACCTTTGCGGGTACTCACAGACTCGAGAAGGCCAAGTATTGGCTTGACCACATCTCTAAGATGCTAAAGCTGCTGCATTGCACAAAGCCCAAGCAGGTGGAGTTGATCACCTTCATGTTCGAGAAGGAGGCTAGCTTATGGTGGGATAGTGTCCTCCGTACTATTACGGTCGGACACATATGGACATGGGCAGATTTTAAGACCCGCTTCCACGAGAAATATTATCCCATCACCTATCGCCACGAGAAGGAGAGTGAGTTCCTTCGCCTCCGAGAGGGAGGGATGACAGTGGCTGAGTATGAGAACAGGTTCACTGTATTAGGCAGGTACGCCCCGTTAATTCTGGCAAATGAGCCAATGCGTATACGGCATTTTTCTGAGGGCCTGCGACTAGATATTCGCTCGAAGATGTGCTGCGCTAGTATACCTAGCTATGCCGAACTAGTGAGCATGTCCATGAGAGCTGAGTAGGATGGGGACAGGCAGTCCTGTATGCAAGCACCGATGGCCCCTAGGCCGCGACCAGAGATTCTGAGCAGACCATTCCTCAGGAAGAGACCGTGGGCAGACTCACCGCCAACGCTGATGGCTTCGCCTGCCCCTGTGAGGCAACCTGATGTGTGGTGTGCCTACTGCAAGAGGCCAGGCCACAGGAGGTGACTTGCTTCACCAAGATGAGGGATAACGGCTTCTCACCGCCCCAAAGGATCAACCGCCAGCTTCCCCAGACTATATCACCACCACTCTACGCTCGGCACCAGCTCATCCATCCTTCTGGCCACCCGTACCTCAATCTAGGCCGCCCCAGTGACCTATGGCTCCTCAGCCCAACCGATCTCAGCAGGCGCGCGTCCATGCACTTACAGCGAAAGTGCCTGATTCTATAGCTACCGTATCTTTGGCCTTCGAGCTCACCGCCTACATTGAAGGTACCCCTATATTTCTGTTGGTGGATACAAGATCCACTATATCCGTGATATCATGTTCTGCAGTCCAGCGCTTAGGGCTGAAGACGACTCCGATGGTTGGGCTGCGAGTTATCGCAGCACCAGGGACTTTTACAGATGCCACTAAAATGTGTGAGGGTTGCTTGATAGATCTAGGGAGCAGGACGATATGCATTGACCTGATTGTCACCACAATATACCATTTTGACGTCATCCTTTGTATGGATTAATTGACTGAAGTGAGGGCAGAGATTGACTGCGAGACCCGATTGGTGACAGCTCACGGGCCTGAAGGCACGCCCTTTACGTTCCCCGTGCAAGTCAGTTGCCCTTTTTGAGTCCTTTGTTATGCTTCCTTACTGAAGAATGTTGACGGCCCGATACTTGAAGACACACTAGTGGTTCGAGAGTTTGAGGACGTGTTCAGTAAGATACCTGGACTACCTCATCGGCACGAGATCAACTTCACGATCGACCTTGTGCTTGGTGCGACACCTATTTCATTGCCGACCTATCGCATGACTCGGTGTGAGATGGAGGAGTTGAGGAAACAAATCGACGATCTGTTAGATGCTGGCTTTATACGACCGAGTGTGTCTCATTGGGGAGCACCCAAGTTGTTTGTGAAGAAGAAGGACGGTTCACTGCGATTGTGTATTGATTATCGCAGGTTGAACCAAGTGATGGTGAAGAACAAGTATCCCTTGCCCAGGATAGATAATCTGTTCGATCAGTTGAAAGGGGCACGGTATTTTTCGAAGATCGATCTACAGTCAAGGTATCATCAGTTGCGCGTTAGGGATGAGGACGTGCAGAAGACGGCCTTTAAGACCAGTTTTGGACACTATGAGTTTCTCATAATGTCGTTCGGCCTTACGAATGCACCGGCCATATTCATGGACCTGATGAACAAGGTATTTCAACCATTTCTATTCCGATTTGTCATCGTGTTTATTGATGATATCCTGATATACTCTAAGAGTCGAGAAGAGCACGAGGAACACCTGCGAGCAGTCTTGGATACTCTGAGGAAGAACGATTTGTTTGCACAGTACAAGAAGTGCGACTTTTGGAAAGAAGAAGTCAAGTTCCAAGGACATGTGATGTCCAAGGAAGGGATTACTGTGGACCTTGCTAGGTAGTTGCAGTTTAGGACTAGGAGCAGCCCGGTTCGGTTACCGAGGTGAGAAGTTTTCTTGGTCTGGCAGGTTACTATTGACGATTCATTCGGAATTTCTCAAAGATAGCCAGACCTTGGTCTCAGTTGACACGGAAAGATCTGAAGTTCTCCTGAAATTAAAAGGCAGAAGCAACTTTTCAGGAGCTGAAGGACAGGTTGATGTCCGCCCCTGTGCTAGTATTGTCGGAGCAAGGGGTCAAGTATGTTATATATACAGACGCATCTCGTGTCGGTTTGGGTTGTGTCCTTATGCAAAAGGACAGGGTGATTGCATATGCCTCGAGACAGTTGAGGAAACACGAGGAGAATTACCCGACGCACGACCTGGAGTTAGCAGCCGTCATCTTCGCACTGAAGCTCTGGAGACATTACCTCTACGGAGAGGGGTTCGAGCTCTTTTGCGACCACAAGAGCCTCAGATACATATTCACTCAGCGGGACCTGAATATGAGGCAGCGGCGATAGATGGAAACCTTGAAGGACTTCAAGTTCGAGGTTTCTTACCATCCCGATAAGGCCAACCTTATGGCAGACGCACTGAGCCGTAAGAAGGCATTGACATTTGCGGCTCCATTGATGGTAGCAGAGTGAGACATGGTAGAGTTCGTGCGAGACTTTGAATAGAAACTTACGGTGGAGGAGCCGTATGAGGGCATCGCATATATTCGAGTACAGCCCCTCATTGATGACAGGATTATCGCAGCTCAGGCAGACAATGAGCTATTGGCGAAGATGAGAGGGCAGGTTAGTGCAGATGAGGACTCAGAGTGGAGAGTTGGTACGAATGGGGGCTTATGTTACTGTGGCCGCCTATGCGTCCCAAACCTCCCTGACTTGAGGCCACTCACAATTCTAGGATGACTATGCATCCAGGCAGTACGAAGATGTATCGTAACATGAAGAGGTCGTACTGGTGGGACAATATGAAGGCTCACATAGCAGATTACGTGTCCCGTTGTCTCACGTGTCAGCAGGTCAAAGCAGAGCATCGCTGACCTCCTGGTTTACTTCAATCCATGCCCATAGCTGAATGGAAGTGGGACTTCATCTCTATGGATTTCATCTCAGGGCTGCCAAAGACGAGGAAGGGTTATGATTCCATTTGGGTGATCATGGACCGGTTGATGAAATCGGCTCATTTCCTCCCTATCAGAGTTTCGAACTCTGCAGACGAGTTAGCTAGGTTATACATTAAGGAGATTGTACGTCTGCATGGAGTTTCCTTGGAGATCGTGTCGGACCGAGACACGCGATTCACATCTATCTTCTGGACTCGTATCAAGGAAGCGATGGGTGTAAAGTTGAAGTTCAGTACCGCGTTCCACCCACAGACTGATGGGCAGATGGAACGGGTGAATCAGATTCTAGAAGATATGTTACAGGCCTGTGTGTTGGATTTTAAGGACAGTTGGGATGACTGTCTTCCTTATGCGGAGTTCGCCTATAACAACAACTTCTAGGCAAGTATTGGCATGGTTCCTTACGAGGCACTGTATGGGTGTCCGTTTAGGGCACCGCGTTGCTAGGCAGAGGTTGGCGAGAAGAGCTTGATTGGCCCAGAGTTAGTTATCAGGCGACTTCAGAGAAAGTCGACATTATCAGGCGCCGACTTCTGACAGCGCAGAACAAATAGAAGAGTTACCCTGATACGAGGTGGCGACCGCTAGAGTTTGAGGTCAGAGACCATGTGTTCCTCAGGGTTTCCCCTATGAAGGGAGTCTTTCGGTTTGGCAAGAAGGGAAAGCTTAAGCCTCGATTCATTGGCCCATTCTAAATACTTGATCGAGTGGGGGCAATAGCGTACCACCTTGCTTTGCTCACACCACTTGCGGGCATGCATAACGTATTTCATGTTTCTATGTTGAAGAAATACGTTCCCGATCCTTCCCACATTATCAGATGGGAGCAGGTGCAATTGAGGGAGGACGCTACAAATATGCTGCGACCGACGCGTATCCTAGACAGGAAGGAGCAAGTGTTGTGTAGCAAAGTTATTCCACCTGTGAAAGTGCTATGGACGCATCACACGGAAGAAGAGGCTACTTGGGAGACAGAAGCCGAGGTTCAAAAGAACTACCCTCAGATTCTCAAGGAGTACGAAAAGGTACTAATTTCGATGATGAAATTTTTTTAAAAGGGGGTAGATTGTAACATCTCGGAAAAACCCGTACAAAGACCCGAGTACCACCTCAGGTAGAAATTACCCAGGACCAAAACCTTTAGAAAATTAGGTTAATGTTAGTAAGTGCTAAACTAGAGTGCTTGTGAAATTAGTACTAATCACTTTAAATATGATCTGCAAGACCCAAAATGTGCAGAATCATTGACGCTACATTACCCTGAAATCTAGAATCCATCTTTAAACCCGGTTGCTCTTGGGAGCACACCGAAACTCCGTATCGGACCTGGATCGCACGTCGAAAGTCTGATTACCCCGAAACTATACGGATATGACTGCATTACTGGACTTGACAACCCATTCGGAAATCAAGTCCTAATTGTATCTATAAATGCACAACTTGAGCCTAGAACAAAGTGTGTGAGAAATGTGAAAATATTTAGAAATAAAAATTCAAATTTAAGTAATCTGAGTCATGTCGCTTGCTGGACAAATATAAGGATTCAAACCGTTAGAATCTGACCTAAATACACCCTCGGATCAAAAAAATGTCCCACACATGTCGATGTACTTGTGGCCCTGATCGAGTGACCGTGACTGTTGAACTGAAACTGGTCCACCACGGTTGATCTATAAATTCGATCGGAACGAAAACTCAGCCTGACCTAGATCCATGGTCAGGGAGCTTAAGTCCGACCGCACATGGAAAAGGGGCCACCAGAAGTGCTCCGTTAGACCGGAACAGTCCGTAATTGGATATAACCTAAGTATACCTTGGCCATGGGGCTATTCCCATCAAACCTGGGCCTATATAAGGACCTTAAACCCTCTCTCTCTCACCCCATGCGAATTTGAGAAACCCTAGGGGAGAAAGGAGAGAAAAGAGAAGGGAAAAGAGAGAAAGTGAGAGTGAGAGTTGGAGATTCTTCCTGGGATTCGATCCCGCTATTTCACGCACTCAACCACCACTCTTGTATCGCTATACAGGCGATTCCGATTCTGTTCTTAAGTAAGAAAATCTAATCCTAATCTATTTTAGGGTTTCAGATAGTGTAAGTTATGAAATAACTAACCTAATTTATGATATAGGTTGCCAATCTGCTGTAGGCAAAGACTTAACTTTAAAACTGAGTTCGTTACGAGTCTACCGGCGAAAGGTGTGGACTATAAACGTATAGGTTGCGATTTTCAAGGCTTTCAATGTCAATTAATGGTTATTTACTGATGTGAGTGCTATTTCACATGCCAAATGCGTCGTTTGCTTCGTGTTTCAGATATATATGAACTATATTGACCATAGTGTATTATAGGTATTTGTTGAAATGATTGAATGTGTGTAGAATTGGGATTCAAGTTTGGCATGATTATCTGTCATGGATAGGGGATAGTTGCATTTGTAACAACTCCTTGGCGAAAGGATCCGCCCAAATAGATGTTATGACCGATGTATGTCATGTATGTTGAAGGGTGTAGTTTAAGTGTTTGTTGAAATGACTGAATGAATATAAAATCATGATTTGTACCTACCGTGGTTATGGGATATAAGTGCATGATGATGGTGTATGTGACAACTCCTTGTCAAAAGGATTTGTCCAAGTATATGTTAAAAATCAACATATGTCATGTATGTCGATAGGTGTAATATAAGTGTTTGATAAATTGTCTGTATGAACAAGTAATTGGTGAATTGTATTGTACATGGACGTTGAGATAAGGTTCTCAACTACCTTAACTATGTGTATAAATCCCTCTATGTACCATATATTATATTGTCTGATTACTTATGAGATACATATGTGTGAATTCATGTTTATATTGTATTTCATAAAATGCTTAAATGGTTGTAGGATTTGAATTACTTACTGCTTGATTATCTCACATGAACTCTTGTTGGTACTGAGTGTGGTTGAGACTATGTAATAGTCCAGGCAATCGGTAACAGGTTCTAATTTGGTGGCTGAGGTTGTTTTCGCTCACAGGACGTGTTCGATGAGTCCGAGCCGTACTTCAATTATCGACAGTGGTTAGGCCACACGGAGTGCTTGTGTACTTCATGTCGATCAATTCGATGTGCGCTCGTGCTAGTCGAGCTCGTCAAGTAACCCGATTGACCCGATGTATGTTCATCATATATGGATGCTACTGCTTGAATCTAAGGTACCAAACTCACCAGTGAAAATTCCATAAAACCTTGGTACCTCGATCCGCTAAGACTCATGAGTAGGGCATGGTGGTATGGGACACTGTGGTCGAGTTGTCAGCCTACGCTGGGGTGACGAGCCTCCCCGTAGTGACCAGTAAGCAACCCAGACTCGTGAGTCGAATACGATGGTATGGGACACTGTATTCGAGCTGTCGGCCTATAGTGATAAGGTGACGAGCCCTTTGTAGTGACCTCGAGTGTACTGTAAGACTGTGTAGAGGCAACGAGCCCTTATGTACCAATAAGAGTATACTAGGTCTGCACTGATAAGGTGACGAGCCCTTTGCAGCGACCTAGAACCGCAATATCATATGAGAATTGCTAGGACTGACGACCCTATAATGGGTCACCATTTGGGAATTGATATAGGGGAGGTACCTTAGCTTCCCAATCCTGCTGTATGAAAAGGACTAATAAGAACTTGGTAATTATATTCATGCACCACATTGCATGTGCCGTTTAGCGATGTGTAGAGAGCACGAGGAAGTGACTGACATGCGCGACCGTTAGATGAAGATCGTTGAAGGAGTGCAGGCGAGGGCATGCATCATTTATTTATAGCATTCTTGCATTAATCAGAGTACTTAGGGATGTTCGATTGTATTACTTTATCATTACTGCTTGATTAAATTGATAACACGTTAACCTTTGCTTTATTTTTCCATTGAGTTTATTACTCACTCCCATACTACAGGACGGTGTTTTAAACACCAACCAGACCCTGTTGTAGGTTTAGATGATGGCGTAGCCTGCGAGGCAGAGCCGGACTTTGAGGATGATGAGGAGGCGTTCTCATATATGCAGTATTCAGGAGGGTTCTCGTAGACCGTTCTGAATCGACGGGGGCTTCAGGGTTATACTTTTAGTGGTGTAACGCCCTGAAATTCGGGGGTCGAGCATAACTCAGCTCCCGAGTTCCAAAACATCACTTATGCAACATAATTAATGAATGATGTATGTTGACTGTATTAGCACATAAACATGGGATAGATTAAGCCAAAACGCAGATATGATTCAGGGATAAGTGAATAAAGCAAGCGGAAGACTTATAGTAAAATATGTGTACAAGTGTAAGCCCCTGAATTACATATACAACCAGATCGTGTAAAAGTGTTATTCATCAAAATTATAAGTACAAGTTACATCATTTCAGTTCCCAAAATAGTAATCCCATAGATCCCGCGCAACAGACCGAGGCTCGCTAGAACCCGTCTGAAAACTGCATATAAGGCAGCCTCGTCGTCATCCAGCTCCCGCTCTGCCTCGACGTCGCATCCACATCCGCAACATCAGGGCCTAAGACAGAGTCCGGTGGGTGTGTAACACCGCCCGTAAACGTGGGAGTGAGTGATCAACTCGGTGGAACAATAAGGCATTGGTTAACATGTTATCGTTCAATCAAACAAGAATGATAAAGCAGACAATTAAATAAATCCTAAGTACTCTTATTAATGCAAGTATGAATGCGGTATGATGCGTGCCCTCACGCGTACACCCTCAGCGTCTTCATCTTACGTTACGCATGACATCGCCTCAAAGTGCGCCACATCTAAAAAGCACATGCAAATGCGGTGCATGTATATGATTACCAAGTTGTTATTAGTCCATTTCACACAACAGGATTGAGAAACTAAGATACCTTCCTCATGTCACCATCCAAACAGTGATCCATATTAGGGTCGTCAATCCTAGACATCTCATACGATTTTATATTTAAGGTCGTAGCAAAGGGCTCGTCACCAATCAATGCACGCCTTTCATGCCCTTACTACCACAGATCGGCTCGTCACCTCCTTGCGGTATCCAGGTATGCTCGAGGTCACTACAAAGGGCTCGTCGCCAATCAATGTAGGCCGACAACACGAATATAGTGTCCCATACCACCATAATCGGCTCACGAGTTAAGTTGCTCACTGGTCACTACGGGGAGGCTCGTCACCCCAGCGTAGGCTGACAGCTCGACCACGGTGTCCCATACCACCATGTCCGGCTCATGAGTCTTAGCGGATCAGGTACCATGGTTATTAGGATTTCACTGGTAAGTTCGGTACCCTAGATTCAAGCAGTAGCGTCCATACATGGTTAACATACATCGGACAATTGGGTTACTTGACGAACTCGACTAGCACGAGCGCACGTTGAATTGAACGACATAGAGTGCGCAAACACTCCGCGTGGCCAAACCACTGCCGCCAACTCTAATACGGCTCGGGTTCGTCTAATACGTCCTACGTGGCGAAAGCAATCTCAACCACGAATATAGGGTCAATTACCGATCTCCTGGACTAAGGCATAGTCCCAAATATCCTACACTACTACTGATATTTATATGGAATGTAAAACAGTAATGGAACAACCACTCAAATCATGGTGCATACACATCTGAAGAATATCAACTTAACATAAATGTAAGCATAGGAATGCTTGAATTTAAATAACTTGGAATGTAAATGCATAAAGAAAATCATGCGCATCCATAGAAGTATTGAGAACCACTTCTCAACGCCTGCATTTAGTGTAATCAGTTACACTTAGGTCATTCATGCATTTCTACAAACACTTAGCATACAAGGAATAACATACATGACGTATGTTGGAATACATGCACTTAGACAATTCCCTTTACCAAGGAGTTGTCATACATGCATCTAGCATACATACATGACCAATAATCATGGCAAGCATAAGTGCGTATTTTATACGTATACGGTACTTTATAAATACACTTAGAATACACAAATCTCAATATAGCACATGCATATCAGGAAAGCAATGCAAACATAACATTTGACATGTGAAATCTCATCCATAACAAGAATAAATCACTAACTGGGATTGAAAGCCTTGAAAACCATAACCTATACACTTAAAGTCCGCACCTTAAGCGAAGAAAGAACCGCCGAACTGATTTAGACGAGTTGTCTTCGTCATCTGCGCTAGAAGACCCTAAAATAAGGATAGAAATGAGATACAACAACACCAAGTCTAATCTAAGCTCTAACACAAATTAGGGTTAGGTTAACTTACCCCAAAAGAACTCAGAATCGTCAGAGGAACGATTCAAAGTGAAGGTTCAAAGGTGAAGAAGAACAAGGAAGAATCAAGATGATTCACCAACCAATCTCTCTCACTAACTCTCTCTTTTCCACTCTCTCTCCAAGCTAGGGTTAGAGAAAATTCGTATGGAAATGAGAGCTAGGGTTTAAGGACTATATATAGGCCTTAAAATGATGGAAATAACCCGTGGTCAAGGTATACTTAGGTTATAACCAAAGTACGCCTTTCTCGATCCAACGAAGCACTTGGTGGGCCTATAACCACGAAAGGTCGGACTTAAGCTCACCGACCATGGATCTAGGTCGGTTGAGTTTTCGTCCGACCGGCTCTTCGGTCGACCGTGGCGGACCACACTCAATTCAACGGTCACGGAAACTTGATCAGGTCCACAAGCACTAGGATATGCCTGGGCCAACTATCCTTATCAGAGGGTGAAATTGGGTCAGAATGCTTAAAATCGTCGCGCAAGCGATACGACTCAGATTTCAATAAAAGCTTATTAAATTCCAACCGTTCTCACACTCTTCACTCCGAGCTCAACCAAATCGACCCAGAACATCAGATCGACTTGATTTTTGAGGTGAAGACCAAGCCCAACTCAGTGACCGCAACAGCCTTAGATCATCGCCATCGGACTTTCGACGCGCGGTCGAGGTCCGATCCAGATCTTCCAAAAAATCCCCAGAACAACTGGATTTAGCGATGGATCCCAGATTTCAGAGTAACGTAGCGCTCACTAATCTACACGTTTAGAGTCATGCAGATACAATTTAAAGTGATTGATGCGAATTTCACAAGCAATCAAGTAAAGCGCTAATTACCCCAAAAACAACTACTTAAGGAAAGATTAGCACAAAAATTTCCAAGGTCGTTACAAGTGGCCTATTACATTTTGATATTTTGAAATTTGAAATAATACATGTAATTATTGACCTGGCAATGCATACATACTTTAGGGACCTATACTATGTTATAACGCTATACATATTTGAGTAAGTCTTCCGCTTACGTATTACAACTGTCCCTAGATTATGTTTGGCTGATTTGGCTTAATCTTATTCATGTTTTATGCACTAATCAGACAACATTTAATCTTCATTAAATATGTTGCATAAGTGATGCGTTGGAACTCGAGAGTTGGACTTTTACTCGACCCCTGATTTTCAGGGCGTTACATAGTAATAGCACTAAAGTACTCGATGAATCTTCTATAGAAACCGTCATGCCCTAGAAGTGATCTAATATCTCTAACAGTTCAGGGAATAGGTAGATTAGAAATAATGTCCAGTTTTGAGTAATCTACCTCAATTCCATTTTCAGAGATAACATGGTTTTAAAAAAAAATCCCTTTTAAACCATGAAATGACGCTTCTCCCAATTTAAGACAAGGTGCTTCTCTTCACACCTAAATAAGACAAGAGATAAATTATTGAGGGATTCCTCAAAACTACTCCCAAATACAGAGAAGTTGTCTATGAAAACCTCAAGAAACTTCCCAACCATATTTGAAAAATACTTAACATACCCCGTTGGAAAGTTGCTGGGGCGTTACACAATCCAAATGACATCCGTTTGAAAGTAAACGTGCCAAATGGACAAGTGAACGTAGTTTTCTCTTGGTCTTCTAGGGCTATTTCCATTTGGTTATATCCAGAATATCCATTAAGAAAACTATAGAATGAGTGACCTGCTACCCTCTCTAAAACTTGATCAATGAATGGTAGAGGGAAATGGTCCTTGTTTGTTACCGGGTTCAATTTCTTATAGTCAATGCAAACATGTCAACCTGTAGTGACACGTGTTAGTATGAGTTCATTATTAGAATTTTGCACGATAGTTATTCCAAATTTCTTTGGGACTACTTGAGTTGCACTCACCCAAACACTATCGGATATTGGGTAGATAATTCTCACATCCAACAATTTGATCACCTCATTTTTTATAACTTCCATCATGTTTGGAATGAGACGCCTTTGAGGTTGTCTAATTGGTTTGGCGTCCTCATCGAGGTGGATCCGATGGGTGCATATGGAATAAAAAATGGTCCAGCCCAAGGCTCCTTTGTGGTCCCTTAGAACATTTAACAATTTAATCTCTTGATCCTTGTTTAAAAATGAAGAGATCACCACAGGATAAGTTTCATTTTCATCCAAGTATACATACTTAAGCCCATTTGGTAGTAGTTTTAAATCAAGCTTTGAAACATTGGTTGGTAATGGTAGAGGTTGCGAGTCCTCGATAGATAGGATTTGAGTGCACGGTGTCCATTGGTACATACCAATGTCCTGGGTGGTAGTGCTCTCATTATCATCACAAATTTCAGCAAGAACTTTTTCTAAATCAGAATTTTTTAAGTCTCCAAAGACTTTAATCTATTCCTTAGATAGGCTAGGTTCCAATTCCTCATCCTCTATCAAGCAGTCCATAAAATTCAGCTCATGGATCTCATTATTGTTATAGGATGCTTCCATAGATTGAAAATATTAAGCTCTAAGGTCATGTTACCAAAACACAACTTCATCATTCCATTCCTGTAATTGATGATTGTATTTGAAGTTGTTAAGAATGGACGACCTAAAATGATGGGAACTTGAGCGCTAGCATTTACACATAGTTCAGTGTCTAGTACAATAAAATCCACAGGGAAGTAGAATTGCTCCACTTGGACTAACACGTCCTCTAAGATTCCCCTTAGTACCTTAATGGAGCGGTCAGCGAGCTTGAGTGTAATTATGGTTGGTTTAAGCTCACCTAACCCCATTTTTTGGTAAACCGAATAAGGTACTAAGTTGACACTTGTACCCAAATCTAGCAACGCATGCTCAATTTGGAAATTCCCAATAATATAAGGAATAATAAGACTTCCTGGGTCTTTATATTTGGGTACGGCCTTTTTCTAAATGACAGCGCTCACTTTCTCAGTGAGGAAGGCCTTCTTGTGCATGTTTACTTTCCTCATTATAGTGCACAAGTCCTTGAGATATTTAGCATATGATGGAATTTGTCTAATGAGATCAAGTAAATGAATATTGACAGTAACCTTTTGAAGCAATCCAACACCTCTTGATATTTTATGGGGATAGTTAGGTTCCAAAGTCTAGATGAGAATAGAACTGGAGGCTCATGTGACTTGGTCTCTTTGTCCTTTTGTTATTGCGGCTCTTGAACCTTAACCGGTTCATCATTCTCTTGAAACGGTGGCTCATCCTCTGGTATTTCTACTGGATGCATTTTCTTATTATCGATCTTTTTTCCACTTCTCAAGATAATGATTGTCTTAGCTTATTCATGATATAACTAACTTGGATTTGAGTCTCCAATGAAATGTGTATTTCTAGGGTTTGGCACGGTTTGAGAAGGAAATGTGTCTTTTTCCCTAACATTTAATTGAGTCTCAATCCTAGCAATAGCCATCTTTAATTCCTGATGGATTAGAGACTGATTCATTTGAACTTAAGAATTCATGAATGCGGTCAATGCATCCTCCACAGATGATCGCTTTGATGGGGGCACATATGGTGCATTGTTAGATGCCCCAAAGAAGTTGTTTTGTGGAGGCACTTGAGGTGCATTAGGCGCATTAATTTGTGGTCCACTCCTCCAACTAAGATTAGGATGGTTATACCAATTTGGATTATACGTGTTTCCTATTGGTTACATAACTGACCCATGGTAGTTATTTATAGCATTTGCTTGCCCATGCTCATGCGTAATATTTTATACAACTGGGATTATTGGACAATTCTTTGTGTCATGGTCTGCACTACCACAAATGCTACAAAAATTACCTAAGGAAGTGTTTTCTTTAACCATATCAACCTTTCTAATTTTCAAGGCTTCGACCTTTCTAGCCAATGCAGCAAATTTTACATTAAGGTCGCCTTCCTCTCTCAGGACGTACATCCCCACTTTCTCTTTAGGAATGGGTGTAGTTTGGTCCGGTTTAGCAGAGACATCCTATGTCTAAGTATTCTCTAGTATCAAATGCAAGTTGGGAGATAATATTCCGAGGATGATTGAGATTTTAGTTGTTGCATGTTTGCTTGCTTGCTCGTTAGGAGTGACCTTTTTCCCATTGGCTTCTTGGACTCTGATGGGGGCTTACCATTCATTGGCTTTATGTTGGGCCTGTAGTTATTGTTGTTTAAAATGTGTATAGTTTTACCTTGTTAATGCATATAACAGGTGAGACCCAAATCATTTTATGATGCCCACCCAAAGGTTGTAAATTCTTATGTTTAGTCAACAAAGTTATAGGCGAAGTGTTGCCACCTTAAAATAATAATAATAATAATAATAATAACTAAAAAATCTCATTATATGATACATATACATTCATATCCATCCATATAACTATTTATAGTACATACAACTATACATACACACATTGAATCCTTAAGTGGGCCCTTCGTATGGTCTCCCTATGCACTCACCCTCTCTCTCTCTCTCTCTCTCTCTCTCTCTCTCTTTTTCTCTATCCCCATTTTTTTGTTTCTTCTCTCTCTCTCTCTCTCTCTCTCTCTCCTTCCTCTTTCTCTTCCCTCCTATACTCATTCACTTTATATGTCTATATCTCTCCCCCTTTTAGATGCATCTTATAGTAGTTTATATAATGGTTTTTAATATTAAAATAATATGTAGCAGAGGCAGTTGGGGGAGTTCAAGAGGCAGCTGCATGTGTTTTAATATTAAAATAAGGTAAATGAGGGGGTTGGTGTTTTAAAAGTAATCATAATATTATATTATAATAATATATAAATAATCTTATATAATAATATATATAACTAATCTTTTATATATTTATACACACACACACACACACACACACACACACATATAAGAAGTAAAAGTTACTTTTATATATTAAAATAATATAAATAACGTAGAACACCCTCTTCTTATTTTAAATTACTTTTTATTCTCATTTTTTTGTGACCGTACAAATGCCTGCATCTTCTTCATTGCTCGTTTGTTTTTTTATAATCTTAGAATCATTGGTAAGATAATTAGATAAGCTTCCTAACAACACTGGAATCACTTCAATCGGATTTGAAAAGTGTGATTACTTAGTATATAAAATCGCAACGTATAAAGTTGACTGAATGTCAATATCTTCATTGTTATATATCCATTTTTTTTTGTGATTTTGAGTTTGTTGGAACGATTATTTGATAAACTTTCCATTGAAAATAGAATCACTTTAATAAGATATTATTTTATTTATCAAAAGTGTGGCCACTCAATATGCAAAATCGACAACGTGTAAAGTTGATTGAATGTATATGCCTTCATCATTACATGTCTATTTTCAGTGATCTAAAGCTCTTTGAAAAGATAATCTGTCTTTTCAATGAAATTAAAATTTCTTCAATCAAATATCATTTAATTTATCAAAAGTATGATCAAAGGTATTACATTTTTGTCCACTCAATATGCGAATTTAGTAATGCATAGTTTTACTAAACAAGATCTAGTTTTGCCAAATGAGCAAGATATTCCTATAATAACTTGAATTAGAGAAAACTTAGGCTTATTGAGAATATCATTTAGCTACATTTCCGATGAATCATAAATCATCTTAATGGGAGATTATTTGGCCTATCATCATCGGACTCAAAGTCTATTTTCTATAACAACACGACCACTTTGTATACAAGAACTATCTTCTACTCTCGATCTCAACATAACTTAAAAATGTGATCCTCCATACCTTAACATCACTCTATTCATAGGAGAAGAATCGCAAGGATAGTATTCCTCATAGGGGAAGAGTTTATCTTGTCCTTTTTTGCACATTAGTCATTCTATACAGAGAGTTTTCGAGGTTCTAGAGTCTGAATTAGTGGCAACGATATGATCTTTACTGGATTTGGCATTGGTCGAGCGGGTCCGATGGTTATATTTGAGATGTGATAGGGACCTTTTTAATTTGACCTATTTGGATTTTCAATGCTTTTTGGGTTTATCTGAAGCAAATTTATTGCAAAGATCTATGGTCAAGGTTTCCAAAGGGTTCGATTGATTTGTCAAGATCAGATTGGTCAATTCTTTGATTTGCCAATTTGTCCATCAGTTATTTCCACAACATGCCAATGATGCTTTTGCATTTGACCCGTTTCGATTTTCATTAATTTCTAAGTTAACAGGAGATAGTTTTATCAAAGCCAAGTTGAAATTCAAAGAGTAGTTTATTCTTCTTTTGGGTGAGGTACCTACAAGCCTCTACAATAATAAATATGGTTGAGATTTTGAAAATCTCACTATATTTTTTCGTTAGATAAAATAATGATATTATTTCATTAATATCACGAAAATGTCACGATGTACCTTATATGTCGTGTTAGGAACATTAGATCAAGACCATCCGCTTATAGCGTCCCATACCATGTTTGACATTCAACCGATATAAGAGAGTTAAAAGTGAAGGATATGAGTTTTTGAATTGTGTGGTTTTAAGCTAAACCACTGGCCAGCCACAATAGAGCCCAATGAGTGGACTGTCCAAATCCATTGTTCTTTGAGCCAGACATGAGGCGTCAAGGGCACTTTGTTATTGATGTCTCAAATCTTTTAGTAACAGGGCCTATCGATGCCATTAAGAGTTGTTCAACACCATCGACAGTTGCTCGATGCCATGGAGAAAATTCAGAAATCCAATGTTGGTTGCTGGACATTTTAAGTGTCCTACTCGATGCCATCAAAGGGGGCTCAATGCCATTGACGTGTCGTTGGTGCCATCGAAAAAAATCCAAAAAATTATTTTTTATTTTTGGAGCATTTTGATGTTCTGCTCGATGGCATCGAAAGTGTCATTGAATGTGCTCGTAGAGTTATGTAGAGTTGCGTAAGAGTGGAAGTTGGTTCCTATTTCAATTGTCATTCTCATAGAGGCTATATATATGTGTATGTATGGATGTGTGTGTGTGTGGGGGGGGGGGAAAACGAATAGGGAGTACCTAAGGGCTTTCTAATTCATTCCAAAGGGATTCAAGGACGTGTAAGGGAGATTTGAGGCTTGTTTGAATCGGGTAATCTCTTTCTCTAATAATTTTTACTTTAATAGTACATTATTATCACTTTGTGCTTTGGTGTTTTTTCCATAAGGGTTTTTCCACGTTAAATTCAATTTGTTTGAGATTGGACTTAGTTATGTGATTAGAGTACTTTTCTTGATTCATCTCTATGTGCTTTCGTGGCTTTCTAACAAGTGATATCAGAGATTAACATTGGGGTGCATATTGAATCTGAAAGCATAGTATCAATGGCTTTTAATCATAAGTTCGATGTTGAGAAATATTTCAAGAAAAATAATTTTGAACTATGGTAGGTCAAGATGATCGGTCTCCTAGTTCAGAAAGGATTGGTTGATGCACTCCTTGAGAAGCAGTTGGAATCTATGATAGATGATAAATGGAACAAGATGGATAAGAAAGTGAGAACTCTATCCTATTTGCCTAATGGATGAGGTCCTCTACAATGTCATGAGATAGAAAACTACAACAAGTATATGGGTGAAATTAGAGGACATCTATGTGAAGAAATCTCTTGAGAATCGCTTGTACTTGAAGTTTCAGTTGTTCAATCTAAAGATGGTAGAGGGGGCTGATGTTGAGGCCTGCACTGGTAACTTTAACAAAATAATTTGTAAATTGCTAGATATGGTGGAAATGATGAAAGATAAAGATCACGCATGCATACTTTTAAATTCTCTCTCGACTTCGTATGAGTCATTCAAGGACTCATTGTCTACCGATAGCTCAACCATTAACGTTGATACCGTTATCTTAGCCCTTTAAGGAAAGGTGATGAGAAAGAAAAGCAATGACGTAGGCACTTCTACTAACGTATTGGTTATAAGGGGATGAAATTCTGAGCGGGACAGTGGATCTTCGCGATCGAAGTCCAAATCCAAGGGCAAAGGCAAAGGAAAGTTGAAGTGCTTGAATTATGGGATGTCAGGGCACATGAATGTGGATTACCTAAATCATAAGGTTAAGAAAGATAAAGCTTCTTCCAAGGAGGCCAACACTACAAAGTCTGATATAGGTACGAGTGGTTATGATGTGTTGTCAGTGTTAATGGTTGGACACTTATATAATGAACGTAAGGACGAGTGAATTTTAGATATTGGGGCATCATATCACATGACTCATCATCGAAGCTGGTTCACCCATTACAGAGAGTGCGATAGTGGCCAGGTATTTATGGGCAATGATAATGCCTATAATGTTATAGGTGTTGGATTGGTGTGCATCAAGATGTTTGATGGCATGGAGTGTACTTTAACTGAGGTGAGACACGTTCCTGATATGAGGAAGAGATTGATATCTCTTGAAGCACTCGAGACATTTGGTTACAAATTCACTAGCTTAGATCGTGTCCTTAAAGTTTCAAAGGAGGCTCTCGTTGTCATAAAGGCACAGAGGAGCGTGAACCTTTATAGGTTGATCAGGAGCACTTCATCGAATAGAGCTACATTGTTGGTAACAAATTCCACATCTGCACGTATGTGGCATGCATGCTTGAGACACATGAGCGGGCGGGGCATGAAGGTACTTTCTGACCATTGTTTAATTCTAGCTTTTAAAAGTTCTTATTTAAGTATATGCAAGCATTGTATATATATTATACATTCAATGTTATCTTTTAAGTCTGGAAAACATGTATATAAGGGTGCTCTTGATTATGTGCATTCTGATGTATGGAGTCATCACCCATGGTTTCTGATGGAGGTTCGTTATGGATTGTCACATTCATTAATGACTATTCTAGGAAAATGTGAGTTTATTTTATGAAAAATAAATTCGATATTTTCACTAACTTCAAGTAGTAGAAGGTAATGGTGAAAAAATAAATAGGGCGAAAAGTGAAGGTACTAAGGATAGATAACGGTGGAAAATTCACTTCTAGGGTATTCAATCAATACTACAAAGATAACGGGATTATGAGGCACAATACAGTGAGCCACACAGTAGAGTAGAACAATGTGGCTGAGCGGATGAATTAGACTCTCTTGGAGAGGGCCCGATGCATGATTAGTAATGTTGGGTTAGGCAAGGACCTGTGGACCGAGGCCGTTAACATGGCTTGTTAATTGGTAAGTCAGTCCCCTTATATGGCTATTGAATGTAAGATTTAAGAGGAAGTATGGAGTGGTCAACAAGTAGACTACTTAGGACTGTGTGCATTTGGTCGCAATACTTACTCTCATATACCATCAGTTGATAGAAATAAGTTAAATCAAATGGCTAAGAAATACATCTTTGTTAGCTATGGTGATGATGTGAAGGGGTACAGGTTGTATGACCGATTCACACGGAAAATCATCTTTAGCTGTAACATTAAATTTCACGAAGGATCTTTATTCCTTAAGGATGAGCACGAGGAACTGGAAAAGTTAGTGGTGAACGTTTAGATGGACACATTTGATGCTAAGGCTAATGTAGATACACTGGCAGAGGTACAGGAGCAGGTGGAGCAGCCACGCACCAGCTAGGGTGGGAAGATATGGAATAAAATAATTCCACCAAAGATTTCTATGTTGGTGTGGCGTCTTATCAGGAATGCGGTATCAGTGGATGGGGCTGTTATGGCTCATGGTATCCAAATGGTGTCGCGCAGCAGCTACTGTACGGATGAGCTGAATAGTGCGCCTGCCATTGAGACGATTGAGCACACGTTCTTACAAAGTGCCCGGGCAACTGAAGTGTGGAATTTTTTTGCTTTAAATTTTGGCATCAGCTTGTCCAATAGAAACTCTGTTCAGGAACACCTCAACCGCTGGTGAGATCCCCACCCCGCTTGATGGACTAAGAGTTGTTTATTTAAGCTGATGCCCTGCTTCATTCTGTGGGAGTTATGAAGGCGAGGAACGAATCCAGGTTTGACAACTACAAAGTTAGATCGGGAACCATCATCGCTCGTATTGCTGGGTGGGTGAAGTGGATTGATAACACTCATACTGCTCCCTCTCAAGCTCATAGAGGTAATAGGATTTTCTTTCCTTTGGGCCTCCCTCTCAAAGGATTTTCTTTCCTTTGGGCCTCCCTCTCACCCTCCATGATCACACCCAGGTGGTGTATTGGAAAAAACCGCCTACTAGTTGGGTGAAACTCAACGTTGATGGCTCGTCTCATGGCAATCCAGGGATGACTGGGGGAGGTGGTGTGTGTAGAGGAGACAAGGGTAACTTCCAATTCGCTTTTTACACCAGTTACGGTATTGCCTCTAATACTAGGGCTGAGTTGCGAGCCGTCCACGATGGCTTAACCCTCTGTCTCCACTAGGGGCTGAAGAATATCATGATGGAATCCGACTCCCTCCTAGTGGTGCACATCCTTTCAGGCTCTTCTCAAGCGGGATGGAAGTGGAGGTATTGGATCGACAGAATCCAGACTCTCACTACCCACTACCAGGTAAGGTTTTGTCATGTTTTAAGAGAAGACAACGGGCCGGCGGACAGCTTGGCAAACCTGGGTAGTATCAATCACGGGTCTTCCCTATTCCTTTCCCTTCTTGACCTCCCCTAAGAGGTTAGGGGCCGCCTGTTCCTTGATAGAGTGGGGCTTGGGGCGATTAGGAAACAATTTCGTGGTAGCTCCTGTTTTCATGGTTGATTTGGTCCGTTGTTGTATATGATAGGTGGGGCTCGCCCTTTTTGTTGGGCCTCACCCGAATCTTTTGTATATTTTGTTTATCAATGATATATATGGATCCTTTGCTTTTTATAAAAAAAAAAAAAAAAAAAAAGGTGGAGCAGCCACCTATGAGAAGGAATCCACTAAGGGATCGCAGGTTACCAGTGAGATACAATGACTCTAATATTGCATTTTCCCTCATTACAAATGATGGGGATCTGTTAACTCTTCATTAAGCTCTTGATGGGGCGGATACCGAAAAGTAGAAAGCTGCAATAGATGATGGGATGGACTCCTTGTACAAGAATGAGACATGGGAGCTGGTGGAGCTTCCCATCAGCCGTAAAATAATCAGGTGCAAGTGGATCTTCAATAAAAAAAAACATGATAGGTACAAAGCAAGGTTGGTAGTGAAGGGATATATTAGAAGGAATGTGTTGAATTCACTGAGATATTCTTGTATGTTGTGAAGCAAGTATCTATAGATTAGTATTATCGTTGGTTGCCCAATACGATCTCAAGCTGGAGCAAATGGATGTGAAGATTACCTTCCTACATGAAAAATTGGAAGAGTAGATCTACATGAAGCAACCAGAAAACT
Source organism: Magnolia sinica (assembly GCF_029962835.1). Classification (NCBI taxonomy): domain Eukaryota; kingdom Viridiplantae; phylum Streptophyta; class Magnoliopsida; order Magnoliales; family Magnoliaceae; genus Magnolia; species Magnolia sinica. Next base: position 119,759,801 of record NC_080574.1, on the reverse strand, counting down.
TCGAAATAAAAGAGGCAAAAAATAAGGTTTATTGGTTAAAGAGGCTATTGTACAGCCTAAAACAATTGCCTAGGCAGTGGTATAAAAAGTTTGATTCTTTCATGCTGAGTCAGAAATTTACCAAGAGTGAATATGATCATTGTGTCTCTTACGAGACACTGAGTGATGAGAAGTTCATTATCCTGGTGTTGTATGTTAATGACATGTTGATCAACAGTCATAGCATGTCTAAGATCGACTTACTGAAGACTCGGTTATCAAGGACATTCAAGATTAAAGATCTGAGGGCTACAAAAATGGTTCTTGGTATTGATATACACATAGACAAGAAAAGTAGCAAGCTTTAGTTATCTCAGAAAGAATACCTTAAGAAGGTGTTGATGAAGTATGTGATGGACAGGGCAAAGATGGTCAACGTTCATCACGCTGCTCATTTTAAGATTTCTTTTGAATAATGTCCTATAATCGATGAAGAAAATCAAGATATGTCTCGTGTGCCTTATTCAAATACAGTTGGCAATTTAGTGTATGCCATGGTCTATACTAGACCAGATATTTCATATGCAGTAGGTGTTATAAGTAAATACACGTCTAATCGCTAAAAGTAACACTGGGAAGTAGTGAAATGGCTACTTCAATACATTCGAGGTATGTAGGACTACGTTTTGACATTTGAGAAATCAGGGGACAAGTTAGTGGGTTATGTGGATTCTAATTACGCGACAGTGTGGATACTAGGATGTCGACTTTTGGTTACTCGTTTGTACTAATGGGTGGAGCGATCAGTTGAATGTCGAAGCTTCTGTCTATAGTGACTCTTTCCACGATCAAAATTGAGTATATAACAATGACAAATGCATTTAAGTAAGGTGTTTGGTTGAGGGGGATGATAAATTAGTTAGAGCTTCACCGGGAGGTCATGCCAATTAATTATGATAGCGAAAGTGCGATCAATTTGGCTAAAAATTCTATTTAATACTCACATATTGAACAAATTGATGTTCATCACTATTTTATCCGATAGGTACTTGAGGAAGGAGGCATGACTCTAGAGAAGATTCACACGAGCGTAAATCCGGTGGACATACTTACTAAGGTGGTTCTCACCAAAAAGTTAAAGTTATGTGCAACTTCTCTAGACTTGGTGAAGGCGTAAATGGAAGACGGATTGTGCACGAGAAGCGATGGTGGAGCTATGATGCAAGGAAAAATTAGAGATGAGGAAAAGAAGCTTAAAAGAATGAAGATTAAAGATATGGTGGAGATTGTTGTTGAAATCTCAAATCTTTCAGCAACAGAGAATGTCGATGCCATCAACAGACCATTCAATGCCATCGAGATCTGTTCAATGCCATTGAGAAAATCCGAAATCCCATGTTGGCTACTGGGTATTTTAGGTGTCCTACTCGATGCCATTGAAGGGAGTTCGATGCTATCAACGTGTCGTTGATGCCATTGAATTCCCATCGAAGATGCCATCGGAAAAGTCCAAAAAATCATGTTTTCTTGTCGGAACGTTTTAATGCTATGTTCGATGACATCGAGGGTATTAGGTGTCATCGACAGTCTATCAATGCTATCGAAGTGTCATCAAAGGTGTCATCGAACGTACGCGCAGAGTTACACATAGTTGCGTAAGTGAGGGATTTGTTTCCTATTTCAATTGTGATTCTCATAGAGGATATATATATATATATATATATATATATATATATATATATATATATATATATATATATATATATATATATATATATATATATATATAATCGGGGATAGAGAGTATCTAAGGGCTTTCTAATTTGTTCCAAAGGGATTCAAAGGCCTGTAAGGGATATTCGAGGCTTGTTTGAATCGGGTAATCTCTATCTCTTGTAATTTCTGCTTTCATAGTGCATTACTGTCGCTTTGTACCATGATTTTTTCCCACAAGGGTTTTTCCATGTTAAATTCAGTTTGTTTGAGATTGCACTTGGTTGTGTGATTGGAGTACTTTGCTTGATTCATCTATGTGTGCTTCCATGGTCCCCCGACACACTTAACAATGGTGTGGAGATTTGCTAAGCTGATGAGCACATATGTGAGGCCGTCTTCTGTGTGCCAGTGTAGCACATGAGTGAGAGATCCAGCCGATTAATAAGGTAGCTCCAATGGTGTACATAACATGACCTAAAATTAGGTCAGTCAGCTCAACTGGTGTTCCACGCTCTGAAAAACTTGGAAAAGTTTTCTTAGCAATCTACTTCTTTCGCAATTGTGACCCATTTAATGAAAAGCTCTCCAAAATATCTACATGGTGGGACTCACTTGTGGATATGGCTTGAAGGATAACTTAGATCTTGTGGTGTATAGATGAGCTCCCATATCAAAAGGTTTTTGAAATTTAAAAAAACAAAAAATGATCAGTCATAAAAAGTGTGCAGAAGAAAGACAATTTTGGAGGGTAGGTTCACATGGTTAAGGGATATGTGTGTGTTAGCATGACGATCACATATAGCTGACTCAATGCCTGTTACCATGGTGTCAACTGTTGTGGAGCCCATGTGTTGTCTATGAGACCGTTGAACTCATTATGACTCTGGAACATCTCAAAACTCAGGCCAATCAAATCACGTGTGCACCATAATACAGAACATTGGACAACCGTCCGATGTCCTCAAATTACACATTGATAGGCACCAGATGATTGGGCAGCCTGATTTTTGGGGCATCATATTATTTGAGACAACTTTGTTGGAAGGATTGAATGCCATAGACCTACTACAGCAGTGGGTCCTACTAATTTTTAAGGCTCGACGCCCAGTGAGAAGCGAACTGAACAAGTTGCGATGAGTTACATGGATTGATCTCCTTCATCAGCGATTTTCTTAGCGAATTGGCTTGAAATCCCATTTTGAGTCACCGATTTTAAGAACTATGGTTCGGCCCAATTTTGAAGTATACTGACCTAATGATTGGATTGGGCTATTGGACGGGTTAGATAGTATAAACACACAGCCTAGCCCACGACAACTCGACTTAGACTCCATGTGACCATTGAAGCTAGTTTTATTACAAGTACAAGGCAGATTATGAGTAAAAACTTTCTAAAAATTTTATGGCATGGTTAACATTCATTAAAAACTGTTGCAGGGACTTTCCTTGCTAACTCTGTCAGTGGCGAGGGTGATTCCTCTTCAATTTCGGGAATTGCTCTTTTTCATTTCACTGTATATGGTGGGCATAGGACAAGGAGGACATAAACCATGTGTGGAAGCATTGGGAGCAGATCAATTCGATGAAGATAGCGCTGAACAGAGAAAAGCCAAGAATTCCTTCTTCGATTGGTTGTATTTTGGGCTATCCGGTGGTGCGAGTGTGGGAATTCTAATCGCAACTTGTATTCAAGACAATGTGGACTGGGCAATCGGCTTTGGGATTCCCACGATTGCTATGGCGTTTTCGCTTTTCCTCTCTTTGGATCGAACACATACACCCATCTAGTTCCAAGCAAGCAGCACCCCTTAACTCAAGTTGCCAGAGTCATTGTCGCAGCAGTTCGTACGTGGCATCTTCCATCAAGAAAGGATCACGTAGATGAAGGCAGATGTGTTCCTCTGGCTAAGGAAGTTACTCCTGGGATCAATCAGTTCAAGTAAATAGTACCCGTTCAAGCTTGTTAAGAGGAGTGAATATCTTCTATGAAAACCTAATTGCAATCCTTCATCCAGTGGGCCTAAAAATTATAGCAACTGATATCCATCCACTCCCATGGCCACGTCAAGTGGTGTTTAATCGTCATAACTAAAGAAACAAGCCACGTTGTACATTGGTGTGTGGAAGTACCTCCCGATTGTCCTACTTGCATAGGAAAAATCAAAATATTGAAAATGGGGCATTGATCAGCCTCTCTGTTTTTTTTTTTCAAAAGAAAGGAAAATTTTATTAGAATCTAAAAACCACTGATTACAATTGGGAAGCCCCTAGCCTTAAAAAATACCAGGGCTTGCCTATCATAAATCCCAAAACAAAGGCCATCAACCCCAAAAATACTGGGGCATTGATCAGCCTCATTATATAGACATCAACATGAATCTAGGCCTACAAACTAATAAGAAATTCAAGGCTTGCAGGAAACAGAATACAAAGCGTTCCCAACTTCAAGAGGAAGGGGCCTATATATCGAGCAAGGAATGTTGCACCAAACACCCTCGAGTGCAAGGATAGCATAATGGATCAAGGTCATCCTAAATGACCCTCCAACTCCCTTTGAAAGAGGAATGTTGCACTTTATTCCCAGGATCGCTGGCACATTCTCACTCGAAGAAAGAACGAGAAAACCAATATAGCCATCAAAGCCAACAACTTTCAAATAAAAGCACTATGGAGAGAATAAATTTCTCTCCTCTCCTCCTAAGCCACAACTTCTCAACTTCAGAGGCTAGAGGGTGGGTCCCAAAAGAATGTGAAAAACTGGTAATGATACCTCCTAGTGGTGCACATCCTTTCGGGCTCTTCTCAAGCGGGATGGAAGTGGAGGTATTGGATCGACAGAATCCAGACTCTCACTACCCACTACCAGGTAAGGTTTTGTCATGTTTTAAGAGAAGACAACGGGCCGGCGGACAGCTTGGCAAACCTGGGTAGTATCAATCACGGGTCTTCCCTATTCCTTTCCCTTCTTGACCTCCCCCAAGAGGTTAGGGGCCGCCTGTTCCTTGATAGAGTGGGGCTTGGGGTGATCAGGAAACGATTTTCGTGGTAGCTCCTGTTTTCATGGTTGATTCGGTCCATTATTGCATATGATAGGTGGGGCTCGCCCTTTTTGTTGGGCCTCACCTGAATCTTTTGTATATTTTGTTTATCAATGATAGATATGGATCCTTTGCTCTTTTTTTTTTTTTTTTTTTTAAAGGTGGAGCAGCCACCTATGAGAAGGAATCCACTAAGGGATCGCAGGTTACCAGTGAGATACATAGATGACTCTAATACTGCATTTTCCCTCATTACAGATGATGGGGATCTGTTAACTCTTCATTAAGCTCTTGATGGGGCGGATACCGAAAAGTAGAAAGCTGCAATGGATGATGGGATGGACTCCTTGTACAAGAATGAGACATGGGAGCTGGTGGAGCTTCCCATCAGCCGTAAAACAATCAGGTGCAAGTGGATCTTCAATATATAAAAAAACATAATAGGTATAAAGGAAGGCTGGTAGCGAAGGGATATATTAGAAGGAATGTGTTGAATTCACTAAGATATTCCTATATGTTGTGAAGCAAGTATCTATAGATTAGTATTATCGTTAGTTGCCCAATACGATCTCAAGCTGGAGCAAATGGATGTGAAGATTGCCTTCCTACATGAAAAATTGGAAGAGTAGATCTACATGAAGCAACCAGAAAACTTCGAAATAAAAGAGGCAAAAAATAAGGTTTATAGGTTAAAGAGGCTATTGTACAGCCTAAAACAATCTCCTAGGCAGTGGTATAAAAAGTTTGATTCTTTCATGTTGAGTCAGAAATTTACCAAGAGTGAATATGATCATTGTGTCTCTTACGAGACACTGAGTGATGAGAAGTTCATTATCCTGGTGTTGTATGTTGATGATATGTTGATCAACAGTCATAGCATGTCTAAGATCGACTTACTGAAGACTCGGTTATCAAGGACATTCAAGATGAAAGATCTGAGGGCTACAAAAATGGTTCTTGGCATTGATATACACATAGACAAGAAAAGTAGCAGGCTTTAGTTATCTCAGAAAGAATACCTTAAGAAGGTGTTAATGAAGTATGTGATGGATAGGGCAAAGATGGTCAACGTTCATCACGCTGCTCATTTTAAGCTTTCTTTTGAATAATGTCCTATAATCGATGAAAAAATCAAGATATGTCTCGTGTGCCTTATTCGAATACAGTTGGCAATTTGGTGTATGCCATGGTCTATACTAGACCAGATATTTCACATGCGGTAGGTGTTATAAGTAGATACACGTCTAATCGCTAAAAGTAACACTAGGAAGCAGTGAAATGACTACTTCAATACATTCGAGGTATGTAGGACTATGTTTTGACATTTGAGAAATTAGGGGACAGGTTAGTGGGTTATGTGGATTCTAATTACGCGACAATGTGAATACTAGGATGTCGACTTTTGGTTACTTGTTTGTACTAATGGGTGAAGTGATCAGTTGAATGTCGAAGCTTCTGTCTATGGTGACTCTTTCCACAATCAAAATTAAGTATATAACAGTGACAAATGCATTTAAGTAAGGTATTTGGTTAAGGGGGATGATAAATTAGTTAGAGCTTCACCGGGAGGTCATGCCAGTTAATTATGATAGCGAAAGTGCGATCAATTTGGCTAAAAATTCTATTTAATACTTACATATTGAACAAATTGATGTTCATCACTATTTTATCCGATAGGTGCTTGAGGAAGGAGGCATAACTCTAGAGAAGATTCACACGAGCGTAAATCCGGTGGACATACTTACTAAGGCGGTTCTCACCAAAAAGTTAAAGTTATGTGCAACTTCTCTAGGCTTGGTGAAGGCGTAAATGGAAGACGGATTGTGCACGAGAAGCGATGGTGGAGCTATGATGCAAGGAAAAATTAGAGATGAGGAAAAGAAGCTTAAAAGAATGAAGATTGAAGATACGGTGGAGATTGTTGTTGAAATCTCAAATCTTTCAGCAACAGGAAATGTCGATGCCATCAACAGACCATTCAATGCCATCGAGATCTGTTCAATGCCATTGAGAAAATCCGAAATCCCATGTTGGCTACTGGGTATTTTAGGTGTCCTACTCGATGCCATCGAAGGGGGTTTGATGCCATCAACGTGTCGTTGATGCCATTGAATTCCCATCGAAGATGCCATCAGAAAAGTCCAAAAAATCATGTTTTCTTGCTGGAACGTTTTGATGCTATGCTCGATGACATCGAGGGTATTAGGTGTCATCGACAGTCTATCAATGCTATCGAAGTGTCATCAAAGGTGTCATCGAACGTACGCGCAAAGTTACACATAGTTGCGTAAGTGAGGGATTTGTTTCCTATTTCAATTGTGATTCTCATAGAGGATATATATATATATATATATATATATATATATATATATATATATATATATATATATATATATATATATATATATATATATATATATAATCGGGGATAGAGAGTATCTAAGGGCTTTCTAATTTGTTCCAAAGGGATTCAAAGGCCTGTAAGGGAGATTCGAGGCTTGTTCGAATCGGGTAATCTCTATCTCTTGTAATTTCTGCTTTCATAGTGCATTACTGTCGCTTTGTGCCGTGGTTTTTTCCCGCAAGGGTTTTTCCACGTTAAATTCAATTTGTTTGAGATTGGACTTGGTTGTGTGATTGGAGTACTTTGCTTGATTCATCTATGTGTGCTTCCATGGTCCCCCGACACACTTAACAATGGTGTGGAGATTTGCTAAGCTGATGAGCACATATGTGAGGCCGTCTTCTGTGTGCCAGTGTAGCACATGAGTGAGAGATCCAGCCGATTAACAAGGTAGCTCCAATGGTGTACATAACATGACCTAAAATTAGGTCAGTCAGCTCAATTGGTGTTCCACGCTCAGAAAAACTTGGAAAAGTTTTCTTAGCAATCTACTTCTTTCGCAACTGTGACCCATTTAATGAAAAGCTCTCCAAAATATCTACATGGTGGGACTCACTTGTAGATATGGCTTGAAGGATAACTTAGATCTTGTGGTGTATAGATGAGCTCCCATATCAAAAGGTTTTTGAAATTTATAAATTAAAAAAAAATGATCGGTCATAAAAAGTGTGCAGAAGAAAGACAATTTTGGAGGGTAGGTTCACATGGTTAAGGGATATGTGTGTGTTAGCATGACGATCACATATAGCTGACTCAATGCCTGTTACCATGGTGTCAACTGTTGTGGAGCCCATGTGTTGTCTATGAGACCGTTGAACTCATTATGACTCTGGAACATCTCAAAACTCAGGCCAATCAAATCACGTGTGCACCATAATACAGAACATTGGACAACCGTCCAATGTCCTCAAATTACACATTGATAGGCACCAGATGATTGGGCAGCCCGATTTTTGGGGCATCATATTATTTGAGACAACTTTGTTGGAAGGATTGAATGCCATAGACCTACTACAGCAGTGGGTCCTACTAATTTTTAAGGCTCGACACCCAGTGAGAAGCGAACTCAACAAGTTGCGATGAGTTACATGGATTGATCTCCTTCATCAGCGATTTTCTTAGCAAATTGGCTTGAAATCCCATTTTGAGTCACCGATTTTAAGAACTATGGTTCGGCCCAATTTTGAAGTATACTGACCTAATGATTGGATTGGGCTATTGGACGGGTTAGATAGTATAAACACACCGCCTAGCCCACGACAACTCGACTTAGACTCCATGTAACCATTGAAGCTAGTTTAATTACAAGTACAAGGCAGATTATGAGTAAAAACTTTCTAAAAATTTTATGGCATGGTTAACATTCATTAAAAACTGTTGCAGGGACTTTCCTTGCTAACTCTGTCAGTGGCGAGGGTGATTCCTCTTCAATTTCGGGAATTGCTCTTTTTCATTTCACTGTATATGGTGGGCATAGGACAAGGAGGACATAAACCATGTGTGGAAGCATTGGGAGCAGATCAATTCGATGAAGATAGCGCTGAACAGAGAAAAGCCAAGAATTCCTTCTTCAATTGGTGGTATTTTGGGCTATCCGGTGGTGCGAGTGTGGGAATTCTAATCGCAACTTATATTCAAGACAATGTGGACTGGGCAATCGGCTTTGGGATTCCCACGATCGCTATGGCGTTTTCCTTTTCCTCTCTTTGGATTGAACACATACACCCATCTAGTTCCAAGCAAGCAGCACCCCTTAACTCAAGTTGCCAAAGTCATTGTCGCAGCAGTTCGTAAGTGGCATCTTCCATCAAGAAAGGATCACGTAGATGAAAGCAGATGTGTTCCTCTGGCTAAGGAAGTTACTCCTGGGATCAATCAGTTCAAGTAAATAGTACCCTTTCAAGCTTGTTAAGAGGAGTGAATATCTTCTATGAAAACCTAATTGCAATCCTTCATCCAGTGGGCCTAAAAATTATAGCAACTGATATCCATCCACTCCCATGGCCACGTCAAGTGGTGTTTAATCGTCATAACTAAAGAAACAAGCCACGTTGTACATTGGTGTGTGGAAGTACCTCCCGATTGTCCTACTTGCATAGGAAAAATCAAAATATTGAAAATGGGGCATTGATCAGCCTCTCTGTTTTTTTTTTCAAAAGAAAGGAAAATTTTATTAGAATCTAAAAACCACTGATTACAATTGGGAAGCCCCTAGCCTTAAAAAATACCAGGGCTCGCCTATCATAAATCCCAAAACAAAGTCCATCAACCCCAAAAATACTGGGGCATTGATCAGCCTCATTATATAGACATCAACATGAATCTAGGCCTACAAACTAATAAGAAATTCAAGGCTTGCAGGAAACAGAATACAAAGCGTTCCCAACTTCAAGAGGAAGGGGCCTATATATCGAGCAAGGAATGTTGCACCAAACACCCTCGAGTGCAAGGATAGCATAATGGATCAAAGTCATCCTAAATGACCCTCCAACTCCCTTTGAAAGAGGAATGTTGCACTTTATTCCCAGGATCGCTGGCACATTCTCACTCGAAGAAAGAACGAGAAAACCAATATAGCCATCAAAGCCAACAACTTTCAAATAAAAGCACTATGGAGAGAATAAATTTCTCTCCTCTCCTCCTAAGCCACAACTTCTTAACTTCAGAGGCTAGAGGGTGGGTCCCAAAAGAATGTGAAAAACTGGTAATGATATCACCAGCATGGTTAGAAAATTAAAGAAAAGATCCATGGCGCAACCATCTAGATCAGGCACTAAGCAGAAAGCGAGTAGCTCTTGCACTCCTCCTACACACCTTCTCCACCTCTGAAGAATTGAGTATTTAGGAGCTCATTTTTTGAAATATATGATAAGATTCTACCAACAAGGCTAAGGATATGTGCTAGCCGACTCTCATTACACACTGCACATAGACTTTTTTGCTGATGATAATGATACAAAATTCGGTTCGCATTCTCAACTACTTCTAATTACCAATTTTAAAATTGCAGATTCTTGGACAAGGCTGCCATTGTGGATGACTTAGATGCATCTTGTTGTCAAAATAGCTGGAGGTTCTGCACCCCAACACAAGTCGAAGAAACAAAACAGATCATGCGCCTTGTCCCCATCTGGCTTTGTTGCTTGATGCTTGCAGTTGTGTCAGCACAACCTCCCACATTTTTCATCAATCAATGTAGCACCATGATCAGGAAGATATCGTCCTCCTTTGAGGTGTCTCCTGCATCTGTGGTAGTTGCTAGAAGCCTAACTGCTGTTACACTCGTCCCCTCTGCCCTAACGATGCTCCAAAGGATTGGAATTGGGATGTTTCTCTCGGTGATTTCCATGGTCGTAGCAGCATTTGTAGAGATGAAAAGACTTGGAATTGTTAGAGAATACGTGCCCTTCGATCACCCAAATGCAACCGTTCCTATGAGCTTTTGGTGGTTGCTACCACAGTTAATTTATGGAATCTCATACGTGTTTTGGGTTGTGGGCTTGCAGGAATTTTTCTATGATCAGATTCCTGATGGGATGCAGAGCATGGGAGCTGCAGCTTATCTTAGCATCTTTGGCATCGGAAGCTTCCTCAGCAGTGTTATCATTTCGTTGATCCAAGCTATAAGACCGGAGTGGTTAACCAATGATCTTAATAGTTCGCATTTAGATTACTTCTACTGGCTTCTTGCAGGATTGAGTGTTTTGTGGTTAGGTTTCTATATTTGTGCAGCCAAACGCTTTGTTTACAGGCAAACCTATTATGGCCTTTCATAGCGTGCATTGGCTGGTTGGGTAAGGTTTGTTTTTCTGTTTAATTAATAATAACAATAATAATGAAATGACTCCCAAGCAAAATAAGAAATCTTCACATTCGAAATTTATCTTCGAAATGCCTCCTTTTCCTTTAGCCAGGTTCCTCTATATATAGAATAAGCTAATTTTATTATTTCTGCTCGTGGGGTACACCATGGGGTGTGTTTGATATCTTAACACCTCCAATACAGTCACCTCAACATGATTTTGGACGCCCAAAAAGTCTGGCCAATCCAACCATCATGTGATTTGCCACGTAGATTTGAAGCTTTCTTCATGGTTATCCATTGTTTTTATCGTGTTGCCAGGTTCTTTTTTCTTTTTTCTTTTAAAGAAAAGTGGGAACTGATTGTGTTGGTTCTGCATGAAATTTACAGCCTTTGGGCAGGCACCACAAATTCAGGCCTCGCCTATTGTATATCCTGTCTCAGCAACGTGTAAGATCTTGGAACACAAAGCCATCACAATAATTACAAAAGCTGTAGAAAAGAAGAAAACAGCAAGTCAAGACAGGACGACTCCCAACAAACAGATGGGCTGACCTGAAACCCAGCACCAACTCCAAGCAATCCCAGCACATAAACAGCTATTCAACATCCGAAAACCTTCACCAACCCTCACAGCACGAAGACTCCTGAGCCGCTGAATCTGACATTGCTTATGAGACCAGCGATCCATAAAGAGTCCACTGGACTAGGCCAGCAAACAAGGCCACGATGGTAGAAAGGGGAGAGCCAAGCAGGGGACCTGGCTCAACCACAACGGTAGAACCGGAAGACGACAACATCACTACAGGGGGCCCATCTCCCAACTGAAAGATGAGTCCGGATCCTCTGTTACCTAGTAAACAGGGATTCCCTGTTACCCTAATCCTCATTGGTCCACGTCACCACTCACTTAAAAAATAAAAAAATAAAAGAAAGCTCCGGACGCCAAATCATTATAAAAAAAAACAAAGGAAAAAAAAAAACATACCAGAAAAAGAAAACGGGGAGGGAGGGAAAAGAAAAGGAAGAAAAGGAAGAGAGTCTATCTCGTATCCCTCTCTCTGTCTCCTCTCACTCTCACTCTCCCTATCTATCTCTCTCAGATATTCTTTTCAAGGATTTAGGTTTTGATCTTCTTTTTTTTTTCTCTTCTTTCTTGAAGCTATTCGAGTGATATGCAGAGATTGGGTGAATCGCTCTTGTAAATTGCGGAAAAGACTCTCAACTCTACATCTATCAGTAAGATCCATGTGCTTTTACATTGGAGGGATAGTGAGCCATTCAATCTCTTGTTTTTCAAATCTAAAACCTCCAGATTGCATGTTTGGACATGGGTTAATAAATATGTATATAAGGTGTGAGGATTTGGCACATGCCCGCAAGCTATTCGACATTATGCCTGACAGGAACATTGTCTCTTTAACTGCATTTTTTTTTATTTCTATTTTTTAAATATAATCTTCCTACTTGCGATTAGGTTTTAAGAGGTCTTAGTTTGGATATATTCTATTAATGATCTCCCAGATAAGATAACATTTGATTAGTCCCCTGCAAATAGGGCCACTGCAGGTCTGTGATGAAATAATAAAATATATAGCAACTGTCCACGTTCAGTGAGAGGAAAAAGAAATCGGATACAATCTTCCAATCTGGGGTCTTGTGGGGCCTGTTAAACCAAATGTTCTAGATCACTGAGCCACAGGCCTCTCTTGTTCAAACTGAGGATACTATGCCTATCCTGAGTCTGGCGTTCCTGTAATCTCTCTATCCTCCAACATAGCAAAACACGCTGTCATTGCTTATCTTTTTTCTTTGCATCATTAGAGAAGCACTAATGATGTACTGACCTTGTTTTTTGGAATAAGTCATGTTGTCTTCCTTTTCCATGATACTGTGTACAGGGCAAGTACACACTTAAGATGAAGTTGTTGGGCGGGAACGGGAACCAAATGACTTGCATCACCTTCGATTTCTCAATTGGGTTCGGATCACCCATCAGCGAGGTTTAAGGTCGAGGCATGGATGGGGGACAGCTCTCGTCTACATCTCGTGTAAGTTTCGAATTTGTATCACTACGTGGATAGTTAATTTCACTCGAATATTGTGATCGTTCTAGCAGAACTCTGTATGTATGCTCATTCTCCTTTGGATTGTGAAAACACAAGCAAATGCTATATCCACCTACTTAGATGATATTACATTGTTCATATTTAGAAGTTATTGGGTTTGTTTGGATGCACTATCGTTTTGAATTGCAATTGTTAGTCTAATAAAGTGGGTTAAAAAAAAGTTCAAATCATGAACTTCTCTAGCATTTATATTTGGGGATCATTGCTCGAGATTTCAATTAGTAATTTGATGTGGGATGTGAAAGGAAATGCAACTACGAATTGAGGGCTACTTCCTGTTATGAATACTAGGAAACATCATTCATTTATGTTATTTCCTCATTTAACAAACTGTTCAGAATTCAATTTGCTCATGCATCCAAGCACAGCCTTTGTGTATGCTTTGGTGGTTTTTCGAACACATTGCGATGGGGATACTGTTGTCAGGACCATTTATAGTTCTGCTAAAGCCCACATGCATAGTGGCATATGCCAAAGAATGTGCGTATGTGGTACATCTGAGTTGTGAATGAGGTAGGCCCCACCATTGAGATGATCTAGGAGAAAAAATATAAATCTCTGTAGACCATTAGGGTACTTCATTGATGTGAACAGTGGGAAAATTCTTTTTAAAATAACTTATTGCCATCGTACATGTGTGGCTCACCTAACAAGATGAACGGCCTGACTTCTGCACCATTGGGTTATTTCTATACAATTATCTAGTGAATGGGATGCTTACTCGAATTGAGGTATTGCATTAAATTGCAACACTTTTGGCCAGGCATCATACAATTATCTACTGCTATTTTTGTCATTTGGGCTGCATTCATCTAACATCTCTAGTAGAGAAGAGGTACTTGAAAATTTTCAAACCATGGGAGATGTTTACAAATATTCCCTTTTATTACAGTAAATTAGCATTTCCACACCAAGAATCGAGGTTTGGACAAAATGAGGATCCTGTTTCCTATTATGTGGGCCTGGTGACCACTTACCACCATTTGGATGGACATGTAATCATATGCATTATTTAATAATTAATGCTCAATGTAAACATAAAAAATCAGGGTAATAAACATGTATGTTGAATCCACACCACTTGATTTTTTATTTTTTATTTTTCTAATTGCCTATTATTTACATACAAGTACCTTTTGGTCTAAGCCATGTTCACAGCGTATATTAGAATCTTTTGAAAAGCAGTAGCATTTAAACTTTTGAAGTCTATAATTCTGCATAACCGTCTACCTATATCTACCACACCCCTCTAATGAACACTAATTCTTCCTTAATCTAATTCTCATGTAAGTTAAGTAATGGATCATAAGATCTTAATTGTTGAAATTACCATTAAGTATGATAAAAATAATTTAACTGTTAAATAAAAGATCAATGGTTGAAAACACTCATACAACTATTTTAAATATTTTGAGTATTAGCACCAATAAAAACAACTTGATGAATGGCCTGATCTACCAGATTTTAACAAAAAGAGTGTCCCCATCTAACTATATACATTACTACCGCATTGGCATCATAGAGTCAACAATAACTGAGCCTTCTTTCCTGGTCATATTCAGCAGTAGTTGAGTCATGTTTTAGACCATGGTTAGACCCTACGCTAATGTAAGATTGGTAAGCCTCCAAGTGCAAAGTTTGCATGGTAACTCACCGACGTTACTTACAGGAAAGCTGGAAACGTACACGACATTTTTTTTTTATATAGTTTAATTGGACACATTTAAAATGTTGGTTATTGGTTGGATGCACTTGAATCGAGCTGATTTTAAGAAGCCTCTTGTCTTTCTTTCTTTCTTTTTATTTATCTAAAATTCTGTGTAGTGATGCTTTCAAGAGACTAGTAAAAGCACCAATAAGAATCTGTGGTGATCGACAGATCGAAAGAATTCATTCGTCTCCGACAGTTAAGTTCTTTAAAAAAAAAAAAAAAAATCTGCTCTGTATTTGATTTTCCTGATCTGTTATTTCATCTGCTTGTTTTGCTTTGATCCATCTCGTTTCATCTAGAAAAAATAGATTTTTTCCATTGTTTTGATGGATTCATGTGAATTTCACTTCGGTTAATTTTCACCATACAACTTGTTTTTGTATGTTATGTAACAAGGAACAGAAGGTTTGAGAGAATGTTAGCCTCGCATGACGTGTCTGACTCCCACCATCAGAAGGTATGCTGGTAGTAGGTCCCTGCCTTACAGGAGAGGTTGACTGTTTGAATTCCATCCTGCTCAACAATTTCATTGTATGTTCCTAAAACAGAAAAACATGTAATTCAGTAAACTAGTCCCTCAAGCTAACAGTTTCTGTATGTTTGGCTATAGCAATCTTCCTTGGTTATGGTTTCTCAAAGGCATCAGTCCTGTGGCGATATTGAAGAATGTAGCTCAAGTGACAAGATATTCTGACCAAAACCAGCAGCAATCTTCTAAGATACAGCAACACTCCTCAATATAAAATGCATCAATAAGAAGACAGGAGAGTAGTACATGGAAGGGCCCAAGGTTGAAAAGTACAAGGAGATGCTGATGAAGAAAACTCAAGATCAGGGCACCCAGTTTATTTCTTATGACCCAGTCAAAGGGGAGTGGAAGTTCAAGGTTGATCACTTCAGCCGGTATGAATTCTGCAAGATTGAGGATTCATGTGCATGCTTCATTTCAAATTGCAACTTATGTTTGTGTAGCATTTCAGATTGCAAGAAATAAGACCGTTTTTGCACACTGAAGTAGATAAAAGAGGCATGTTTGTCTTGCATTTGTTTATTTTATTTTTATTTTTTTGAAAAGGATTTTTTTCTTTATAGCTACGGGTTAACCATTTTCCTGAATAACTGACGATTTAGGGGCATTTAGCACAACCGCGGGTAAAGGTCCCTGACCGCTAGTAAAGGCTTTACCAATGCCACTTATACCGGTGGTTTTTTGGGCCTTTATAAAGGTCAATTTTCTTGTAGTGTAATGGAATGCCATTTACATATTAAAATTTCACTTTTGAGATGTGATAACGATCAAGAAAGTTGAAGTCATGCAAGTGACAAGTTTGGAGATTGTTGGAGGCTCTTCAATTGAGTCGTTGCTTACTTTTGATAATTTACAAACACAACATACTTGTATAACGAATATCATATCTCCAAGCTTAGGTGTTGAATTGCAATTTTAGTCATCTTGATTGTTAGGTTTGATACATCCTGCCTTAATTAGTATTCGACGGGTCGGGGCTGGTGCTGTTTTGGGATGTACAGTATCATACATAATCCAATTCAACATCCAAACATGACCTTTTATTCACCGACTGATATGACCTCTATTTAACTAAATTTTGTGACTTGAATCTATCTAGGTAACTATTACTTTTGCTTTATCACCTAAGTTTTTTTTTTTTTTTTGCTATTTCTTTTGAGGGTTTTAAATGAATGAAGATTGAAAACTGGAAATAGAAAAATAAACTATAATCTTCGCCAAAATAAACAATCATATCATATTTCTAAGTGAAATCACTTCACACTCACACAACCATATCATCTCCTCAAGTGTAACCTCATCATATAGTCTATCAATCGTATCACATTCTCAAGTGGATTCACCACACCAACTGTTAAACAACCATATCATATCCTCAAGTGCAACCTCATCACACAGTCCATAAAGTGTTTCACATTCTCAAGCGGAACCACATCACGCTATCACACAACAATATCATATGCATCCTCAAGTGCAATCTTATCCTATAGTCCATCAACTGTATCATATTCTCAAGTGAAATCACATCACACTATCGTCTCAACCATGTCATGCGCTCAAGTGCAACATAATCACATAGTCCATCAACCAAATCATATCCTCAAGTGTAACCACATCACATTATTATAAGACCATATCATATCCTCAGGTGCAAACTCATCACGCTGTTCATCAATCGTATCACATTCTCAAGTGGATATATACCTCATCACACTATCACACAACCATACCACATCCTTAAGTACAACTCCATCATGTTGTCCATCAACTGTATCACATTCTCAAGTGGACACATCACACTGACACAAGAGATGTGGTTTTTGACTGTGACATTATTTCAAAGGGAAACAACAATAGCTCACCTTGAAAAGCTAGAAAGTTGATTTTAGCTCAATCTATGGTTTGCATAAAGTGAATCTCATCATTGTGGAGTTTCTTTCGGTAGTGTTTATTTACTGTGTGAAATCAATTGCAGGACTTATCTACGTGCAAGGAAACATTGTCAACCCTTAAAGTCATGCAGGGGCAAGGAGGCTATCCACAACTAGAACTGGACATAGCTCACCTTGAAAAGGAAATTGAGTTATATTCACTGGAGAAGCTGTGTTATGAAGCTCAAATGATGGTATGGTAAATGAGAAGGCTCCATCTCCTTTTCAAATAGGTACTCTCTCTGTATATTTGATCACTTTAATGTTAATGCATTAATCTATTTATCTTATTCGAAAAGTGGTTGTGAACTGTGGACTGTGGTAAATGAGAAGGCTCCATCTCCTCCTTTTTTGTGTTGTTGTGAACTATGGACTTGCATTTGATCACTTTAATGTTAATGCATTAACATTGAAAAGGTGCTTTTTATATTCCATCCTTTACTTCTTTCAGAGTAGATTTGGAGAGTTCCTTTCTTTAATGGAAAGATTGGATTTTTGTAGCTGCTTTTAATCAACTCGAGTTCAAGTAACTTGAATAATTTCCTTTTCAATCCTAACCGGAAAAGAATATTGTTTTTTTTTTTTTTTCCTTTTACAATTTTTTTTAATTATTATTATTTTTGTAGCTGCTTCTTGAATTCCTAATGCTTTGTGTGAGTGGTTAGGGTATCCTAATCCAGAGTTTGCCAGGTCCCATACCCTCCACATCGATTTGTGCATGAAAGCGGCACTTTTATGCTTAGTCACAATTTTGGAAGTTTTCTAAAAAGAAAATAGTTCAAAATTGCGATTATTTAGAAGAAAATGCTGCTTTTGTTATGGAAGTTTGATGTGGAGGATATCAGAGATGGGAAGTCTTTTACTTAATCGATATGGAATCAGTTGGATACTGTGAAAATTGTATGGAGGCAGATTGTAAATCTTTTGGGTCTGTGTATCTTCTTTCAATATGCTTCAGTCCACTTGATCTATTTGATGATATAGATATACCAATGCAGAGAAAATCTTCTTTTCTTTTTTGGTAAATTGAAAATCATTACATACCCACTTTATCATTTATAATATCTGGACTGCAACATTTCAACATGCAGGGGGAACTTGGTGCAAATGCTATATTAGCTGTGTCAATTGCTGCTCATCAAATGCTATACCCAAAACTCATGTGGGGTATTACACCACATGAAACAATGTGGATTGAACGCCTAGTAGTGACAAAAGTTTCGTATCAGGATAATATTTGTTCCTATGGTTTATTTAAGCGATAATAATTCTATTTATTTGTCTGTTGTCCAGTCATGTAGGTCTACAAATGTGCATTCAGAATCAGTATTCCTCATTTTTAAAATCACTTTATTAGATGATGAATTATGAGATCCTTGACCGAGGGTGTGCACAATATACTTAGATTTTGAGGGGACTGCGGTAGTTTGGTATTTGTTATCTGTAGCATTGATGTTGGACAGTGATGGTCCTGCAGTCTATAGAAGTTTATTGATGTTCTTAGATATGAGAAGATAAATTGCTTCATTACATTTTTTGTGCAGGAAATTGCTTCACATCTGGGCTTTCCTGATGGTTCTGTAAGCCACCATGGTCTGGATGTTGATGTTAATAGTGTGTTATTAATGGCTGACATTGTTCTTTATGGTTCCTTTGAAGTACCCATCATTGCTCCTGACTTGGCTAGCATAAAAAGATATGTGAGTTTAGTGCCATTTAAACTCATCCTTGTTTCCTTTACATTTACATGACTGAAGTTCGCAATTTTTTATTTATATTTATTAAAAAACCCATCTTAATACAGGTTGTTAACAGGGTCCATGGTTTGATTTTTCAAGCACGTGAACCTGAGATGATAGTGTAGATTATAGGATTTTAGTATCGGACATGAAGCTGTCTAAATTTGCTCATGTTGTTGCTTACTCTGGAAAGTTACTTGCTAGGAACATACTAGCATCAGAGTTTATAACGGGCTACGCAGAGCTTTTAGAAAATGTTCTTCAGTTTCCATCAAATTCCATGCTCCCCAGGTCCATTTCTCAGCTTCAAAAATACAATTGGGAATGGAATTTGTTCAGGAAGAAATCATATGAGAGAAGCTACCCTTGTTCAAGCACTTGAATAACTGAGGCAGACTCTTAGTAGAACAGAGTAGCAGGTGTTTATTTGATCTTGATTCTTGGTCCGTAATTTCACTAAGTAACAAAAAATGATTCATTTGTTGGTTTGCTGTTGTAGGCAGTTTTTAGAGAGGACATGGTTCGAAGAGACATTGATGATCTTCAAAGATTGGGTGGTATGCAACAACAAAAAGATTAAAATTGTAGCAATTGCTTGTTTTTTGCTGATCTTATTTCTTTTTTATTTATTTATTTTTTTGCTGGTAAAAGTCTCCGTTATAGCGTTTGGTTGCATCATGATCATCATCACCATAACCTTGTCCCATCTATTTGATGTTGGCTTTCTGACAATTATCATGGTTGGTTGGCAAAAGTTTGACAACCAGCAAACCAGTGCCACCTGAGATTAGCACTTTTATGTGGACTGGGGACAAAAGTTTGACATCCAGCAAACCAATGCCACTTGACATCAAGCCTCCTTTAGCCCTATCCACATATTAGTTGGCATGTCGCTACTTTTTATCTATTTAGTAACTTTTAATATTTTCTACTTTCAAAGTCGCCAAATGAATATTGGCAAGAAATTAGAGCTGTTCAGGCAATGCATGAAGTGGCAACTAGCTAATTTCATTTTTTTGCTGACATTGTTGTAGGAGGCAGCCATGATACGATTGGATATGAGTGAATATATAGAGCGGCAAAGAAAGTAGTTGGCAAGATTAAAGTGGAAGGTTAGTTTTCAATGGTATAAACCGAATGTGGGTGCTAATTGATGAATTTTTAGGGATTCTATGCCCACTTTTTAGTCTTAAGCACAACCTGTGAAGTGATATGAGCTTAGCTATAGGAACTTTCTGCTCAAGATGCCACTCCTGCTTCCTTTCCCATTCGAAGTTGTGATGCTGCTACAATTTTCTTTTTTCTAAGAATTTCAACCATTGTGGTATTGGATGCTCCAGGCCTGGTCATATGGAGAACTTTGTCTTGGTTTTTAATTAATTGTGGGCTTTTCTATCATATTACTGTTCTTTTTAGAGAATGTGCAAATGAAGTGGTGAGCTTTCACAATTGCTTCAGTTATTTTCTCTAGGAATGCAACTATAGAAGGATTTAACTCTTGGAATTACTTGAAGATGCTCATACCAGACATGGACTGCTGGTCTATGATGGTATGATGCATATAGGCTTCTTCTCTTTTCTTTTGTAGGTTATTAAAAAGAAAAAAATGTCATTCTTGTTACTTCTGATCAACCACTGGAGGTTATAAAAAGTGTCTCAAAATTTCAAGCCTTCATTGTATTATAAATTAGAGGTACAATTGATCTACAGTGGAATGATGGCCGCACACACATTGATGAAAAGATGGCCATTTATATTAATTTTCTTTTTTGGACGATTATTAGAGTAAATTGGTGTAGAGTGAGAGTCCTTAACATAATTTCTTTTTGCAAGAAGTGTATGCTCAAAGTAATATAAAATCTTGAGAACTCATTGATCTACTTGCAGCTCAACCAAGTCCTTTCAATTGGCCTAGCCTCTTGAGTCCAAAATTGACCTATTACATTACCAACCTAGCAAATTTCTTTTGACAGTTCACTTGGACTGCAAAATCAAAATACCAGTTTTCTGAATTGACTTCCAAAAATATTGAATTAGAATTATAAGCTAGCACATAATTGGATGCATCTCATGCTTGTCTACTCTCATCGTTCAAATCTGAAATTGCTTGGCACGATGCAAACTATGCCTAGATATTGGAATACCTTCGAGATGAGTATGAGCCTGCGCAACATTTCGGAAGCCTCGATTTCAAATTGAAATTTGTAGACGTATAGTCCTTCTTGCTATTGTTGTTTCCCTTTGAAATAATGTCTTATAGAGTTCAATGTTCGTGAAGAAAGTTTGCAATTGGTTTAAAACTCACTGATTGAGCTAAAATCAGCTTTCTGGCTTTGCTGTGAGAATGTGATACGGTTGATGGACAACACGATAGAGTCATACTTAAGGATGTGGTATGGTAGTATGATAGTGTGATGAGGTATATATCTACTTGAGAATGTGATATAATTGATGGACAACGTGATGAGTTTGCATCTGAGGATATGATATGATTGTATGACAATGTGATGTGGTTACACTTGAGGATATGATATGGTTGATGGATTATATGATTACGTTGCACTTGAGCGCACTCTCACTGGCGGCCCCAACGAAACGCCAGTGTAGATATAAAATGTGCGGTGTTTTTAAGTGATGAGCTGACCAGCCTGATTTTAGGCTAGAGCAACTGTGCAATTGGACGCACCTCATGATAGCTTGTTCTTGCACCTGATGTCAACATTACGGAGTTCATAAGCTTGGGGTATTTCATCTATTTTCCTGTTATTTCTGTGGTGGGATGAGGCTAGGATGATCATGATGGTGATGTAAATAAATAAAGAAAAAGAAATTCAAACAAAGATTAGTGACTGACCAGGGAGTATTGGTGTGAAAATGGAAAATGGTTGTTAAGCTATTAGTGGCTCTTACTTTTTTGGTTGGAGAGCATTCTGATTACAGTATATCTGCATCCAACATGACTGTTCATTTTCTGATACATATGTATCCCACCTTATATTTGATCACTTTGTTCTTTTTTCTTTTTTTCTTTGGGTGAAATTGGGCAAGTTTGAGTTGAAGCTTATTGAGTTTGGAGTGTGTGGGAGAAATGTCGAACAAGGCTACTGTGTTGAAATGCATTGAATCAATTGAAAATGCTGCTTAGTTCTCTATGATCATTACTTGGGTGTCACCTTGAGTCACTCTATGATCATTCCACCAATCCAAACAGCTATGTAATTCAATCACCACCCTATATGGCCTCATGGAAGCAACAAGCACACGACATCGATAAGCTGTAAAAGAATTTAGAAACAAACCTGAAAACTAACCCTGAAGCTTGAATCTAAGCAATTGATTATATATATAATTGCAAATGAAAATCTCTGATTATATATATTCTCAAGTAGAACCACTTCACACTATCACACAACTACATCATATCCTTAAGGGTAACCTCATCGGTTAGTCCGTCAAATGTATTCTTTACTTTCAGGGAAGAGACTAAAGATATACAATCACAATTGCGAAGGGGAAAGTAGTATTCTCAAGTAGAACCACTTCGTACTATACATTTATGGTCTTCTTTCTTCTACCCTTTTTTTTTTTTCTCCTTTTTTTTTTTTTTTTTTTTCTTTCTTTCCTTTTTTTTTTGTTCTTAATCTATAGATGGGAAATGTTGCAGCCATTGCAGCTGCATTTTTGTTACAAAGATGTCAGTGTTTAATCATGCTGAGATGTGTTACAGGCCCTTCGTAAATAGCCTTTGACAATTTATGGTGATGGAAAACAAACATGAAGCTTTCAATATTTTTCCAATATGGTACTTTACTCTTTCTTTTAAGACTTTATGATTGAAAATGTGTTGTGGGCTCACCGTCTTTCCCGAAAATGGCATACCTTGCTCAGTTCCAACTACTGTGATAGAATACCTTTCTTCAATCCCGTGGTTAATGAGTAGTTGTATGTCTAGCCATTACTGATTAATGTCAAATATAATCTTTATTTTTAATGATGGAAGTTTGCATAATTCATAGGCACACTTTGATTTTATTCTTTTATTTTTGTCATTTTGGTCATTTCTTTATCGAGCCTTTAGAGAGCAGCATGAAAAACCTTGGTAATTTTATCCAACTGAATTTTTTGTTGCATATCTCAAAACATTCATGTATGCACCATAGTTTTGTTGTTGCATATTGTTAAATGAAGATGCTTTCTTGATCATTGATTTGTTTTTTCAATATGGTTATCACTTATGATTGCATTTGGATGTGCCCCAAATTGCTAGGTGGAACTTTCAGCAGGACATATCAAATTCCTTTCTAATAACAAGGACCACAATGCGCAGTTGTTCTTTAATGCATTTATTTCTTTGTGATGTTTGTTAGGGGCTTGTTTAAAAGCAATTTAATGATGCATCAACTAAATTTTGCAAGTTTCAAGAACTCTTGGTTTCTCTATAAAATAAGAAGGTAAGTCATTCAGTGGTGAGGATCCATGTGATTTCTTACTTTACTTGTTCTTGGATGCTTGAATATGACTGTAATCTCTTATGAAAGAGCATAACCACTTTATCTTTCATTATATTTTATTCTTACATTGTTAGTTCATTGATAAGACCTCTTGAAAAGATAACACTATTCCATTTCCCTTTTAAGAGGTAAGTTGTTTGCAAGTAAATAGATTGTGCATTTGGCTAGCTTGTAAAGTGTTTACAGCAGATAAAGAATTTCATACAGTTGGGAATAACTTGGATGATCTGATTCATGAAAGTTGTTGTGCATGCTTCTTTTATTTTTGAATTCGAAATTTTTAGACGAGTTGATCTATCAGAGCATGCACTAGCAATGGTAAGCCATTATTATTATTATATTTTTTAAAAATAAAATCTAGCTACAGCTAATAGCCGTAGCCTTAGATCTAAACACCGTAGCCATAGTTATTTAGCTACGGTTTTTATCCGTATCCTTTATCCCTTTTCTGATAGTGATTACTTTTGCTTTATCATCTAAGATTATTATTATTATTTTTTTTTTTACTTTTCGCTATTATTATTTTTTTTGTTATTTCTTTTGAGCGTTTTAAACGAATGAAGTTTGAAAATTGGAAATAGAAATAAAATCCTATAATCTTCACCAAAATAAACAACCATATCACATTTCTAAGTGAAATCACTTCACACTAACACAACTATATCATATCCTTAAGTGTAACCTCATTATATAGTCTATCAATTGTATCACATTTTTAAGTGGATCCACCACACTAACTGTTAAACAACCATATCATATCCTCAAGTGCAACCTCATCATACAGTCCATAAAGTGTTTCACATTCTCAAGTGGAACCACATTAGACTATCACACAACCATATCATACGCATCCTTAAGTGTAACCTCATCATATAGTCCATCAACTGTATCATAATCTCAAGTGGAATCACATCACACTATCGTCTCAATCATATCATGTGCTCAAGTGCAACCTAATCACATAGTCCATCAACCATATCATATCCTCAAGTGTAACCACATCACATTATCATACAACCATATCATATCCTCAGGTGCAAACTCATCACGCTGTCCATCATCATATCACATTCTCAAGTGGATATATACCTCATCACACTATGACACTACCATACTATATCCTTAAGTACAACTCCATCACATTGTCTATCAACTGTATCACATTCTCAAGTGGACACATCACATCACACAACCACATATCATATCCTTAAGTGTAACCTCATCGTATAGTCTTTCAATTTCTTTTATTCTCAAGTGTAACTTCATCACATTGTCGCACTACAATATCATATCCTCAAGCATAACATCATCACATAGTCCATTAATTATATCATATTTTCAAGTGTAACATGATCACACTGTCACACAACTTTGGATTATCCAACGTCATGACATAGTCCATCAACCATATCACATTCCCAGGTGGAGATCATTTATTACACTACACAATCATATTATATTCTCAAGCGCAAATAGCCCATCAACCGTATCACATTCTTCAATCTGGAACCACTTCACACTGTCACATAATCATATCATATGCATATGTGCAACCTAATCACATGGTATATCAACTATATCATATTCTCAAATGTAACCACATCATACTATCACACAACCATGTCATATCCTCCACTGCAACCTCATCATATAGTACGATAACCATATCACATTCTCAAGTGGAACCATATCACACTGTCACACAACCATATCATATCCTAAAGCACAACCTCATCATATAGTCTATCAACCATATCATATTCTCAAGTAGAACAACTTCACACTATCACACAACCACATCACATCCTTAAGGGTAACCTCATCACTTAGTTCATCAACTGTATCACATTCTCAAGTGTAACCCCATCATACTGGGACAATATTATATCAACGCCTTAAATATAATCTCATCACATAGTCCACCAACCGTATCACTTCCACAGATGCATGCACCTATTCTGATATAGATTGTACTCTCTTACATGGTGTCTACCACTTCTTTCATTTATATTTGAAAAATTTCCAACCCTATAAAAAAAGACAAAAAATTATTTATCTTACCTGCATTGGGACGCCTTCTAATAATCTAAGTCATTCCATTATATAAAAATGTTAAATCGTACCTTTTTTTTATAAAGTGGGATATACCATCTATAAAAATCCAAACATGTAAGGAAAAAAATGTACAAATATTCAGGTGGGCACTACAAACAAAAAGTTCCTCTCCAATCATATAGCCCAGACACAGGCATATAAGAAATGACCCATCGTATCAAGTAGATATACTTCCCAATAAAAGAGCTACCTAACAAGTTCTGTTGGGTTTGATCATGAGGTATGTGTTATATCCAAACCGTCCATCCATTTGGCGAGCTCGTCTTCAGGCTTAAGATGAAAAGTAAGACAGATCTAACTATCAGTGGATCACACTGCAAAAAGCAGTGGGGGATAAACGTCTACCATTAAAACCCTTTTTAGGGTCACAAAAGTTTTAGATCAATGTGAAATTTGTTTTTCCTCTTCATTCAGGTCTTTGTGACCTTATGAACAGATTGGATGGAGAGTGATGAGGTTACACTTGAGAATGAAAGAAATAGAAGGACTATGTGATGAGGTTACACTTGAGGATATGATATGTGGTTGTGTGAGTGTGATGTGTCCACTTAGGAATGTGATATGGTTGATGGACAATGTGATGGAGTTGCACTTGAGAATGTGGTATGGTACTGTGATAGTGTGATGGGGTATATATCCACTTGAGAATGTGATACGATTGATGGACAGCGTGATGAGTTTGCACTTGAGGATATGATATGGTTGTATGATAATGTGATGTGGTTACACTTGATGATATGATATGGTTGATGGACTATGTGAT
Organism: Magnolia sinica; assembly: GCF_029962835.1. Classification (NCBI taxonomy): domain Eukaryota; kingdom Viridiplantae; phylum Streptophyta; class Magnoliopsida; order Magnoliales; family Magnoliaceae; genus Magnolia; species Magnolia sinica. The sequence continues at coordinate 119,733,434 of NC_080574.1, read as the reverse complement.
TAGGTTGCACGTGAGCACATGATATGGTTAAGACGATAGTGTGATGTGATTCCACTTGGGATTATGATACAGTTAATGGACTATATGATGAGTTTGCACTTGAGGATGCATATGATATAGTTGTGCGATAATGTGATGTGGTTCCGCTTGAGAATGTGAAACACTTTATGGATTGTGTGATGAGGTTGCACTTGAAGATATAATATGGTTGTGTGACAGTATGGTGTGGTGAATCAACTTGAAAATGTGATACAGTTGATCGACTATATGATGAGATTGCATTTGAGGATATGATATGGTTGTGTGAGTGTAGAGTGATTTCACTGTGGTTACTAAACAATAAAGTTCATTCCATAATTTTTCAAAAACTTGTACCTTACTGTGGTTACTTGCATCTTCAACTACCAGGATGGACCCGACTATTTAGCTTAGCATCTTCAACTACCAGGATGGACCAGACTATTTAGCTTACCATTTTGCTAAGAACCATTCCATACTAGCATCTTAACAAACATTAGCCTCAACCTGCATCAATTACAATTCAACACCTAAGCTTGGAGATGTGATATTTATTATACAAGTATGTTGTGTTTGTAAATCATCAAAAGTAAGCACCGACTCAATTGAAGAGCCTCAAGAGGCTTCAACCATATCCAAACTTGTCACTTGCATGACTTCAACTTTTTTTATCGTTATCACATCTCGAAAGTGAAATTTTAATATGTAAACGGTATTCCATTGCATCCATAAGTGGAATTTCAATATGTAATTTTATCATTTTTCAAAATTACTGTACATGAATTCTTGAAGACCCACAAAAAAGAAACATGCCTCACCTATCGTATAATGCACTTAAACAACACAAAATGTACATCAATTCAAGTGGGCCAAAAAAAGAAAAAGAAATGGGGTTCACCTTTCTCGCGTATTGTATAATGCACCTAAAAAGCACAAAATGTACATGAACTAGGACAAGCCCCACAAAAAAAGACCCCACTTATCGTATAAGGTACATATATAATACAAAATGTATATTTGTTATAATACACACACACACACACATAGCCATTCTGAGTTCTTTAAACATGCCAAAATCTGAGCATCTTTCGACTTGAACAATAATCCTTGGCACAATTGTTAACTCCCAAAAAAGCACCTGTAGAAAATATGTTAGCTTTGTCCTTCGTAAAAACTAATATTGATGGAAGGCATTTTCGGTCATGCATATTGCCTTTTGTCTATTCATTAAATTGCAGAAGTCAAGACTAGTAATTCCTGTAATTCAGACCTAATCATGACCCGTAATAGTCGTAAAATGGGCATGTAACGAGAATTTGTAGGTTCCTCAAAGGAAAGATCCATCAAACTTGAGCTCAGTCATAGCCCATCATTAGCTAGCCCTCAAAATCAATATTAACACTACAAGAACAATAGGCTTTACCGGCGGCCAAAACCGCCCCTAAAAGTCCCAAAAACTGCCGATATAAGAATTACCGGCAGTCAGACACGTGCCGGTAAAGGGGGGCGTACCGGCGGTCGCACCTTTTTACCGGCATTTTTTATGGCCGCCACTAATATAGGTGCTTTTACCCGCGCTTATTATCCTTTACTGGCGCTTCTGGTGACTGCCGATAGAAGCTTTAAAAGGGCCGGTAAAAACTGTACGAAGCGCCAGTTAAAATCTATGAGAAACGCCGGTTAAAAGGTGTGATAAACGCCTGTAAATCATTTACAATGTAAAAGAAAACAAAAGAAACAATTAAAAATTCTGCTAGGCTGAATCTTCTAGATCAGAAGACCTTTACGAGCTTAAATTAGCATTCAAACACAACCTATAAATCATTTACAACCAGCCCCATTTACAGGCAACCTAAGAATGAAAGGTTATATAATGGACAAAAAATTTATAGATGCACCCCAAAAAATATTTCCTGGGAGGAAAAAAAAAGCAACAGATTTCAGTGATGCCCGAGGCGAGACTTCTCGAATGCACCCCAAGAACCAGAACCCATGCCATATAGAGGACCTTTGTCAGCAGCACCCTGCCATGCGTAGAGGTCAGCTAATAAAATATTATGTACACTCATAATCTGAGTTACACTATCTAAAATTAAATTTTCAGCCATAAATATTTCCTCCAAAAACAGTCATACCGAATGAAGTCCATATGAAGCAGCAAAGCCCCCCTCTGGGCTACCACGTTTCACCCCAAATGCTCCACCTTCAGTCACCAATGCAGAGACAAAAGTTTACAAAACAAAATAAAATAACCAAAAAACAAATTTGAAATAAAACAAAAGGAACCAATAACTATCTGTAACTAGCAGATGGAGGAGAATAGCTATGGATTTTTTTTTTTTATAAATATGTGGACAGATTTTTCTTCCCTTTTTCTTTAAGGATAAAACTGCATCATAAGAATCATAGCATGCAACTCAAGAACCTGTCTTCATCCCACTGTCACCATATGCAATTTCAGCCCGATCACTAAAAATGCATCATAAGCATCATAGCATGCAACTCAAGATCCTTGCTCTTGCTCGGGTGGTAGACTCCAGGGAGTTTCAACACCTGGTCAAGGGTTCGAGTATCCATAGGTGGTGAAAGCCTACTATGGCATGAGTGTGTGGGGTTGTGTGTCGTGTGTAAAAAATAAATAAATAAATAAATAAAAATCTCAAGAACCTGCCTTCATCCCACTGTTACACAAGCGACATTTTTTATGACATTGCTTAGACTCTCTATCCATGAATTCAACTTCCAACAGGTGGGTACTACACACCAAACGCCGCTGATTTTACATGTACACTGGTGGTTTGTTATGGCCGCCTGTGATAGTGTGCCGCTGATATGTAGGTTTCTTGTAGTGTAAACATGAAACCCATTCATAATGATATCTATAAAAAGGCAATTGAAAACTCAGCTTGTAGCAATTGCACCAGCCTGTCCCCAGTCCACACAAAAGTGCTGATCTCATGTAGCACTGGTTTGCTTGTTGTCAAACTTTTGACCACCAACCATGATAATTGTCAGAAAGCCAACATCAAACAGATGGGACAAGGTTATAGTGATGATGATCATGATTCATGCATGAGAACCATGTAAGTCAATAATTTGATTGCCCACATATTTAAAAAGTATAATAAAGTAGAGAACTGCTCCAATGCTCACCTAGTAGCATCAGGTAATTAATTACAGTTGGATGTAAACTATCCATTAAGTACAGAACACATTAAAGATTTACTGTGAAAAAATCAGATCGATCTGCAGAAAGTCCCTAAACACATTCAATTGTTCTTACGAAAGTAAATGTAGGAATGATCACTCTTAATCAGTCCATTTATTTGGTGAGACCCAAAGAGCCAGTGAGAAAACCGCATGGATTGGACAATACCTTGAAACATTACTAAGAATTATAAAAAATTAAAAATTAAAAAAAAAAAACCTTGCATGATGCACCTGACCTGCACCAACAAGGAAAAAAGAAGAAGAAAGTTTTTGCAGTGTCCATATGCTTACACTATATATATAAGGTTGCTGTTAAACAAGAAAAGGCCAATATAGAAATAAATATGCTAGCTCTACATACTCCCTCTGCACATGCAATTTCTATGGCACATGTATCAACCATGGGATAATTGATGATTTATTCAAACTGTGTTGTTTGTAGTCAAACAAGGGCCAGTTTGGATGTTCTTCAAAATCAGTACAGCAGAATTTAAATGAAATTATCTGGCAGAAGCTAATATCCTGATTAAATTAATAACGAGTTCCACATGTACCATAATTTATAGTGTCACTGTTTCTGAAAATAAGTTATCTCAAGAAAGAAACTAAACCAAATTTTATGCAGGGCAAACACACCTTATCAAGGTGAATGTGGCCAACAAGGCCTGCATCTCCTTCTGAACTTTCGGGTATTTGTCGATGCCTTTGGTATCTAAAAATAGCCATAATCCATGTGTAAGATGTAAAGAGTATTTAAGTCATTATGCAAAATACAAAGGAGACCCAAACATGCCTTTTAGATGAATAGAAAGGAGGGCACCACGACCTCTAGTTTCTGCACCAACTCTTTGGCGTTTGGTGTGGACACGATTATGTGGTGCTGATTGGGCTTGATGAATCCATCGTCCACAGCTTTTTGATGAAAGTAAGAAGAGAGTTGTAGTAACTGTCCACATTAAGAAGACCCACCTACGCATACATCCAAATATCCCATCTTTATGACACAAGAACTTCTATGTTGTGTGTATGTGATTTTCTGTTAGTAGAGATTGCTTACAGTTTGAGTCTAAATACATTGAGCATGACAAAAGGAATAACAAATCTCGACAGGATAAATGGTGCTAATTCAAGGTAATTACGAACCATCAACTAAAAGATGATTTTTTTAGAAATTGAAACGGTAACTGTAAAAATGACAAAATGATAAAGAAAGTAAGAAAAGAATTCACATTTAGATGCAAATGGAAAAACAGAATATCTTTGACAAAAAACATTATAACATGGATTAATTGATGACTGATTAAACCACATATATGTTATTCCTCAAAAAGAAAGTGACAGTATAAACGGGCTTCTTCCAAGTTCAACCTTGCAGCAGATGATGAAATCTTAGCCTTGTCAAGATAGGATTAGGTGCAGTAACTGACCTTGAAATGTGGAGGGAAACAGCGCATCAGCTTAACTCGCAGACACAGTCCAATAACTGTTGCCATGCTATAATGCTGGATGGTTGAAGTGAAGGTAATCCTAATTGTTCAAGTAGGGAATTAGTGCGAGTGGTAGACTCTCAGGAGTTTCAACACCCGATCAAGGGTTCGAGTATCCATAGGTGGTGAAATTCCACTAGTGTGAGTCTTGTGGGGGTGTGTGTGCGTGAGTAAAATTTTTTTAAAAAAGTAGGGAATTAGTATCGTAGTTTTGAAAAATACAATAATCATAACTGGAAACTGTCAATAAATCCATATCAAGTAAATATGAAACATGGAGTAAAAACAATTCAATGACAAAGAGAACTGCAAAGCAGCACATATCCAAATTTTTTGGTGGCACATATTAGAAAACAATGTTACTGATCTTGTGAAGGCATGCACGATGCATTTGGATGCCCAAGTGAGCTGAATTGTGAACAATCAGTTTAATCAAGAGGTTATGACTGATGGGATTTGTTGTTTTTTTGAATCTGTTACACCTGATAGTCATCTTATCCAAATTCAAAATAATAATAATAATAATAATAAATAAATAAATAAATAATCTTTCAATGCCATATATAACCATCAGATTGTAAAAAAACATAGAATTCATGTTCATGACACCAGTTTGATGCCTAGTACTTTTGTGTATATGTCCATATCAAAAATTCTAATTAAAAAGTACCCTTGCTTCAGTCATTTGAAAAACAAAAAAAGGCATTGATATTGCTAGAGACAACAACAACAACAACAATAAAAGCCTAATTCTGTACATACGAAAGAAAATGCCATAAATCTTGCCTGATTCTGAAGTCAGTTCAGTTCCTCATTTAGTTCGGAAATCTCTACCTGCCAATTAATATAATTATCGATAAACAATTTAGCACCTTCAATCTCCACAACTAAATATGCATAAGTCATTGGTGAATGCGGAACATCATTTCCTCTCTGCAAAATCAGAATGTGGTACAAATTGAGTAAGAGAGTGAAGGATTTAAAAGGATACAGACAAGAAAAGACCATCAAAATATTGACTATTTAAAATTATCCACTAAAAGCTACATACAAGGAAACCTTAATATTCAAATCGATTCATGAGCAATAGATTCATGTTTCAATACAAAAATTTGAAAAAAGGTAAAAGCAAAGAAAGCAAAAGATCTTTATCTTTTTTCTTTCTTGCCTTTTGGTACTATGGGTTTTGGTCAACACATGCATGTACAAGGCAACTCATGTGCATGCTGGACATCTGCCAGCGTGGCAAATTGTTACTTATGGAGAGCAGCACATGGCTTCTCCACACCTCTAAATCTAGATGTAGGTTGACTCTAACAAGTACTTTGAGCCAATCTGAGTGTCCAACATTGGTCCGATCGGACAGCTTCTAGCATCCAATCTTTGGACAAGTCAGAGCTAATTCTCACAAGGGATGGAACCATCTAGATAGTTAATGGACAAGTCAAGCCTTTCGAGATTAAACAGAGAATTGATTTTCAAACATATGAAGAACAGTGAGCATGGACAAGTTTCCTAAAGAGGAAGGGATAGAACCTATTAGAAGGTTAGCGGACAAGTCAAGCTCATTGAGATTAACCAGATTCCCTATTTCTGGTGGAATTGAACCAGAAACTTGGGTGCCGTACAGATACAAAAATACAAGGTTGCTCAAATTACCTAAACCAGTCAGATTCGACCTGGTTTCTTTAAAGTTACATGTGAGGAATGATAATGCACTTGAAAACACTGGCATATGCAAGCAGTAAATCACCAGAATCATATATGCTTCTATTGGTAATCAGGAGAATTAGACAAAGCCTGTTCTTGCAAGCTAATCAACAGGATTTCCTTGTAAGGAACTTAAAGTCATACTAACTATTACGCTAGGAATCAAAGATAATTAATCGCCATATAATTAATGAAGTCATCTTATACAGAAAACAGAATTTCAATGAAGGAATCCTTACTGAACCCATATCTTTTTTTTCTCCTTCAAAATCACAAATATTAAAATTATCCTGGGTCTTACTGAATTTTATTCACCAAAGAGAAGAGGCATACCAATTTCTATGTGTGGTTTACTTGGGATGCTATTGATCCCTCCTGGATGCAGCTCCATAATTCCTACCAAAAGCATGAAATTGTTAAAGGAAAGCTGCAACATGGAATACTTGTTGCTGATGGATCTTAAGAAGTCTCAATCTCTTTAGACCATAGTTATTAGGAGGATATATTTTTTAGATGTAATAAAGATCAGAAAGTCTAGGAAGGTAATTTTGAGATGTAACAAAGACCGTAGTTCTTTTTCTTTTTTTGGCCCACTTGAATTGATGTACATTTTGTGTTGTTTAAGTGCATTATACGATAGATGAGGCATGTTTCTTTTTTATGGGTCTTCAAGAATTCATGTACAGTAATTTTGAAAAATGATGAAATTACATATTGAAAGTCCACTTATGGATGCAATGGAATACCATTTACATATTAAAATTTCATTTTTGAGATGTGATAATGATAAAGGAAGTTGAAGTCATGCAAGTGACAAGTTTGGAGATTGTTGAAGCCTCTTGAGGCTCTTTAATTGAGTCGGTGCTTACTTTTGATGATTTACAAACACAACATACTTGTATAATGAATATCATATCTCCAAGCTTAGGTGTTGAATTGTAATTGATGAAGGTTGAGGCTAATGTTTGTTAAGATGCTAGTATGGAATGGTTCTTAGCAAAATGGTAAGCTAAATAGTCTGGTCCATCCTGGTAGTTGAAGATGCTAAGCTAAATAGTCGGGTCCATCCTGGTCGTTGAAGATGCAAGTAACCACAATAAGGTACAAGTTTTTTGAAAAATTATGGAATGAACTTTATTGTTTAGTAACCACAGTGAAATTACTCCACACTCACACAACCATATCATATCCTCAAATGCAACCTCATCATATAGTCTATCAACTGTATCACATTCTCAAGTGGATCCACCACACCATACTGTCACACAACCATATCATATCCTCAAGTACAACCTCATCACACACAGTCTATAAAGTGTTTCACATTATCAAGCGGAACCACATCACACTATCACACAACCATATCATATGCATCCTCAAGTGCAACCTCATCATATAGTTCATCAATTGTATCATATTCTCAAGTGGAATCACATCACACTATCGTCTCAACCATGTCATGCGCTCAAGTGCAACCTAATCACAGTCCATCAATCATATCATATCCTCAACTATAACCACATCACATTATCATACAACCATATCATATCCTCAAGTGCAAACTCATCACGCTATCCATCAATCGTATCACATTCTCAAGTGGATATATACCCCATCACACTATCACACTACCATACCTCATCCTCAAGTGCAACTCCATCACATTGTCCATCAACCATATCACATTCCTAAGTGGACACATCACACTCACACAACCACATATCATATCCTCAAGTGTAACCTCATCATATAGTCCTTCTATTTCTTTCATTCTCAAGTGTAACCTCATCATATAGTCCTTCTATTTCTTTCATTCTCAAGTGTAACCTCATCACTCTCCATCCAATCTGCTCATGAGGTCACAAAGACCTGAATGAAGAGGAAAAACAAATTTCATATTGATCCAAAACTTCTGTGACCCTAAAAAGGGTTTCAATGGTAGACGTTCAATCCCCCACTGCTTTTTGCAGTGTGATCCACTTGATAGTTAGATCTGTCTTACTTTTCATCTCAAGCCTTAAGACGATCTCACCAAATGGATGGACGGTTTGGATATAACACATACCTCATGATCAAACCCACAGAACTTGTTAGGTAGCTCTTTTATTGGGAAGTATATCTACTTGATACGATGGGTCATTTCTTATATGCCTGTGTCTGGGCTATATAATAGGTGAAGAACTTTTTGTTTGTAGTGCCCACCTGAATATTTGTATAGTTTTTTCCTTACATGTTTGGATTTTTATAGATGGTGTACTCCCACTTTACAAAAAAAAAAAAGCTACGATTTAAGATGTTTGTACAATGGAATGACTTGGATTATTAGAAGGCGTTCTAATGCAGGTAAGATAAATAATTTTTTATGTTTTTTTATAGGGTTGAAAATTTTCCAAATATAAATGAAAGAAGTGGTAGACACCATGTAAGAGAGTACAATCTATATCAGAATAAGTACATGCATCTGTGGAAGTGATACGGTTGATGGACTATGTGATGAGATTATATTTAAGGCGTTGATATAATATTGTTGGGCTACACTTGAGAATGTGATACAGTTGACGGACTAAGTGATGAGGTTACCCTTAAGGATATGACGTGGTTGTGTGATAGTATGAAGTAGTTCTACTTAAGAATATGATATAGTTGATAGACTATATGATGAGGTTGTGCTTGAGGATATGATATGGTTGTGTGACAGTGTGATATGGTTCCACTTGAGAATGTGATATGGTTATCGTACTATGTGATGAGGTTGCACTAGAGGATATGATATGGTTGTGTGATAGCATGATGTGGTTACATTTGAGAATATGATATAGTTGATATACCATGTGATTAGGTTGCACATATGCATATGATATGATTATATAACAGTGTGAAGTAGTTCCAGATTGAAGAATGTGATACGGTTGATGGACTATTTGTGCTTGAGAATATAATATGATTATGTAGTGTGATAAATGATCTCCACTTGGGAATGTGATATGGTTGATGGACTATGTTATGACGTTGGATAATCCAAAGTTGTGTGACAGTATGATCATGTTACACTTGAAAATATGATATAATTGATGGACTATGTGATGAGGTTACGCTCGAGGATATGATATTATAGTGCGACTATGTGATGAAGTTACACTTAAGAATAAAAGAAATTGAAGGACTATGGGATGAGGTTACACTTGAGGATATGATAAGTGGTTGTGTGAGTGTAATGTCTCCACTTGAGATGTGATACATTTGATGGACAACATGATGGAGTTGTATTTAAGGATGTAGTATGGTAGTGTGATAGTGTGATGAGGTATGCATCCACTTGAGAATGTGATACGATTGATGGACAACGTGATGAGTTTGCACCTGAGGATATGATATGGTTGTATGATAATGTGATGTGGTTACACTTGAGGATATGATATGGTTGATGGACTATGTGATTAGGTTGCACTTGAGCGCATGACATGGTTGAGATGATAATGTGATGTGATTCCACTTGAGATTATGATACAGTTGATGGACTATATGATGAGGATACACTTAAGGATGTATATGATATGGTTGTGTAATAGTGTGATGTGGTTCCACTTGAGAATGTGAAACACTTTATAGACTATATGATGAGGTTGCACTTGAGGATATGATATGGTTGTTTAACAGTTGGTGTGGTGGATCCACTTGAAAATGTGATACAATTAATACACTATATGATGAGGTTACACTTGAGGATATGATATGGTTGTGTGAGTGTGAAGTGATTTCACTTAGAAATGTGATATGGTTGTTTATTTTAGCGAAGATTATAGGATTTTATATCTATTTCCAGTTTTCAATATTCATTTGTTTAAAACCCTCAAAAGAAATAACAAAAAATAATAATAATAGCGAAAAGTAAAATTTTTAATAATAATAATGATCTAAGGTGATAAAGCAAAAGTAATTCCTATCAGAAAAGGGATAAAAGCTACGGATAAAAACCGTAGCTAAATAACTATGGCTACGGTGTTTAGATCTAAGGCTACGGCTATTATCCATAGCTAGCTTTTATTTTTTTTAAAAAAACAATAAATAAATAATGGCTTACCATTGCTAGTGCATGCCCTGATAGATCAACTCATCTAAAAATTTCGAATTCAACAATAAACGAAAGATGCACAACAACTTTCATGAATCAGATATAATAAACATTGGCCTACACATATACAGACCTTTTACTGGCAGTTACACAAGCCTTTACCGGATTATTAGAAGGCGTCCCAATGCAGGTAAGATAAATTGTTTATTGTATTTTTTTATAGGGTTAGAAAATTTTCAAATATAAATGAGAGAAGTGGCAGACACCATGTAAGAGAGTACAATCTATATCAGAATAGGTACATGCATCTGTGGAAGTAATACTGCCTTCAAACATAATAATGCTCATAGAATGTGCACCTTGCCATGGCCCACAAGAATGCCTGATCTTATCATGAACCATACTTGAAGCTAGGACCCACAACACATGACCACCCAAGCAACCGGATTTTAGGAAGCTATAAAAAGCCAAGGTATCTCCAATTTGTTTCCAGGTACCTAAGTATTAGGTAACAGTATCAGCCAGCGTATTGGCATGTTGTTGTTTCCTTCTTTATTCATACAGTGCATCAAGGCTTCAAATTGCAGTCACATTACTTCCAAGTTCCAAGTTGGACCTATGAAGAACATAATTGCAATTTGAAGGCTACTTCCTCATTACAAACATTTGGAAACATGTACTTCGACCAAAGCCAAAATACTCTCAGGAGAAATGTAAGAACAAACAACAAACATTAGAAAGCCAGATTACAGAGAATAAGATAACAATAAAATCTTTGGAATGTGTTTTCTTTCCATACAAACTTCGGGATGGTGCATCTCATGCCCAAAGATTGGGTGTAGTTGGCCTTGGCCGTGCAATTTGACAAGGTAATCTATTGATTCCGTTCACAATAATTTGAAGGAATCTGCACAACTAATGCTGGTAAACTAAAAGAACATTGGAATTTCAAAAGGCTAGAAAGATAACATCAAATCAAAATATGCACGTGCTGTGCCAACTAATGCAAAAAAGACCATGGGATATTTCAGGTTATTAGGGCGAGAGCCAGTCATCTTTTAGTGATACCGTAGATATTTCCTCAATTATGAGAAGGAAAGATAGCATCCCTCATCGGTAAATAAATGCTCATTTTTTGTTCTAAATCTGAAATGACCTAGAGAAACTGATGAAGGGAGCGCATTTCTCAAGGATTTAGCAGCAGCCCCTGTAGAGCTTTTAGGTTACAGGAACTTCGAGTAAACTTTTTTTTTTTTTCCTTTTTTAATAAAGCAGGAAATTCCTGAAACTCGCATCCGAGATGATCTGTACAATTATCTGAATTTTTTAATCTATCTGAGATGATTTGTACAATTTCAGAGCATTTCACCAATTTAAAGCTTTAAATTCCACCTAATGTGAATTTAGAAGGACCGAATCACATCTAATGTGCAAGTAGGTGCAAGCTCCTCCAAGGATTCTTCAATCTATAACCGAGGCAAAATAAAATTCATTTGTAATGATGAAACAAGTTGTTGTTTCAGGGTGATATTACCATGGAGGAAAATTCACATCTAATGTGTAAGCAGGTGCAAGCTCCTCCAAGGATTCAACTAGGTTGCTTTTTTAGCTTGTACTTGTGATATTGATTTGCTCCAAGCAAGACATCATTATGAATTTCCAATATTGAAATATGAAAATCGGACTATTTAATCACAAAAGTATAAGTAATGGTGAAATTTCAGCAATTAATCTGAAATTCCAGCAAGTTTATTCAATTTCTATCATCAATAGTTGGACCATTTGGGTAAGACTACTAAAGCTAAAATGGACAATCCTGCAAGCGAACCTGCTAGAATTCCTGCTCCATCATGTCCTATGTAACAAAATAAATAAATGCAATACGATATCTAAATTCACCCAAAAACAAAAATTGTAGACATGGGCAATCATAGAACTCAACTTGGTATTCTTTTTTCTTTCCTTTTTTCCTTTCTCTTCCACAAATAACCCTCTGAAGAAAGGGATCAACTATTTACACCCACCCTTTTGATTTACAAACACCACACCCATTTCCATTTTTGGACTAAAAAAGTGCAAATACTTTACTTCGGTCAGTGATAAATCTAAGGACCAATGAATTAAAGTTTTCTTCGGTCAGTCATAAATTAAAGTTTTGATTCTTAACCCCCATCAAGTTGCAAAAGATAATGAGGTTGTTTGTGTCATGACAGCTATATACAAACCTATGAATATGAATGACGATTGCATTAAACAAAAATCATAGGATACAAATGGTAAGAAAGGAAAGAAGGAATAGGAAACATATGTATGGGATTTGTATAAGAGGCATTATAGTAATCATTGATTGAAAGTTTTTTTTTTTTTTAAATGTAGAGAAGGGAAGTCACATGCACATGATTGGATGGAAGTTATATTCTAGGTCACATAATTTGGCATAAAGATGCTTTCAATTGATGCAATATTCAACCACTAGATCCATTTAAAGTATTAAAAAAATGAACTAAGTTTTGACATGCAACACGCTTCCATTGACCAACAGGAATTACTGAAAGAAATATCTCCAACAGGAATTACTTTCCAAGAAAATGTTGTTATGTGAAAGTCAATGAACAACTAATGTAATATTATTATGTGAAAGTCAAGAAAATGTAATATTGCCAAAAGGAACATACTTGAGGATATGCCCAACTGGAAATGGAGCACATGTCTAGTCTCAAACAGATGTGAGATAGGAAGAGAAACTGAGAAAGAGAGACAGAGAGGGAGAAAGAGACGTAATATCGATTGATCATGTAGGGAACAAATGCACAAAGAAAGAAAAAAAATGCACAAAGAAAAAAGACATTACAGAGGAATTAAACCAACAGTATACATTTAACACATGCACATAGTTAGCCAAACAGGCCAGGCTAAAGTGACATGAGTCCAGGCCTGACCTGCAAATTAATCAGGCCATGCATGGGATGCCCGAGCCCAACCCATGGGCCAGCTAGTAGGTCCAAGCCCAGTCCAAACCTGGGTCCGGCAGACTACCCAGCCCATTGCTACCCTTCGTCATTTCCTGTCTACTGAATTTGTTGCAACTATCACATTGCATTTAAACACAACCTTATTCCTTTGATCAATAGCATATATCAGAGAAATTGTCTTTACAATGAGACAAAATGTTTACTTCCCATTCACAAGTATACAGATTGTGCATTCAAAAAGCCTGATGCATCCGGGGACCTAACATGCCAGACCAGGAAAAAAAAAAAAAAAACATCAATTTCTTTAAAACACAGGTTTGCATTGAACCAAAAAAAAAAAGAAAGACTGGTAAGTCTACAAATATTAACAAAATCTAGAAAAAAATTAAGATTCAGGTTTGCATTGAACAAATTCAACAGTTGCTCTGAAAATTGGAACAGTAGAGATTCGAAAACTTAAATTTGAAGCACCTATAACCTTGTCTAGCTGAGTCTAAGACTAAACCAAGTTGGAAACGGATGAGTCGTTCCAGTTGAATTGATGTAAAGATAAATTGGCTGGTTTGGATCCCATCCATTGCAAGTAAAGCAGTTCTGCTATCACAAACTCTATGACACCTAGCACTAAGTAATCAATGCAAATGGCTAATTATTAGTGTGTATTATGCCATTAGATAAGACATGAGACTCTACCAATAACAAATTTTATGTGTAACAATATATAGGGAGACTGACAACATAAGAAGTGATAGGAAACAGTTTTGTCAGTTATGTCAGTTGATCCAACTGATGTATTCTGATGAAGACCAGCAATCCTTCTCTGCATAAAAGGAATGAGAATGCAGCCAGCAACATGAGTTGTAAATAAATATAGGTGGTCCTTCCCATCTTTACTACTTGGAACTGAACTACTAACCACCCCCACCCGACAAAAAAAAAAAAGGAAACATAGAATATTGATATAAGATACTCCACCTTAATCAGCTCCACGATCATAACAATTTTATTTATAGCTCTTCCCATCACCTTGAAGACAATTTCATCTGAGCCCTTTTCCTATGCAAATAGTAAATACAATATTATCAGCAGGAGTTAACAAAAAAAAAAAAAAAAAAAGACACCATGCTCACAAAAAATACAATACTTTTTTCCCAGAAAAGTGGAAGCACACCACTTGTAACTTTATTGATCATTCAAACGAGATGTACAACCATTTTATAGAACTAAGATTGGAATTTCTAAAACTTGTTGCCTGAAAATTAATAAATAAGAGAACATAAATCAATGATAAGAAATTATGTTTTTAGATGACAAAAATAGTGTCTCAGAACAAAATCTGGTAATCTTTGTCTCAAAAATAGAACAGCAAAAGACAGAAGGGTTAACATGAATCTGGATCCTCTGCTTGCCACAAGTAGAAGAATTCAGTTTTTCTGAATCGTCAGTCCCACGCTAGAGACATGTGAATCCAATCTAGCAAAACTATCAAATAGCCCGTCTACACCTTTTTCTAGCTGAAAACATGAATTTAAATTTGTAATTAAGTCAAATGTACAACACAAAATTCATCCTTTTCCACATTTACACATACAACAAGCAGAACCTTCATAGCCCCCAAGGTTGCTTGATATAACACTAATAACATATCATGGCCATGGATACGGATATAACACCCACAATTACAATGTACATATAAAAATTACATGAATGTGCTGTAGGATTATTAAAGAAGAGAAAGTTAATGTGGATGAAGAGACATTTTAACATTTGACATTATAGGATATGCTGAAACTGAAGCATTGAATTATGAGAAAGCAATAGAGAAACAAATAATAATGATAATAATAATAATAGATATGATAATAATAATACATTTGTTCAGACATGGTTGCTGCTAAGTAAACATATTGTGGTTCCACAATCTATATGCTAAACGGTGAAGTACAAAGAAATACAAGAAAACAACTTTACTTGTAGAAGCCGCGGAGCATAACCACCCTCCATTATTCTTGCAAAAGGGGAAGCATGTGAATACTTGTTTTCTTCAAAAGCACCAAAATTGCCAAAATCCAAGCTGCCAAACCACCTCCAAATCGATGCAAATAATTACCACTAGATTATCCATTGCTTGCATGAAAGACACTTTCAATAACCACATTTTGCACAAATCAAAATCGCCTACCCCAAAATGACCGAGAGAATAAAACTCCAAGGAAATTCAAATTCACCTGCCCATCAGAGAACCTTTCGGAGAGAGAAGACAAAGACCCTGAGCTTTCTTTTAAAAATGTGCCTGCTATCGAGAGAAAAAAAAAAAAAAAAGCTCCTTGGAATCCTTCTGGTTAAACTATCATAGGAGTCTGCCCCTTGGTACCGGTGCAGCAATCCAGACCATTCAAATTGTTGGTTCCTTTTTAAATGAACCATATCTCTAAAACTACACTGATTAAGGCAGTCCTAACCGTCCAATCAAAGTCTACCAAATGGATGGTTGAGAATAAATAAGTGAGTAGTCCGATAGAAAATGGAAAAGAATCAGACAGTTAAGATTATCTCCCTGTTAAAATTTTGTTGATACTCCATCCATAGTTGGTTGGAAAAAACTACAAGGTAACTGTATTGATTTTGCCGAAAGGCGGTGAAATGACAGAGAAGAATCAAAGCAGTGAATCTTTTTAAAGAATGTGGAGTCTAAATTTAAAGGAAAATCTAAAATATATGAAAATTCAAATACTAACCTCGTAAATCTTCCGTCAGGAAGGAAAACGACCCAATAGAAGAAAGGGAGGATGAGACTCTCTGCCTTCTCTTCTTTTTCTTTTCCCTTCCCGTTTTCTTTTTATGGTATTTTTTTTACCTTTGTTTTTTTTTATAATGATTTGGCGTCCGGAGCTTTCTTTTATTTTTTTATTTTTTAAGTGAGTGGTGACGTGGACCAATGAGGATTAGGGTAACAGGGAATCCCTGTTTACCTGGTAACAGAGGATCCGGACTCTGAAAGATTCGATTGCCTCCAAAAACTTCTTTTTCTTCATTCATGGATGCTGGCCGATAGAACCTTCAAACGATCCCGCGCATAAGCAGAACATGAGCAGAACAAGGGGCCACACTCCACCATACATAGCAGCTCCCTGTCACTGGCCTCATTACCACTACCCCATCTTTTGAAGTTCTTAAATTGTGCCAGCCGGTTTTAGGCTGGGCAAAGCTAAATGTCGAACCGTGGTTCTTCAACGGGCAATCCAAATTAGGTAGGAGGGCGAGGTGTTTGCAGGGATCGACTAGCCAGAGTTATTTTTGCCTTGCATCATTTTTATGGCTGGTCCTCCAACATAATTGATGAAGCCCAGGCAGGTTTGGATGGGGCTAAATAATGTAATTATAGTTGGACTCTTATATAAGACGTGGCAGAGATACATTGCTAGCAGGTTGGATCAAAAGAAGGTGAACCTTAAATTGGCCATAATTTTTGATCTAAGTATCATTACGGCCGTACATCCTATTAATCTTTACTGTACCGAGCCATCTGGGGTGAACCGACCCACAAAGTGGGTCGCGTCTGTCCGTTAAGCTAGAAAACGTGCACTTTCAGCTCAAAAACGAAATTATAAGGAAAAATTATTATTTTTAGTAATTCTGATTTTTATAATATTTCCTTATTTTTAGAGTTCTAGATTTTTTTTTACTAGAATTAGAATTTTTATTAGAGTTTGAATTTTTCTATTTTTTTGTAATTACCAATTTTAGTTTTTTTTTTTTTGGCGGCCATTGCTTGCATCAGGTTAAAGCTCAATTTCAGGATAGCCCATACATGAAGAGAAGGCAATATAGTTGTCGTTGGTCTGATGAGACTGGGTAGCAGCGGGTTTCCAAATCGTTTCTTCAGAAGTAGATATGACCTCCTACAGGAGATCTGGGGCTTGGAGGACCTTGAGAACGCAGGCTTAGGGTTGATTAGAGCAAGGGCTTCGTCAAGAGCAATTGGATGTTAGTCGCATTAGAAGTTATATAGCCTTCCTTCTGTTGTTCTGTCTGCTAAAGCCAGTTGTTAATGGGTGTGGGATGGTAAGTTGTTAGCTTGTTGTTTCTCCGGATGAGGGGTTCTATTTAGGTAGTTTGTGGGAGATTGCTAGGTGGCTGATTATTTTTATTTGGCTGGGGTTATATCGGCCTACTGCAGTTGGTTGTGATTGTGGTGGTTGACTATAGGCTACAGCCTCATCCCTATTTAGGTTTTTTTTTTTTTTTTAAAGGACATGCTCTGTTGATAGATTGTACTTCATCAGTCTGTCGATCATAGGTTCGATCAATTTGGTTGATGGACATTTTGGTGCCCTTTACGATGTCAGCGAAGGTTGTTCGATACCATCGAATGCCTGGTCAATGTCATTGGTAATATCTGGATTTTCGCGTTTGGTCACAGAATGTTTTGGTATTGTTTCGATGCCAACAAAGTGTGTTCAATATCATCTAACGATTCCGCACAGATTTTCGCAGATTTACAAATTTACAGGATTTGTTTCTGATTTTGACTGGGATTCTCCCAGAGGCTATATATTTGGGTGTAATCGGGATTGTGAGGTATCTAAGCCTTTCTAATTTGTTCACAGGGTTTTAAGGGCTTGTAAAGGGGGATTCAAGGCTTGTTCAAATAACATATTCTCTCCATCTCTTTTTAATTTATGCTTTTCATAAAGTTTTCTGTCACTTTGTACCGTGGTTTTTTCCCTAAAGGGTTTTTCCATGTTAAATTTGGAGTGTTTGCATTGTGCTTGCATGGTGTGATTGGATTACTTCACTAGATTCATCTCTATGTGCTTCCGTGGTCCCCCAACAAGTGGTATCAGAGCAAAACATTGGGGTGCAGGATTGAATCAAAAACTAAGTAACAATGATTGCCAATCCTAAGTTCGATGTTGAAAAATACTCAGAAAAATAATTTTGAATTATGGAAGGTCAAGATGATTAGCCTATTAATTTAACAAGGATTGGATGAGGTCCTTGAAAAGCGACTAGCATCTATGGAAGAAGATGAATGGAAGAAAGTGGATAAGAAAGCGAAATCCTCAATTCAATTGTGCTTAACGAATGAGGTTCTCTACAATGTCTTGAGAGAGAAAACCACAGCCGATTTATGAGCAAAGTTAGAGAACATCTACGCGAAAAAGTCCCTTGAAAATCACCTACACTTGAAGCTACAGTTGTCCAACTTTAAGATATCAAAGGGAAGAGATGTTAAGGTTCACGCTACGCCAAAATTGTGAATTTGTGACGGACATTGTCCGTGGCAAAAATTGCTTAGTTTAATGATGGATTTCATCCGTCGCCAATCCTATTGTTCTCGAAAATCCGGTTCAGGTCGTGGAATTTCGCGACAGACCAAAATCCGTTGCTAAAATCTGATTTACGACGGATTGTGGTCTGTGTTTTTTTTCTTCTTCTTCTTCTTCTTTTAAAGATATATAGCTTTGTATTGTTTAACCGTGTATAACCTTTGTAACTTGATAAGCTTATCTTCTTTGAAAATTTTAGGATTGCAATTTATTCATGCAAATACCGAGAAGCTACTTAAAAGAGGAAGATGGTCGTTGTCCTTGTTGGTTTGCCATTGTTTTCCCTGCCATGATCGAGCTTGCACTTGTAACCAAATAGGGAAAAGGGTGATTGTTGAACATGACAGCAGGTAACTGGACCTTTCTTTCTTACCAATCTGATACATCTATGAAATCTGGTTTGATGAGCCATGGATCTAACATGGGAATTTTAGAATATAAATATTCCCAATTGCTTTCCATTTAGGAGTTCCATTATCACAAAATTATTGTGGTGAACCAGGCTGTTTAGGAAAAAAAAAAAAAAGGCTCTCATCAGCCTGTGTGAGGCATAATGGCCTCATTTCAAGAAAAGAAAATAATAATAATGACCATTTGACAAATGTAACTCAATGGACAGCTACTCTCCTGCCATTGAGATGATGTAAGCATTCCTCCATCTGATAATAATGAAACAATGGCAATCATTGGCAACAAGGAGATCATTGAGCATTCCTTGTTTTCATTTTGTATTTCCATATTCTGTAGTTCGGTGAGACCTCAATGTAATATAGCTAGCTGTCCTTTCCGTTTATACTATTGTTGTATACTCTTGAACTTTGATCCCTAGAAGCATCCTTGAATGATTATGTTTGTTTGTTATTTGCATTTAAATTTTCCTGCTGCAGATTGTGTGGGACTGGCAACCATTCCTCACGGTGATTGGTACTGTTCCTATTGCAATTCATGGTGATTGGTATTGCATCCAATTGCATTGTTAATCTCTGAATAAATACAAATTGTCCCCCTAGTGTGTGAAAGCACATTTATTGAAATATGACAAACTTTCCCCATTTCATTGCCACAGCTCCACACTCATCAATTCCCCTATTGCCAGCCGAATGTCAGAAAGTATTGCTGATGGCATGAGTGTAGAAATGACCCCTCCAAGTGAAAATGGATACAACACGAAGGTCAGTGTTCTTTTCAGTCAGTATATTTACAGGATTAAAAAAATTTTAAAAAGTTTTACTATTTCAGTAATTTGAAGGGTCAGGCCGAAAATCAGGTTGATTTTATATTCAGGTGGGCCATTGCCTAAATCAAGGGTGAGCGTCCATCTCACATTTGTCGATGTTGTATCCCACTTAAGAGTGGGATCAAGCTGATGTTTGATACCTGTGGGTATTATGAAGTGACACATCTAATGGATGGGTTGGATGACCTTCATACATTATGTGGGCTCCACATATGCCCTATACTACTATAAGCTTAAGGTGCTACTGGTACAACTTGAGGGCGCCCCCTTTGCAAATTGATTAATTGTCTTGTAACATTATAATCAATTTCCTTGGAGGCTGGAGTTGTATCCGTGTACTTAAAAATGGGAAGGCATGATTGTAACTTGCCAAGCCAATGACATAAGCACTATGTACCCTGCACCACAATAACTTGGTACATTGAATAATACGACGGTTTGAGCTAGGTACAACTACAATCTGTCATGGGATGCAGAAGATGGAGGTTTATTTCTCTATTTTCTGGCATAAGAAATAATTGATTTTAGGAATTAAAACAGGAGTGATGCTACAGATCAAATTTGGGTGTGGAAATCAAAAAGGGATGCCACTGAATGAGCTATGGGATCAAGAAATTTGGGCGTTGATGATGTTTCTTTCCTAGTTGGGCTTTAATCACTCTATTTTTTCTATGCCCTGTTGTAATCCATCGTGTTGTTTCTTGCTCTAGCAGTTTTTAATAAAATTAGTTATTACCCTTAAAAAAACATTACATACAAAAAGTTGAGAAAGTAGGAGACTCCTACGAATGTGTAAGTTCACATATCCATCTTGTCCATTAATGCTTTGGAACACTTTCTACTGATGCACAATTCCTCTTCCATATTCATAACTTGGTTAAAGGGCATGATGGAGCAGAATTCTAGCAGGTTCGCTTGTAGGATTGTCCATTTTAGCTTTAGATGATTTGAGCTGGAAGCGCACTCTTGCTTTTTATCTCTTAGCTAGGCTTGCACAGGTACATGGAAAGTTCTGAGATTATGTTGACTGTGTTATTCCGTCTTTCAATACATAATGATATATGTTTGACTCTTTTCTTCTTCTTCTTCTTGGGCTTCTGTTCTAACACTTGATGCAGTGGGCTTATAAATATGCAAAGTCAAACAATAAGTTTCACCTATGGGGAAGCCATTGGAGACATGGAGATTCTTTACTATTTGCTCTAGCATGTAGCCAGGTGACCCAAAGCTTCATACTGAATTATGGATTTGTCAAACCCATAGTCTTTCTAGCTGTGCATGGATCATATAGAGTTAAATGACTCCATGGTAAATGTAAGCGGTTGTACAGTTGGATGGTAAAACTAAAGAGCTGTAAGCTTGGAGCTTCTGGACTGTCAAAACCATAGTCACGGTTAGGTGCCAGTCCATGGTAAATGTAAGCGGTTGTATGGTCATGGTTTTCTTCCCTTTCCTTTTACTTTTCTGCACTTGAAACCAGATAGAACACTTATGGGTTGTGTGGTAAATTGTCTTTACAGTATTTTGCCATCTTTCTGCACTAGTATGCAGTGTACATTAGCAAAGGGAGCAAATATGCATGGGAAGACTTGGTAAAACTAAGTTAATTCACTGTAAATGCATCAAATTCTGTTATTCATGAGAACAATTCAGTTCAGTTTTTAAATTTTCTGTAGCAATTTGTTTAACGAGCTCTACTACCATGTAGTTTTGTTCATTAACTGAAATACTTGTATTCTGTTTCCAATGATGGTTTGTTGCAGCATGCAAGAAGGCCCCAGTGTTCTGCATCATAACCGCGTATTTGGCAGGGGGTTCTCTCAAGTGACAAGCTTTGCCAATCAATGAGTGTATATATGCATGTGTGGATCATTTACGGTGTTCTAATTGGAGAAGAATCAAAGCTCACAAGACTCAGCATGTATGGTATTTAACTCGATCATTTACTGTGGATAAATGATTGTGTTCTAATTGGATTCCATATTATATAGACTATTGGGCCATTTGTGGCTTCTTCATGAGCAAAAACTGCAGTCTCTCTCACATGCCATTCACTAATCCAGATGTGAAAACTTCCTAAAGCTGATCATCGTTCAAACACTATCATGTCTTGATTGTATCACAGGCTGTTGAAGCCCATCGTTCAAACACTATCCTGTCTTGATTCTCTCTAGAATCTTATTTGAAAAAAAAAAAAGTATCAGCGATCTAAGCTAATGTTTACCAACTTTGAGAGTGCAAGTCAGGCACCCAAATCCAGCACACTATCAATGGTTCTATAGGTTGTACTAGCATGGGCTTCCAGGTGCTTTATATGATTATTCCACATTTTCCGTGTGTAATTATAAATTTCGTAATGATTACATTGTGTAACTGGTGGCATGATGACGTTTGTGTACTTGCATATATCTAGAAAAAATTTCCAATTCTAATCCAAGTCTA
Organism: Magnolia sinica; assembly: GCF_029962835.1. Lineage (NCBI taxonomy): Eukaryota > Viridiplantae > Streptophyta > Magnoliopsida > Magnoliales > Magnoliaceae > Magnolia > Magnolia sinica. The sequence goes on along the minus strand of NC_080574.1, from coordinate 119,710,953 downwards.
ATGGAATATCATTGAAATCAATTATGCTTATAGCATATGAAATTGGTTGGAATGGTTATTTGACAGTGTGATTTTGTTTGTTCAGAATTGTGTATACTGGTATATGGTATGCTTACTTGGGAGCTTTGGATCTAGTTGAATCTTACATCATTTGAACGACTATATATATTTTTTTTATTCACAGATATTTTAGCGACAGACCATATCCGTCGCTAATTTCTGAATAAGTTCAAAATCAAAGAGGGATTTGTCCGTCGCTCTCCTCATATTAGAGATGGGCCTTATCCATCACCAATATTTTTAATGAATTTGGGTGGGTTTTTAGAATTTCAGCAACGGATTTTTTATTTTTGCAACGGATCTTATCCGTCGGTAATCTGCGACGGACCTTATTCATTACAAATTGACAATGGATTTTATCTGTCGCAAAAAAAAAAATGACCCAGTAAACAGCCATGGACCAAGCGACAGATGAAATCCATCTTTTATTTAGTTTTACGACGGATTTGGTCTATCGCAAATTCACACTTTTGGTGGTGTCACACTAGTAATTTTAATAAGATGATCTACAAATTGCTAGATGTGAAGGTAGTGGTCGACGATGAAGATCAAGTGTGTATCTTGTTGAATTCACTCCCTTGCTTCATATGAGTCTTTTAAAGACACCTTGTGCACCGGTAACATGACCCTCAGTGTAGATACTGTCATCTCAACCCTTCAAGAAAAGTCGATGAAAAAGAAAAACGATAACATGGGGGCCTCCACTGATGCGTTATTTACAAGGGGTCGAAATTCTAAGCGGGATACTGAATCTTCTTGATCGAGATCAAAAACCAAAGGCAAAGGCTAGGGTAAGTTAAAAGTACTGAAATTGTGGGATAATAGGACACATGAAGAAGGATTGTACAAATCCTAAAGTAAAGAAAGAGAACTCAAAGGCTCCTTTGAGGAAGGCCAACGCCGCCACATCTGATGAAGAAATAAATGGAAGTGATGTGTTGTCAGTGTCTATGATTGGATACTTATACAATGATCGTATGGAATAGTGGATCTTAGACACAGGGGCTTCATATCACATGACTCTTAATCGAAGTTAGTTCGCCAGCTACAAGGAATGTATTAGTGGACATGTATTTATGGGTAATAATAATGCTTATAATGTTATGGTTGTTGGTATTATCCGTATCAAGATGTTTGATGGAATGGAGCGTTGCTTGACTGAAGTGAGTCACGTTCCTGACATGAAGAAAAGTTTGATATCTCTTGGTGCACTCGAGGCGATTGGGTGCAAGTTCACCGATTTTAATGGTGTCCTTAAGGTTTCTAAGAGGGCACTCATAGTTATGAGAGCACAAAGGCATGATAATATTTATAGATTGATTGGAAGCACTTCAACAGGTGGAGCTTTAGTTGTGATAGCGGATTTCACGTGTGCATGTATGTGGTTGCACGTCTGGGCCACATGAGCAAGCGGGGTATGAAGGTACTTTCTAACCAACGCTTAATTCCAAGTTTTAAATTTTTTTATTTAAATATATGCAAGCATCATATATATGGCAAATAATCTAGGTTATATTTTAAATCTAGAAAATATGTATGTACGAGAGCGCTTGATTATGTGCATTCTGATGTATGAGGATCGTCACACGTGGTTTTCACTGGAGGGTCATCATGGTTTGTCACATTCATTAACGACTACTTCCGGAAAGTGATGTAGAGAGGGTCGCAGACACTTTCATTGTAAAGTCCATATCTTAGTCCGAACCATTTCGTAGACTCCCGCAATTCTCTCAGTTGAATTCTAGCAACCCGCGACATGTAATCAGCATTTGCGCGTGACCTTGAGTCGCATCCTGTAGATATGAGTCGGCTTGACTCGAATCTTGTACTGTTACTACCGCACCGTTGCTGTGGTTCCACCGCCGTATCTTGTGTACCGATGCGATACCCAAGCCAGGAGTTGTGAGCCCGTGTATATTTCAAAGAAATGACATGCGTTGCGAATTTCGAAAGAATCTCTACAACCCATCACATCAATCAATCAAGTACTAGTCAAGTGCACAACCCATGCCTCTCCCATCTCTTTCTTACCAATAAAGACAAGCAACCTATACCCCATGCCACCTCACCCCCATAAGTCAACTCTCTCTTACACACACCCATCCCTCTCTCACACTACTCATTCCTCTCATCCGATCCTTCTTACACAACCCCACTCATCTCTCATTTCACTCCATTCTCTACCATTTCCCAAGCAACCATGAGAGAAGAATCCTAAGGAGAGAAAATAAGCTAAGTGTGTGGCCCACTTCCTACCCAAAATCCCTCATCCTAGCCCTTCAATTCTCATCTTCCACCATTAAAGAGAGAGCTAAGGAGTTTGACATTCTATAGAACCAAGAAGATCCAACGGTGGGTGATTTGTAGGTTAGATTTTATTTTTGATGATGGACCAAGTGAGGTCTACCGATTGATGGTATGGATCCAATTGGGACCCATCTTGATATATGCTTTATATCATGTATTGAAGGACTCATAGTGGCGGAGCCCTCCATCACACGATTCTCAATATCTTTCTCTCTATCCCCTGTTTGATGGCCCACCCGATGAATGTATGTATTTTTATCCATGTTATCCACACATGGGACCACTTGATGTAGGTGTTTCATCCACCGTCCGCATGTGTGGACCACCATGATTTATGTATTGTATCTATACCATCCAGTAGTAGGCGCTGCTGGAGATGCAAGACACAAATATCAACTTCATCCTAATGCAAGTAGGCCACACGTGTGGGACCCACCTAATATATATGTTATATCCACACCACTGTCCAGGGACGTGGACCCCACAGGAAGCAGATTGGCTGGAGTACCACATCCCAACTATATAGTTGATGTATTGACATCAGTAGGTGGGCCCTGATTATGATCATGAGGGATGTGTTATATCTCAACCGTTCATCTAGGGACCCACGAGTAGCAATATAGCTGTTGTAATAAGCGTAGCAGATTTGTGGGTCCCACACGATGTATGTGTTGCATTTGTACCATCCAACCATTTATGGAGATCGTTTTATGGCATGAGACAGATATAAATTTCAAGTGGGACCCACCATTAATGTATATGTTTTACATCCAAACTGTCCATCCACCATCTAGACAAGCAACCCATAGCTACTGGAAGGACGTCAGTAAGGTCCGTGGGTCTGATCTGAGGTATGGTTATATCCACAACCGTCTATCCATTTCAACGCACGTGTGGGCCCACCCACATGTGCTGCACATGTGGGATGGGACCCACCTTGTTGTTTGTATTTTATATCCACACCATCCATCTGGACGGTGCAGTGTGGGGCGCACCCTGATGTATGTGCTTTATTCATGCCGTTCATCTATGTAGGCCACACCAGCTGATGACGTTAGCAAGTTCCGTGGACCCCACATTGATGTATGTATCTTATAGTCACACTGTCCCAATCCTTGGATGGTGGGAGCGGACTAGCTGGTCTATCACACACCAACTATATAGTTGTTGTACATGTCGGCAAGCTCTATGGGTCCCACCCGGGCTCCAAACCATCCATCTGTATGGACTGCAACAAGTTTTGTGGGTCCCGCATGATGTATGTACATCCACACCGTCCATCCATGCCAGCAGATCTACCTATCCAGTGGACCACACTGCAACAATCAGTGGAGGATTGAACGTCTATTGTTGAAACCTGTTTGGGGTTAGAAGTTTTGGATTGATATAAAATTTGTTTTCCTCTTAATTCAGGTCTTTGAGACCTTATGAATAGATTGGATGGAAAATCAACGTTATGGTGGGCCCTGTGATTGTTAATAGTAAAATCATTATCTCCACTGCTATTTGTGGTATGGTCTAGATGATCTTTCGATATCATTCATTCTTTTGGAAATGCTCTAAATGATCTCTAAAAATAGATGAATGGTGTAGATAGTCCAGTTAGGACTGTGGGTCCCACTTGATGTATATAAGGCCCACGTGATGCGGCCCACTTGATGTATATGAGGCCCACATGATGCGGCCCACTTGATGTATATGAGGCCCATGTGATGCGGCCCACTTGATGTATACGAGGCCCACGAGTGAGGCCCACGAGTGAGGCCTAATGTGATGTGTGAGGCACTTTGAGCGAGGCCTATGGAGATGTATGTGAGACCCTTGTGTGAGGCCTAATATGATGTACATGAGGCCCATTGTGAGGGATGAGGACCACCCATGATGTTTGTGTTATATATACGCAATATCCGTCTTTTCTTAGATAATTGGAGGGTCAAGAGCCCCGTTATGATTCCGATTTCGATTTCCAAATGGGCCGCACCTTAGGAGCAATGGTGGTTAAAGGCCCACCATTGTAAATCTCCTTAGGGCTCATTGTTAAGCCCACTTCCACCCTTACCCAGTGGGCTAACTCAAATCATTGGGCCCCCATCGATGATTGTATTACCTCCTTTCCTTATTGGGCTAACCTAAACCGTTGGGCCCCATTGATACCTTGAATAGGTTATGATAGTCTAACATAGGTCATACCATAAAGACTACTTCACGCCTAATGGGGCGTATCATTCCGCTCCCACTCCTTGTATGTGATATATCGGTTAAGACCGGTTATTGGTTGCTACATCTGATAATCATGCTAGTTTATTTAATCTAGTAGGACACACTAAGAACATGCTTAGTATTACATCATGATACATGCCCATACGCATCATTTGTATGCTTGTTATGAGGAGTGTTTGATCATAGCATATGCCGTTAGGCTGAGACATCATGGGGCTCCTTATGAGACGGAGTGCCCCACATGATCGCGTGGTACGCGTAGGAATGATGCATGACTGGATGGTGTGACTTATGCATTTCGCATTTTGTGTGACCTGATTCATTGTACGCCTTAGCGACATCAGGGTCGTGGCCTCCACAGACACATCGTGGATGACCAGATTGGATACCGAAAATACTTGGTTCTAGCACTGTGGGTACATAAGATGTTCTTAAGTGAAAGTCCCATAACCTTTTGGTACCAAGAGTGTTCCAATGTCTAGACTAAGTGGAAACATGAGCGCACGAGTGCCGAATACCAATAGGCCGCGTCTTCCATTGTGTCGTGGTCGGTTGGAATGGGGTGTGGCCTTATCCGCTCGAGTGAGAGGGTTATAAGCTAAGCTGAATTTGACCATCTTGCAAATGGATCCGCTATCAACAAGCTGGGTAGGTATTAGCAGACTACTGGTAAGGCGGATAGTGTGGTCTCTTCCACTCACTGGGCTGTGCGGCTAGGGAGGCGGCAGTTAGTGTGGAGTGTAATATACCCTGATGATATCCCAGAGGGGAACTGCACTGATATATGTACTTGATGAGGACTGACATGCTTGCGTTGCATCTCACATATGACATTTGGCTACGTAAGCCTCGCATCGCATGGCCTTGGTATGACCGATAACATTCATGCCTTGCATCGCATAGCCTTGGTATGGCTGATAGTATTCATAGACTTACCAGCATATTTCTGCATTACTCCGATATTACATACTTGGCACTTACCTTGCGCACACACTTACACCACCCTCTAAGCTTTTCGAAGCTTATGCACGACCGTTGCGTGTATGTGACGTTGGATCGTAGCAGCACTGAGGCAGGAGCGTGTAGCTGAGCTTTTGGAGTTCCGATATCTATACTTGTATTTCCTTTTCCAATTATACTCAAAATTTCTGATATAGTAGATATGTGGTGATGTTGTTTTGTGACTTGGTCATATTGAAAATCCTCCTTCTAGGATCCCAGGATCGGAATCTAGCATATGGGTGTCAGGAGCTGAGAATAAGGCATTACAGAGGCTGTCGGAGCTGGATTCGGTGATCGAAAATTTTGTGAACCCAGTTTCAAGTTTGGGGCGTGACATTCATGTCCAAGATGGACCAGAGAAGGCCTAATTGGAGGCGGAAGTCATCAAGATCGTCAGAACCTTAAAACAGGCATATCTCGTGAACGGGAATGAGTTACTCGACGTACCATATATGATTTTGGGAGTAGGACGAGCTACTTTAGAATAATATTTGGGTTACCAATGCCGAATTTGCGAGATTCCATCATATTGAAGGTCGAATTCTATGTTTATTTTCGATTTTACTATTTTTAATAAGTTTTAGTTTGATTATAACTCTTCATCCATTGGACTTTAGGAGTTGTGTCCAACATTAAAAGTGTTTAGAAAAATTAGGAGAATAATGTGGTTAAGCCACATAGGTCACTTACTATAAATTGAAATTTTACTTTTTATAGTAAGTTGCAAATTCTAGGAGTTTTAGTTGTAGTTTGATTTTGAAATTTCTCACATTGCTTAATATCCCTATTTAAAGGGTTGTGAACTCGTTTATTTCAATAATCTATCAATTTATGAATTTATTAGAATTTATTTCTATTTTTCTTCTTTTTTTCTTGTGGATTCGGAGTACTTATCCGTGAGGAAAATGATGATCGACCTCATCACGTTCATCCCTACATCAATTAGTATCAGAGCGAGGATTCCCCTTGGGCCGATAGCAAACAATGAAGGTATGAACTAAAATCCTTTGGATGGTGATCCAGGGATTCATTATCTTTCGGAAAGAATAGAAGCTTTCCACCGAAAGAGTCAGTTGACCATGCAAGTGTTACAAGCAACCCTCAACCATATTGCTGATGCGTTAATTCCGCCTCGAGCTCAAAGTGATGCTCAACGGCCCGTGGTCGCTAGCTGTATGACACAAGTCTGATTTCTACAAAGCACCATCAAATGATGGTAAATCGTAGGCCACCACTTTGATCGTAAGGAAGCCATTATATATGTTAAAGGTGGAAATAGAATTACAGCAAGACAACATCTTTTGAACGAAGTGCATTGTAAGCCAAAAGGTTTGTAATGTGTTCATCAATGTCAGGAACAGTGAGAATCTCATGTCGAAAATAATGGTGGAAAAGCTGCAATTGAAAATAGAAAAGCATCCATCTCTATACATGATTGGATGGATCAAAGAGGTCAATAAAACAGAGGTAACCGAACAATGCATCGTCTCATTTTCAATTGGTAAAAATTATAAGGATCAAGTACTTTGTGACGTAGTCGACGTGGAAGTTTGTCAAATATTACTTAATCGACCATGGCAAAATAATATTGATACTATTGCTATGCATAGAGGTCGGGATAACGCATTTATATTTACTAAAGACAGTAGAAAGATTGGCCTCGTCTCTATGGGAACGGAGAACCAACCCAAGACTTCTAAAGTCGAGGAATAGTCTCTCACAACTAAAATGCTTTTGTTAAACAATACGAGGAAATAAGAAATAATATATGGAGCCTGTAAACATCCCAAGGGATTTGAAACCAGTGTTGTAGGAGTTCAAGGCGATTGTGCTCTATGAACTCCATAATAAATTGCCTTTTATATGAGATATACAAAACCATATTGATCTTGTCATAGGGATAAGTCTGCCTAATTGCCCACATTATTAGAAGGAATGTGAGATCTTGAAGGCATAAGTAAAGGAACTGATCCATACTAGTCAAGTCAATGAGAGCATGAGTACATGTCTTATGTCAACTCAAGAGCCTAAGGCTAAATGCAAGAAAAATTCTAATAAACATAAGTGTTAGAAGTTATCTGAGAATCATAAGCTAATTAGCCCCTTGAGTAACTCGAGGACAAGTGTTTTTCAAGTAGAGGGGTCCGATGTAGGACGTGGCACAGATACATTCCTATCATGATTGAACCAAAAGAAGGTGGACCGTAAATTAATCATAACTTTTGATCTGGGTATCGTTACGGCGCACCTGACCGAGTATCAAGAACCGAAGTAAAATGAGAACTCGAGGACGAGTTCTTTTGAAGTGGATGGAATTGATGTAGAGTGGGTTGCGAACACTTTCATGTCCAAGATGGACCAAAGAAGGCCCGATCAGAGGCGGAAGTCATTAAGACCGTCAGAACCTTAAAACAGGCATATCTCGCAAACCGGAATGAGTTACTCGACGTACCATATATGATTTTGGGGTAGGACGAGCTACTTTAGCCAACCAACCTAGGTATGCCGGGTTACCCATGCCAAATTTGCGAGATTCCATCATATCGAAGGTCGAATTCCATGTTTATTTCTGTTTTTATTATTTTTAGCAAGTTTTAATTTGATTATAACTCTTCATCCATTGGGCTTTAGGAATTGTGTCCAACATGAAAAGTGTTTAGAAAAATTAGGAGAATAATGTGGTTAAGCCACATAGGGCACTTCTATAAATAGAAAATTTATTATTTATAGTAAGTTGCGAATTCTAGGAGTTTTAGTTGTAGTTTGATTCTGAAATTTCTCTCATTGCTTAGTATCCCTATTTAAAGGGTTGTGAACTCGTTTATTTCAATAATCAATCAATTTACGAATTTATTAGAATTTATTTATATTTTGCTTCTTTTTTCTCGTGGATTTGAGAAGTCTCTGTGATGAGTTTAAAGAAGCTCCATGGATTCGGAGTAGTTATCCTTGAGGAAGACAGTGATCGACCTCATCACGTTCATCCCTATGTCAAAAAGTTTGGATTTATTTCATGAAACATAAATCTGAGGTTTTCACCAATTTCAAACAATTGAAGGCCGTTATGGAAAAATAGATAAGGCGAAAAGTGAAAGTTTTAAAGACTGATAATGGTTGTGAATTTACCTCCATTAAATTTAATCAATTTTGTAAGGATGAATAGATCATTAGGAATAACATGATGCACCATACACCCAAGCAAAATAGTGTGGCTGAGCGAATGAATCAAACGCTCTTGGAGAGAGCCTGATGCATGATTAGTAATGCTAAGTTGGAAAAGGACCTATGGACTGAGGTCGCTAACACGGCTTGCTATTTGGTGAATCGATCCTCTTCTACAGCTATTGAATGTAAAATTCCAGAGGAAGTTTGGAGTGATTATAAGGTTGACTACTCATGTTTGCGTATATTTGGTTATGAATCGTACTCTCATGTACCGTCAGTTGAAGGAGATAAGCTATACCAAAGATCCAAAAAGTATATCTTTAGTGGCTATTGTGTCAGTGTCAAAGCTTACAAATTATATGACAAGATCACACAAAAAATCATCACTAGTTGTGATGTTAAATTCGACTAAGGCTCCCTATTCCACAAGAATGATCAGGAGGAGCAAAAGGAACATGAAAGGTTGCTAGGTGACTTTCAGATTGACACAGATGACACTCAAGCTAAGACATGTAAGTAGACAGAAGTACAGGAGTAGGTGGAGTAGCCACCTAGAAGAAATCTACTGTGAGATCGCAGGTTGCCGAAAATATACAAAACCCTAAATCTCGTACTAACAACAACACAAGCGACTTTGCTCTTTCACCAAAAAATTGAATCGAACAATGCAAGAAAGAAAAAAAAATTATAATAATAAACCATATAAGAGAGATCACTTACTGGAAATCGAAGCTTAAAAAAACCCTAGAAAACCTTCCAATCTCCTTCCAAAGAAAGAGAAACGGGGGGGGGGGGGGAGGGGAGAGGGAGAGAGAGAGAGAGAGAGAGAGAGAGATGAGGGTTTAAAGGGTTGGTTTTGGGGGCCTTGGGGCGCAGTGAGAGTAGAAAGAAAGGGGATGAAGATTAGGTGGGATGCGAATCTCCTATGAAAGCCTCTCCCAAGAAGTTCCTATTCTGGGATGCTAGGTGGGACCTAGTATGATGTTTGTGAGAAATCCATACCGTTCGTCCATTTTGAGAGGTCATTTTAGTACATGCAACCAAAAATGAAGTGGACCCAAAACTCAAGTGGGTTGCATGGGAGGAAATAGTGGAGATTTAATGACCATCATTCGTACGACCACAAAGCTTCATATCAAGCTATGTTTATAGTGTTTTCACTTCATCCTATTGGGAATGACCTTATAAATGATTTGGATGACATATAAACATCAAGGTATATCCCAAGGTTTCAACAATAGAAAATTGTTTCTCCATTTTTTCCTCTCGTGCGGCCGCCTTAAGTTTTGGATCCACCTCATTTTTGGTCGCATGTCCTAAAATGACCTCTTAAAATAGATGGATGATGTAGATTTCTCACACACATCAAGGTGGTCCCCACTTAGCATCCCAGCGCAGGAACTTCCAGCGAAAGGCTTATGTAAGAAATCCGCATTCGATTAGGTGTTACCCTGGTTACAACTTAGTGGGTGTTGCCCTTACCGTAGAGCCCACCTTGATGACATTTTGTATATCTACTTCATCCATTTATTTCTTCAAAACACTTTAGGATGATTTACCGAAAATTAAGCATATCCAAATCTCAACTGGACCATGCCATAAGAAACAATGATGGTTGAAAAATCACCATTAAAAACTTCCCAAAGCCCACTTTAAGTAGATATATATGTAATGTTTATTCTCCATCTAACTTATTGATAAGGTCAAACAGAACTGGATGAAGGGAAAATACAAATATTAGCTTGATCCACGAGAACATACCACAATCAGTGGACCAAAATTAGGTTTTAATGTTGTGGGAAACAATCATGATTACAATGGTACGGTACACCTGGGAAATGGATTTGCTTAATTTTTTGGATTGCACTCTAAATAATCTTAAATAATAGATGAATGATGCGGATGTATTATATATATGCATCAAAAAGGGTCATACAATATGTCGAATCTGTCAAAATCAACGCCGCCAATGCACCAAAATACACTCCCTTCTTGTGCGTTTAAAATGGTTTAAAACCATTCCAAATTTTCTATACCAAAGATAACCATTCTAAATTTATACTTTTTGTGTGGTATATGTATTCTACATCAATACCGCCCATCCATTTTGCTAGATTATTTTATGACACGAGTTTAAAAATTAAAATGAAGTAGTTCCAAATTTCAGGTGGATCATATTATAGAAAACAGTGATGATTAAGCATTAAAAACTTCTTGTGAGTCACAAAAGCTATGATCTAAGATGGGTTTTTTTTTTTTTTTTAGATCCTTACCCTTGCTCAGGTGGTAGACTCTCAAGAGTTTCAACACCTGGTCAAGGGTTCGAGTATCCATAGGTGGTGAAAACCCACTGCAGCGTGAGTGTGTGGGGGTATGTGTGCATGTGAAGAAAAAAAAAGCTGTTTTCTCTTTTTTCCCATCATTCAAGTTCATGCGACCTTATCAATAGGTTGGATGGCAAATAAACGTTACAGTAGGCCCTAGGAAGCTTTTATTGGCAGGGCATCCAGTCACTACTCTTTCATACTATATAGTCCACCTGACTTTTGGATCTACTTTATTTTTAGGCTTACGCCCTCAAACAGTCGGACGCGGCTTGCGTCCTACCCTGCCCGGACAGTAGTCCGTCCATGTAGGGCTCTGTAGGGCCCACCATGATGTAAGTGTTTTATCAACGCCGTTCATCGCTTTTCTCAGATCATTTTAAGGTGTGATTTTTAAAATGAAGCAGGTCCACAACTCTAGCGGACCACACCAAAGGAAGCTACAGTGATAATGACACCCACCATTGAAACCTTTCTAAGGGCCACCGTGATGTTTTTTTAACCATCCAAGTAGACGTGGATGAAGTGAAAAAACAAATATTACCTTGATCCGAAACTTCTCCAGCTCCCACAAAGTTTTTAACGGTGGAAGTTCAATCCCAACTTTGCGGTCCATTTATACCTGCCTCAGTTTTGGATCATGCCTTAAAATGATATGAGAAGAACTATAAACAGCGTAGATAAAATAATTACATCATGGTGGGCCCCACAGAACCACACCCCCCAGACGGATTACTGTCCGGGCGGCGGTAGGACGCAATCCGCGTCCTAAACAGTCCAACAAATTGACTGATGGCGTGTAGAATACAAACATCAAGGTTGGCCCCATGGCAAGGGCAACACCGGCTTGGGTGAGGCCAGGGCCCACCTGATCCATTCCAATAGCTTAGTTTAGTTGGTGCGGTTCTTAACATCAAGGTGCACTCCGCCCATCTCTTTTGCGTTTGGAGACGTGGTCCGAAAAATGGGTGGCGGATTAGCTACTGAACCCGACAGTAGCGACTCTGGCTACTGAAGTGACGTCACCACGTTCTTTGGGCCCACCATGATGTATTTGTTGTATCCACACTAGCGATTCATTTGGAGAGATACTTTTAGGGCATGATCTAGAGAATAATGCAGATCCAAAGTTTAAGTGGATCCCACCAAAGAAAAGAGTGGGACAATGACTCCCACGGTTGAAACCTTCCTATGGCTCATCGTGATGTTTATTTGAGATCTAACCTGTTTATAAGTTAATACAGACATGAAATAATGGAAAACATAAATATTACCTTGATCAAAAACTTCTATGGCTCAGAGAAGTTTTTAATGATGGGCTTTCAATCCCCACTGTTTTCTATGGTGGGTCCACTTGACATTTGGATCTGCCTCATCCTTTGGCCCATCCCATAAAATGATCTCTTCAAATGGATGGACGGATACAACAGATAGATCATGGTGGGGCTACAGAACATGGTGACGTCACTGCGGTAGCGACATTGCAACTGCCGAGCTCAGTAGCTAATCCGCGTCTCGGAAAATGAGGCAGGTAGTGGGAAGAGGGTTCAATTTGGATACCTACTCCCGAGTGCAGACAAAGAACAGCTCATTCCAAGGTCCTCGGGCAACCGGCAGACCTCATAAATCATTAATTTGCTAAATCAAAAATCATTAATTTGCTAAATCAAGTTGAGGAAATGGAAGTCTCACAAACATCTCCTCTGCTAACTGTTCTTGAGGATCATCAATATGAGGTGGACCGAAAGGTAGAAAATCGGCTTATTGGAGGATGGAAATCTGCCATTTACATAATCGGTAATCTAAACCTTCTCCATTTTGGCATCCTTCATCTGCTTTCTGGAATTCGTTGCCAAAAGAATGAGTTCTGGCAGGTCGATTGCAGATCCACACTGTCTTCTATCTATGGATAGCCCTTGTATGAAGATTAACGGTGGCCTCTCCTCCATTACTGATTCTTCGTTTCATATTGCAGGAGTCGAAGCTGCAGAGCGATTCGCATACTATGGCCTCTCAGGAAATCTGATCATGTATCTCACCACTGTCTTGAACGAGTCGACTGTGTCTGCAGCGAAGAATGTGAACATCTGGACTGGTGTATCCACCCTACTTCCGCTGCTGGGAGCATTCATCGCAGATTCCTACTTGGGCCGCTACCGGACCATACTCATTTCATCGTTGATTTATCTCCTGGTAATCCTCTCTCTGTCTATTGTATCTATTGTTTCCTCCGTTTGAAAATTTTGAAAAAACTCCTAGATCAGATTTCTTTTGAGGTTCTAAAAGGAAAGGGGGAAAAAACCTCAATTTGGTCAAGACCTGGTTATGAATCGTTGAAGAAGACTCAGGTCAACTCAATTGTTTCGACTCTGCTTGGCAAAACTGGTCAAAATTCAACTCGACTTACCAATACCATACAATTGTTATAATATTTTTAAACATTAAATGTTACTAGGTTCTGTATACCAAACTCAGGAGAAGTCACCCACACAACTTCACTGGGTTGTTTTGTATATTTCTGCAATTAGTAAGTGTTGTCAATGTCTTCCATCTATCTTAAACATGATCTGTAAATGACATTGACAGACCACTTGATCCCATCAACAACCCACTCAATCTTATTGAAAATTTTCAAAAAAAATTCAGTTGCTCACTGGATAGTTTTTGAAGTGCTACACAATCCCATCGATAGACCCTTAATGGTTGTCGATCCTATCGAAGGTTCTATCAACAGGCATGTGATTTTGCGAAAATGTATATCTTGTTTCCTAATTCAATTATAACTCTATATAAGGGGTCTTAAATGGAAAATTATGGTTAATCACATTCAAGGGCTTCTAGAGCAAGAGATGGAGTAAAATTTGAATTTTATGAAGGAAGTTTGGGTTGTTTGGATCAGTAAGTCCATCGATCTCTTGTAATTTCATTTTTATATGAGATTCGCTGTCACTTTGTACCATGGGTTCTTCCGACAAAGGGTTTTTTCATATAAAATTTGTGTGATTTGTATGTGTTTGTCATCTTGTTTAATTGAATTCAGATTTTCTTCTGCACGGGTTATAGCAAATGTTAGGGTTTTGAGTTCTAATTTGAAACACGTCATTGTAAGGATCTAACATGAAGTATGAAACAGAAAAATTCACCAATAAAAACAACTTTAAACTATGGATGTTAAGATTAGAGGCTTTCTAGTTTAGCAAGGATTGCAACATACTTTCATTAAGCGAAGCTTACTATATATGTACGTGATGAAGAGTGGAATGAACTTGATGAGAGGGATACAACCTCGATTCAATTGTGTTTAGCTGACAATGTTCTCTATAATGTCCTGGATCAAAAGACCGCAGCAGGTATTTGGACGAAACTAGATAGTTTGTACATGAATAAATCCCTAGGCAGTTGTCTGTATCTTAAGAACAATTCTATAATCTTAAGATGATAAAGTGGTCTAATATCAATGAATATATGAGCACATTTAACGAAATGCTTTATAAACTGACGAATGCGGATGTTAAGATGGGAGAAGAAGATCAAGACTTAATTTTATTGAATTTGTTTCCACTATCTTTCGAGAATCTCGTAAACATTATGATCCACAGTTGGGATAACATCGATGTTGAAACTATCACATCAGCCTTTCATGAGAAGTAGTTGAGCAGGAAAGACAATGGCGATGGTACCTCTACAGATGCATTGGTTACCAAGGGAAGAAATTCTAAACGGGAGAAATGAAATTCTCGATTTAAATTTAAATCGAATTGGAAGGGAAAGATAAAATACTGAAATTGTGTAATGATAAGGCACATGAAGAATGATTGTTGGAATCCTAAGGCACAAAAGGAAGAGAAATATGAAAATATGATGAAAGAGACCAATACAACACAATCTACTAAGGAGGTAGATGATGGTGATGTATTAACTATATTCAAATCTGATTACCTTAGTAACAACTAAATTTTAGATTTGGCAACTTCGTACCACATGACTTCTTATAGAAATTGGTTCACTACTTATAACAACTATAATGATAAACATGTTTTTTTTTATGAGTAATGATATTGCCTATAAGGTGATTGGCATCAATTTACTACGCATTAAGATGTTCGATGGGGTGAAGTGTATTTTGACAGATGTGCGACACGTTCTGGACCTTAGGAAGAACCTGATATCTCTTGGGGCATTAGATGCACTTGAGTGTAAATTCACTAGTTTTAATCAGTTCCTTAAAGTTTCTAAATGGGGTCTTATAGTAATGAAAGCACAGCGAAGCAATAACCTTTATAAGTTGATCGGGAATACTGTATCGAGTGGATCTACAACGTTTGTAGCGGAATGAGAGAAAAACTAGAGTTTTGTGAAGGGATTTTGGAGTTATTCAGATCAATAAGTCCATCAATCTCTTGTAATTTCATTTTTATAATAGATTTATTGTCGCTTTGTGCAGTGGCTTTTTCCGGTAAGGGTTTTTCCATGTAAAAATCATGTGATCTCCGTATGTTTGTGTAGCGTTTGATTTCATTTTGTTTGGTTGAATTTAGATTTGCTGTTGCTTGATATCCAACAATAAGTACTTGTTTTCATAAAAATCATGTTTGGTTGATGCTATTTTTGTTGGCTCTTAGAATTCCATTACTCACTTCTTCATCCAAACTAAAAAAGATTGTCGAGAAGCATCTCAAGGTATTTTCTTTTTCTTTTTTTCTTTCTTTTTTAGGAGAAAGGTGAGAGCACACCACTTGTACCTTTTTTTTTTTTTTTTGAGTGGTGGTCTCCATGCTTAATGTAATCCAAGCCACTACTTTGTTAGGACATGGCTTTAGTAGATTCCTGAATTCACCGAGTTTGTTAAATCCCTTACTATGGGGCTCACCATGATATATGCGTCATATATCCAGGTAGTCTATTCATTACACCGTATCATTTTAGAGTATGAACCTAAAAATGCATAAGATATAAATCTCAGGTGGACCACACCACGTGAAATAGTGGTGATTACCAATTAAAAGCTTTTGGAGGCCCCCAAAAGCGTTGACTCTTAGATGATCTCAATTTGGTCCTTTCATCAAGGTCTTTGTGACCTTATCAACATATTGGATGGCAAATAAACATTCCGGTGGCCCACAAGAAGTTATTAATGGTGGGCATTCAATCACCACACTTTCTTGTGGTGTGATCTGCCTAAGATTTGGATCCACTAAATTTTTAGATTCGATTTGATGAAATAGATGAATGGCTTGGATATAAGATGCTTACATCATGACAGCCCACAGTGAGGGATCCATAGAAGGGAAGCGGATTGGCTAGTGTACCACTGACCAGCCATCTAGCTGGTGTGTTGACGTTAGCAAGTTATGTCGGTCCCATCATGAAGTATGTGTTATATCCAAACCATCAATCCATTTGGCATGCTCGTCTTAAGGCTTGAGCCGAAAATAAGACAGATCTAAAGATTAGGTGGACCACACTGTAAAAAGCAATGGGGGATTGAATGCATACCATTGAAACCCTTTCAAGGGACATAGAAGTTATAGATCAATATGATATTTGTTTTTCCTCTTCATTCATGTCTTTGTGACCTTATGAACATATTAGATGGAAAATAAACATGATGGTGGGCCCTATGAATATTTTAACGGTGAAAATATTATCCCCACAGCTATTTATGGTGTGGTTCATCTGAGCCTTGTATATGATTTATTTTTGAGCTCATTCTCTGGAATGATCTCAACAAATAGATGAAAAGTGTGGATATATTAAATACATCATTTTGAAGCCACGTAACTTTGATCTTCGTTGAACCCTTAGGGCGTGTTTGGGCAGTGGGATTAGAAGGGATTAGGTGGGATGGGATTCACCTGGTCCTGTGCCAATTCCACTCCATGTTTGGGAAGAATGGAAAAGCTTGGAAGTAGATTTGATGGAATTGCATTGGGTCTCATGCCAATTTTTCTCAATGTTAACAAGTTGTGTAGGTCCCACCATGATGTGTGGGCTATATCCACAACGTCCAACCATTTTTCGAGATTACTTTAGAGCATGGGCCAAAAAATCAGGTAAATCTAAAGCTCAAGCGGACCCCACTATAGAAAGCAACGGGGATTGAATACTTACCGTTGAAAACTTTTTTGGGGCCACATAAGTTTTGGATCTACCTCATTTTTAGGCCCATGCCATAAAATGAGGTTACAAAACAAATGAACGGTTTAGATATAACAGGTGTGTTATTATCAGTAATTTCAAATGATGGTGGGTATATCCATTCAATGTACCACTATATTACCAACAAAGCATGGCATTAATCTTATCCCACGGCAAACAGGGACAATCCCTGCCATAAGTAATAATTATGTTTTTTGAATCCCATCCCTTCTAATCCCTTCTAATCCCACCACCCACATGGTATTAGATGGGCTTGGGTGGGATGGAAATGCATCTGGTCCGTATCAATTCCACTCCATGTTTGGGAAGAATGGAAAAGCTTGGAATTAGCCCAGATGGAATTGGGTTCGTGCTATTTTCACTTAATATTAGCAAGTTGTGTAGGTCCCATGATGATGTGTGGGCTATATCCACACCATCCACCCATTTTTGAGATCATTTTAGAGCATGGGCCAAAAAATTAGGCAGATCTAAAGCTCAAGTGAACCTCACTCTAGAAAGCAATGGGGATTGAATACTTACCGTTGAAAACTTCTTTTGGGCCACATAAGTTTTGGATCTACCTCATTTTTAAGCCCACGTCATGAAATGAGGTTACAAAACAAATAAACAATTTAAATATAACACATGTGTGTTATTCTTAATAGTTTCAAATAATGGTGAGTATATCTATTCATTGTACCACCGTGTTACAAACAAATTGAAGAATTAAGCTTATCATAACCAGAGACTATCCTCTCATGGGTAATAATTATGTTTTTTGAATTCCATCTCACCTAATCCTGCCTAATGCCATGCCCAAACACGCCATAGGTACAATCTAGAAGTGTCACTGTCACAACAAGTACACTAAATGTACTAATGGTGTGTGGTACACTTCATCCGCTTCCTCAGTAGCCACCTCGTTAGGAAGCAGATTGGCTGGTGCACCACACACCAGCTGCTGTAGGGTCTGTGTCGTGAGAGGACGAGCGCTGATGCACCTCGAGCGCTATGAGATGCACGAACGGTTCAAAGGACATCAAAGTTACATTGCCCAACAGTAATGTATTTATTATATCTATACCATTTATCTACTTTTAGAAATAATTTTAGAGCATCATGGAAAAATTGAATCATATTCAACGATCATTTGGACCACACCAAAAATAGCAGTGGAGATAATGATTTTTACCATTAAACAATTAGTAGGGCCCATTATAACGTTTATTTTCCATCCAATTTGTTCATAAGGCCATGAAGACCGGAATGGAGAGGAAAAACAAATTTCATATTGATTCAAAACTTCTGTGACACTAAAAAGGGTTTTAATGGTATACGTTCAATCTACTGCTACGTTTTTCCAGTGCGGTGATAGTTGGATCTAGCTTATATTTTACTTCCAGCCTTAAGACAAGCTTGCTGGATGGATAAACCGTTTGGATACAGCATATACCTCATGATTAGACCCACAAAATTTACTGTAGTCAGTACAACAGCTGATGTGAGATACACAAGCCAATCCGCTTCCGCCTCACTGTGCTGATTTTGTGGGGTGCGGACTAGGTAGGTAGGGTGCGGATTAGGTACTTCTCCGCCTGTTCCGACAGGCAGATCCTCTCGGGGCAACTGAGGGTCCACTGTTACGTTTCAATTTTATTCACACCGTCCATCCATTTTTCTATATCATTTTAAATACAAAAACGGAGAACATCAAAGCTTAAATGGACCACAATGTGGGATTTATTTTCCTTCCGTTGAAAAATTCTTGGGGACCACGTAAGTTTTGCATCAAGGTGGTATTTGTTTTTTCAATTCATCTAAGTATATATGACCGTACAAACAGGTAGGATGGCAAGTAAAAAACACGGTGGACTCTAAGAAGGTTTCAACGGTGGATATCCTTAGCACCGCTGCTTCCTGTGGTGTGGTCCAATCGAATGTTGGATCTGTCTTATTTTTAATGAAGTGCTCTAAAATGATACGGAGAAATGGATAAACGGCTAAAATAAAATTAAAACACCACGATGGACCCTCAGTGGCCCTCTGAGTGTCCGCCTATCCCGAGCTCGGAACAGGTGGGGGAAGTACCTAATCCGCGCCCAGGTAGGTAGTGCCTAATCCATAGCCTTGTCAACGTGGACAGACCAGGCTGAAAATAATAATAATAATAATAATAATAATAATAATAAATATTCGAAATGTAGCAATCTTGACATTTTCATACGTATCGATAGACGGGAAGAGAAATACAATGATAGTCCGAATTATTAATCTTCCGCTGGGTGTGACCCTTACCGTGGGAGCCCATCGTCATGTATGTATTCTATATCTACTCCGTCCATCTGTTGTGCCAGAATTTTATGGCATTAGCCGAAAAATGAAGCAGATGCAAATCTCAGGTGGACCTATGAAAAAGAGGTGACTGAAAGTTCCACCATTAAAAACTTTTTAGGGCTCACAGTAATGTTTTCAGAACGTTTATTTTCCATCTGACTTGTTGATAAGGTCATGTAAATCTGGACCAAGGGAAAACTAATTAATATTAACTTGATCCAAAACATTTGTAGTTTATAAAAAGTTTTTAAGGTTAAAAAACCACTCTTTCCTATGGTGTGGTACACCTATAATTTAAATCTGCATGGCTTTTAAATTCATATCGTAAATGATACGAAGAAACGGATGGACGACGTGGATATTCAATACATACATCAAGGTGGGGCCCACGGTAAGGGCCGCATCTAATCCGCTTCTTGCATTTAAAACCACGAGATGAAAAAAAAAAAATTATTTTCTTTTATCTCACACGTTTTACATCTCCCGAATGGAACCATAGTTGGCTGTACACCGACATGTCACGCGTCACAGTCCGCACCACATATCTCAGACGAGGTATTATCCCGCCAGTCCCGACCTCGGGACAGACTGGGCCTCTGAGGGGGCTACCATGATTTATGGGTTTATCAACACTGTTCATCCAGTTTTATTTTATTTTTTTCGTATTATTTTATGATATAAGCACAAAAATGTGGCAGATCCAAGGCTTCTACGGCTCCCCATGGGGTATGTTTAATCCCAACTGGCTGTTCCACTTAATCCATGGATCTACTTATTTTTTAGCTTATATCTTAAAATAAAATGGAAAAAAAAGAAAGAAAAAAGAAAGAATGCACGGTGTTGATAAACCCTTACATCACCGTCGGTCCCTCGGAGCCCAGCCTTTTCCGAGTTTCGTACAGGGGAAGCGGATTGGCTGGTGTATCATCGTGCCAACACGAGCGCTGACGTCCTCGATCTCGAAAGCGGATTTGACGGTGCACCACGCATTAGCTATATAGTTGGTGTATTGGCGTCGGCAAGTTCCCTAGGTCTCATGACGAGGTATGTGTTATATCCAAACCATTCATCCATTTTGCAAGCTCGTGAGACTTGCGACTAAGAATAAGATAGATATTAAGATCAAGTGAACCACACTGCAAAGAGCAGTTGGGGATTGTACGTCTGCCATTGAAACCCCTTCAACGTTCACAGAAGCTTTAGATTAATGTGAAAATTATTTTATCTCTTCATCCAGGTCTTTGTGACCTATTTTATCTCTTCATCCAGGTCTTTGTGACCTTATGAATAGATTGGATTGAAAATAAATGTTATGGTGGGCCCTATGAAATTTTTGACGGTGAAAATCATTATCTCCGCTGCTATTTGTGGTGTGGTCCAGTTGATCTTTGGATATGATTCATTTTTTGGTTGGTACTCTAAAAGGATCTCAAAAAATGGATTAGCTGTGCGGATATAATAAATACATCATCGTGGGGCCATGTAACTTTGATCTCCTTTGAACCGTTCGTACAACTCAAGCTCGAGGAGCGTCAGCGCTCGTCTTCGCACGACACGTGCCAACATCAGCTATATAGCTGGTGTGTGGTACACCAGCCAATCTGCTTCCATTGATCTCTTAGTTGTACTAATAGTTCAACGGAGATTAAAGTTAAATGGGCCCCACAATGTTCTATTATATCTACGCTGTTTATCCATATGCAGATATCATTTTGGAGCTTGAGCATGCCATGATTCACCATTAAAACATTCGTAGGGCCCACAATAACGTTTATTTTCCATCCAATCTGTTCACGAGGTCACATGAGCACGAAAGAAGAGATAAGGCAAATATAACAATGATCCAAAACTTGTGTACCTTAGAAGGTTTTAACGGTAGGTGTTCAATCCCCTACCAGTTTTAGCAGTGTGGTCCGCCTGATCTTTGGACTCATCTTTTTTTTCTCAAAAAAAATAAAAATAAAAGCCTTACAACCAAATGTTTAGATAATTTGGATATAAGACATACATCATAATGGGACTCACTGACTTACGGGCCTGTTTGGCCGGCTGGATTAGATGGGCTTACGTGGGATGGAATTGCATTTGGTCGCGTGCCAATTCCACTCCGTGTTTAGAAAGAGTGGAAAAGCTTGGAAGGAGGTTATATGAAATGGTATTGGTCCCGTGCTAATTTCATTCAATGTTTGCAAATTGTGTAGGTCTCACCATGATGTGCAGGCTATATTCATACTGTTTATATATTTTTCGAGATCATTTTAGAGCATGGGCCAAAAAATTAGGTATATCTAAAGGTTAAGTGGACCACCATAGAACGCAACAGGGATTGAATACTTACCGTTGAAAACTTCTTTGGGGGCCACATAAGTTTTGGATCTACTTCATTTTTAGGCCCAAGCCATATAATGAGAATACAAAACAAATAAACAATTTAGATATAACACGTGTGTTATTCTCAATAATTTCAAATGAAGGTGGGTATATTCTTTCAATGTACTACCGTATTACAAACAAAGTAAGGAATTATGATAATAAGAACAATCCCTACCATGCGTAATACTTATGTTTTTTGAATCCTATCCCACCTAATTCTTTCTAATGCAACTGGTCAAACCGGCAGATTGGATGGAATTCGATGGTATAGGGTGGATTACACAGATTTCAAGGTAATAATAGCTATATCAGTGGATCGGTGTAAGATCCATGGTATTGTTATATCCAGGAATTGCTATATCGGGTCGCCCAGCCAATCACAGGATTAAACCTTTCAATCCTTTTCAATCCCTCGAACTAAACACATCCCAGGCAATTTTAAAGGGATTAGGACGGATTGGATGGGATTTAAAGGTAATGACAGTGATGTCAGTGGATTGTCTTAAGATCCATGGGATTGCTATATCCCGAGATCCGGATCCGGTGTCTGTTTGGCGCAGCTGGCTAATCCCGGGATCTATCTTCCAATCCCTTCCAATCTGCCTGGCCAAACAGGGCCTAAGTAACATCGAATCCGGATATAACACATTACTCGTAATGGGACTCATAGACTTAGTAACATCGATACACTAGCAGGTTGGTGGTGTGCGGTGCACCAGCCAATCCGCTTCCCCTGACAGGGGTAGTACCAAATCCTCGTCCCATCGTTAAAAATGGTAATGGGCATTAAGACGGGCAGTGCCAAGTGTCTTGTCAGACTGCCAACATTATTAAATGGTGGGACGCCACACTAAGTCACGTTGAGCATTATTTAAAGTGTGTTTGCTCGCATAGAGACTGAAAAGACGAAATGTAGACGATTTTTTAATCACCTAATCTGCCTAGCCTATGGGGCCTAACCCATGATACCCATGCCTACTGCTCTCATGCACCCCGGCAGGGCATGAGTGCCTTATCCAGGCTGTCACCGTATACAGTCTAGTTTGCAAATCTGGTATTAAGTGGCATTGAATTGCATTTGATCCCATGCAAATTCCAATTGCCGTTTGGAAACAGTAAGAATGATTGGATTAACATATATATATATAATATCATTTAGTCTCAAAAGTAGATACTATCCGAATTATGGTGGACTTTGAAATCTAATATATCCGTGGGCTCCATGTTGATGCATGTGTTTCAACCATGCTATTCATCCTTATATTTACAATGTCATAGATAAGACAGCTACTAAAGGCTTATGAGTAAAGTTGGAGAGTATTTACATGATAAAATCTTTCACTAATAGTTTATTTTTGAAAATGCATTTTTATACTTTAAAAATGATGAAAAGGTTGGATCTATTTGAATATATTAACATGTTTAACAAATTGGTATGCAAGTTGACGAGTGTTGATGTGAAGATCGAGGAGGAAAACAAAACCTTAATTTTATTGATATCTCTCCCCAAGTTGTTTAAGTATCTGGTTGATACTCCTTGCCATAGTATGAATATTTTAGATATTAAAACGATTATTGCAGCCCTTTAGTAGTTACGACAATGGAGTGGCGATGAAGGTACCTCTACGAATGCATAGTTTGTTCGGAAAAGACTACCTAAGTGAGAGAAAGGGGAAAACTACAATCAAGATCCAAGTCAATACCTCTTAAGTGGGTATGCATTAAGTGGCAAGTGATGGGTGGAGGGTTAGGAACTAGCAAAGCTGTTATGGCCAGAAGTTGGAGGAAGGTGGTTGGTGCGGCATGGGTTGGGAAGGTGATTGGTGCAGCTGCCGGTGACAAGGTAGATGGTGTGAAGACGGCCGTGGTGGCTGAAGACAAGGTTCAATGTCTGCCGATTTGGGGAAGATGGGTTGTAATCGAGGTGTATGAACACGAAAGGAAAACATCTTTAGTAACGAGTCTCTAAGCTGTTTGAATATGATGGACGTTGGATGTCGATTCCGGTGGTGGCACGACGGTTTTGGGGATCATCGGATTGGAGGACGGAGGATACTAAAAAAAAAATGAAATTCTGGAATCTGGCAAGGAGAATATACTGGATGGTTAAGACCTCCATGTCAGAGGCTCTGATACCGTGATAAACCTAGAAAAATGAGAAAAACTGGAATTGGAATATTGGATAATTGGCTGTGTATTTTCACTGGGTATAGGTATGAATTTATTCAACAGAAATGACCTCAAAAGTATTACAATGTAATCAAATTTATCTTAAATTAATTAAAACTTAATTAAATCTCGACAAAAAAGAAAAATGAAAAGATGAATATATCAAAATCATGTCCTTCCTAATATTTGTACCTTATATGTTGTGTTAGTAATGTCAGATGAAGACATCCACCTAGTGGCCCATACCATGAAGGAAATTTTTTAGAAAAGTCATAGAAATTGGATGATACTAGGCATCCTATTGGTGGCCTTCGAAAGATAAATGGCTGTACAATAAAACTCAATAAGCGGATTGTCTAAATCCTCTATACTTAATTTGTGCCTTTTTTTTTTTTTTCCAGAAAAGTGGGAGCACACCACCTACAACTTTGCTAGTTATGAGAAACGATTGTACAAATGTTTGGGTGGGCCATAAAAAGAAACAAGCCTCATCTATCGTACACCGCAACTTTTTTACCCTAATACCAGAACGGCCCAACAAAATGGAATTGTTGTAGAAAAATCATAGAAATTGGATGATACTAGGCATCCAATTGGTGGCCTTCAATGGATGGTGAATTGAAAAGTTTGCAAATGGTTGACATTCAACTTGAAAAAGAGATAGTTAGAGTGAAGGTTATGAGTTTATAAATAGTGTGGTTTTGAGCTTAACCACCGGCCAGCCACAATAAAGCCCAATACGCGCGCTGTCCAAATCCTCTATACCTTGTGCTCTCTTCCTCTCTATTATTTATTTATTTATTTTCAGATCACCTGTAAATTTGTTAATTATGATAAATGATTGTACAATTGTTCGAATGGGCTACAAAAAGAATCAGGCTCACCAATCGTATACTACAGCTTTTTTTCCCTAATACAAGAGCAAGCCCAACAAAATGGAAATAGGGCCACGGTTGACAACGAACAATCCTCTTTTTTTTTTTTTTTTTTTCCAGAAATGTGAGATCACATCACTTATAACTTTGTTGATACGACAATAATCAAAGCAATTATTTTTCAAAAAAAATAAAAATTAAAGGAAAAAGAAAAAAAGAAAAAGAAAGAAGAAAAGCATAAAGGGCCACTCTTCTTTTTCCCCTTGTGCCATAAATTAGGCATAAAGGGCACTCAACAATTGTACGGAGGTTTGCAAAGCTGATGGGCATATATATATATATATATATATATATATATATATATATATATATATATATAGTGTCTGTCTGGAAAAAGGGTCTATGTGGTTGAGCTCATGAGAACTTCCCATGAGGTCGAGCTGTGTGGGCCCCACCTTGATGTGTGTCGACCATCTACCCCATCAGTCAGATGCACCATTCCATGATGGGCTTGGGGCATAAAAATCAAGTCAATCCGTGACTTGTGTGGGCCACATCACATACAAAAGTTGAGATGGGTTACCTTCCATTAAAACATTCATAATCATTTGTTGGGCCCACCGAGATGTGGTTTACAAATCCAGCCCATCCATTATGTGCGTCCAACTTGGATGAAGGGTCAGACCAAGTTTCAGATGCATCCAAATTTTAGGTGGGTCCCACCAAGTGCTTTTATATGTTTTAGACATGTCTTCACATGATTTTAAATGGTATGGCCCGCCTGAGTTCCGTATACGGATGAGTTTTGGGATATCCCATAATTTAAAGGGGACCCATCAAATGTACGGTGTTGATGGTCGACACGCATCACAGTGGGGCCCACACAACTCGACCTCATGGGAAGTTCCGATGAGCTCGACTGCATAAAACCTTTTCCCACACACACACACACACACACACACACACACACACACACATATATATATATATATATATATATATATATATATATATATCACTCTTCCCTTTTCCAATGTGGCACATGAGTGAGAGATACAAGCCATTAATTACATAGGTCCAATGGTGTAGATAACATCACCTAAATTTAGGTCAGTCAACTCAACAGGTGTTCGACGCTTAGAAGAACTTGGATAAGTTTTCTTAACAACCTACTTGTGTCACAGTTGTGGCCCATTTGATGAACAAGCCAAAAGATCTACATGGGTGAGACTCACTTGTGGTTGGCTTGAAGAATGATCACTAGGACTCTGTGGTGTGTAGCTGGATTCCCACATCGAAAGGTATTTGAAAATTTAAAAATGCTAGGTCCTAAAAAGTGTGTAGAAAAACATTTTTAAAAGATAGGTCAACAGATGGTTAAGGGATATGTGTCTTATCACGATCATGGAGTCGACTCAATTACAGTTACATGGTGTCAACTGTTTTAGAGCCCATGTGTTCTATATATGAAACAGTGGAACTCATCATAGTGGGTCATCCCAAAAATCAGGCGAATCCATTCATAACGTGTGCAATACCGTAGAAAACAGTGGACAATTACTCAATCTATCATGTGGAGCCAGATGATTGGGCCAGCCTGACTTTCGGGGGCACCGTATCATGTGGGGTAACCTTGTTGGAAGGGATGGATACCATAGATTTACTATAGCGTTTTAACAGTCATCAAATTACACATTAAGGGGCACCATATGATTGGGTGAGCCTGATTTTTAGGGGCACTATATCATGTGGGACAACCTTGTTGAAAGGATTGGATGCCACAGACCTACTACCACGATGGGCCCTACACTAATTTTTAAGGCTTTATGCCCACTGGGAAACCAACTCGACTAGTCTTCTTTTTTTTTTCGATGAAAATCTGAATTATCTCATTAACTTGTGCCAGTACTAAATGCTTGATATCTAACTTGTAACATTGATAACACTAGATCCTCTTTTATCTTAGATGTCTCTATATATTCAATGAGTTTCATTATCTTCCATGGAAAGCTTGACCATCTCAGATCTTGTGTGATTCTTTCTGCCTGGTGAACTCTCGATCTTTGCACTTGGTTCTGTCATACGGGGAGGAATTGGAGACTGTTCAAGCTTTTGCTTTCAGATTACCAGTCGATACCTGGGTCTGCTGCAAGTTTGAGATGCTGAACCGGCCAAACAGTCTGATCTCTCTCTCTCTCTCTCTCTCTCTCTCTCTCTCTCTCTCTCTCTCTCTCTCTCTCTCTTTTCTTTTTTCTTTTTTTAAATAAAAAAGTGGGAGCACACGATCTGTAATTTTGTTGATGTGGAAAATGACATACATCTATTTGGATGAGCCCTACAAAAAGAAAGAATCCTCACCTATCCATCCACATTAAAAGGAAAACAAACTAGAGTGCCTAGTTAAGGAAGTAGCTAAATACAGGAATATACATAGGCACTACAAAATGCCTTGATACTATACGAGTCAATATCTGAAAACAGGGCAGCATAAAACCTACACGAAAACTGTGGCCTGCCGTTCATGAACCTTAGCATAGACCTCTTCTCAGGTTACTCAAAACTGCTTTATCACCTGCCATAGAAGATCCCAGCAAGTAAACCAAACACATACACAGAATGATCCCTGAAGCCTCTAACAACCTCCAAAACCTTTTTTTTTTTCCTTACTGCAAGGGGCAATGCTCTAGTTTTTCATTACAAACTGCGATTGGAGATAATCAACTATTTCCTCGTCAACTTGGAACGCCTTGGCAAGAACATAATGATTGGATTGACCTATTGGATAGGTTAGATGGAGTCTCATGAGTTACAACGGAGTCTCATTCATCAGTGATTTTCATAATGACTTGGCTTGAAATGCAATTTTGAGTCATAGAGTTATAGAACTATGGTTGGTCCAATTCTGAGGTATACCAAACTAATGATTGGATTGACCTATTGGATAGGTTAGATGGCATACACACATAGTTTAGGACGACAAATTGACTTTGACTTCATGTGATCATTCATGCTAGTTTAATTATAAATACAAATATAAGGTGTATTATTATTAGAAACTTTCTCAAAAATTTATCAAGTGATCAACATTCAGAATTAATTGAGTACAAATTGTTGCAGGGACTTTCCTTACTAACTACATCAGCGGCGATGGTGATTCCTCTTCAATTTCGAGAATTGCTTGTTTTCATTTCGCTGTATATGGTGAGCATGGGACTAGGAGGACATAAACCATGCATAGAAGCATTCGGAGTGGATCAATTCGATGACGATAGCGAGAAAGGGAGAAAAGACAAGAATTCTTTCTTCAATTGGGGGTATTTTGCAGTGTGCAGTGGCGGGAGTGTGGGAATGCTTGTTGCAATTTATATTCAAGACAATGTGGGGTGGGCCATCGGCTTCGGGATTCTCACAGGTGCTATGGTGGTTGCGCTTTTTCTCTTTATCTTTGGATCAAACACATACACCCATCTAGTTCCAAGCGGGCAAAGCCCATTGACTCAAGTTGCCAAAGTCATTGTTGCTGCTGCTCGTAAGTGGCATCTTCCGTCAAGAAAGGATTATCAAGATGAAAGCAGATGTGTTCCTGTGGCTAAGGAAGTTACTCCTGGGGCCAATCAATTCAAGTAAGTGAATCCTACCCTTTCAAGGTTGTCAAGAGAAGACACTTTCTAGGAACACCTAAATTGCAATCATTCATCCAGTGGGCCCTAAAAATTATAGCAACAAATATCTCACAACTCCATGATAGTTAGTTATCCATCCACTCCCATGGCCAGTAGCTCTTGATTGTCCCACTTTTGAAAGGGAAAATCAAAATATTGAAAATGGGGGCATTGATCATCCTCAAGATATGGACATCAACATGAATCTGGGCCTATAAACTAATAAGAAATTCAAGACCAACAGGAGAGAAAATAGGAAGCATCACCAACCTCAAGATAATGTGGCCTCTCTAACAAGGAGTGTTGCACCAAACACCTTCGAGTGCAAGGATAGCACCAAGGATCAAAGTCATTTCAAATGACCCTGCTATGCTCCCTTTTGAAGAACATGAAAGAGTTTCCTGGCAGTTCAAACGTTCTCCCTCAAAGATGATGTTTAAACCAATTAAGCCATCAGAGCCAATAATTTTCAAATGAAAGCACTATGGAGAGAATGAGTTGCTCTCCCCTCCTAAGCCACAAATTCTGGACATTCAAGGCACAATGGTGGGTCCCAAAAGAATGTGAAAAACTAAAGAAAATATCCAAAGTGCAACCATCTAGATTAGGCGCCAAGGATAAAATGAGTAGCTCTGGCAGTTCTCCTAAGCCACACCTTCTCAACCTCTGAAGAGCTGTGAATATTTAGGAGCTTGTTTTTTGAAATGCACGATAAGATTGCCACCCAACAATGGTTAGAGAATGTGCTGACTGACTCTCAGTACACACTGTGCATACGGACTTTTTGTTGATGATAATGAAACATAAAATGCGGTTAGCATTCTCAGCTACTTCTAATTACCAATTTGAAAATTGCAGATTCTTGGACAAGGCTGCCATTATAGATGACTTGGATGCACCTTGTTGTCAAAATAGTTGGAGTTTATGCACCCAAGCACAAGTTGAAGAAACAAAACAGATCATGCGGCTTTTCCCCATCTGGTCTTGTTGTTTGATGCTTGGGGTAGTGTCCGCACAACCTACCACATTTTTCACTAAGCAATCTAGCACCATGGACAGGAAGATCTCATCCACCTTCGAGGCGTCTGCTGCATCCCTCATAGTTGTTAGAAGCCTAACAACTGTTGCATTTGTCCCTGTCTATGATTGGATCCTCGTGCCAACCACAAGAAGACTTACTGGAAGCCCATCCGGCCTAACAATTCTCCAAAGGATTGGAATCGGGATACTTCTTACGGTGATTTCCATGGTCGTAGCAGGATTGGTAGAGATGAGAAGAGTTGGCATTGCTAGAGAATACGCACTCTTCGATCACCCAAATGCGACCATTCCTATGAGCTTTTGGTGGTTGCTACCACAATACATAATTGTTGGACTCTCAGACATATTTACGATGGTTGGTTTGCACCAATTCTTCTATGATCAGATGCCGGATGGGATGCGGAGCATTGGAGCCGCTGCTTATCTTAGCATCTTTGGCATTGGAAACTTCCTAAGCAGTATTATCATTTCGTTGGTCCAAGTTGTAAGGCCGGAGTGGTTAACCAACGATCTTAATAGTTCGCATTTAGATTACTTCTATTGGCTTCTTGCAGGGTTGAGTGTTTTGTGTTTAGGTTTCTATATTTGTGCAGCCAAATGCTTTGTTTACAGGCAAACCTGTTATGGCCTTCCATAGCGTGCATTGGTTAGTTGGGTATGGTTTGTTTTTCTGTTTATCTAATAATATTAATGAAATTACTCGCAAAAAAAATGAGAAATCTTCACTTCCAAATTCATCTTCGAAACGCTGATTTTCTTTGAGCCGGGTTTCTCTACATCACTTATGGGTTTCTCTACATCACTTTTTTTTTTTTCTTTTTTTAAAATAAAAAATATTTTTTTAATTACTTTTTTTAAGAGAAAGGGGCCAGGCCCTAATTTCATTAACAAGATCGAGGATGTACATTCGGGGGCACCCAGAAAAAATGACTGGGAACCCCTATCATAGCTCAAAAAGAGAGACTAGCAGCCTACAAAACAAAAAACCTCTCAAGCCCTCCTAGCCTAATCCCTTAACGCACTTAGGCCGACCTTGTCCAGGAATAGACTCCCTCTAACGATCGCCGGCAAATCCTGGAGGCGGGTAAAGAAGAAATGGACATTACTCTGACTACCTGCTCGCACCATCCCATCTGCCGCCGCGTTTCCTTCCCTGAAAATATGCATAAACTTGAATTGACCCCTGTTCATAATCTGCTTGATCCTGCACAACCAGTAACCCCATTTCCAACCGGTTTCAACCGCCCCTAGCAGGAGATTAACTGCCAACTGGGAGTCGGATTCAACCAAGACCTTGCTGAAGCCCCTTTTCAGACAGATATCCATCCCATCATGGATGGCTCTCAGCTCGGCCAAGACGTTAGTACCTACACCGTATCGGGACGAGAAGGCAAACAGAAAACCCCCACTGCCACTCCTACATATCCCGCCCCCACCTGATTAGCCCGGATTACCCATCAATGACCCATCGACGTTTATCTTCACCCATCCCAGAGGGGGTTTAAGCCAACGCACCAGCCGAGAGTGAGGATTGTTGGATCTGGCGGCTGCCTGAATAGGATGCTGCCCAAATGTTACTGGCAGCATATGGCCAGCAAGGGGTTTTTCTACATCACTTATAGAATAAGCTGATTCTATTAGTTCTGCTCGTGGGGCACCCCATGTGGTGTGTATGGCATCCTAACCTGTCAATCAGGCTCACCTCAACAAGATGTTGGGCACCAAAAGAAAAGGCCAATCCAACCGTCATGTGATTGATCACGTAGATTTAAGGTTTGTAGATGAATTGTAAATATTTTGGGTCCCTACTCATGGCTTAGTAGTAGGTTCACAGGAGTTTCAACACTAAGGGTCTGTTTGGATTCATGTATGAGGGTGTATTGTATTGTATTCGGGTACTGTTCATGTATACGTAGGATGGTTTTCACAATACATCCAAATCAATATGCCATTAATCAATGTTTGCATAGGAGGTATTGTGCGGGCAAGTATACAATATCTTGTACAGATCAATGTTTGGATACGACGTATTAGGCCTACGTATTATACAAATGTACAACATACGATAGTTGTTGTACGGACTGTTCATTTATTTATTTTTTCTCATCCATTTCATTGGTGGTGGTGCCCACCGTCAGTTGATATGCTTCATCTGATCCATCTTGTACAGATCAATGTTTGGATACGACGTATTAGGCCTACGTATTATACAAATATACAACATACGATAGTTGTTGTACGGACTGTTCATTTACTTATTTTTTCTCATCCATTTCATTAGTGGTGGTGCCCACCGTCAGTTGATATGCTTCATCTGATCCATCCAACATGATCTGATCCGTCCAACATGATTGTCATTGAAAAATCCTATCCATCCATTCATACAATAGCCGCTGTATGGTTTTTTAATTTCCAATTCTCATCCAGTTCATAGGTGGTGGTGGCCACCGTCAGTTAATATGCTTCATCTGATCCATCCATTGAAAAATCCTATCCATCCATTCAAAGAATTCACGTTAACAACGGTATCAAGGTCATCTAATGTGACCAAAATCAGCAACATCGACCATGGCCTCTGGTCAACCATGAGAAAATGATATGACGCCCACCTGAGTTATAAGTGCAGGAACATGCTGGGAGAAACGTGTGTCTGAAAAAGGAAAAAATGGTTAACTGTATGATAAGGCTCGACCGATTGGCCAACTGTAGGCCCCACGATGAGGTCAGAGCTCATTCAGACTGTCCATTGGTTTTGAAAGAGCTGACCGACCATGATCTGGGCCACCTTTGTGTCGTACTATATCCCAGAGGGAGAAGGTGAGACAAAATAATATGATAAAGTTACCTGAAACTTTAAAAAAATAAAATAAAATAAAATTCCTCACAGACATTTCCAAACGAATTAAAGCACAAATCGCACATCTGATCAGATATTATATACTAGATTGAGAGTCACTGGAAAGATTTGATATAGTATGTCCCCCTCCCCACACACACACACACACACACACACACACACACACACAAAAAGAGTATGGAACTTTGTTGGAGTGCTCCAGCAAGATATGGGATGCTTGGCACAATTTGGAAAATTCTGCCAATCATGCTCCAGCACAAAATGGCACAATTTCTTGAACAGTGAAGGATCCTGATCATTCGTCGCTTATCCACACTGAACATCAAATACAGTGAATATATTTCACTATATGGAAATTTTAAAAATTAATCACCAAAATAGTTCAAAAACTTCATCTGTTAATTTGTGATCGGTTTATCCAACCTGATTTGAACGTCTCTGGAAAACTGTCCATGATACAGTCAAAGGACCCAGCCATGATGTTTACAAAAAAAAAAGAAAAAGATATAGCTGATTCATTCTCCTCGGCCACACATATACTAGAACCGAAAGAACAACCTGATACCGGCATAAAAAATCAATAATCCAAGCAGCAAACGAAGAAGCAAAGTCATGCATTGATCGTCTCCAACATCAGCAATGGTCACCCTCTCAGCGTTGGCATCTTCCTGGATATTCCTGGTGCCGATTTGGGTTCGATCTGTGAGAACAGCTACACAGTTGCCACTGTCCATTGTTGAGGGACTATGAGATACACGAACAGCAACACTTCCAGTTGTATGTCGCACCGTTCGATCGGAGAAAGAAGCCTAAATGATATAATAAACAAAAAAAATTATGCTAATCAAGAAATGGATATGATGTAATCTTCACTACTTCGACTAATAAAATTAATCTACATATGAAATAAATAGTATCCTACATACTTGATACTGATTCCAGGCATTAGTAGCATCTTCGAAAGTCGGGAATGACTTGTGTTTGCATCCACTGAAACCGTGAACTTGAGCATTGCAATCATCCCATGTTGCATAGATCCCAAGATTCCTCCCCACAAACACCACATAATACTTTTGCTTTATTCTGCTGCAAGCATTAATCAATGCCTTAATCAGTAGGATATCTGGAAAAAAAACTGTATAATGACAACTGTATCAAGTTAGAAAAAAAAACTCAATGCATTAATCAACGCCATATAGAAGAGTTCTATTATGTCCACTTATATATCAAATAAAGACATAGAGCATTTTGAAACAGTGAAAGTCAGAAATTCTCCAACATATTAATCCAGTAGAAATTACCACTGAATAATGATGTTGAGGGTCGAATATTGCATATCAGACCCTGATTACTGCCTGATTTTATGTACACGATAATGCCTAATATTATAATTTAATCGTGTTTTTGTTGCAGGATGTAATAAGGAGCTTTGATTGAAAAAGAGTATTAAAAGCATGGATTTAACGCTCTGAAGTCACCAGAGCAAGGAATGGACTCCAGGGGACTGAGATCGATGGATATACACGCCAGAGATCCGAGAAAATTGAGAAACTGAAGCTTAAGTGGCCTGAAAGTTAGTCAGAATGCAAGATCACAGGGTTTCCACCATCCACTCAGCTCGAAACTTCATACATGGCTTGAGGACCATAAATTAACCGTACACGTCAAATTTCAGCCATTAGATCCTCGTGGAAGTGGCCCAACAGAGAGATCAGGGGACAATAACCATTAAGAAAGCATCTTGGACATCCTTGGGAAATCTGGACCCAAACTAAACTGATGGAAAGAGCACGAAAAATGGTGGATATTTGTCAAATTTCACTTCTTTTGGATGGTGCAGTAGGGAGGAATGAACGACGGACGTTTCTAGAAGGCAGAGTGGCAATTCTGTAAATATAACGAAATCCATATGCATGCATGCACGTAAGCTAGAGGTTTGCTTCAACGTTCGGTATCGACTCATCACAGGTTGATTGTGTGGCCCACCTAGAGTTTGGATCTACTTCATACTTTGACCCATAGGCTTATACTTTATTAAGAAAATGATGAGCGGAGTAGATCTTTGAAAATACCATCAGAAGTGGGCCCCATCTATTTTTTACAAACTTTCCAAATAGAGCCATGCGAAACGTCCAGTGACGGACGTGCTATCCACTGAGTTTTTACAGTGGGCCCTGCCCATCAGTCTGATCACTGATCCAGACCGTCCATGTGACTCACGTGGTTTATCTTCACCAAGAATTTCAAAAGGGAGCAAGTATGGGTTCTCGGCTGTTCAAACGTAGGTTGGACGGTGGCGTAAAATATCCCATGGGCCACGTGAATGCAAGTCCAAACGGACCATTCTCAACCGAAATTCTGAGAGGAATCTGGTGGACGGAGTGAATTTTCCAAAAGTCATCTTAAGTGGGCCCCACCGAGAGTTCAGCGTCGGCTCGCGTACAAAGCCTACGTTCGTGAAAAACGGCCGCTGTGGGCCGGTTCCATGATCCCGATCACGGTCGGATTAAGCACAGGACAGAGTTTGTTTTTTTTTAATTTTGTTTTTATTTTTTTCCTTTTCTTTTCTTTTGAGATTTAGTTAATCAAAATTATGCTGGGCTAAACTCTTAGCTAGGGCTAAGAGGTGAAGCTTGTAGCGTGATGGGAGAACTATTTGCTTGTGCCTTTTGTTTAGATTGAATGGATTTTTGATTTAATTTTATTATGGGAATATTTTCAATTTTTAATGGCCTGTTGTGACTGAAATTACAATGGGTTTGCAATGGCTTTGAGTATTTCTTTTTCCTTATTTTGATTATGACGTCAAGAAGCCCTGTTGTTCGCCATCGTCTCCTGGGCATGGTTGGATGTCGGTACCCTTCCTAACCTTCATAATCATCTGATTGGTTGGTAATTAGTTTAATTCTGTTGTTGACTTTGTCTCCTGGGCATGGTTTGGTGATGGAATTCACTCTAATTCATATACCTTTCATCTCCTTAAAATTATATCAGAGGAAGTTCAGTTTAATTTTCATGATTTTTGAAGCAGGCATAAGATCTCCTTGATCTTTACAAGTGGATCCTCTGAATCTCTAGTTTCTTATCTCCGATTTCTCTTAAGTTTTAGATTAATCTCTCACCATTATTCATCACTTTATATTGGATTTAGATTTCATCTTAGGCTAGTTCTATTTCTACCTAGTTTCAGGAAACGTACAAGTATCAGTCCCTTGGGATTCGACCTCGGTCTCACCGAGTTTATTACTACATCACAACCCTATACTTGAAGAGTGAACAAGTTTTTGGCGCCGTTGCCAGGGATTGACGGTTACGTTTTTCTGAGATTAATTAGTTTTAGAATTAGGTTAAGATTAAGATTTTACTAACTTTAGGTTAAAGTTTATTTTATTTTATTTTTTAGAAACTAACATGTTTTCCTATTTTGTAGGATCATGACATAAGCTTCTAATTTGGTAATCCCTTTCTAAATTCTCTATTTTTCCTATTTTTAGAATTAGGGTTTTATTTTTTTTAAAAAAAATTTCTAATTCTAGGCTTTCTTTTTTTTAGAAATTTTCTATTTTCTAACTTTAGATTTAGACTCTTCCTTTAAGTAACTTTCTACTTTAGACCTTCTATTTTAGAAACTAATCTCTTTTGTTTTCTTTTACAGGATCTTAACATAGGAACTTCTCATTTGGTACCTTCTTTCTAACTTCTCCTCATCTTACTTTACACATTGTTGTAGGATCTTTTCTTCTGTTTTTCTTAGGATTAAATTCAGATTAAGGGTTTCATCATGTATATGCACGAGTGGGAATGTCAGTATACTGAGAAGAATAACCTATTTTGGGATGATGAAAATATAAATCAATCTATGTCTCAAAACTTTTCTAAAACTATCAGTGAAAACCGATCAGAATATAAAGATCCACCGGCTAAGAAGTCCTTACGTGATTATATGCAAGAGAACAATTACACCCCACGGATTAACAAAACAGTACGTGAGTGTTGGGGTTATCATAATTTTGGTTGTGCGAATTATTATCACCCATCTGATAAAGAGAAAATAATGCGTGATTATATCATGAGTGATAATAAGTATTACCAACCAGCAGATTCTCCCACCTATGATCAGTATGACTATAACCGGTGGGAACATCAAAATTGGGTAAATGAACCATCAACATGTTATAATAATTCTCTTGGATCCCATACCTTTGAAATCCAACCAGAAACGACCCAAGAGGATTCACTTCAACATGACATGGCCTGTCTTGCGGAAATTAGAAAAGCAATGGAAACACTCACTTCGCACCTCGAAAGGATAGAGAAAGCTTTCTCATCCCAACCACAACCCAATCCAAAAATACAATGCGAGGAAAGTGATCCTCACTCACTTTTGAAGGAATCTGGAATTTGGAATGAGGAGTTGGATTCCATTAATGAGCATGCGGTTCAATCTCCTGATGAGAAGATCTCGATGACTGTTTAAAGGAATGATGAAGATACATGGGTGTCTTTTAAATATAGTGATGATGACACACCTTCCTTACATAACACACAGGATTTCAATGATGAGGTAAAGGTTAGTTTTGAACCTCAACTGAATTTAGGAATAGAATGTGAGGAAAGCGATCCCATCTCAATTGTGCACTGCACTGAACTAGAATATGATAAATATTGGGACGGCGATCCTGAATGTGCAGCCATAGTTCTCCTGGAATCTATCTCAAGTTTGGTCCAGGTCAATGATTAAGATGTACACAAAGTGGTCAGTCATAATGAGTCACTCCCCTCACCTGACATGTCTGATTTAAAGGTGGAGGATGAGCTCCTTACAACCGACCCTTCTAACTCTTGTGAAACATGTTTGGACCACGCCTCTGAATCGAATGATGATGTGATTCAGGAGAAGGACGAGTTGCTCGCTACGACCCTGGAATTTGAAACCACTCAATTGAGGCCACCATCTGAGTTGTACACGTTTAACAATTCAACGCCTCGATTGAGTAGTCTCAATGAACAAAGTGATCACATCGATGCTTACCCTATTGATTTTCAATCTGTCTGTGTAGGACTGGAGGAAGACCTGACTACTTTCAAGGATGATGGTTTCCTTAGGTAGATCATCGCGAGCTACAATGTGGAAAATAAGTCACACTCAGCTAAACTTCCCAACTCTTTGGATGATTGCTTGGCATACTTTACAGATTCACACGATCCCATGTCAAAAGATAAAGTGGATGCCTTGCAAGACGACATCTCGGTAGTCATCACTGACCGAGAGAACCCTTATTCTGAAGCCCCTTCTTCCCCTGATCCTAAATGCTTACCATTAAAGGAGACTACATCACTTCTTAAGAAGTTTTCTAAACTTTATTTACTTGTAGTCTTTGATTCACCATGGGATACTAACGTTGAAACTTCTTCTGTCACAGGTGAATCGTATATACTCTGGATACCTCAAGTAATTCAATGAAAAATTTCTTATGAGGTACATAAGTTTCTCTGGAAAATCATACTCCAAAGCGTCCAAGCCTATTGCAAAAAGGGCTTTTGGATGATCCTGTTGAGGAACTTACTAAGAAACTTATCAAGATATTGGCCGGAAGAGGAACCTTGCGGTATGATCGAGTAGTTTTTCCCTGCATTCATAGGACTAGGGTAGTTTGCTTCATGCTGTTCTAGGTTAATTTGTTGTCTGGCTGAAGGCTTAAACTTAGCGCTCCTGGGAGGCAACCCAGCTTTTCATTCCATTTCATTTTCCTAGTTAGTTAGTTCAATGTTTGTGGGTAACATTGCTGCAAACCCTCACGAGACTACAACTCGTCCACTAGGGGCAACCTAGGGGTTTAAAGGCTTGTTGCATACGCTAAATGCAATCGAGAGCACCTGCGAAAGTGGTGTAGGTAGGATTTTATTTTTATTATTTTTATTTTTCTTCTGTTGGTTTCTCTCTTGTGCTGACCCGCTCTTACGTAGATATCTTTGGAAAGCCTCTTGATTCTTTCGTCCAGGTACTATCTTTCCATCACTCCTCTTATATTTTCGTTGTCCCATGTGCATTGCATGCTTATTTCTTTTACATTGAGGACAATGTAGATTTTTAGTTGGGGGTGGGAGATTAGGCTACCTAATCAGTGTTTTCTTGGTCTTGAGCAGAAATTGTGAAAATTTTTAAATTTTTCTGGAATTTCGTATGAATTCGAAGTGATTTTGACGGCCATCTTAGATTTAGAATTACAAGATAAGTGATGTTGGTAATTTATGACTCTTGGATTCAGTATCTTTTAGATTTCACAGTTAAGTTTGAATTGTTAATCCATGATTAGAGGTTTTAAACATTGATTGAGTCATGATTTCACAAGACACATCTTGCTTTCACATAAAGGTTTCAGTTTGATATGGAAGGGTTAATTTGGTAATCACTAAGCATGTAAGGAACCAGCCTGAAAAATTTGCCCGTCATGATCAATTGAAGAAAAAGAAAATACCTATAAAAAAAAAACAGATACCTTTGTAAAGGGTTGTACAAATAATCTTTACCATAGGTTTGCTCCCTATAGGTGCGCATTCGATTCTCCTCTCCCTCGATGGAAAAATCAAAAGCGAGAAGAATGAAAAGAAAGAATTGTAAGGCAAGTTCTGGTTTAGGTTTTGAGTGTCCTGAATGCTTTTTTGATTATCAATGTTATCATAGAAATTATCTATTGGATTTCTTAATGATGATAAGCCGAGATTTCATTATACACTCATGGTACTCATTGTTTAGAATTGTTCTAATTAATGCATAAATACTTTAAACTTAATTATGAAATTTATTGTGTGCTTGATTCCAGGAGGAAGTAATGCCCAACAGTCATGCATCTTAGAATTTTCGTATCTAGATTGCTTTTCAAAAATCACTTGAGTTCATAGAGATTGTCCTGTAATTCTCGACTTATTTTTCGCATACTTTGCTCGGGACTAGCAAAATGCTGGTTGGGGGTTGTGTTGAGGGTCGAATATTGCATATCAGACCCCGATTACTGCTTGATTTTACGTACACGATAATGCCTAATATTATAATTTAATCACGTTTTTATTGCAGGATGTAATAAGGAGCTTTGATTGAAAAAGAGTATTAAAAGCATAGATTTAATGCTCCGAAGTCACCCGAGCAAGGAATGGACTCCAGGGGACCGAGATCGATGGATATACACGCCAGAGATCCGAGAAAATTGAGAAACTGAAGCTTAAGTGGCCTGAAAGTTAGTCAGAATGCAAGATCACAGGGTTTCCACCATCCACTCGGCTCGAAACTTCATACATGGCCTGAGGACCATAAATTAACCGTACACGTCAAATTTCAGCCATTAGATCCTCGAGGAAGTGGCCCAACAGAGAGATCAGAGGACAATAACCATTAAGAAAGCATCTTGGACATCCTTGGGAGATCTGGACCCAAACTGAACTGATGGAAAGAGCATGAAAAACGGTGGATATTTGCCAAATTTCACTTCTTTTGGATGGTGCAGTAGGGAGGAATGAACGACGGACGTTCCTAGAAGGCAGAGTGGCAATTCTGTAAATATAACGAAATCTATATGCATACATGCACGTAAGCTAGAGGTTTACTTCAACGTTCGGTATCGACTCATCACAGGTTGATTGTGTGGCCCACCTAGAGTTTGGATGTACTTCATACTTTGACCCATAGGCTTATACTTTATTAAACAAAAGATGAGCGGAGTAGATCTTCGAAAATACCATCAAAAGTGGGCTCCACCTATTTTTTGTAAACTTTCCAAATAGAGCCATGTGAAACATTCAGTGACGGACGTGCTATCCACTGGGTTTTTACAGTGGGCCCTGCCCATCAGTCTGATCACTGATCCAGACCGTCCATGTGATTCACGTGGTTTATTTTCACCAAGAACTAGGTGACAGAATTTCAAAAGGGAGCCTCGGCTGTTCAAACGCAGGTTGGACGGTGGCGTAAAATATCCCATGGGCCACGTGAATGCAAGTCCAAACGGACCATTCTCAACTGAAATTCTGAGAGGAATCTGGTGGATGGAGTGGATTTTCCAAAAGTCATCCTAAGTGGGCCCCACCGAGAGTTCAGCGTCGCCTCACGTACAGAGCCTACGTCCGTGAAAAACGGCCATTGTGGGCCAGTTCCATGATCCCGATCACGGTCGGATTAATAATCCAAACCGTCCAATGTGTATCTCATCCAAAAACTCCCCCCGAACGTTGTGTTTTTGGAAGGATATCAAGGAAAATGGTGCTGTTTTGGCATGGTTTTTGGGCTGCGTAAATAGAATTACACAACGAATATTTGTGGTGCGCTTCAAAGTCGGTTGCTGTGCATTCCACCAATCGCTTTACGCACAGACTCTCCACCGACTCCAGCGACGGATTGCAACACTTATAAAAAGGAGAAGAAAAGAGAGAGTTAGGGAGATCGGGGAGCTTAGGCGTGAAGCACAGGACAGAGTTTATTTTTTTTATTTTTGTTTTTTTCCTTTTCTTTTCTTTTGAGATTTAGTTAATCAAAATTATGCTGGGCTAAACCTCTTAGCTAGGGCTAAGAGGTGAAGCTTGTAGCGTGATGGGAGAACTATTTGCTTGTGCCTTTTGTTTAGATTGAATGGATTTTTGATTTAATTTTATTATGGGAATATTTTCAGTTTTTAATGGCCTGTTGTGACTGAAATTACAATGGGTTTGCAATGGCTTTGAGTATTTCTTTTTCCTTATTTTGATTATGACGTCAGGAAGCCCTGTTGTTCGCCATCGTCTCCTGGGCATGGTTGGATGTCGGTACCCTTCCTAACCTTCATAATCATCTGATTGGTTGGTAATTAGTTTAATTCTGTTGTTGACTTTGTCTCCTGGGCATGGTTTGGTGATGGAATCCACTCTAATTCATATACCTTTCATCTCCTTAAAATTATATCAGAGGAAGTTCAGTTTAATTTTCATGATTTTTGAAGCAGGCATAAGATCTCCCTGATCTTTACAAGTGGATCCTCTGAATCCCTAGTTTCTTATCTCCGATTTCTCTTAAGTTTTAGATTAATCTCTCACCATTATTCATCACTTTATATTGGATTTAGATTTCATCTTAGGCTAGTTCTATTTCTACCTAGTTTCAGGAAACGTACAAGTATCAGTCCCTTGGGATTCGACCTCGGTCTCACCGAGTTTATTACTACATCACAACCCTATACTTGGGGAGTGAACAAATGACAACTGTATCAAGTTAGAATTTGAATCAAAATTTCGCATAGTAGTTAAAGTCAGAACCTGCAACATAAAGAAGCAGTGTAGATTCAATATATATCAATCTAAGAGTTTAAAGTTTTAATTGCTGCTCCAATTGTACTATATAATCTTGATATTACCTATCTTTCGAAGATGTGGGCACCAAATTTCGTTTCTTTGGCAAACGAGTTAGAAAATGATCCCCATAGCTACCTTTGCAAATAAAATGAAATGTTAACGTCAACAATGTCCCACAGAACTTGTTCACATGTGGACAAAATTGTGAAATCTCTTTACCACCTGGATATATTTTCAAACACAGGAGAGCTTTAGTAAAACCTGGATTTTAGGGCCCTGAATTCAAAAATAATCTGTCAAGATTAATTCAAGAGAAAAGTGTATTAGTCCAAAATTAAATATTTGTATTGACATTCAACAGTATAACCTTCTTAATAGAAGAATAATTACCAGTAATAATCTGAATTTCCTTACAATAAGCCGAAGTAAACCAGGTGATTTACACGAAAACAGATAACTGAATCATAATCAGCAGAGCGTTGTATAATCCAGAAATATATGATCGAGGTAAAGAGCATATCTAAAAAATTGTCAGTTTTCAAATACATCTACTCTAGTGATATGTCTAGTTATATATCAAATAGAGACAAAGAGCATTCTGAATCAGTGAAAGTTAGAAATCCTCCAACATATTAATCTAACAGAAATTACTACTGAATAATGACAACTGTATCGAGCTAGAAATTGTATCAAGTTAGAATTTAAATCAAATTTTCGCATAGCAATTAAAGTCAGAACCTGCATCATAAAGAAGCATTGTAGATTCTATATATATATATCAGTTCAACAGTTTAAAGTTTTAATTGCTTCTCCAGCAGTAATCATATCATCTACAGAGTTGCCAAAAAGTTAACCCACCAAACCGAGCATTCCAGACTCGGTTGAAACAGTATCCACCACAAACGCATCATAAAAAAAGGTATCCCCACAACATAATAGTCCACACAAAAAACAAAAGGCCCATTTTCATTCCGGGCTACAGCGAGGAAGGATAACTTTCTCTATCCATTCCTTTCGTCGTTCATGTCCCAGCTTCATAAAAAAACCTACACTGACTATATCAGTCTGCAACACCCTTGCAGCCCGAATTTGGTCTTCATTGGAAAGACTATCCACCTCCTCAAGGATACCCAACAGACGTTGCACACGCATCATACTTTTCCCCTATGCCATTGTAATGGTCAGGTTGTTCATGGCTTCTGCGACCTCCCCATCCTATCCCCAATATGTTCACTCGATTTACTCTTCCTACGGCTTATCCCACTCCCATTAGCGCGACTATGACGAGAACATGAGGTGGCTTCCATTGGATTTTTGTTTGCTCGCTTTGCCCGATTTAATGATCCCTGACCACCGCGAACTCGGGGAGTTGC
The DNA here is from genome assembly GCF_029962835.1 of Magnolia sinica. Classification (NCBI taxonomy): domain Eukaryota; kingdom Viridiplantae; phylum Streptophyta; class Magnoliopsida; order Magnoliales; family Magnoliaceae; genus Magnolia; species Magnolia sinica. Next base: position 119,667,735 of record NC_080574.1, on the reverse strand, counting down.
CCTCCGATCATCCTCATTTGAGGATGAGAGACGCACATTCTGGCAGGGCTCATCCTCCGAGTCATCCTCATTTGAGAAGTCTCTGTGATGAGTTTAAAGAAGCTCCATGGATTCGGAGTAGTTATCCTTGAGGAAGACAGTGATCGACCTCATCACGTTCATCCCTATGTTAAAAAGTTTGGGTTTATTTCATGAAACATAAATCTGAGGTTTTCACGAATTTCAAACAATTGAAGGCCGTTATGGAAAAATAGATAAGGCGAAAAGTGAAAGTTTTAAAGACTGATAATGGTTGTGAATTTACCTCCACTGAATTTAATTAATTTTGTAAGGATGAATAGATCATTAGGAATAACATGATACGCCATACACCCAAGAAAAATAGTGTGGCTGAGCGAATGAATCAAACGCTCTTGGAGAGAGCCTGATGCATGATTAGTAATGCTAAGTTGGGAAAGGACCTATGGACTGAGGTCACTAACACGGCTTGTTATTTGGTGAATCGATCCTCTTCTACAGCTATTGAATGTAAATCTTCAGAGGAAGTATGGAGTGATTATAAGGTTGACTACTCATGTTTGTGTATATTTGGTTATGAATCATACTCTCATATACCGTCAGTTGAAGGAGATAAGCTATACCAAAGATCCAAAAAGTATATCTTTATTGGCTATTGTGTCAGTGTCAAAGCTTACAAATTATATGACAAGATCACATAAAAAATCATCACTAGCTGTGATGTTAAATTCGACTAAGGCTCCCTATTCCGCAAGAATGATCAGGAGGAGCAAAAGGAACATGAAAGGTTGCTCGGTGACTTTCAGATTAACACAGATGATACTCAAGCTAAGACATATCAGTAGAGAGAAGTACAGGAGCAGGTGGAGTAGCCACCTAGAAGAAATCTACTGTGAGATCGCAGGTTACTGGAAAGATACAAAACCCTAAATCTCATACTAACAACAACACAAGCGACTTTGCTCTTTCACTAAAAAAATTGAATCAAACAATGCAAGAAAGGAAAAAAAATTATAATAATAAACCATATAAGAGAGATCACTTACCAGAAATCGAAGCTTAGAAAAACCCTAGAAAACCTTCCAATCTCCTTCCAGAGAAAGAGAATGGAACGGATGAAGAAGAGAGAGAGAGAGAGCGAGGGAGAGAGAGAGAGAGAGAGAGAGAGAGAGATGAGGGTTTAAAGGGTTGGTTTTGGGGGCCTTGGGGCGCAGTGAGAGTAGAAAGAAAGGGGATGAAGATTAGGTGGGATGTGGATCTCCTATGAAAGCCTTTCCCAAGAAGTTCCTATTCTGGGATGCTAGGTGGGACCTATTATGATGTTTGTAAGAAATCCATACCGTTCGTCCATTTTGAGAGGTCATTTTAGTACATGCGACCAAAAATGAAGTGGACCCAAAACTCAAGTGGGTCGCATGCAAGGAAATAGTGGGGATTTAATGACCATCATTTGAAACATTCGTACGACCACAAAGCTTCATATCAAGCTATGTTTTTAGTGTTTTCACTTCATCCCAGTGGGAATGACCTTATAAACGATTTGGATGACATATAAACATCAAGGTATATCCCAAGGTTTCAACAATAGAAAATTGTTTCTCCATTTTTTCCTCTCGTGCGGCCGCCTTAAGTTTTGGATCCACCTCATTTTTGGTCGCATGTCCTAAAATGATCTATTAAAACAGATGGATGATGTAGATTTCTCACACACATCAAGGTGGTCCCCACTTAGCATCCCAGCGCAGGAACTTCCAGCGAAAGGCTTATGTAAGAAATCCGTATTCGATTAGGTGTTACCATGGTTACAACTCAGTGGGTGTTGCCCTTACCGTATAGCCCACCTTGATGACATTTTGTATATCTACTTCATCCATTTATTTCTTCAAAACACTTTAGGATGATTTACCGAAAATTAAGCATATCCAAATCTCAACTGGACCATGCCATAAGGAACAATGATGGTTGAAAAATCACTATTAAAAACTTCCCAAAGCTCACTTTAAGTAGATATATATGTAATGTTTACTCTCCATCTAACTTATTGATAAGGTCAAACAGAACTGGATGAAGGGAAAATACAAATATTAGCTTGATCCATGAGAACATACCACAATCTGTGGACCAAAATTAGGTTTTAATGCCGTGGGAAACAATCATGATTACAATGGTACACCTGGGAAATGGATTTGCTTAATTTTTTGGATTGTACTCTAAATAATCTTAAATAATAGATGAATGATGCGGATGTATTATATATATGCATCAAAGAGGGTCATACAGTATGTGGAATCTGTCAAAATCAACGTCGCGGATGCACCAAAATACACCCCCTTCTTGTACGTTTAAAATGGTTTAAAACCATTCCAAATTTTCTATACCAAAGACAACCATTCTAAATTTATACTTTTTGTGTGGTATATGTATTCTACATCAATACCATCCATCCATTTTGCTAGATTATTTTATGACACGAGTTTAAAAATTAAAATGAAGTAGTTCCAAATTTCAGGTGGACCATATTATAGAAAACAATGATGATTAAGCGTTGAAAACTTCTTGTGAGTCACAAAAGTTATGATCCAAGCTGTTGTTTGTTTGTTTTTTTTTTTTTTTTTTTTTTTTTTGGATCCTTACTCTTGCTCCGGTGGTAGACTCTCAAGAGTTTCAACACCTGGTCAAGGGTACGAGTATCCATAGGTGGTGAAAACCCACCACAGCATGAGTGTGTGGGGGTATGGGTGCATGTGAAGTAAAAAAAGAAGTTCTTTTTTGTTTTTCCCATCATTCAAGTTCACGTGACCTTACCAACAGGTTGGATGGCAAATAAACATTACAGTAGGCCCTAAGAAGTTTTGAATGGCAGGGCATCCGATCACTACTCTTTCATACTATATAGTCCACCTGACTTTTGGATCTACTTTAATTTTAGGCTTACGCCCTTAAACAGTCGGACGTGGCTTGCGTCCTATCCTGCCCGGACAGTGATCCGTCCAGGCAGGGCTCTGTAGGGCCCACTGTGATGTAAGTGTTTTATCAATGCCGTTCATCATCGCTTTTCTCAGATCATTTTAAGGTGTGATTTTTAAAATGAAGCAGGTCCACAGCTCTAGCGGACCACACCAAAAGAAGCTACAGTGATAATAACACCCACCATTGAAACCTTTCTAAGGGCCACCGTGATTTTTTTTAACCATCCAAGTAGACGTGGATGAAGTGAAAAAACAAATATTACCTTGATCCCAAACTTCTCCAGCTCCCAAGTAGTTTTTAATGGTGGAAGTTCAATCCCAACTTTGTGGTCCATTTAAGCCCTGTACCTGCCTCAGTTTTTGAATCATGCCTTAAAATGATATGAGAAAAACTATGAACAGCGTGGATAAAACAATTACATCACGGCGGGCTCCATAGAGCCCTGCCCAGATGGATTACCGTCCGGGCGGCGGTAGGACGCAATCCGCGTCCTAAACAGTCCAACAAATTGACTGATGGCGTGTAGAATACAAACATCAAGATTGGCCCCATGGCAAGGGCAACACCGGCCTGGGTGAGGCCAGGGCCCACCTGATCCACTCCAATAGCTCAGTTTAGTTGGTGGGGCTCTTAACATCAAGGTACACGCCGCCCATCTCTTTTGCGTTTGGAGGCGTGGTCTTAAAATTTGGTGGCGGATTAGCTACTGAACCCGACAGTAGTGACTCTGGCTACTGAAGTGACGTCACCACGTTCTTTGGGCCCACCGTGATGTATTTGTTGCAACCACACCAGCGATTCATTTGGAGAGATACTCTTAGGGCATGATCTAGAGAATAAGGCAGGTCCAAAGTTTAAGTGGACCCCACTAAAGAAAAGAGTGGGACAATGACTCCCACGGTTGAAACCTTCCTATGGCTCATCGGGATGTTTATCTGAGATCTAACCTGTTTATAAGTTAATATAATGGAAAACATAAATATTACCTTGATCAAAAACTTCTATGGCTCAAAGAAGTTTTTAATGATGGGCATTCAATCCCCACTGTTTTCTATGGTGGGTCCACTTGGCCGTTGGATCTGCCTCATCCTTTGGCCCATCCCCTAAAATGATCTCTCCAAATGGATGGACGGTGATGATACAACACATAGATCATGGTTGGCTACGGAGCATGGTGACGTCACTTCAGAGCGACATTGCTACTATCGATTTCAGTAGCTAGTCCGCGTCTCGAAAAATGAGGCAGGCAGTGGGAAGAGAGTTCAATATGGATACCTACTCCCGAGTGCAGACAAAGAACAACTCATTCCAAGTCCTCGGGCAACCGGCAGACCTCATAAATCATTAATTTGCTAAACCAAAAATCATTAATTTGCTAAATCAAGTTGAGGAAATGGAAGTCTCACAAACATCTCCTCTGCTAACTGTTCTTGAGGATCATCAATATGAGGTGGACCGAAAGGTAGAAAAGCGGCTTATTGGAGGATGGAAATCTGCCATTTACATAATCGGTAATGTAAACCCTCTCCATTTTGGCATCCTTCATCTGCTTTCTGGAATTCGTTGCCAAAAGAATGAGTTCTGGCAGCTCAGATTGCAGATCCACACTGTCCACCTTCTTGGTTCTATCTATGGATGGCCCTTTTATGAAGATTAACGGTGGCCTCTCCTCCATTACTGATTTCTAATATTTAATTCTTCGTTTCATATTGCAGGAGTCGAAGCTGCAGAGCGATTCGCATACCATGGTCTCTCAGGAAATCTGATCATGTATCTCACCACCGTCTTGAACGAGTCGACTGTGTCTACAGCGAAGAATGTGAACATCTGGACTGGTGTATCCACCCTACTTCCGCTGCTGGGAGCGGTCATCGCGGATTCCTATTTGGGCCGCTACCGAACCATACTCATTTCATCGTTGATTTATCTCCTGGTAAGCTTCTCTCTGTCTACTGAATCTATTGTTTCCTCCGTTTGAAAATTTTGAAAAACTCATCTCCTCTCAGATCAGATTTCTTTGAGGTTCTAAAAGGAAAGGGGAAAAAACTTCGTTGTAGAAGACTCAGGTCAACTCAATTGTTTCGACTCTTATTGGCAAAACTGGTCAAAATTCAACTGGACTCACCAATACTCTACAATTGTTATAATATTTTTAAACATTAAATGTTACTAGGTTCTGTATACCAGACTCGGGAGAACTCACCAATACAACTTCATAGGGTTGTTTTGTATATTTCTGCAATTAGTAAGTGTTGTCAATGTCTTCAATCTATCTTAAACGTGGTTTGTAAATGACATTGGCAGACCACTTGATCAAATCGACAATCCACTCAATCTTATCGAAAATTTTTGAAAAATTTTCAATTGGTCGTTGAATAGTTTTTGGAGTGCTACTCGATCCCATCGATAGACCCTTAATGGTTGTCGATCCTGTTGAAGGTTCTATCGACATACGCATGTGTTTTTGTGGAAGTGCATATTTTGTTTGCTAATTCGATTGTAACTCTATATAAAGAGTCTTAAACAGAAAATTATGGTTAATGACATTCAAGGGCTTTTAGAGCAAGAGATAGAGCAAAATTTGAATTTTATGAAGGAATTTTGGGTTGTTCGGATTAGTAAGCCATTAATCTCTTGTAATTTTATTTTCATATTGGATTTGCTGTCACTTCACGCATTTGCTGTCACTTCACGCTATGGGTTTTTCTACTAGGGTTTTTTCACATAAAAATTGTGTGATCCGTATGTATTTATGTTGCATTTGATTTCATCTTGTTTGATTGAATTCAGATTTTTCTTCCGTACGATCACCAACAAGTCGTTATAGCAAATGTTAGGGTTTTGAGTTCTAATTCGAAACATGTCAATGTAAGAATTTAATACGAAGTACGAAACAGAAAAATTTACCAATAGAATAAACTATAGAATGTTAATATTAGAGGCTTTCTAGTTCAACAAGGATTGCAACATGCTCTCCTTAGAAAGGTGAAGCTTACTCTATATATGACTGATGAAGAGTGAAATGAACTTGATAAGAGAGATATAACCTCGATCCAATTGTGTCTAGCAGACAACGTTCTCTACAATGTCCTGGATCAAAAGACTACTGCAAGAGTATGCAGGAAACTAAATAGTTTGTACATGAAGAAATCCCTAAGCAGTTGTCTGTATTTTAAAAAACAGTTCTATAATCTTAAGATGATAGAGTTGTCTGATATCAAATAACATATGAGCACATTTAGCGAATTTCTTTATAAACCGACGAATGTGGATGTTAAGATGAGAGAAGAAGATCAACCCTTAATTCTGTTGAATTTGTTTCCACTGTTTTACGAGAATCTCGTAGACACTCTGATCCACGGTAGAGATATCATCGATATTGAAAATCGCCTTAGTCATTCATGAGAGGTAGTTGAGAATGAGAGACAATTGCGAGGGTTTCTATACAGATGCATCAGTTGCTAATGGAAGGAATTCTGAACAGGAAAAAGGAAATTCGAGATCTAAATTTAAATTGAAAGGGAAAAGAAGATAAAGTACTGAAATTGTGTAATGATAGGGCACATGAAATTGTGCAATGATAGGGAAAAAGGAAGAATAATATGAGAATGTGATGAAGGACGCCAATACAATGCAATCTAGTAAGGAGATAGGTGGTAATGTGTTGACCACATTCAAATATGGTTACCTTAGTAACGACTGAATTTTAGATTTGGCAGCTTCGTACCAGATGACTTCTCATAGGAATTGGTTCACTACTTATATCAAGTATAATGGTGAACATGTTTTTTATGGGTAATGATATTGCATATAAGGTGATTGGCATCGGTTTAGTACGCATCAAGACGTTTGATGGGGTGGAGCGTATTATAACAGATGTGTGACACATTTCGGACGTTAGGAAGAACCTGATATCTTTTGGGGCATTAGATGTACTTAGGTGCAAATTCACTAGTTTTGATCAGTTTCTTAAAGTTTCCAAAGGGGGTCTTATAGTAATGAAAGTGCAGCGAAACAATAACCTTTATAAGTTGATCGGGATACTGTATCAAGTGGATTTACAATGTTTGTAGCGGAGGGAGAAAAAAACTAGAGTATTGTGAAGGGATTTTGAGGTTGTTCAGATTGGTAAGTCCATCCATCTCTTATAATTTCTTTTTTATAATGGATTCATTGTTGCTTTGTGCCGTGGCTTTTTCCGGTAAAAGTTTTTCCATGTAAAAATCATATGATCTCTATATGTTTGTGTTGCGTTTGATTTTATTTATTTTTATTGAATTCAAATTTGTTGCTATGTGATCCCTAATGGTAAGTATTTGTTTTCATAAAAATTATGTTTGGTTGATTCTATTTTTGTTGGCTCTTAGAAATCCACTACTCACCTCTTCATCAAAACTAAAAAGGATCCTTGAGAAGCATCTCAAGGTATTTTCTTTTTCTTTTTTTTCTTTCTTTTTTAGGAGAAAGGTGAGAGCACACCATGGTGGCCTCCATGCTTATGTAATCCAATCCACCACTCTATTGGGAAGTGGCTTTAGTACGGATCCCTGGATTCTACCAGTTTGGTAAATTCTTGACTTGGGGCCAGCATGATATATGCGTCTTATATCCAGGTTGTCCATTCGTTTTACCATATTATTTTAGGGTATGAACCTAAAAATGCATAAGATACAAATCTCAGGTGGACCACACGACGGAAAATAGTTGTGATTGCCAATTAAAAACTTCTGGAGGCCCACAAAAGCATTAACTCTTAGCTGATATTTATGTGGTCCTTTCATCTAGGTATTTGTGACCTTATCAACAGATTGGATGGCCAATAAACATTCCGGTGGCCCACAAAAAGTTTTTAATGGTGGGGCATTCAATCACCACACTTTCTTACGGTGTGATCTGCTACGATTTGGATCCACTAAATTTTTAGATTCGATTGGATGAAATGGATGGATGACTTGGATATAAGATGCTTACATCATGACAGCCCCACAATGAGGGATCCATCGAAGGGAAGGGGATTGGCCCGTGTACCACACACCAGCGATCTAGCTGGTGTTGACATCAGTAAGTGCCGTGGGTACCATCATATGGTATGTGTTATATTTAAACGGTACATTCATTTGGGGAGCTGGTCTTAAGGCTTGACCTAAAAATAAGACGGATCTAAAGATCAAGTGGACCACATTGGAAAAAGCAGTGGGAGACTGAACGTCTACCATTGAGGGTCAGGAATTTTGGATCAATATGATATTTGTTTTTCCTATTCATCCGGGTCTTTGTGACCTTACGAGCAAATTGGCTGGAAAATAAATGTTATAGTGGGCCTGATGAATGTTTTAATGATGAAAATCATTATCCCCAAGGCTGTTTATGGTGTGGTACTTTTAAGCTTTGTACATGATTTATTTTTTGCCTCGTGCTCTAAAATGATATGTACAAACAGATGAATAGTCTGGATATATTAAATACATCATTTTGGAGCCATGTAACTTTGATCTCTTTAAACCCTTCGTACAACTCACAGATGGAGAAGTGTCACTGGCACGACACGTACTCACACAAGCTATTTCACTGATGTGTGGTACACCACCCAATCCGCTTCCCAACCGCAGCTGCCTCCATGCCGCTTTCGTGGTGCGGATTAGGTAGGTAGTACCTAATCCGCGGGAGCGGATTGGCTACTCCCCCTGACACCAGCCCCGTGGCTGGTTGTCGGTGCTCTGTGGGCCCTATCATAATGTAAGTGTTTCATCCATTCCGTTAGTCCAATTTTTCAGATCATTTTAAGGCTTGATACAAAACATTATAGGGATATAAGTCTTAGGTTGGCCACACCATAAGACAACAATAATGAATGGATATTCACAATTAAAATCCTCCTAAGGTCCACTGTACTTTTTATTTTACATCCAATCTGTTGATTTGGTCATAAAGACCCAGATGAAGGTTAAAAAATAAATATCAGCTTGATCCAAAACTTTATGGCCCCCAAAACGTTTTTAATGGTCAAACTTTATTCAACACTGTTTCCAGTAATGTGATCCACTTGAGATTGAGATATACTTCATTTTTTTAGTCACATCATAAAATGATATATAAAAATAGATGGACAGCATGGATGACACACATACATCATAGTAGGCCCCACAGAGAACCGACCACCAGCCAATGGCTGGTGTCAGGGGGAGTAGCCAATCCGTTTCCCTAATCCGCACCCTGACAAACTATGACGAAAATAAAAAAATAATAAACATTCGAAATGGAGAAATCAAGACATATTCATACGTATCGGCAGACACGAAGAGAAATACAATGATTGTCTGAATTATGAATCTTCAGCTTGGTGCGGCCTTACCGTGGAGCCCATCGTGATGTATGTATTCGATATCTACTCCGTCCATCCGTTGTGCCAGATAATTTTATGGCATTAGCCAAAAAATAAAGCAGATTCAAATCTCGGGTGGACCATACTGTATGAAACAGAGGTGATTGAACGTTCCACCATTAAAAACTTCTTGGGGCTCACGGTAATGTTTCTGGAACGTTTATTTTCCATCGGATCTGTTGATAAGGTCATATAAACCTGGACCAAGGGAAAAATAACAAATATTAACTTGATCCAAAACATTTGTAGCCTATAAAAAGTTTTTAATGTTAAAAAACTACTCTTTCCTATGGTGTGGTACACCTATAATTTGTATCTGCATGACTTTTAAATTCATAGCCGTAAATAGAATGGGAAACGGATGGACGAAGTGGATATCCAGTACATACATCAAGGTGGGCCCCATGGTAATGGCCGCACCTAATCCGCTTCCTGCATTTAAAACCACAGGATGAAAAAAAAAAATAAAATCATTTTCTTTTATCTCACACGTTTTACATCTCGTGAATGGAACCATAGTTAGCTGTACACCGACATGTCACGTGTCATGGTACGCACCACATATCTCGGACGAGGTATTATCCGGCCAGTCCCGACCTCGGAACATACTGGGCCTCTCGGGGGATACCATGATTTATGGGTTTATCAACACCGTTCATCCATTTTTTTTTTTCATATTATTTTATGATATAAGCCCAAAAATGTGGCAGATCCAAGGCTTCTACGGCTCCCCATGGGGCATGATTAATCCCAACTGTCTGTTCCACTTAATGCATGGATCTTCTTATTTTTTAGCATATATCTTAAAATAAAATGAAAAAAATAAAAATAAATGCACGGTGTTAATAAACCCTTACTTAACCGTGGGTCCCTTGGAGCCCAGCCTTTTCCGAGTTTGGGACAGGGGAAGCGGATTGGCTGGTGTACCACGCTCCACCGACCTCGCTGATGTGGGTACGTGTCGTGCCAAACATGAGCGCTGACGCTCAGACGCGGATTAGATAATAATAGGAAGCGGATTGCGTACTGAGTAACTCAGTATGGTAAACGTACTGAGTAAACTCCGTGGACACTGTGTCATTCATGCATTGTATCCATTCCGTCCATCTCTTTTAACACATAATTTTAGGCTTTACACCAAAAATGAATTATATCAAATTTTCAAATGGACCACACCGCTGGAAATTGTGTGAATTGAACATCGACCGTTGAAAAATTCCTAGGGACAACAGAGGTTTTAGATCAAGCTGATATTTGTTTTTTCCCTTCATCCATGTCCTTCTGATCTTATGAACAGGTTGGATGACAAATAAACATCATTGGGGGCCTTAGAAAATTTTCAACGGTTGAAATCAATACTTCCACTTTTTCCAATGGCATAGCCCACTTGAGCTTTGTATATGCAGTAATTTTGAGTTGAACCAATAAAATGATATGGAAAAACGAATGGACGGCGTGGATAAACCACATACATTCACGGTGGGCCCAACTGAGTTTACTCAGTTCGATAAGAGCGTACTGAGCGCAATCCGATTTCATAATAGATTAAGCGGAAATGGATTGGCTACTCCCCTTGACACCAGCCCCGGAGCTGGTGGTCGGTGCTCTGTGGGCCCCCCCATGATGTATTTGTTTCATCCATTCAGTTCATCCATTTTTAAATATTATTTTATATCTTTCCCCAAAAAATGAGAGGGATATAAATCTCAAGTGGATCACACCACAGGAAAACGATAGTGATTGGATATCCATCATTCAAATCCTCATAAGGCCCAATATACTGTTTATTTGACATCCAATCCGTTGATTAAGTCATAAAGACCCAGATGAAGGGAGAAAACAAAGATCAACTTGATCCAATACTTTTATAGCCCCCAAAAAGTTTTTAACGATCAAAGTTCATTCAACACAGTTTCCTGCAATGTGGTCCACTTGAGACTGGGATATTCTCATTGTTTGTGTATTATCATAAATTGATCTATAAAAATAGATGGACGGAATGGATGAAACACATACATCATGGTGGGCCCACAGGGCACCGACCACCAGCTCCGGGGCTGGTGTCAGGGGGAGTAGCCAATCCGTTTCCAGATTAAGCCAGGTTGAGTAGCGAGACTGGTTGTTGAAGTGACGTCACCAAGTTATGTAGGACCCACCATGATGTATGTGTAGTATCTACCCCATTCATTTATTTGGAGAAATCATTTTATGGCATGAGATAGAATGAGTCAGATTTGGATCGGCAACATAGATAACAGTGGGAAGAGTGACGCCCACCGTTGAAACCTTCCTAAGGTCTACTATAATGCTTATATGTGATCCAACTTGTTCATGAGTTAAGACAGACGTTAAAGAAGGGAAAACTGAAATTTCAGCTTGATAAAAAACTTTCGTGGCCCTTAGAAAATTTTAATGGTGGGCACTATTCTTTCCACTGTTTTCTGTGGTGGGGCCTACTCGAGCCTTGGATCTGACTTTTTTTCTTTTTCGCTAATACCCTAAATTAATATCTCCAAATGGAAAGGATGGTGTGGATACAACAGATACATTATATCGGTCCCGCGTGACTTAGTGACTTCACTTGAGTTAGTCTCGCTACTCAGCCTATTGGCAGCTAATCCGCGTCCCTGACGCTCCTCGACCTTGGAGTTGTACGAATAGTTCAACGGAGATTAAAGTTAAATGGCCCACGATGTCCTATTTATTATATGTATGCCATTTATCCACATGGAGATATCATTTTCGAGCACTAGCATGCCATGATTCACCATTAAATCATTCGTAGGGCACGGGGATATTTATTTTCCATCCAATCTGCTCATAAGGTCACATGGGCATGAAGGAAGAGATAAGGCAAATATAATAATGATCCAAAACTTCTGTACCTTAGAAGGGTTTTAACGGTGGATGTTCAATCCCCTACCACTTTTTGCAGTGTGGTCCGTTGATCTTTGGATTTATCTTATTTATTTATTTTTTTTAAAAAACAAAGCTTTACAACAATCTCACTAAATCTTCAGAAAATTTGGATATAACACATACTGATAATGAGACCCACCGACTTAGTAACATCAAATTTGGATATAACACATACCTCGTAATGGGACCCAGACTTAGTAACATCAATACACCGGCTAGGTTGGCGGTGTGTTGTGCACCAGCCAATCCGCTTCCCGGACAGCGTAGTAGCAAATCCTCGTCGACATCTCCCATCGTTAAAAATGGTAATGGGCATCATGACGGGCAGTGTCATGTGCCTTGTCAGACTCCCAACCAGTATTAAATGGTGGGATGCCACGCTAAGTCACATTGAGCATTATTTATAGTGTGTTTGTTCGCATAAAGATTGAAAAGATAAAATGTGTACGATTTTTAAGTCACCTAATCTGCCTAACCTATGGGGCCTAACCTATGATACCCATACCTATTGGCTATTATACACCCCGGCAGGGCACGAGAGCCTTATCCAGGCTGTCACCGTGTAGATAGTCTAGTTTGCAAATCTGGTATTAAGTCGCATTGAAGTGCATTTGGTCCCAAGCAAATTCCATTGTCATTTGGAAACAGTGAGAATGATTAGATTACCATAGATATAATATCATTTAGTCTCAAAAGTAATACTATCGGATTTATGGTGGACTTTGAAAATTTAGTATATATGTGGGGCTCCACATTGATGCATGTGTTTTAACCATGTTGTTCATCCATATATTTACAATGTTATAGATAAGACGCCTACTAAAGGTTTATGAACAAAGTTGGAGAGTATTTATATGATAAAATGTTTCACTAATAGTTTATTTTTGAAAATGCATTTTTATACTCTAAAAATGGCGAAAGGATTGAATCTATCTAAATATATTAATATGTTCAACAAATTGGTTTGAAAGTTGACGAGTGTTGATGTGAAGATCGAGGAGAAAAATAAAACTTTAATTTTATTGATATCTCTCCCCAAGTCATTTGAGTATCTGCTTGATACTTTTTGTCATAGTAGGAATACTTTAGATATCGAAACCATTATCGTAACCCTTCTGTCGAAGCAGTTACGACAATGGAGTGGCGATGAATGTACCTCTATGAATGCATTGTTTATTCGGAAAAGACTATCTGAGTGAGAGAAGGGGGAAAACTATAATCAAGATCCAAGTCAACAGGTAAAAGAAAGTTGAAGTGTTTGGAATTGTCAAAGGACGTGACATTTTAAAAATGACTGTCAGTTTCCCAAAGCCTGAAAAGATGAGAAGTTAGATGATTCACTAAATGAAGTTAATTTAGTTGAATCCAATAAACGCTTAGATGGTTGTGATGTAATGTCGGTGACCAAGACTAAAAATTTCTATCAAGAATGGATCTTAGATATGAGGGTAGTGTATCATACGCGTCCTCATCGAAGTTGGTTTACCATATATAGCAAGTATAATGGGTGAGTTGGTTTTTATGAGTAATGACTATGCCTGAAAGATGATTGAAATTGGTTTGGTTCGCATTAGGATGTTTGATGGGGTAAAGCGTACTCTGATAGATGTAAGTCATGTTCTAGACTCGAAGAAGAATCAGATTTCTCTAAGAGCGCTAAATGCAATTGGTTGCAAGTTTGTTGATTATGATGGTGTCTCGAAGATTTCAAAATGGTCTCTAACAATAATGAAGGAACAACGGAAAAGTAATCTTTATCGGTTGATCAGAAGTACTATATCTGGTGGAGTTGCAGAGTCTGTAGCGGATTTCATATTAGCACGTTGTGCCATATGTGCCTAGGCCACATGAGTGAGCGGGGTATAGAGGTACTTCTCTATCCTAAATTAATTCATAGTTTTAAAAGCTTTGATTTGAATATATGTGAGCATTGCATATATGAGAAACAGTTAAGGCTGCATTTTAAAACTGGAAAACATGGCAGTAAACGACAGCTTGATTACGTGTATTTTGATGCGTGGGGGCCTTCGCCTATTGTTTTTGGAGGACAATCGTCTTACTTTGTCATATTTATAGATGACTTCTCTACCAAAGTTTGACTTTATATTTTGAAAAATAAATCTGATGTGTTTGCCATTTTAAAGATGTGTAAAGCGGTGGTTGAAAAACAGATAAGGCAAAAAAATGAAAGTTCTAATGACAGATAACGACATAGAATTTACTTTAAAAGAATTTGATCAATATTAAAGGAATGATGGAATAATCAGGCACAACATAATGAGGCATAAGCGAAAGGAGAATGGTGTAACAGAACATGATCCAGACTCTTTTGAAAATGACTCAAAGTATGCTGAACAATTCTGAGTTGGGCAAAGAGGTTTGGGTTGAAACTGTTTCTACAACTTGTTATCTGGTGAATAGGTATCTCTTTACAGTTATTGATTGTAAAATTCCTGAGAAAGTATGAAGTAGTCGGGCAGTTGATTACTCGATTCTGAGGATTGTTTGTTATGATTTTTTACTTTCATGTACCATTTGTTGAGAACGATTAGTTAGACCAAAGAATAAAAAAGTGCACATTTGTTGACTATGATGATGAGGTGAAATGTTACAGGTTGTTAGGCCGTGCTTTACGAAAGATCATTATTAGACGGGATGTCAAATTTAATGAGAGTTTCTTATTTTGAAAAGATGAGTACAAGGAAACATAAAAGTCAGTTGTTGATGTGGAATTAGACATGATTGAGACATTTGAGAAACTCGAGTTGCATATTAAGGTATGGGAAGAGGTGGAGCCACCACCTATTAGGAGAAATCTACCAAGGGATCAAATGTTACCATTGAGATTCAAGGATGAATCTAATATTGCATTTTCTTTCATTATAGATGTTAGGGATCCATCTAATTTCCATGAAGCTTTAAAAGATAAAGATACAGAAAAGTGGATGGTAGTTATGCATGAAGAGATGGATTCTTTGTATAAAAATCAAACGTGGGCGCTAGTCGAGCTGCCCATTGGGAGGAAGGCGATCGGGTGCAATTAGATATTCCGTAAGAAACTGGTTAAGTACAAGGCCTGATTGTAGCGAAGAAACTGACATTGATATACATATGGACAAGGAGATGAGCATGCTATAGTTGTCTCAAGAGGAGTATCTTGATAAGGTTTCAATCAAGTTCGGACTTGAAAAGGCGAAACCGATTAGCACTCTCCATGCTACTCACTTTCAGCATTCCTCGAAATTATATATGTCCTACGTCAGATGAAGAAAAGCGGTATGTCTCGTGTGCCCTATTTGAGCATAGTTGACAGTCTTATATATGCTATAGTCTTTACGAGACTAGATATTTTACATGCAGTTGGTGTTAAGAACAGATACATGTCAAACCCCAGCAAGCAACATTGAGAAGCGGTGAAATGGTTACTTCAGTATATACAAGGTACGACGAACTATGTCTTGTGTTTCAGAGATTTAAAGAAGTGACTTGTATTATATGTTGATTCGGATTATGCAAGGAATGTGGAAAATAGAAGTTTTACTTCCGATTACTCGTTTATACTAGCGAGTGGAGCTATTAGTTGGATATTTAAGCTTCAGTATGTGGTTGTACTTTCCAGAGGCATTTGCAAAGCTAGGGGGAGTCGTCATGTAGACTTCTTCAAGAAGGTTTCCATGAAGGAAAGGATTTTTGGCATCGAGTTGATGGAGTGGTTAATGATGAATAGCAGGTATAACAAGGAGACAACGTAAAATAATCACTTTTACAAAATATGCAAATATTTCATAGAGATTGAGACCCTTAACCGGATTTTATCCTTTTGCCACCAAATATCCTTTAAAACGTTCATTAGTTCCATCAATATGATAATTGATTTTATACATACATTTGCACCCAATTAGTATTTTTATTAGGTGTACCCAGTCGAGGACCTTAATGAGGATTTTTCCCGACGACCAATCCATGGAGGTGATCATCTAGATCGTGCTGAAAGAGACTATTGAGGTAAGACTGAACTTTCTAGTTTTAACGGTTTATTACGTATAGAAGATTTTCTCGATTGACTAACCGAAGTAGAGAGATATTTTGATTACAAGGACATGCCAGATCATAAAAGGGTAAAATTGGTAACGTTTAAATTAAAATCTGGTGCTTCTGCATGGTGGGAACAATTACAACTCTCACGAGCCCGCCAGAACAAGGCACCCATCTCATCATGGCCACGGATGAGACGTCTTCTTTGATCACGATTTCTCCCCAGTGATTATGAGCAGATATTATTCTAGCAATATCAAAATTGTAGACAAGGAAATCGAACAGTCACAGATTACACTAAAGAATTCCAACGGCTGGCTACACGAAATGATCTATCAGAATCTGAGTCACAGAAGGTGGTACGATTTATAGGTGGGTTGCGACCGACAATTCAGGACCGAGTTCAGATGTACCCAGTCGGGATTGTGGATAAAGCAGTTCAATTGGTGGGTAGGGAAGAAACACAACTTACAAGAGCTCCTACTCGTCCATATCCTTTAACTCGACCCCCCATGATGGGTCACACGCAGGATCCAATGCTGCCACGAGGAAAAGACCTAGTACCTCAACTTCCTACAACCGCAAACTGTGATACGGGGAGCGGATCATCCAGACCTCAACGTGCAGCACCCATAACAGCGGGTCCGAGTAGGATTCTAAATTCTTATGCTCGGCTAAGGTCGAACAATTGTTATCGCTGTGGCCAACCAGGCCACTTATCAAACACTTGTCCTCAACGTCCCGTAGCACACTTGACTATAAACAAAGGGGGCATTGAAGATGAGGTCGTAGAAGAAGACCATCACTTTGATAAACATGAACAAACCATTGAAGAAATAGCAGGTGACGATGACATGACGGGCGAGGATCGTGGCGAATTTTTAGTTGTGAGGCGATTGCTGTATGCCCCACGAAAGGAATTACATTTACAACGACACAATATATTTTGTACTCGGTGCACTATCAACGGAAAGGTTTGTGATGTGATCATAGACAGTGGTAATAGCGAGGACATCGTCTCGAGAGTGATGATGGAAAAGTTGCGGCTACCAACGATGAAATATCATTCCCTGTACTCAATTGGCTGGATAAAAAAGGTGAATGAGACCAAGGTAACTGAACAATGCACTATCTCCTTTTCAATTGACAAAAATTATAAGGATCAAAGACTTTATGACGTGGTCGATATGGAGCTTGTCATATGTTATTCGGTCGACCTTGGTAGTCGGACCGTGGTGCTACCCATCAGGGATGAGATAATGTTTGCATATTCGTCAAGGATAGTCGAAAAATAATCATTTTCCCTATGACACCAGAGAACTACCCTGAAGCCTCTAAAGTGGAGGGGAGTTCCATTTTGACCATTCGAGATTTTATGGAGGAATCCAAGGAAACTAGCGAGGTATACGCTGTATTGGTGAAGGGCGAGGAAGAGGAGCTCTCAAACATCCCTCCAAGTTTAAGACTATTGCTAAATGAATTCAAAGAAGTCTAGCCTGAGGATTTACCTGATAGATTGCCCCCTATGAGGGACATCCAACATCACATAGACCTCGTCCCTAGGGCTAGCCTGCTCAACCGTCCTCATTATCGGATGAGTCCGAAGGAGTGTGAGATACTTCAGGGGCAAGTGGAGGAATTGATCCGTAAGGGTCTCTTGAGAGAGAGCATGAGCCCATGTGCCGTACCAGCATTATTAACATTAAAAAAAGATAGAAGTTGGCGCATGTGTGTCGACAGCCGGGCAATCAACAAAATTATCATCAAATATCGGTTCCCAACACTACGGTTGGGCGACATGCTCGATATGTTAGAAGAGGCCAAGGTGTTCTCTAAACTAGATCTAAGGAGCGGGTACCATCAGATTCATATTCGACCCGGTGATGAGTGGAAAACGACATTCAAGACTAAGGAAGGGTTATATGAGTGGCTAGTCATGCCCTTCGGCCTATCAAACGCACCAAGTACTTTTATGCGTTTGATGAATCAAGTTCTAAAACTGTTCACTGGCCGATTTGTGGTAGTATATTTTGATGACATATTGATATATAGCCAGGATGAGGCAGAGCACAGGAAACATCTCAGGCAGGTGCTACAGGTCCTACAAATTAACAAGTTGTACCTCAACTTGAAGAAGTATAGTTTTTTAACTGACAGCCTGTTGTTTCTAGGATTTGTTGTAACGTCCACAGGCATTCGTGTGGATGATAAAAAGGTGCGAGCTATTAGGGAATGACCGATCCTGACAAACATTCATAAGGTGAGGAGTTTTCACGGGTTGATGACTTTCTATCGTCTATTTGTGCGAGATTTTAGCACCATAGTCGCGTCTATAACAGATTGTATGAAAAAAGGACCGTTCCAGTGGACTAATAAAGCTGACGAGAGCTTTCATGAGATCAAGTATCGTTTGGCTACAACACCGGTCTTGGTGCTTCCTAATTTCGACAAATTGTTTGAGGTTGAGTGTGACACTTCATACGTCGGAATTAGACGAGCATTATCACAGGAAGGTAGGTCAGTAGCCTTCTACAATGAGAAGCTCAGCGCAACCCGAAAGAAGTGGTCGACTTATGAGCTTGAGTTGTACGCAGTTGTTCGGGTGCTGCGACATTTGCGACATTATCTGATTCAAAGAGAGTTTGTTTTGTACACTGACCATCATGCATTAAAGTTTATTAATAGTCAGACTAACGTGAATCGTGTGCATGCTAGATGGGTTGCATTTTTACAGGAATTCACGTTCGTTCTGAAGCACAAGTCAGGGCAGCAGAACAAGGTGGCTGATGCATTTAGCCGTCGTATATCACTACTTGTTACGATAAGCAACGAGGTGGTCGGCTTCGACTATCTTAAGGAGCTGTATACCGAGGATGAAGACTTCAAAGATTCTTGGATGAAGTGCTAAGAAGGTCACCCCAGTGACCTTCATATACAGGACGATTTTCTCTTCAAAGAGAATCGATCGTGCATCCCCCAAAGTTCTCTGAGGGAGCAGATTATTCAGGAGCTACATGGAGGTGGCCTTGGTGGACACCTGGGGCAAGACAAGACACGAGCTCTTGTGAAAAAGCGGTATTACTGGCCGCAGTTAGTATGCGATGTGGAAAAAGCCGTACAACGTTGCCATGTTTGTCAGACCTCCAAGGGGCAATCTCAGAATACGGGCCTCTATACCCCGTTACCTGTGCCTAACGGTCCTTGGAAGGATTTATCAATGGACTTCGTGCTTGGTCTCCCACGAATACAACGCGGCATGGATTCGGTGTTCGTGGTGGTAGATCATTTCTCCAAGATGACGCACTTTATCCCATGCAAGAAGACCCTCGATGCAACACACATGGCGAATCTATTTTTCAGGGAGGTCGTACGGCTATACGGGGTCTCCAAGACCATTACTTCCAATCGTGACACGAAGTTCATTAGCCACTTTTGGTAGACTTTATGGAATCGATTCGATACACGACTTCAATTCAGCAATGCTTACCACCCACAAACTGATGGGTAGACCGAAGTTGTGAATCGCACGTTGGGAAACCTCCTTCACTGTATTTTAAGAGAAAAACCGAAGCAGTGGGATTTGGCCTTGTCTCAAGCAGAGTTTGCATTCAACAACATGGTGAACCGCTCGACAAGGAGATCACCGTCCCAGATTATCTACGGACGAGTGCCTCGCCACACACTTGACTTGGTCCCTCTGCCCAAGCACCTAGGCACGAGCATTGCAGCAGAACATGTGCTAGAAAAGATCATGGGCATCCATGCAGAAGTGCAGACCAAGCTACATGCCTCGAACGAGAAGTATAAGGAACAAGCGGACAAGCATCGGCGACAAAAAGTGTTCGAGGTGGGCGATCGCGTTATGGTTCATCTGCATAAAGAGAGATTTCTGACCGGGACGTACAACAAGTTGAAAAATAAGAAGATTGGACCCGTCCTAATCATTCGAAAGATCAATGACAATGCTTATGTTGTTGATCTTCCAGATGACATGGCGATCTCATGGACTTTCAACGTCGCGGACCTGACCGAGTATCATGAACCAGAGTAAGATGAGAACTCGAGGACGAGTTCTTTTGAAGTGGAGGGGACTGATGTAGAGCGGGTCGCAGACAGTTTCATGGCCAAGACGGATCAGAAAAGGCTCGGTCGACGACAGAAGTGATCCGGACCGTCGGACCTTAGATTAAGCGTATCTCGCAATCTGGAATGAGTTACCTGACTTAAAATATATGATTTTGAGGTAGAACGAGCTACTTTAGCCAACCAACCCTGCTACGCCGGGTTGCGCAGCCCGGAATTGCGAAAAACCCTTGGATCGACGGTCGTTTCCCTGTTTCAATTTCATTTTTACTATAAATAGTAAGTTTTAGTTTGATTATAATTCTTCATCCGTCAGGCTTTAGGAATTGCGTCCAACGTGAAAAGAGCTTAGAATAATTAGGAGAACGGTTTGGTGAAGCCAAATAGGACACTTACTATTTTTGGCCGAAAACCTTGCGCACTAGTAGACATCACGATCGTCTATAAATAGAAGTTTACTATTTATAGTAAGTCGCAGATTCTAGGAGTTTGAGTTGTAGTTTGATTCTGATTTCTTTCCCATTGCTTGGTACCCGTATTTAAAGGGTTGTGAACTCGTTTTTATTCATCAATTAATCAATTTCGAATTTCTTAGAATTTATTTCTATTTCCTGCTTTCTTTCCTCGTGGATTCGAGAAGTCTCTGTGAGGAGTCCAGAGGAGCTCCGTGGATTCAGAGTAGTTATCCTCATCACGTCCATCCCTGCGCCACTTTTTTTTTCTAGAAAGGTCGGAGCACACCACCTGCAACTTTGTTAATTATGAAAAATGGTTGTACAAATATTAGGGTGGGCAACAAAAAGAAACGCGCCTCACATATTGTATACTGCAGCTTTTTTTTTTTTTTTTTTCTAGAACGGCCCAACAAAATGGAATTGTTGTAGAAAAATCATAGAAATTGGATGATACTAGGCATCCAATTGGTGGCCTTCAAATGAACGGTGAATTGAAAAGTTTGCAAATGGTTGACATTCAACCTGAAGAGTTAAAAG
This sequence comes from Magnolia sinica, assembly GCF_029962835.1. NCBI lineage: Eukaryota > Viridiplantae > Streptophyta > Magnoliopsida > Magnoliales > Magnoliaceae > Magnolia > Magnolia sinica. Next base: position 119,646,336 of record NC_080574.1, on the reverse strand, counting down.
TGAAGGTTATGAGTTTCTAAATAGTGTGGTTTTGAGCTTAACCACAGGCCGGACTGTCCAAATCTTCTCTCTCTCTCTCCCAGACAGGTGTTAGCACATCACCTGCAATTTTGTAGATTATGATAAATGGCTGTACAAATGTTTGAGTGGGCTAGCTACAAAAGGAAACAGGCCTCACCTATTGTGTACTGCAGCTTTTTTTTCCCTAATACAAATGTGGGCCCAACAAAATGGAAATAAGGCCACGACTGACAACAAACAACCCTTTTTTTTTCTTCAGAAAGGTGGAAGTACGCACACCATTTATAACTTTGTTGATACAACAATAAAAAAATCACTTGTTTTTCAAAAAGTTATATATATATATATATATATATATATATATATATATATATATATATATATATATATATATATATATATATATATATATATATATATATAGCTAATGTGGCACATGCATGAGTGACCTAAGTAGGTTGTTAAGAAAACTTATCCAAGTTCTTCTGAGCGTGGAACACCTGTTGAGTTGACTGACCTAAATTTAGGTCATGTTATCTACACCATTGGACCTATGTAATTAATGGCTTGTATCTCTCACTCATGTGCCACATTAGCTATATATATATATATATATAACATGACCTAAATTGAGGTCAGTCAACTCAACAGGTGCTTAGAAGAACTTGGATAAGTTTTCTTAACAACCTACTTGCTTCACAATTGTGGCCCATCTGATGAACAAGCCAAAAGATCTACGTGGGTGAGACTCACTTGTGGCTGGCTCCAAGAATGACTTGGACCTTGTTGTGTGTAGATGGATTCCCACATCGAAAGGTATTTGAAATTTTAAAAATGTTATGTCTTAAAAAGTGTGCAGAAGAAATTTTTTAAAAGATAGGTCCACAGATGGATAACGGATGTGTATTTAGCACGATCATCACGTAGAGTTGACTCAATTATAGTTACATGGTGTCAACTGCTGTAGAGCCCATGTGTTCTATACATGAAACAGTGGAACTCATCATAGTGGGTCTTCCCAAAAATCAGGTGAATCCATTCATAGAGTATGCACTACCGTAGAAAACAGTGGACAACTGCCCAATCTACCATGTGGGGCCAGATGATTGGGCCAGCCTGACTTTTGGGGGCATCGTATCATGTGGGTTAACCTTGTTGGAAGGGATGGATACCGCCATAGATTTACTATAGCGTTTTAACAGCCCTAAAATTACACATTGAGAGGCACTGCAGCGTTTTAACAGTAATCAAATTACACATTAAGGGGCACCAGATGATTGGGTGAACCTGATTTTTAGGGGCACTATATCATGCGGGACAACCTTGTTGAAAGGATTGGATGCCACAGACCTACTACCACGGTGGCCCTACACTAATTTTTAAGGCTTTATGCCCAATGGGAAACGAACTCGACTAGTCTTTTTCTTTTTTTCTTTTTATTTTTTTGATGAAAATCTGAATTATCTCATTAACGCGTGCCAGTACTAAATGCTTGATATCGAACTTGTGATATTGATAGCACTAGATCCTCTTTTATCTTAGATGTCTCTATATATTCAATGAGTTTCATCATCTTCCATGGAAAGCTTGACCATCTCAGATCTTGTGTGAATCTTTCTGCCTGGCGAACTCTCGATCTTTGCACTTGGTTCTGCCATACAGGGAGGAATTGGAGACTGTTCAAGCTTTTGCTTCCAGATTACCAGTCGATGCCTGGGTCTGCTGCAAGTTTGAGATGCTGAAACGGCCAAATAGTCCGGTCCTCTCTTCTTTTTTTTTTTTAAATAAAAAGGTGGGAGCACACTACCCATAACTTTGTTGATGTGGAAAATGATTTACATCTATTTGAGTGGGCCCACAAAAAGAAAGAGGCCTCACCTATCCTATATTCTACATAAAAAGGAAAACAAACCAGATTGCCTAGTTAAGGAAGTAGCTAAATACAGGAATATACATAGCCATTACAAAACGCCTTGATACTATAGGACTCAATATCAGAAAACAGGGCAGCATAAAACCGGCCTGCACCAAAACTGTGGCCTGCATTCATGAACCTTAGCATAGGCCTCTTCTCAGGTTTACTCAAAACCGCTTTATCACCTGCCATAGCAGATCCCAGCAAGTAACCAAACACCTACACAATGAACCTGAAGCCCCTAACAACCCCCAAAATCTTTTTATTTTTTTAATACTTTAATGGGCATGCTCTAGTTTTTTCATTGCAAACTACCATTGCAGATAACAAACTATTTCCTTATCAACTTGGAATGCCCTGGCAAGAACATAATGATTGGATTGGGATAGGTTAGATGGAGTCTCATGAGTTACAACCGAGTCTTGATGAGTTGCAACGGAGTCTCATTCATATGTGATTTTCTTAGTGACTTGGCTTGAAATCCAATTTTGAGTCACAGAGTTTTAGAACTATGGTTTGGTCCAATTTTGAGGTATACTAACCTAATGATTGGATTGACCTAGTGGATAGGTTAGATGGCATACACACATGGTTTAGGACGACAACTTGACTTTGACTTCATGTGATCATTCATTCTAGTTTAATTATAAATATAAATATAAGGTGTATTATTATTATAAACTTTCTCAAAAATTTATCAAGTGATCAACATTCAGAATTAATTGAGTACAAATTGTTGCAGGGACTTTCCTTACTAACTACATCAGCGGCGATGGTGATTCCTCTTCAATTTCGGGAATTGCTTGTTTTCATTTCGCTGTATATGGTGGGCATGGGACAAGGAGGACATAAACCATGTGCGGAAGCATTCGGAGTGGATCAATTCGATGATGATAGCGAGAAAGGGAGAAAAGCCAAGAATTCTTTCTTCAATTGGTGGTATTTTGCGGTATGCAGTGGCGGGAGTGTGGGAATGCTTATTGCAAGTTATATTCAAGACAATGTGGGGTGGGCCATCGGCTTCGGGATTCTCACAAGTGCTATGGTGGTTGCGCTTTTTCTCTTTATCTTTGGATCAAACACATACACCCATCTAGTTCCAAGCGGGCAAAGCCCATTGACTCAAGTTGCCAAAGTCATTGTTGCTGCTGCTCGTAAGTGGCATCTTCCGTCAAGAAAGAATAATAAAGATGAAAGCAGATGTGCTCCTATGGCTAAGGAAGTTACTCCTGGAGCCAATCAATTCAAGTAAGTGAATCCTACCCTTTCAAGGTTGTCAAGAGAAGATACCTTCCAGGAACACCTAAATTGCAATCATTCATCCAGTGGGCCCTAAAAATTATAGCAACTAAATGTCTCACAACTCCATGATAGTTCGTTATCCATCCACTCCCATGGCCAGTAGCTCCCGATTGTCCCACTTTTGAAAGGAAAAATCCAAATATTGAAAATGGGGGCATTAATCATCCTCAAGATATGGACATCAACATGAATCTGGGCCTATAAACTAATAAGAAATTCAAGAACAACACGAGAGAAAATAGGAAGCGTCACCAACCTCAAGATAAAGGGGCCTCTCTAACAAGGAGTGTTGCACCAAACACCCTCAAGTGCAAGGATAGCACCAAGGATCAAAGTCATTTCAAATGACCCTGCTATGCTCCCTTTTGAAGAACATGAAAGAGTTTCCTGGCAGTTCAAACGTGTGTTCTCCCTCAAAGATGATGTTTAAACCAATTAAGCCATCAGAGCCAATAATTTTCAAATGAAAGCACTATATGGAGAGAATGAGTTGCTCTCCCCTCTCCAAGGCACAATGGTGGGTCCCAAAAGAATGTGAAAAACTAAAGAAAATATCCAAAGTGCAACCATCTAGATTAGGCGCCAAGGAGAAAATGAGTAGCTCTGGCGGTTCTCCTAAGCTACACCTTCTCAACCTCTGAAGAGCTGTGAATATTTAGGAGCTTGTTTTTTGAAATGCACGATAAGATTGCCACCCAACAATGGTTAGAGAATGTGCTGACTGACTCTCAGTACACACTGTGCATACGGACTTCTTGTTGATGATAATGAAACATAAAATGCGGTTAGCATTCTCAGCTACTTCTAATTACCAATTTGAAAATTGCAGATTCTTGGACAAGGCTGCCATTGTAGATGACTTGGATGCACCTTGTTGTCAAAATAGTTGGAGTTTATGCACCCAAGCACAAGTTGAAGAAGCAAAACAGATCATGCGGCTTTTCCCCATCTGGTCTTGTTGTTTGATGCTTGGGGTAGTGTCCGCACAGCCTACCACATTTTTCACTAAGCAATCTAGCACCATGGACAGGAAGATCTCATCCACCTTCGAGGCGTCTGCTGCATCTCTTATAGTTGTTAGAAGCCTAACAACTGTTGCATTTGTCCCCATCTATGATTGGATCCTCGTGCCAACCACAAGAAGACTTACTGGAATCCCATCCGGCCTAACAATTCTCCAAAGGATTGGAATCGGGATACTTCTTACGGTGATTTCCATGGTCGTAGCAGGATTGGTAGAGATGAGAAGAGTTGGAATTGCTAGAGAATACGCACCCTTCGATCACCCAAATGCGACCATTCCTATGAGCTTTTGGTGGTTGCTACCACAATACATAATTGTTGGACTCTCAGACATATTTACGATGGTTGGTTTGCACCAATTTTTCTATGATCAGATGCCGGATGGGATGCGGAGCATTGGAGCCGCTGCTTATCTTAGCATCTTTGGCATTGGAAACTTCCTAAGCAGTATTATCATTTCGTTGGTCCAAGTTGTAAGGCCGGAGTGGTTAACCAACGATCTTAATAGTTCGCATTTAGGTTACTTCTATTGGCTTCTTGCAGGGTTGAGTGTTTTGTGTTTAGGTTTCTATATTTGTGCAGCCAAATGCTTTGTTTACAGGCAAACCTGTTATGGCCTTCCATAGCGTGCATTGGTTAGTTGTGTATGGTTTGTTTTTCTGTTTATCTAATAATATTAATGAAATTACTCGCAAACAAAATGAGAAATCTTCACTTCCAAATTCATCTTCGAAACGCTGATTTTCTTTGAGCCGGCTTTCTCTACATCACTTTTTTTTTTTTTTTTTTTTTTAAAAAAAAAAAATTTATTTTTTAATTATTTGTTTTAAGAGAAAGGCGCCAGGCCCTAATTTCATTAACAAGATCCAGGATGTATATTTGGGGTCACCCAGAAAAAATGACTGAGAACCCCTATCATAGCTCAAAAAGAGAGACTAGCAGCCTACAAAACAAAAAACCTCTCAAGCCCTCCTAGCTTGATCCCTTAATGCGCCTAGGCCGACCTTGTCCAGGAATAGACTCCCTTTGACGATCGCCGGAAAATCCTGGAGGCGGGTAGAGAAGAAATGGACATTACTCTGACTACCTGCTCGCGCCATCCCATCCACCGCCGCGTTTCCTTCCCTGAAAATATGCATAAACTTGAATTGACCCCTGTTCATAATCTGCTTGATCCTGCACAACCAGTAACCCCATTTCCAACTGGGCTCAACCGCCCCCAGCAGGAGATTAACTGCCAACTGGGAGTCGGATTCAACCAAGGCCTTGCTGAAGCCCCTTTTCAGACAGATATCCATCCCATCATGGATGGCTCTCAGTTCGGCCAAGACATTAGTACCTACACCGTATCGGGACGAGAAGGCAAACAAAAAACCCCCACTGCCACTCCTACATATCCCGCCCCCACCTGATTAGCCCGGATTACCCATCAATGACCCATCGACGTTTATCTTCACCTATCCCAGAGGGGGTTTAAGCCAACGCACCAGCCGAGAGTGAGGATTGTTGGATCTGGCGGCTGCCTGAATAGGATGCTGCCCAAATGTTACCGGCAGCATATGGCCAGCAGGGGGTTTTTCTACATCACTTATAGAATAAGCTGATTCTATTAGTTCTGCTCGTGGGGCACCCCATGGGGTGTGTATGGCATCCTAACCTGTCAATCAGGCTCACCTCAACAAGATGTTGGGCACCAAAAGAAAAGGCCAATCCAGCCGTCATGTGATTGACCACGTAGATTTAAGGTTTGTAGATGAATTGTAAATATTTTGGGTCCCTACTCATGGCTTAGTAGTAGGTTCACAGGAGTTTCAACACTAAGGGTCTGTTTGGATTCGTATATAGGGGTGTATTGTATTGTATTCGGGTACTGTTCATGCATATGTAGGATGGTTTTCACAATACATCCAGATCAATATGCCATTAATCAATGTTTGCAAAGGAGGTATTGTGCGGGCAAGTATACAATATCTTGTATAGATCAATGTTTGGATACGACGTATTAGGCCTACGTATTATACAAACGTACAACATACGATAGCTGTTGTACGGACTGTTCATTTATTTATTTTTTCTCGTCCATTTCCTAAGTGGTGGTGCCCACCGTCAGTTGATATGCTTCATCTGATCCGTCCAACATGATCTGATCCATCCAACATGATTGTCATTGAAAAATCCTATCCATCCATTCATACAATAGCCGCTGTATGGTTTTTTTTATTTCCAATTCTCGTCCAATTCATAGGTGGTGGTGGCCACCGTTAGTTAATATGCTTCATCTGATCCATCCATTGAAAAATCCTATCCAACCATTCAAAGAATTCACGTTAACAATGGTATCAAGGTCATCTAATGTGGCCAAAATCAGCAACATCGACCATGGCCTCTGATCAACCATGAGAAAATGATATGACGCCCACCTGAGTTACAAGTGCAGGAACATGCTGGGAGAAACGTGTCTGAAAAAGGAAAAAATGGTTAACCGTATGATAAGGCTCGACCGATTGGCCAACTATAGGCCCCACGATGAGGTCAGAGCTCATCCAGACCATCCATTGGTTTTGAAAGAGCTGACCGACCATGATCTAGGCCACCTTTGTGTCGTACTATATCCCAGAGGGAGAAGGTGAGACAAAATAATATGATAAAGTTACCTGAAACTATATAAAAAAAAAAAAATTCTTCACAGGCATTTCCAAACGAATTAAAACACAAATCGCACATCCGATCAGATATTATATACTAGATTGAGAGTCACTGGAAAGATTTGATATAGTATGTCTACCCCCAAAAAAAAAAAAGAGAAAAAAAGAATGGAACTTTGTTGGAGTGCTCCAGCAAGATATGGGATGCTCCGGCACGATTTGGAAAATTCTGCCAATCATGCTCCGGCACAAAATGGCACAATTTCTTGAACAGTGAAGGATCCTGATTGTTCGTCGCTTATCCACGCTGAACATCAAATACAGTGAATATATTTCACTATATGGAAAATTTAAAAATTAATTACCAAAATAGTTTAAAAACTTCATCTGTTAATTTGTAATCGGTTTATCCAACCTGATTTGAATGTCTCTGGAAAACTGTCCGTGATACAGTCAAAGGACCCAGCCATGATGTTTACAAAAAAAAAAAAACAAAAAAATAAAAATAAAAAAGATATAGCTGATTCATTCTCCTCAGCCACACATATACTAGAACTGAAAGAACAACCTGATACCGGCATAAAAAATCAACAATCCAAGTAGCAAACGAAGTAGCGAAGCCATGCATTGATCGTCTCCAACATCGGCAATGGTCACCCTCTCAGTGTTGACATCTTCTTGGATATTCCTGGTGCCAATTTGGGTTCGATCTGTGAGAGCAGCTACACAGTTGCCACTGTCCATTGTTGAGGGACAATGAGATGCACGAACAGCAACACTTCCAGTTGTATGTCGCATCGTTCGATTGGAGAAAGAAGCCTAAATGACATAATAAACAAAAAAAGTTCTGCCAATCAAGAAATGGATATGATGTAATCTTCACTACTTCGACTAACAAAATTAATCTACATATGAAATAAATAGTATCCTACATACCCGATACTGATTCCAGGCATTAGTAGCATCTTCGAAAGTCGGGAATGACTTGTGTTTGCATCCACTGAAACCGTGAACTTGAGCATTGCAATCATCCCATGTTGCATAGATCCCAGGATTCCTCTCCACAAACACCACATAATACTTTTGCTTCATTTCGCTGCAAGCATTAATCAATGCCTTAATCAGTAGGATATCTAGAAAAAAACTGTATAATGACAATTGTATCAAGTTAGAAAAAAAAAACTCAATGCATTAATCAATGCCATACAGAAGAGTTCTATTATGTCCACTTATATATCAAATAAAGACATAGAGCATTCTGAAACAGTGAAAGTTAGAAATTCTCCAACATATTAATCCAGCAGAAATTACCACTGAATAATGACAACTGTATCAAGTTGGAATTTGAATCAAAATTTCGCATAGTAGTTAAAGTCAGAACCCGCAACATAAAGAAGCAGTGTAGATTCAATATATATCAATCTAAGAGTTTAAAGTTTTAATTGTTGCTCCAATTGTACTATATAATCTTGATATTACCTATCTTTCGAAGATGTGGGCACCAAATTTCGTTTCTTTGGCAAACAGGTTAGAAAATGATCTCCATAGCCACCTTTGCAAATAAAATGAAATGTTAACGTCAACAATGTCCCACAGAACTTGTTCACGTGTGGACAAAATTGTGAAATCTCCTTACCACCTGGATATATTTTCAAACACAGGAGAGCTTTAGTAAAACTTGGATTTCAGGGCCCCGAATTCAAAAATAATCTGTCAAGATTAATTCAAGAGAAAAGTGTATTAGTCCAAAATTAAATATTTGTATTGACATTCAACAGTATAACCTTCTCAATAGCAGAATCATTACCAGTAATAATCTGAATTTCCTTACAATAAGCCGAAGTAAACCAGGTGATTTACATGAAAACAGATAACTGAATCATAATCAGCAGAGCGTTGTATAATCCAGAAATATATGATCGAGGTAAAGAGCATATCTAAAAAATTGTCGGTTTTCAAATACATCTACTCTAGTGATATGTCTAGTTATATATCAAATAGAGACAAAGAGCATTCTGAATCAGTGAAAGTTAGAAATTCTCCAACATATTAATCTAATAGAAATTACTACTGAATAATGACAACTGTATCGAGTTAGAAATTGTATCAAGTTAGAATTTGAATCAAATTTTCGCATAACAAATAAAGTCAGAACCTGCAACATAAAGAAGCATTGTAGATTCAATATACATATGCATACATACATACATACATACATACATATACATATATATATATATATATATATATATATATATATATATATATATATATATATATATCAGTTCAACAGTTTAAAGTTTTAATTGCTGCTTTAGCAGCAATCATATCATCCACAGAGTTCCCAAAAAGTTAACCCACCAAACCGAGCATTCCAGACTTGGTTGAAACAGTATTCACCACAAACGCATCATAAAAAAAGGTATCCCCACAACATAATAGTCCACACAAAAAACAAAAGGCCCATTTTCATTCCGGGCCACAGTGAGGAAGGATAACTTTCTCTATCCATTCCTTTCGTTGTTCATGTCCCAACTTCATAAAAAACCTACATTGACTATATCAGTTTGCAACACCCTTGCAGCCCGAATTTAGTCTTCATTGGAAAGACTATCCACCTCCTCAAGGATACCCAACAGACGTTGCACACGCATCATACTTTTTCCTTACGCCATTGTAATGGTCAGGTTGTTCACGGCTTCTGCGACCTCCCCATCCTATCCCTGATATGTTCACTCAATTTACTCTTCCTACTGCTTATCTCACTCCCATCAGCGCGACTATGATGAGAACATGAGGTGGCTTCCATTAGATTTTTGTTTGCTCGCTTTACCTGATTTAATGATCCCTGACCACAACGAACTCGGGGAGTTGCCCTCCGATCATCCTCATTTGAGGATGAGAGACGCACATTCTGGCAGGGCTCATCCTCTGAGTCATCATTGGAGTTCGTTTCGTCACGGCCGCGCCATTTTCCAGATATGGGAGAGGAATATGCCGTACTCGCAAACTCGTCATGGGAAAAATCATTGCCAAACATGAAGGCAAGGTCGTCCCATCTTTCCACATGTTTGCCTCGAACCCGTTCAGCATAGGGGTGGGTCTGTACACACAACGACAAAATATTGTGATCATTTATAAAAAATCAGTTTGTAAAAATTTATAAAGCAATTATAAAATCAATTCATACCACAATGTATCCTTCCCATATATCCTCGGTAGCAATCATCATCTTGTGGTCTTCGTCCCATCCGAATCCTGAGGCATTGAGCATGTCCTTTATTGCCCAATATAGCCTCTTCAAGGTTCGGAGCCGGTTCGAAATATGACGGTTCTCCAACAATATCCCACAAGTATCGTATATCTCTTTAATCGTGGCTTTATAAGCTTCGAGTTTAAACCCGATGTCACTTTTAAGGCCTAGATTCACCTGTTCCACTAATGCATCAACTAATGCGTTATCCATGCTATCTGTCCATTGAATTCTACTTACTCTACTTGAACCACCTAAAGTATGCCTCGGTTGAGAGACATTTTTTGGGGATGGCGGGGTCCTTGAGGGATTTTTTTTTTAGAGTTCCACTTTTTTCAACAGGTGAGCTGGGGCACTAGTTCGACATAACAACCTTCTTACCAGATGATGACTCTACTTCTTTCTTCTTCATGTCCTTTAATGTGCTCCTTAAAAAATTCATTAAACGTACAAGCAGAAAATGTTAATAGAAATATGACAGCTAAAGGCAAGTGATGCGCGACTATATTAGTCATAAATAGACACAAATGAAGTTTATCACAAATAAACTATATCAATATCAAGAAAATGATGAAAATATGTTAAAATATTCCTACTTTCAACAAAGTAGATCATTCTATATATCAGGCAAGTCTAAGTACATTGTCTTGTGCGTGGAAGACTATCATTCCACATTCTCTCAGCTATCTCGTCTCTCTTACGTGTCCATTCATCACGTGCGCGATCCGTCACCTGAGCTAACGCTTGTCCTTCTTTCACTGGAGTTACATCTACAACGGAAGGTGAAACATCCTCTATATTATCTCCATTGTCTTCAACTTCCTTAGCCAGTCCATCATCACCACAGACACGAATGACATTATGAAGGACACAACAAGTTATAACAATTTTTACTTGCATTATAAACTTGAACTGAGGAGGAGCACGTAGAATAGGAAAGCGGCCTTTAGAAACCCAAATGTACGCTCTATGACATTTCACAATTGTGCGTCACGATAATTAAAAAGTTCCTTTTTAATGGAAGGCTTCCTTCTAGTACGAAACTCATTCAGGTAATATCGCACACCTTGATATGGTGCCATAAATCTAAGCGAATGTGTATATTTAGCATCAACAACATAATATTTTCCTACACATTGCAAGATATGTTTTAGTTGAATTACATACATAAACAGTTATAATGTAAACAATCACCCTTTATAGCCAATTACCATGTGGAATAAGAAAACAATTACGGCGTCAGGTTAGTGCCTTTTGTAACACATAAGCATCGGATGCGGATCCATCCCAAACAGCAAGTACGTATACAAATTTCATATCAAATGTACATGTGGATAAAATATTCTGTGATAGAAATCCTTTCCTATTTCTAAAAGTTAAGCTTGATTCTTTTGGCAAATAAGCCGGGATATGGGTACCATCTAGGGCCCTGATGCAATCTTACAATCAAAAGTATGCCACATGATCAGTTGATTCATTCACTCTTAAGTTTATATTTACGAATTGATTCCAACATTTCTACCGTGTTACCTGAAAGTATGGACTCCATAAAGGGTTGTCCGATATTTCTTTGGGTGTGTATAATTTAGAAAACTTCACATACTCTGGATATAAACCGATTACACCATCCAACACTCTAGTAAAGTGTCTGCTTACAGTCTCACCAGATCGTGTAAATCGATGACCAATTACATGATTACGTACATTGTGTCCGATAGTATGTGAAAACATGACAACCTGCTCTTCTATACTGCATCTTCTGCTATCGGATAGTAATTTTCGATCTCTCAACAGCGAATATAATTAAAAAAAATTACCCCTGCCCACCTCAGTTGCGTAAGACACTCAGTATCACTGTTACGTATTGTTCAGCTGATGAATCTATCCCTCTTAATGTGACAATCATTGGACTTTGCCTTAATATAGTAATGACGATAGTATTCAGCCACACCCATTACACATACAGAAGCTGCCATGGTTGTTACTGCAGCAGCTATTTCAGCCTCAATCCATTCACTAGCAAAGGACCTTTCATCGAAAATTTCCACACTGTCGGATGTCATTGCAGTTTAAAGGAATTGAAAATTATCTAAATGTGAATTACAATAAATCGTAAATTTTATATCTATAGAAATATGAAATGATGCTACAACAAACATTTACAAATGTTAATCAATATCCTTCCAGCCACAGTGAACCATTTATTTGTTAAATGTTGTTGACAAACACATCTACTATAGTCGAGATTTTATAAATATTGCTATGTAAACACTTGTTTTCTCAACATTGCTGATGTACATATTATTAAAATGAATGTATAAAAGTTGTCAATGAACATCATACCACGAATGTGTAATCATGAGAATATCATGGAACTCTGTTAATAGTAATTCTTATACCAGTTATGTTTCTTATCAGATAAATTTTTTTCTTGCTGATGAACAGATTGATAAAACCAAATAGTTAACAAACAACTGTCACAAGTTCCATTTACAAATTGCCCATATACACATCAATCAGTACAGGCATGGATTTCCTCCCACAAGCTTATAACTTTAAAGGTGGACAGTCATGAGTCTCTGTTAATACACACCGATGTATAAGCATGAATATACAGGCACTGACCAATATAAGTTTAAAGCTGGAAGGCATGAAGGTAGCACTGAATCTCTTAGATAATGCCACACATAACCTTATAGCCTTTCTTTAAAAAAAGCTTATATAAATGTAATGAGGAGAACATCATACAGTGTTCAACCCGACAAAAAAAATAAGGATTATGATGCTAAAAATGGATAACATAATAGCAATATAGAATCATCTTAAAAGGGCCCTTGCAAATCGATTTGGGCAAAAGGAAAGAATGCATTTTGCATCTAAGGGGGTTTTAAAAGAGAAGTACCTCTAAGATAGATCTGATCGGATGATGCAGGGCCCATTGAGAACAGAAAACTTCTCAAAGAGAGATGGTTTTTAAGAGAAATTACAATGGACGGTTTTCTATAAAGAGAAACAATTCAAGTTTCAAAAACTGCAACCCACAAACAACTCATGTACCTGTTACAGGGTCGCATGCACATGTCCTTTCCGTTCTTCCACCCTTACCAGGTAGATAAGGTAAAATCACAAGTTCGATTCGACGGCTTGAGATTTCCCTCCCATCGGCGGTATAGGCATAGCTGGATAGGGAGTAGGTTGTTGATAGACAGTGGTGTATACGCCATACCATATACACACCATTAAGGAGGGGCGTCTTGTGCTCCAAGGGGGCCAAACATCCATGGCCCAAAATCCGCTCATGGTTACAGACCGTTAGATATCGCATACCATCAAAGCAGGGAGATGATCATACCTGAATATGATGCAGTTTTCACAACACGATCTACTGTTGGAATGCAAATTTGCAACGAGCAATGGATGATAAGAAGGTTATCCTATTGCATATATGTTGATCTCAGCCTTTAGAAGATCACCTTCTCAGCAGAAAATCGACATGCAGAAGGTCGGTGACAATATAAGGAGGTGCTGGTGTAGAAACCTGACCGTTCTTCTCATGGAGATATGTCTATGCAAGGTTTTGAAATTCGATCGCACGCGAGAACAATACATTCAATCGGTTGTATAGATGGTAGCCGAGATGTCAAACATTACAATCGCATGGCTGCGTTTTTCTGGTTCCGCGCAGTATTCGCACGCATGGTAGTCCACGGTGTTTAACTCCTAACTAAACGCTGTACATATCACATCAATCCCTTTAATACCAAACAATATAACCCTAAACGCGAATCCAAATAGGCCCTAAGGTCATTGGTTCAAGTACCCATCCTAGTGTGTGTGGGTGTGAGGGTGTGCGTATATGATTAAAAACAAAAAGAAAAAGGTTTGCAAATGATTGCTCATTGCTTCTTATTTTGTTGCCAACCTAATGACGTATTTTATATAGTATGATGTTGACAGGTACCGCACCTCAAGAAAACTCTGGGTTTGTGTGTGGCAAAAATATGTGGGCTCTACCATGATCTATGTGCTTTATCCACACCCTCCATTCACTTTGCTAAATTATTTTAGGGCAAAAGCTCAAAATGGGGCAAATCTAATGCTTTGAGTGGACCACACCACAAGAAGTACTGGGAATAATGGCACCCACTATTGAACCCATTGTTTTCTATGGTGTGGTCCACTTGAGCTTTGGATTTTCTCAATTTTGGAATCATTCTCTAAAATAATTCAAAAAAATAAATGGGATACGACACATCATGGTAGGCCTTACAAAGTTTTTTCTTGAAAACTGCCAATTTTTTCTTTTGAAAATTTCACCTTTCTTTCAAATAGCGAGCACTTACAATTACTCTGCTTTTGCCATTGTTCACTGGTAATCACCATGAACACATACACAACATGGTGAAGAAGAAGAAGACAACCATCCCAAAACCTCCCATCACGGGGCCGTGGTGATGGTTCGATTGCCTTTTTTTTTAAAGGCATCCAACTTTCATGGTGGACCACCAGGATGCATTGGTTGGATGCCATACATGTGCCTTAGATAGGCCCCATGAGCAACAGTTATAGAGTTGGTTAATTCTATAGGAACTTCTTTTTTTCTTTTTTTTTTCAAAAGGAAGAATTTCATTTAAGTTAAAGGAAATGAGGGAACAATGTACATCTTCAGGTCGACCCCACAACAAAAAAGGGGGGCGGGCCGCCTATCGTATACCACCACTGTACATCAAAAGAACCAAAAAGGAGACCACTGGGCACGGGATCTGGAGGGCTATGCGAGGTTCGGATCGAGCCAAGACCGACCTTGTTGTGGAAAACTAGGCCCTTTGTTTCTCTGGGGAGGGGTGAAAAATGATCATGATAGTTTTTCACCTGTGTCTTGCTCCCCACTTTCGCCAAACTATCTGCTGGACCGTTACCTTCACAGAAAATGTGTTGGAAAGAGAATGTGCCGGATAGCCTCAAGTTGTTGATCCTGTCTACTCAAGGTTTCTGATTCCACAGGCATCTTGATTCACCTACAAGAATGGTTATTACTTGCTTTAAATCCGATTCTACAATTATCCTGTTGATTCCTTTAAGAAGACATAACTCTAAACCGTCATAGATTGCATGTAATTCTGCTTTGTTATT
Organism: Magnolia sinica; assembly: GCF_029962835.1. Taxonomy (NCBI): domain Eukaryota; kingdom Viridiplantae; phylum Streptophyta; class Magnoliopsida; order Magnoliales; family Magnoliaceae; genus Magnolia; species Magnolia sinica. The sequence continues at coordinate 119,631,044 of NC_080574.1, read as the reverse complement.
AGTACCATACCCATAACCTGCCGAGAAAGCGAAGATGAAGGAGCCATCTGCCTTTCTGCAAATTCCTCCTCCTGAAAAACCTGGGTTTCCCCTAGTGGACCCATCGACATTTAATTTCACCCATCCCGAAGTGGGGTGATTCCATTTAATCAGAACAGACGCTGACCTATTTTTCCTAGGAGTAGGGAAGGTTGGGATGATCCTATTCAAATTAGAGGCTGAAACCTGCTCCTGGGAGTTTTGGATCGTCTGGGTGGCCCACCATTTTATCCGGCCAATGGACCTTCGGGCGTCCATCGGCTTTTTTTCGAAAGAAGCTTCATTTCTTGCTTTCCACAATTCCCAGAGAATCAGCAGAGGGAGAGATGATCAGATTTGCTAAGAGTTAGCACCTGGCGCAGACGCATTTCTCCACTGACTGATTTTGCCGAGCATCGAGACTTGAGGGACCAAAGAGACGCCACAAAGCCCCTCGAAATGGGCCCAAATTTAGACTGCTTGCTGACCAGATAGAAATAGATGGTTGATAGATTCTATGTCTAGCAGTGAATCATTTTCTCAAAGATCGCAATGACATTTTGAGGGTAGGGCAATGCCCTTAGCTTAAACTCTACTATCAACAGGGACGGCATTTTGCAGCAGATGTCAGATGAATATAGAAACTTTGGGAGGAATTTTGTCTATACAGATCCAATCTCCCCACAATACATGAGGGTGAGCTCCCTTGATAAGATTCCATGCAGACTTAAGGGTGAATTCACCTGATGGGTCATGCGGCCAAACACATTTTGCCAGTTCTTCGATGATGACGAATCCCCTGGAGAAGATAACATCAATGATTTCTTAAGGCAGAAATTCAAAAATCCTGGATAAAGGTAACGGGCCTAACTTCCCAAGCAAAATTTTTAGCTGAAACTGCTATAATTCCTGAGGGATAGGGCCTGGAACGAATTGTTGCAGCGGTCCCAAACCAGTCCAATTATCTGTCCAGATATTTGCTTCTTCGCAACCCACCGTCCAAAGAGTGTTCTCTTGAATTGAATGAAGAAAACACCTGATTTTTCTCCACATCGGGGATGAGTTTTGTTGCACGGACGTTACCGTCACATCTTGTAGATCCCTGGAATGTTTGGACTGCATCAGCTTCACCCACGGTCCTCTGTTTTTGCCATACTTCACATTCCACACAAGCTTCATATGAAGGGCATGCAATACCTCCTTCAGATTTCGGATTCCCAGCCCTCCCTCCACTTTAGGCTTGGACGCTTTCTACCACACAATCTAGTGGAGTTTCTTTTTTTTTCTTCAGTCCATCCCCCAAAAAATTTACAAACTTGCTGTTTAAATTTTGAATCACCTGCGCTGGAATATGCATAGCTACTATGATATGGATCGGATAGCTTCCAAGGACATGGCGAATCAGAGTCGCTCTTCCCGCCTGAGATATGTGCCTGGCTGCCCAGCCTGAGATTTTTTTACTGATCTTTTCCTGAAGAGCTTGAAAATCAGAGGTTTTAATTCTCCCTCAAAGCAAGGGGCCCCCAAATATCGCATACCACCCCTCGCTTGGCCGAAACCTAGCACTGCCTTCATGGTTCTGATTTTGGCTGCTGTCTATTTCGAAGGACCAATAAAAACGCTCTTGCTGGAATTAATTTTTTGACCTGTGGTAGCTTGGAAGAGTCGCAAGAAGTCCCTCATTGAGGAGAGCGAAGATTTACAAGCGTTGAGGAAGACCAACATGTCATCCGCATACAGAAGATGAGTAAAGGAAGGGCCACCTTGTGGGAATTTGAATGGGATGCAGCGGCCTTCTTCAAATAGGGACTTTAAATTGACTGAGAAGGCTTCCATGGCAATGATGAAAAGTGTCAGAAAGAGAGGGTCTCCCTACTAGAGACCTCTTGATGATTTGAAGAATCCTGTAGCTTCGCCGTTGATGAGAATGGAAAACAATTATTAGCCCAACAGGCTTCCAGGAGCTGCACACTTTTTTCATTGAATCTGAATTTCAGTAAGGACTGTTTGAGGTAAGACCAGTTCACTCTATCATACGCCTTTTTAAGGTCGATCTTGAGGATTCGATTTCCTCCCCTGGTTTTCCTGTTTAATTCTCTCATCGCTTCTTGTGTAAATGTAATATTTTCTGCAATGTACCTCCCTTGGACGAATGCTCCTTGTTCTTGCAAAATCAGTCTAGGCAAAATACACTTAAGACAGTTAGCAAAGACTTTTGCAATGATTTTGTACAAAACATTACACAGGCTAATTGGCCTAAAATCTGAGAACTTGGATGCCGAAGAGGTCTTAGGGTGTAACACCCTGAAAATCGGAGGTCGAGTAAAGCTCTACTCCTGAGTTCCAACGCATCACTTATGCAACATAGCTAATGATGATTGAATGTTGTCCATATTAGTGCATTTAAACATGAGTGAGATTATACTAAAACAACATATCATACTCCAGAGTTAATGTAATTTGGCAAGCGGAAGACTGAAATATATATATTTAATTATGAAAATGTTTCACAAATTTCAGATTATGAGTATGGAACCGGGCTAAATATATACATGTGTTGTTTCTAACTATATAAAATGTAGAAAGTAAATGTGTTCAACTAAAAAAATATCCCAGTAGTCCTTGCGCATCGGTATGAGATCTATATAGATCCGCCCGATAGTTGAACATAGGAGAATCCTTTCTCCTCGCCTACGAAGTCCAACTCTGTTGTATAGACCTCGCCATTACTTGCATCTAAACCAGAGTCTTGGTGGTGTTTTAAAACACCCTCCCAGGTGAAAATGAGTAGCTAATTTAATGGAACTATAAAGCAAAGGTTAATATGTTATCAATTCAGTCAAACAGTAATGATAAAGCAGTACATCAAACAGTCCTAGCTACTCTTATTAATGTAGGGATGATATGCTATGATGATGTATGCCCTCGCCTACACTCCCTCTGCGACATCATCTCACAATCGCGGTATGCATCCCTTCCATTATGCTCAACTCCTACGCCAAAGGCACATACAATGCGATGCATGTACGTGATTAGCTAAGTTCTTAATTAGACCTATTCATATAGCAGGTTTGGGAAGCTAAGGTACCTCCCTTTATATCATTTACAAAAATAATGATCCATCTAGGGTCGTCAATCCTAGTTAATCACATACGATAGGCAATTCTAGGTCATTACGGAGCGGCTCGTCAGCTCAGCGCATGCCTAGTTTATACTCGAGGTTACTATGGAAAGGCTCGTCACCTTAGCGTAGCTCTACTGTATACTCGAGGTCACTACCACCAACGCCCTACCAACTGGCAGTCTATTTTCGAAGGCTCGTCATTAACTCGACGGGGGACCACAGCCAGGCTGTGTCGGGTAGGCCGATAGTTCGAATACAGTGTCCCATACCACCGTATTCGGCTCACGAGTTTGGTTTGCTCACTGGACACTACGGGGAGGCTCGTCGCCTCAGCGTAGGCCGACAGTTCAACCACGGTGTCTCATACCACCATGACTGGCTCATGAGTCTTAGCGGATCATGGTACCAAGGTTAAACGGGCTTTACACTGGTAAGTTGATACCTTATATTCAAGCAGTAGCGTCTATACATGGTGAACATACATTAGGCCAATTGGGTTACTTGATAAGCTCGACTGGTACGAGCGTACATCGAATTGATCAACATAGAGTGCGTAAGCATTCCGCATGGCCTAACTACTGTCGATAAGCAACTTATGACTCAGATTCATCGAATGTGTCTTATGTGGCGTAATGACCTCAGTCACTAATTCAGGAATTATTACCGATTGCTTGGACTATATAGTAGTCCCAATCATACTCAAACACAATAGGCATTCATGTTTGATAATCAAAATAGCATGTAGCGACCAATTCAAATATACATCTCATATAAACATTTTAACGAACTCATAGAGTGCATGTTAACATACGTAGGCATTCATCCATAAAGCGCGTAGTAGTAAGATAGGTTATATGAAGGAAACTATAACTATAGATAAGGAAATTGAAAATCCTATCTCAACACCCTCATTAAATACATTTCAACAAGTATTTTCTCATTCGGGCATTTTATCAAACACTTAGACTAGACATATCAACATACATGTAATATAGTAGTCATAACAGGTATTATAGTAAATCCTTTCACAAGGGAGTTGCCACATGTACATTACTCATGTATCCTCAAATATCAATCATAACAAGCATAAATCATAATTCCATATTCAATCAAACATTTCAACAAACACTTAGAATGCATTAAAATCAACATAGTACACACACACACACAAAAAATATATATATATATATAATATACGAAAAAATATAGTGTCTAAGCACATGTGATAGCAATTAAGTTAGTAATAAATCATTAACTGACATTGAAAACCTTGAAAACTATAACCTAAATGTTTATAGTCCGCACCTTTCGCCGGTAAACTCGTATCGAACTCAGTTTGAATACTAAGTCTTCGTCCACGGCACAACGATAACCTATAGCATGAAATAGGTTAGTTATTTCACCATTTACTCTATCTAGATACCTAAAATAGGTTAGGGTTAGGATTTCTTACCCAATAATGGAATCAGAATCACCGGTGTAGCGACATGGGAGAGGCGATTTAGCACGTAGAGCGGTGGGATCGAATCCCAGCAACTATCTCCCACTTTCTCTCTCTTCTCCTCACTCTTTCCTTCTCTTTTTCCTCTCTTCTCTCTCCTAGGGTTTGAAATTCGTATGAAATGAGAGCGGGGTGGGTTTAGTTCCTTATATAGGCCCATAACTGATGAAAATGGCCCCAGGGCCATGGTATACTTAGATTACAGCCAAAAGGCATCTGTTTCAGGCAATGAAGCTCATCTAGAGGTCCTTTACCTGCACACGATCAGGGGCAAGTTCCCTGACATTACATCTAGGTCAGGTTAAGATTTTGATTCGATAGGATCAGTGGATCGACCGCGGAGGACCTGTTTCAGTTCAACGGTCATCGTTACTCGATCAGGGCCACAAGTACACTGACATGTGTTAAAAAAATTTCCTGATCTAAGGGTGTAGTTGGGTCAGAATTTGACGGTCTAAAACTTTAAATTTGGCCTGCAAGCGAACGGCCCAAATCATTAAGTTTTAGTTCATTTCCAAAAGATATTCGTGTTTCTCACACACTTTGCTTCGGGCTCAAGTTGTGTATTTTGGGATATTATTTGGACTTAATTTCTGAGATGCTTTTCAAGTCCAGTAAGACGGTCATAACTGTATAGTTTCACGGTAATCGGACTTTCAACATGCGGTCTAGGTTCGATATGGAGTTTCAATGTGCTCTCGAGAGCAACTGGGTTTTGAGATTGCTCCTAAGTTTTTAAGTAATGTTGAGTTAGTGATTTTAAAGGTTTTGAGTCTTATAGTTTGTACAGAAAGTGGTTCAAGCCAAATCCATTGATTGTTCAGTTTAGTACTTAATTAAATTCCGCCCTAATTACGAAAGAATAAGGTCCTAGGGTAGTTCTATGCCTATTTTTAGCAATTTTAGTTAGTATATTATTTTAATTATTTTTTTAATAGTTCATCATCCAGTCTACTTCATCTCTACCAAATTTTATTAGATTTCATGTTGTAAAAAAATTCTAAAAATTCTAGAAGCAGCAGCTATCCAAACTAATTATTTTCAGATAGTTGTCACAATGACCTATATTTAACTATATTAAAATTTTTATTATATTTTTTACTTATTTTTATATGAAACTTGACTTATCAAGCTTCAATTTGGCTTTTGAATCACCTAAATCAAAGTTATAACGAGGGAGATATGACTTTTTGAAGTCGGATGAACCTTGCAGAAAATGGGGCAGAAAACAGGCCACTCGGCCCGCTGGACAGCGAGGCCTCGCCGTTGCGGTGATGCCATCGCTGCTCGTTGTCGTATCTGGTGGTGGTTTCACCACTTGATATTTAAAATGGGTGTATCTCTCAATCTAGAATGAGTTGCGTGACGTGCAATATATGATTTTGGGGTAGGAGAAGCTGCTCTATCCAAATAACCTATTTATTTTGTGATATTCTAAAAGGTTAATCGTCAAAAACCCATTTTAGTTATTAATTTACTATTTATAGTAAAGTTTAGTTTAAGTATTGTTCTTCATCACTTAAACTTTAGGATTTGTATCTAATATGAAAGTACTTAGAAAAATTTGAAGAATAAGGTGGTGAAAGGTGAGATTTTGAAGGAAATGGGTTAAAAAGGGATTTTAAACTTTGAGATTGAGTTTTGAGAAGTTAATAAGGTGTTATGATTGACCGAGTGCCTAAGGACGTCCATCGCCAAGTTGGGAAAATTCGGGACGTTACATAGGGATCATGCATATCAGAGTGGATTTGAAGGCTCGAGGAATTAGCTCCCCTGAAAACATTGCAAGAGCGACTTTATGGACATCATCACCAATGATACCCCAACAACTATTGAAAAAGGTAGCAGAGAATCCATCTAGCCCCGCAGCTCCATCGATAGGAAGGAACCAGTCAGGCGGATTGTAAGGATTTGACATTTCCATCCGTTATAATTGGCTACTGGGTGGCATGTGGGTATCAATCATCAGAAATCCTCAGCACATAGTGCGTTGTAAGCCTATAATACAACCCTTGATGCATGCAGTTGCATTTACGTAGCTTGAAACATTTTTCACAAAGCAATGTAGCACCATGGATGGGAAGATTTCTTCATTGGAGGATCTCCTACATGTTGAGGATTCTTCTTATTAGATTAAAATAAATAAAGGCTTTGAATTTGAAAATCAAAATTTTGATTTCCCTCTAAAATATTTTGATTTTTTTTTATGTCGTCCCACATCGCTTAAGAGATTTTTTATTTTTTTAAATTGATTTTATAAACTCTCTTGTTTTTAGCTTGCTTACTTGGGGAAAAGAGAGGGAGATTGGGCCATACTGGAACACATGGACATGCGAACAATGAGGCTATGTGGCTGTAGAGGTGGGCATGGGCAGTGTGACTTGTACGTGCACTTGTAACTTATTGAGCCCTTGGAAGCTGAAGATCGAAGATACATGAAGATTTGGAGCAATAAAGGGTTAAAAAGTTATTTGATAATCCCATAGCCTTAGGAGCCTTTATTTGATCATGGCAAGATAGACTTTAGAGGTACAAAGCTGCTGGTAAACAAACAACCCAAATTGGCAATTTCGAGTGGATCTCTATCCTATCGATGGCATGTCAATCATCTTCGGTTGGAGTGTATGTTGGGGGAGCACAATAGAAGCCGATTTAAAATTGTAGAAGCTCTCAAGAAAGGCATTACAACAAGGCTCAATCCGACAAGTAAGGTTATCATTTTTAGAGTCCACATACTCTTTTCTTGTGTATAATTGAATATAGAGTTTGAAATCCAAGCTCATCTAAGTCATTGTGTACGATCATCTTCGGTTGGAGTGTATGTTGGTTCTCGTCTAGGTTCTTGTCTAGGACCACCACCGGACACGAGTGTGTATGTATTAGTTTTCGTGGGAGCCTTCGATGGGAGTATATGTAGATCCTTGGATTATGGCCATAGTGGTTTTTGAATAGCCGATGGAAAACAAAGTCTCCAAGGGAGCCGCCAACACAGATGGAAATGTGTTCCACCAAAATGGGTGAGTATGTGTAGGTCTTTGTGTAGGACCATCACTAACATGGGTGTATATGTGGTCCACCAACACGGGTGTGTATGCATATGTTTGTGGTGAACCTGTAAAACCATTGTAAAAGTTAGAGGTGAACTTATTAGATACATTTGAGATAGAAAATTTTGGTACACTCGAGAAGAATGCGTCTGCCAAAAATGGAGTAGGCAACAAGGTAATCTCTATCCTGGCCAAATATAATTTTATTATTCTAAGTGACTATGGTACACAAGAACCAGATGTTCCGGTCATTGACATCCAGCATTCAGAAGAAGAAATTCATTACCACACTTTCAGATCAAGACGGTGAATACAATTGCCAATCTATCACCGATGAGTACTGAGTATGTCTTCTCACTAGCAGAGCAATAGAGCTTGAAGTACCATGCAAAGAATCACTTCTGGACAAGGGCAGTAGAAACAACCTACAACAAAGGGAAGTGGAGACTGGGATACAGCCTGCTCTCAAAGAGAAATGGAAGAAGAGGAAGTTATGATGCATGCCAATCAATTTCGTTAGACCTGGGGCTCCTTACAATGAGGAAAGATCAAAAAAATTAACCGCACTACATAAAGGTCTTCCTTTATGCTTGAGTGAGGCTCTGTGGCCTCCTATCCAGTGGGAAACAATCCTAGCACCAATAAGGAAGGAACCACTTACATAAGAAGAAGAAGAAGCATTGGACTAAGAGCAAGACCAAGTACAAAACCTTGAGGAACATCAAGATGCCTTAATACCTATCATCACAGCCGCTTAAAAAATCAACCAGGGATACACTTAGCCTGTCTCAGCATCAATCAATCAAGGGGATAACCTCCCCACTTCAGCAATCAACTTGGGCACACCCTGCATGTCTCAGCATCAATCAATTAATCAAGGGGGCAACCTCTCTGCTTCAGCAATCAACCAGAGGTATACTGTGCCTGTCTCAACATCAATCAAGGGGACAACCTACCCACTTCTACAAACAACTAAGGGCATACCGTACTATCTTAGCACCAATTAATCAAGGGGATAACCTCCCCACTGCAGCCACCAACTAGGGGCACACCCTACCTATCTCAGCTTTAGTCAACCAGTGGCCTGTTTTGCCTACGACACTTACAACCTTGTCTTCGGTGTCCTTTTAGAATGCGAATAGGCCATTTTCCAGAGGATCTAAGAATGATACAAGCATGCTAATCTGTGTTTAACATTGTTCACACGGGATGGGCACATTCACACTGGGTTTAGCTTGTGTGGCATATGGAGTACTTAGATGCATTTGTAAGACTTAGAGTTACCAGTAGCCGATATAGGCCTAAAATCTACAATCGAATAGACCCCTAAAATCACCTAATTAAGTTGGGGAATCAGAGACTCCCCAACTAACATGGCTTTTGGATAAGGTCTCTGACCAGGGATTCTATATAAGGACTCCTGTGATAGACGAGGGATTAGGGACCCTTCTCTACCCATCCTTGCATGAAGTCTTTACTTTATGAGATTTTAATATTTTTAGGGTTTTGGATGGTCATATAGTAACTGATTAACTGATTGCGAACAATGTAAACAATCGCCTAGTAAACCACTACCCAACTCAAACTAACACCAAGGAGATCATGATGTCTCACCTAGGTTGGATTCGAGGAAATAGTGGTTGTAAGCAAATGTAATACACTGGTAAGTAAATAAGAAAATATTAATGTGAAGGGACTTCTAATAAACCAGGATTCAAGAGTTCAGCAAGGTGTAGATCATACAATCAAGAGTTACTTAAACGATAAGTGTAGGGTGCATGAGAGATGATGTATGAATGCAAAGACAAAATAAAATGAATGGTCAAATGACCACCCATGCATGTAGAGATGTGGGAGGAGGAAAGAAGAGCTAAGATACTTCTCTTAAGAGGAGAGATCGTAGATCTCGAATCTTGACCCATCTCCCTTGATCTTGAATCGTAGAGATTGCTTGAATACTTGTATAAACTCGGTTAAAAGGCTTGGATGAATGGGGCACACTTTCACTATGTTCTCTACTTTTACCCTTACTACTACTACTCTCACTCTACTATACCCCTAAGTCTACTCTCTCACTTAAGTGTTGTTCTGTAATCGAACACAATGGTTGACAACCCCAAGTGTAGGGCTGCTATGTAGTAATAATTCTGTGAGACCGAGGTCGATCGACAAGGAATGTGAGAACACGACTCGAACTAATCTAAAGTAAGGTTAAGATCTAGGAAAATCTAGTGAATAAGATAGGGTGAAAAGTAATAATTAAAAAGCACTAAGGATTCAGGGATCCACTCCTAGCAATTATAATGTATAACTCATTGCTATAACTCAACTAGAACTAGATTCCAATCCGTTCTAATTGGAAGATCAAATAGTTAAGATATTAATAAACATCTAACAATGTATATTTCAATTGAACGACTGTCTCATTAAGAACTTGGACATCAATAGTAGGGAATTCAAAGCATCTATTATGCCCAGTGTTTACAATTGATCAATTAACTCGGACAGATTAATTACTTCTCTAATCAAGCATTGTGATTACACTTCCAAGCATCCAATATAACCAGAGTCGTCAATGAATCAACGATAAAACAACACGAAAGCTTTAAATTAAATTCAAACTTATTTTACTTAAATAATCATCATTAAATCCCAAAGTATAAATTAATCAACTAAAATATTATAATTAACTACAAGCTTCACCCCTTAGCCTTGGATAAGAGATTAACTACTCATAACTATCTCTAAAACAGAAAAACTAGAAAGAATAAGGAAAAAAAAGAACTAGAAGAACTCTCTCTCTCTCTCTCTCTCTCTCTCTCTCTCCTTGCTTGAATCCCCCCAAAAATAAGTCTATAACCCTTTAAATAACCTTTAGAACTGACTTTGCACTGTCTTGGACAAGTCCCAATCAAAATTAGAAATAAGTTTCGTACTTTCATAATTTCCTGCAAAATCATTGAGTAAAATGCTCGATCAATCAAGAGGCATCGTGAAATCCATGATCGATCGAGCTAAGTCTGTTGATTGATCAAACATGCACAAAACGTCTAGCGAGCAATCTGTGAAATTATGGGGATTCTCGATCAATCGATCGAAGGTCACCAAAATTATCCATCAAGATTGTGAGGACATTTCTTGCGTATCCTAGATTCTGACTTTTCTGGTCCCACGTTTCAAGACTTTGAATGTTCTGGCCCTGAAATTTCAGAATTCTTTTTCCTTAATTTCTTTATTTGTTTTCAAGTATCATTCAACATTCACTTAATCTCCTTTCGTCCACGTGCTCAAATAATCTTTATCATCATCCCTTGAGCTCTTAAATCTTTAATCTCTTTACTCTTGATCCTTTTTGGGCTTTAAATCCTCACATTTACCTCAGATTTAGATTTTGGGCTCAATTTATTCCTTGCACATGAAGCACAGTCTATTAGGACCAATTAAATTGATTTGTATGATAAAAGTAATACAAAATATGGGATAAATATGCAATATTTAGGTGTTATCATTCTCTAGCCTCTCAAGTCTTGCAAGTATCTCTTTATGTAGAAATGATGGGGTGGGCTTCTATTTATAGAATATGGCCTGATTTTTTGGCAAATGGTAGTAACTTGAGGTGTAAACATGCCATGTGGATTAGTCTGATTGGTTAGGAGACATGTGGCATCATGGGATTGCTTTGATAAGTAATAAAGAAAGTAATTTTACTATTCCTAGGAGGTAAAATGATTTTTTTTACTCTTTGGTGGTAATAATATCACCGCCTGCTTAAAGGACCTCTGTTTATAGTTATTCAGGAGATCTCGAGAGAGATAATGGGATCTTTTCGAATCTATAAAGATATCGATCGATGACAATAATATTGCTGCCCTCTTGTAAATTTGGTATATTTAAGCTCAGCAACCTCTCATAGTTCCCAGGTGATCCTCTATGTATTCAAACTACTGAAATGGGTGTGGGCAACAATATTATTATCTCCCTTTGTAATTTCATACATTTGATCACACTAGCCTATGACAATCCCCTGATGATTCTACTATGTATTCGATTGTTAGAATAGGCTTGGGTAGCAATATGCAATGTTTTCACTCAAAAGTTTCTTGTGAAGTCTAATGGCTCTATGGGACATTGAGCCTTATTATGAATTTGGGCTTTGGGTTTGATGAGTAGGGTTGTGAGTGAATGGGCGCTTAATTGGACTTTTTAGGCTACTAGTTTTATGAAGGTTTCAAGCTTCTTAGCCATCTGCTTTAGGTCAAAATAGGTGCATGATTTACTTCGGTAGGGTGTCTATATAATCACTCCTCTAAATAAGTTGTTAAAGGGTCTTACCTCTTGTTTCATTATATGGGAGTCACAACTCTTAAAAGAGAGTTTAGAATAATGTTGTGGGAGTAAGGGTGATTGTTGATGGTGTAAAGATTTGCAAAAGCTTAGATCTATCGAATTAACATAGAATCTTATTTGAAGGTGACTATGTACATATTCAGGTATTCAGTCTTATGCCCATGGGGCCAATAACAAAGGGTTAACTCCATTATACCCTGAGATCAAACATGAAATTCCACTACCAAACCTCCATAAATTTGTCATCTAATGGCCATAATATGTGTTATCAGATGTCTTAAATTTGTTTATAATTGGTTTTGTCAATGGCATCGACATACCACTCGATATCATCGAGAAAATATCGATTTATTTCCTTTGCTTGTTGGACTGTTTTTTGGTCCAAATTGATATGATCAAATGTGGCTTTAATCCCATCGAAGAGCCTTCAATGGTTGTCGATCCCATCAATAGAAGTGCGTAGTTTTGCGAAATTGTGGGAATTATTTCATATTTTAGGTGCGACACTATATATGGGTGTAATTGTGTGATTAGGGTTAAGAGAAGAGGTTCCTTGGCTATTCTAAAGAGGGAAAAATATTTTTAAGAGCTTAGGGAAGGAGAAAGAGGGTTTTTGGATTATTATAAGTGATTTTATCTCTTAATTTTTGCTTTCATAGCGATTCATTGTCACTTTGTGCCTGGTTTTTTCTAACAAGGGTTTTTCCATGTAAAATCATGTGTGCTTTTTGATTGCTTGTTTATGTTTGCTTAATCGTGTGAGATCTTGTAAGTGCTATAGTTTATATCCCTGTTTGTTGTCAAATTTGTGGTGCCAAAATCTCTGTTATGTTTTATATAACCTGCTTAAGTGAAGCTCTCTCAAGGATCAACATTCATAACTTCATGAACAAACTAAGCTCACATCAAGCAAAGCTCTCAAGTACAAGACTCAGGATCTTGAATGAAAGAACTGATCACAAGACAAGACTCTTGAATGCAAGAACTGCTCACAAGACTCAAGCTGAAAAGAAAAAGAAAGTACAAGGCAAGACTCAAGCTGAACTCAAGACTCAAGCTGAAACTCAAGCCACTTTCATGATTGAGCTACTTTAAGGTTTAGTCTACATCAAGACTTCAAGGCTCATTCTTCATGGTCTCTTGTTTCAATGTCCATACTTCATGATTGAGGTTTGTTTGACCATAGGATGACCTTAGAAGTAGGTCATTTCGGATACATAAGTCGAATGTTATTTTACATGTGATTGGTCTGTTCTTCGACCGGTCTTAGGTCTGCTTCGACTAGTCCTAGACTTGCTTCGACCGATCTAAGAAATTCCTGGATCGATCGTAAGTTTGTTACAAATTCCGGATAAAATCTGTAGCCTTCGACTAGTCCGGAATGCATTCGACCGATCGTAGGAAGCAGTGTTTCGCATCTTCGACCGATCGTAGAATCTACGACTCGAAGTCGAGCGCGAACTTTTGCAGGACCTACGACCGTCGAAGGAAACCTACGACGTCGTAGGTGACCTACGACCAGTCGTAGGAGGGCTACGACCAGTCGTAGAACGGTCTGCGCTTATCCCGCCTAATCTTTCAAATATCTGTTATGGCTTCGACTAGTCGAAGAGCACTCTAGACCAGTCGAAGACCTGATCTTCTCACCTATAAATAGTGCACGAATCTCAGAAGAAATCATCGATTTAATTAAAGTATTCACGCCAATCTTCGTCGAACTTCTGAGAGATAATTTTGTGCTCCATCTAAGCTAAGTGTGCTTATTTAATATCTTCTTTCCTTAGCTTTATTTTAATTGATTTTGTTTCTGCTATTCCAATCTGATTTGAAAAGAGGAATTGTTATTCCCTTTCTTTGGAATCAAAATCAATTAAGGCAAGCCCTGTTTGGTTTAATTTAAAATCTATTAGAACTAGAACCATTGTAATCGAGTACTGGACATTGAACTTGGACATTCAATCATCTACTTTGATTTGGTTCTACCGGTCTTCTACAACTAATAAGATATTCAGTTATTTTAAATTTTGTATATTCCTTTCTTTTATTTTGGTTTCTTTCAATATTTTCCTGAAAAATCTTGTTATATTGGTTATCTTAGGAGTGCCAGGAAAACTCAGAAGTGGGGGTTTTTAATTGTGTAAGCCCACATACAAAGACACAATTGTAAGGGTTTTGGGTGAACTGGGAAAACCTATTCGTTAGTAAACGCTAATATCCCCTGTGGGAGGATATTAGGAGTGGAGTAGCTTTTTGTGTGGCTGTTGGATAACAGTTGGTGAACACACAGGCGAACCACTATAAATCCTTTGAGTTGTGGTTGATTGATTTATTCTTTTAATTGTTTTTATTCTTTTTGTGGGATGTATGTATGGTGGTGAATGTTGTAATTATTTCAAGCTTTGTGAGAATGTTGTAATAGCTTAGAATTTACTTTCTGCTATTCCTTTATAAGCTTGATTTTCAATTTCATTTGAAAGTTGTTCCAGCAAGGTTGCCCTGCCATTTTTATGGTGTATGGCTGTCCCTAGAACAATACATCTTTAATTACAAGTTATTTCAATTCAGTTCATATTTGTTTTTGTATTCCTCTTCGATTTGAGACTTGATACAAAGACCTTTCTAGAAATAAGGTTGTCCTACCATAAACTCTGTTTTTGGTGTAAGGTTGTCCTTAGAATAACGTTTGTATCAACCTCTCAAGATCTGAATTTTGAGGTTGTTTTTCTTTCCTGCATTATTATTTAATTTGGCTATCATTTTCTTTATTATTCTGCTGTTATAAGTTTTTATTTGGCATTGTCCTATTCACCCCCCCTCTAGGACATATAGCTTGGCCTTTTCAGATCTGAATTTAGGGTTTGCTTCCATGGATTCCTAACAAGTAGTATCAGAGAGTACATTGGGATTCGAGTTTGAATTAGCATCATGACGATTGAGGAATCAAATGTGAAGTATGAAACGGAGTAGTTCACTGAGAAAAACAACTTTGAACTATGTAAGGTGAAGATGAGAGGCATTCTAGTTCAATAAGGGTTGCAACAAGCACTCCTTGCTATTTAGAAGTGTCTAGAGTCTTTGAGTAATGAAGAATAGGAAGAGTTAGATGAAAGAGCGAAAACATTGTTCCAACTATGCTTGCAAAGGATGTCTTTTACAATATCATGGATCGAAAGACCACTGCAGGATTTTGTAAGAAGTTAGATAGCTTATACATGACGAAATCATTTTCAAATTGTCTGTATCTGAAGAAGCAATTTTATAATCTAAAGATGGCGGAGGAGTCGAATCTTAATGAACTCATCACCGCGTTCAATTAGATCCTCTGCAAATTGATAAGCGTGGAAGTGAAGATGGGTGAGGAAGATCAAGCCCTAATTTTGTTAAACTCCCTTCCAAAGGCTTACGATAGCTTCATAGACTGTCATCTTAGCCCTTCAATTGAGGGTGTTGAGAAAGAATGATAGTAGTGTAGGTTCCTCCATGGATGGGTTGGTAGCTAGGGGAAGGAATTCAGAGTGGGAGAAGGGTAATTTATCACGTTTACGGTCTAAGTTTATGGGCAATGAGAAGATGAAGTGTTGGAATTATCGATGACAGGGGTATATGAAGAAGAATTAGCATAATCCTAAAGCGTAAAAGGGAGATAAGGTAGATAAAGCATCGAAAGAAGCCATTGTAGTGGAGTCGAGTGAGGATGTGGACACCAGTGATTTGACTGCATCCAAATCCAACTACCTCAATGATGAGTGGATTTGGATATGGGGACGTCATACCACATGACCTTGTATCGGGATTGGTTCACCACATACAACGAGCGTGATGGTGGCCAGGTATTTATGGGCGATGATGTCGCCTATCTAGTCGTTGGAATTGCAAAGGTGCACATCAGGATGTCTGATGAAATGGAATTCATCCTTCAGATGTGAGACACATTCCTGACCTTTGTAAGAATTTGATCTCTTTAAGTGCTCTTGAGGCTATTGGGTGCAAATTCACCAGTTTTGATCATGTCTTGAAGGTTTCAAAAGAGGCACTCATAGTGATGAAGGCACAATGGAATAGTAACCTTTATAAGTTAATTGGAATACTGTATCAGGTGGAGCAAAAACATCTGTAGTGGAGTCCACGTTGACATATTTATAGCTGCACATCCAAGCCAGGTGAGCAAGCGTGTTATGAAGGTACCTTTTGATCGTTTCCTAATTCCTGCATTTAAAAGTATTGATTTGAATATATGTGAGAATTATATATTTGGTAAACAGTCAATGTTATTTTTTAAGTCAGGAAAACATGTTATAAGGGTTGTTTAGATTATGTGTATTTCGATGCGTGGGGTCTTTTTCCTGTTGTTTCTAAAGGAGGGTCATTATTCTTTATATCATTCATAAATGATTATTCTATAAAGGTGTGTGTGTGTGTGTGTACTTTATAATATACATGTCAGATATTTTTACTACCTATAAAGTGTGGAAAGCGATGGTTAAAAAATAGTCAAGGCGGAAGTTGAAAGTTTTAAGAATAGATAATGGAGGTGAATTTAGTTTTAATGAATTAAACTAGCTTTGTAAAGATGAAGAGATCGTGCAGCATAACATAGTCAAGCATACACCACAGAAGAATATTGTAGCAGAACGGATGAATCAGACCCTCTTGAATAGAGCTTGAAGCATGTTAAGCAATGCTGGGTTAGGCAGGCAGCTATGCATTGAGGTTGTTAACGTAGCTTGTTACTTAGTAAATTGGACCTTGTTTACGCCAATTGTTTGTAAAATTACAGACAAAGTGTGGAGTGCTCATGATGTTGATAACTTAGATTTGTGAGTTTTTAAATGCGATGCTTACTCATATACCGTCAGTTGAGAGAAATAAGCTTGACCAAAGGGCTAAGAAGTATGTCTCTGCTGGCAATGGTGATGGTGTGAAGGGATACGGACTGTATAAACAGGTCACACGAAAGATCACAATTAGGAATGACATTAGGTTTGATGGAGATTCTTTATTCCATAAGAAAGACCACAAGGAATCAAGAAAATCAACAATAATGGATGTTGAAATTAACAAGGATGAAGCACAAGTTGAAGCCGAGCAATAACAAGAGGTACAGGAGTAGGTGTAGTTGCCACCTGTGAGGAGAAATCCACCTAGAAATCGCAGATTACCAGTGAGATTCAAGGAT
Source organism: Magnolia sinica (assembly GCF_029962835.1). NCBI lineage: Eukaryota > Viridiplantae > Streptophyta > Magnoliopsida > Magnoliales > Magnoliaceae > Magnolia > Magnolia sinica. The sequence goes on along the minus strand of NC_080574.1, from coordinate 119,613,831 downwards.
GACTTGAACGTTGTATTTTTCCTTATTACATATGAGGGGGATCCGTCCACTTTCCATGAAGCACTGGATGATTTAAATTTGAGAAGTGACAATATAATACGAGATGGACTCTTTGTAAAAGAATGAGACATGAGAGCTTATGCAGCTTCTCGTTGAGCCTAAAGCGATCGAGTTCGAGTAGATTTATAAGAAGAAATATGACAGATACAAGGAAAGGTTGGTAGTGAAAGGGTATGCTCATAAGAAGGTATCGACTTTAATGAGATATTCCCATCAATTGTCAAGCAAGTATCTGTTAGGTTTGTGTTTGCGCAGGTTACCCAATACAACCTGAGATGGAATAGATGGATGTAAAGATTGCTTTCCTACATGAAAAGTTGGAAGAGGGGATCTACATGAAGCAACCATAGGGGTTCGAAGAAAATAGGTCAGAGAATAATGTTTATAAGTTGATAAGGTTGTTGTACGGCCTTAAACAGTCGCCTAGGCAGTGATACAAGAAGTTTGATACTTCCATGATAAGTCAGCAGTTTATTAGGAGTAAATATGATCACTATATCTACTATAAGACACTGAGTGATGGTGGATTCATTCTATTAGTATTATATATTGATGACATGCTTATCGCCGATTAAAGCATGCCTGAAATCAATATATTAAAGACTCAATTGTCATGGACATTTGAAATGAAAGATTTGGGGGCTACAAAGAAGATTTTTGGCATGAATATACATAGAGACAAACATAGGAGCAGGTTATAGTTATCTCAGGAAGAGTACCTTAAGAAGGTATTAGTGAAGTTTAGAATAGATAGGGCTAAGCTAGTTAACACACTCCATGTTGCTCACTTCAAGTTTTCTTCATATCAATGTCCCATTACATATGAAGAAAAGAAGGTTATGTCTCGTGTGCACTATTCGAGCGTAATTGGCAGCTTGATGTATGTCATGGTCCCTATGAGACTGGATATTTCACATCATATTGGTGTTATGAGTAAATACATATTAAACCTCGGTAGGCAATATTGGGAGGCAGTGAAATGACTACTTCCTTATTTACGAGGTACAATGGATTACGTCTTGACATTTTAGAAATCAGAGGAAAATCTTATAGGGTATGTTGATTCGGATTATGCTGGGAATATGGATAACAGAATATCAATTTCTAGTTACTGATTTGTATTAGCAAGTGAAGTGGATAGTTGGATGTCAAAGCTTCAGTTTGTGGTTAGTGTCATGCCCCAAACTCGGAAACCGGGCTCACAAAATTTTCGATCGCTAAATCTAGCGCCGACAGCCTCCGTAGTACCCCATTCTTGGCTCTCGACATCTATACACCAGGTTCCGATCCTGTGATCCTACAAGGAGGATTTCAAACATGATTTTGATTCAGTATAAGCATAACCCACGAACAATAGCCACAAGAACACCATCACAAAATCCACTATGATAAAAAACTTTGAGTATAGTGCGTTTGAAAGGGAAATACACGATAATGAAAGTAAAAGAAATTCCAAAAGCTTGGCTGCACACTCCAACTGTGACAAGGCTATGGCTGCATCCTGGCGTCACCTGCACGCATCAATCGTACATAAGCTTAGAGAAATCTTAGAGGGTGGTGTACGTGTGTGCACAATATAAGCGTGCTCAGAATGCAAGGTCAGAGTAATGCAGAATCATGCTGGTGAGTACAAGAATGCAATCAGCCGTACCAAGGCTATGCGGTGCAGGATATGAATGCTATCGGCCATAACACGGCCATACGATGCGAGATGTAACCCAAGCATGCCAATCCTCATCATATATCAGTACGGTTCCCATTCTGGATAATCACCGAAGTTTAGTACACTCCAAATGGCACTGCCGCTCTCCCAGCCGCACAGTCCAAGTGAGCGTAAGAAACCTCACTATCCGCCTACCCAATAGTCTGTCAATACCTATCCGGCACGTCGATAGCAGACCCATTCATGAACTGGTCAAACTCAGCTTAGTATTGCCCCTATCCTCGGGCGAGTAAGGCCACACTCCTTTCCAACCGACCACGACATAGTGGGAGACGCAGCCTCCTAGTATTCGGCCTTCATGCGCTCATGAATCTACTCGTTCTCGACGTTGGAGTCATCTTCTGGTACCATCGGGTTTAGAAATTTTCACCCAGGGACATCTATGGCGCCCTGATGCTAAAATCAGTATTTTCGATATCCAATCCAACCACTCACAATGTGTCTGTAGAGGTTATGACCCTAATGTCGCTATGGCATACAATAATCACAATCACACAAATGCAAGTGCATGAATCACCCTACCAGATAGGCAACAATCCTACACATTCCACGCTCATGTGGGGCAACTCCGCCTATCAGGGAGCTCATAAACAATCTGCCTAAGGGCATATGCTATAATCAGTCACTCCTCACATCAGGCATACATATGATGCAGATAATCATGAATTGTGGATCTAAACATGTTATGTGGTGATGGGTTCTGTTCGTAACAGAGATGGGCTTAGAGGTCTATACACTACAAGTATAAACCTATCATTGGGCCCTAAGGAGAGTCACAATGCGGACATTTAACTAACATTGTACTTACAATGTGGGCGTCAAACCATCATTGCTCCCAAGGCTTAGCCCACTATAAAGGTCAACACATAAACTATGGTGGAATCATACTACAATGGGCCTTATGTACGTCCTATTGGGCCTCGACCCATGGGCCTCCAATACATCAAATGGGCCTCGAATCATGGGTCTCATATATGTCAAAGTGGGCCTCAACAACGGGCCACAAATACATCAAGATGGGCCTAGTCACATGGGCCTCATATATATCAAAGTGGGCCTCATATATATACACGAATCAAATCAAAAGATTAACTAGACCACACACCAAATAATAGTGGCGACAATGATCTCCACCATTAAAATTCTTAAGGCCCAACATAACATTTATTTTCTATCCAGCCTGGTCATGAGGTCACACAGACTTGGATTAAGGAAAAAAATGATTTCCTAACGATCCAAACTTTTGTGACAACAAAAGAATTTCAATGGTAGAAGCTTAATCCCCACTGTCCTTTTTACTGAGTGGTCCACTTGATCCTAGATCTGTCTCAGCATGTAGCTCATGCAATAAAATGAGCTTCCAAAATGGTTGGACGGTTTGGATGCAAGACATGCATCATGGTGGGTCCCATAAGGATGGACAGAGTGGAGAGAACACATACATCCACTATAAGAAATCCCACCTTTAGCGACGAAAATTTTCGTCGCGAAAAGCCAAATTTTCGTAGCTAAATACTTTTGGGCTTAACCACTAAAATGATCTGGAAAAATGGATTGATAGTGTGGATAAAACACTTACATCATTGTGGGCTAAAAATGAAGCATATCCAAAGCTCAATTGGACCACACTATCGGAAAGAGTGTGAATTGAACATCTACCATTGAAATTTTCATGGGGGCCATAAAAGTTTTAGATCAATTTGATATTTGTGTTTTCATTTCATCCATATCTTTGTGATATTACGAACAGGTTGGATGACAAATAAGCATCACCGTGGGCCATAGAAAGGTTTCAATGGTGGAAACATTATTCCCACGATTTCTTATGGAAAAAATGAGTTATATCTTAATCTCAAGTGGACCACATTACAAGAAATAGTGTTTAATGATTGTTGACCATTAAAAATGTTTTAGGGGCCATAAAAGTTTTGGATCAAGCTGATATTTATTTTTTCCCTTCATCTGGGTATTTATGACCTAATCAACAGATTGGATGTCAAATAAACAGTACATTAGGCCTTAGGAGGATTTTGATAGTGGATATCCAATTATTATTTTTTCCTTGTGGTGTGGTCCACCTAAGATTTATATCCCTATAATTTTTTTTTTTTGTAAATTACTAAAATGATCTGTAAAAATGGATGAATGGAATTGATGAAACACATACATCATGGTGGACCCCACGGAGCATTGACCACCAGCCACGAGGCTGGTGTCAGGGGGAGTAGCCAATCTGTCTCCTAGTTTTATAGTCTTGTGGGGCCCATCGTGATGTCTATTATTTATCCACTCCGTCTATTCATTTTAACAGATTATTTTAACAGTCGATCCAAAAAAGGAGTCAGATCTGTGTGCCCCACCATGATGTATGTATTATATCAACACCGTCCATTCATTTGGAGAGATCATTTTATAGGATGATCAAAAGAACGAGTCAGATCCAAATCTCAAGTGGCCCCACCATCGAAAACAATGAGGACAGTGACACCCACTGTTGAAACTTTCCTAGGGCCACTATGATGTTTATTTGAGATCTAACTTGTTAATAAGTTAAAAAAATGACATGGATGAAGAAAAAAATCAAATATTAGCTTGATCCAAGATTTCTGTAGCCCTTTGAAAATTTTCATTAGTAAGCGTTCAATCCCTACATTTTTATTTATTTCTTTTTTTGTGGTGGATCAACTTGAGATTTTGATCTGCCTCATTCTTTGACCCATGCCTTGAAATGATCTATATAGATGAATTTTTGTGGTGGACATTATTGTGGAACTATATAGGCCCCACCTAAATGACTACAGCTGTGACCCCTGTTTCCTATGGTGTGGTCCACCAAAGTCTCCATCTGCCTCCTTTTTGGTATCATAACCTAAAATGATCTGTCAAAATAGATGGACAGAGTGGAGGTGTAGGATTTGCATGCGGTTTGGCAACTGACCCCAACACCAATAGTCCACGAGTCAAAGCTCTATAGGCTACGATGATGTATATGTTTTATCCACCTCGTCCATCCATTTTTCTATATAAAGTTAGGGTATAAACTCAAAAATGAGTTAGATTAAAATTTCAAGTGGACCACACCGCAAGAAAACAATGATGATCGAACGTCAACATTTAAAAACCTTCCATGGCCTACTGTAATGTTTATTTCTCATCCAACATGTTGATAACATCACAGGCATGGATGAAAGGAAAACACATATATCAGCATGATCCATAATTTTTGTGGCCCCAAAAAGTTTCCATAATTTTCCAGAGATTTGGATCTACCCTATTTTTGGCCTCATTGGCTAAAATAAGTTGGCAAAATGGATGGATAGGGGTAAATAAGACATACACATAATGGATGGGCAAGATTTGTGAACCACATCTCGGTGGGCCCAAAAAATAAACCTTTCGATTTTTTCAAAAATTATTTATAGCCTTTAGCGACGAAACTTTTCGTAGTTAAAAGTCTCATCCACGTTTTTTTAGCTACGAAAATTTTTGTAGCTAAAAGTAAACCTTTTAAGTTTTTTTGAAAAATTGTTTACAGCCTTTAGCATTGAATATTTTTGTAGCTAAAAGTCTCGTCCACATTTTTTAGCTACGAATATTTTTGTAACTAAAAGTAAACCTTTCGATATTTTAAAAAGATTGTTTACAGCCTTTAGCGATGAAAATTTTCGTCACTAAAAGTCCCATTCACATTTTTTAGCTACGAAAATTTTCGTAGCTAAAAGTAAACCTTTCAAATTTATTGGAAAAATTGTTGACAGTCTTTAGCGACGAAAATTTTCGTCACTAAAAGTCTCATCCACGTCTTTTAGCTACGAAAATTTTCATAGCTAAAGGTAAGCTGATCGATTTTTGTGAAAAATTGTTTACATCCTTTAGCGACGAAAATTTTGTCGCTAAAAGTCTCATACATGTTTTATAGCTACGGAAATTTTCGTAGCTAAAAGTAAGCCTATCGATTTTTTTGAAAAATTGTTTACACCCTTTAGCGACGAAAATTTTCGTCGCTAAAAGTTAGCGTATCGATTTTTCTAAAAAATTGTTTACACCCTTTTGCGATGAAAATTTTCGTCACTAAAAGTCTCATCCACGTTGTTTAGCTACGAAAATTTTCGTCGCTAAAAGTCTCATCCACGTTTTTTAGCTACGAAAATTTTCGTAGCTAAAAGTAAGTCTATCGATTTTTTTGAAAAATTATTTACAACCTTTAGCGATGAAAATTTTCACTGCTAAAAGTCTCAGCCACGTTTTTTAGCTACGAAAATTTTCGTTGCTAAAAGTAAACCTTTGGATTTTTTTTCAAAAATTGTTTACAGCCTTTAGTGACGAAACTTTTCGTCGCTAAAAGTGTCATCCACTTTTTTAGCTACGAAAGTTCTCGTAGCTAAAAGTAAACCTTTGGATTTTTTTCAAAAATTGTTTATAGCCTTTAGCGACAAAAATTTTCATCGTTAAAGGTTGTAAAACGTTTTTTAGCAACGAAAATTTTCATAGCTAAAAGTAAACCTTTGGATTTTTTTGAAAAAATTGTTTACAGCCTTTAGTGATGAAAATTTTCGTCGCTGAAAGTCTCATCCACGTTTTTTAGCTACGAATATTTTTGTAGCTAAAAGTAAACCTTTGGATTATTTTCAAAATTGTTTATAGCCTTTAGCGACGAAAATTTTCGTTGCTAAAAGTCTCATCCACGTTTTTTAGCTACGGAAATTTTCGTAGCTAAAAGTAAACCTTTGGATTTTTAAAAAAATTGTTTACAACCTTTAGCGACGAAAAAAAGTTTTGTCGCTAAAAACCCTCTTTCTTTTAGTGATCATTGTAAGGTCCCACCGTCTAGCGGTGTGGACGGTGTGGAAAGAATACATACATCATTGTGAGGTCCCACGTAGGGCCCACCAAAATGCCTATCTGTCATCCAATCCGATGGTAAGGTCACATAGACCATAGATGGACAGGAAAACAAATTCCATAGCGATCCAAAACTGCTGGACACCCAAAAGAGTTCCAATGATAGACTTTCAATCCTTACTGTTTCCTGCCATGTGGGCCACCTGAGTTATACATACAGCTAATTTTTGGCGTGGCCCGCTGCCCGGGGGGGGGGGGGGCACCCAATGCAAGGTGTTGACATTTCAACGCACATCACGGTGGGGCCTACAAGTGGGACCCATTTCCTTGGCCCCCTTCACATCCATGACCGCACGAGCGGCAGTGTCCTACTAACGCTGCAGCAACAGGCACTGCTGCATATAATTTTTTTTGGTAAACCGATTTCTCGCGGTTTTTCATAGGTGGGGCACACATCAAGTAGATCTGACCCGACCATCAGCTCTTATGGCTCAATACCAACCCATCAAGCCTAATATTCGATGGGTTTTAATGTACAACAACATCACAGTGTATTTCAACGGTAGAAAACTTTGTTTGCTATGCTATGACCCACCAGAAATTCGAATTGAGTTCATTTTTTGGCTCAACGCCTAAAATGATCTGAGGAAAAGGATAAACGGCTTGGATTAAGTACATACATCAAGGTGGGGCATGTAGGAGCGGTCCACTTAAACCTTTTGAATCAAGCTAATATTTGGTTGTTTTCTTCTTGTTCTTTTTTTTTTTGCTGCTGTAGTAACCCCCCACCGTCAGCATATACACTTCAGGGTGGATCCACGTCCAGCATCCCTGGATGCTGGACAGTCTGCATACAACTCAAGCATCACGGTGGGTCCCACGTGGACGTGGCCCACCATGAATATATATATATATATATATATATATATATATATCTATATATATAATATTAATATGATATATGTTCACTCCCCAAGTATAGGGTTGTGATGTAGTAATAAACTCGGTAAGACCGAGGTCGAATCCACAGGGACTGAAACTTGTACGTTTCCTGAAACTAGGTAAAAATAAAACTAGCCTGAGATGCAATCTAAATTAAATATAAATTGATGAATAATGGTGAGAGATTAATGTAAAACTGAAGGAATTCAGAGGAAGGAAACTAGGGATTCAGAGGATCCACTTGTAGGGATCAGGGAGATCTTATGCCTGCATTAAGATTCATGGAAATCAAACTGAACCTACTTGATTTAATCTTCATGTGATGAAAGGAATATGAATCAGAATGGATTCTATCATCAAACCATGCCCAGGAGACAGAGCAAACAACAGAATTAAACCAATTACCAACCAATCAGATGATTGTGAAGGTTAGGAAGGATACTGCTATCCAGCCATGCCCAGGAGACGATGGCGAACAACAGGGCTTCCTGACGTCACAATCAAAATACGGAAAAGGAAATACTCAAAGCCATTGCAAACCCATTGTAATGTCAGTCACAACAGGCCATTAAAGACTACAAATATTCTCATAATAAAATTAAATCAAAATTTAATTCAGTCTAAATAAAAGGCATAATAACAGTCTCCCATCACGCTACAGGCTTCACCTCTTAGCCCTAGCTAAGAGGTTCAGCCAGACATGAATGGCTTGAACTCAAAGGAAATAAAAAGAAAAAGAAAACGAAAAATAAAAGAAAAATAAGAAAAACTTCTTATCTTTTCGCTCTCATCTTCTCTCTCTGTCTTCTTTTCTTTCGTCCTCCACACGCTACCAGCAGCTTGAATACCTCCAGCCACATCCAGCAGCTCTGTCTCCAAAATCGAGCACACCCTCTGTTCACGGCTGCACTCTCCCCACGACTCAACAGCACTGCTCCCCACGGCTCAGCAGCACTGCTCCCTTTTTTCTCCCTCGTTCAAGCCTCCGATCTCCCCCTTTATAGAGCTGTCCTCGGAGAGGGATTTCCGCACTCCCTGCGGAAGTTTCACGAGCAAGAATCTGTCCAGAGAATCCCGTTGTTGCTCTGATTTTACGCAAGAAGTGCTTGCGTTCGACCCGCGTTTGGTGCGGTTTGGCCCACCAGTTTGACGATCTGACCTCTTGGGCGTGGTTACATTAGACCTTGCACATGATTGGTCGGTCTGAATCATGCATCCGACCACCATCATGGACGCATAACGGCCCGAGAAAGCCGGTTGGCGTCCGGTTTTCACGAATGCCCGTAACAGGGCACGCGCTGACGCGTGGTGGGGCCCACTTCACTGGTTTTTTTTAAAGATCCACTCCGTCTATTCGTATCAGCTCGAAAAAATAGGTGGGACTCACTGTTTTTCGATAAAAATCGGTGCAGTCCAGGGATGATTTCATTCAGCCGTCCGCCTTTAGTTTTGACGATCAACAGCCGGCCTCCGATGTTTCTTGAAATTCCGCCATCTAGGCGAGGATGATAGGGGGCAAGGGCTTCTGATGGACGGTCCGGATCAGTCCATTGCATCACGGTGGTGGCCCACAAAGATTCGTCCGCATGTCTGTGTGCAGACGCTGGACGAAAAATCACGGAACTCGAACGAGTCTCGGTCAGAGATGCAGTTGTTTTTGTTTTTAATGCCATGCACGACTAGTGCACTTATGTACTATGCACCTCTATCTCATATGGGATCCACATATGATGTTCGCGAGAAATCTGCACCGTCCATCTTCTGAATCGTCAAAATTAAGGCATTGAGACCGAAGATGAGGCGTATCCAGAGATCAGGTGGGCCCCAGATCAGTAAATTGTGGGCTGAAATGTCCGTTGGGCCACTTCCACAGCGATCCAATAGATGAAATTTTATGTGTACAGTTCATTTATGGTCCTCAGGCCACGTATGGAGTTTCGAACTGATCAGATGGTGGGAACCCTATGATCTTGCATTCTGGACACTTTTCAGGCCACTTGAGCTTCAATTTCTCGATTTTCTTAGATCCGTGACGTGCAAATCTGTCGATCTTGGTCTCCTAGGGTCCGTCGCTTGCCTTGGTGACTTCAGGCTATTAAATCCATACTTTTAGTACCCTTTCCCAGTCCAGGCTCGTGAATACGCCCTGCATCACAAACATGATTAAATCAGGCCGTTAAATAGTACTATGTTTGTAAATCCTGGCAATAACTAGGGTCTGATATGCAATATTTGACCCTCAACACAACCCCCAACCAGCATTTTGCTAGTCCCGAGCAAAGTATGCGAAAAATAAATTGGAAATTGCAGAACATATTTTATAAACTCGAGTGATTTTTTAAAATAATCCAGAATTAGAAGTCTACGATTCATGATTGTTGGCATTACTTTCTCCTGAAATCAAGCTCACAGTAAACTTCATAATCAAGTTCAAATATTAATCCCTTAATTAGAACAATTCCAAACATTGAATTCCATGGATGTATAGTCTAATCTCGACTTATCAACATTGAGATTCACCTCTCTATTTAAGGATGTTATTGGTAACCAATAAGAGAATTCACGATAACCCAACTTGGCTTACACATTATCTTATTTTTTTCATTAAAAGTAACGCTAAGAAGGGGAATTGAGTCCTCACCTATAGGGAGCAAACCTATGGTAAAGACTGTACACCCAACTTTTTCTCATATCATTCATAGGGAATTAAATCTATACCTATAGGGAGCAAACCTATGGTGAAAACCATTCGCCTAATCTTTTCAATTTCTCAGGTTGGTTCCTTTCAAGCTTAGTGATTACCAAATTAATCCTTCAATATCGAATGAAATCTTAATGTGTAAGCGAGATGTGACATGTAAAATTATGATTCAATCAATGTTTAAAACTTCTAATCATGGATTAATAGTTCTAACTTAACTGTGAAATCTAACAAATAGTTGAATCTAAGAGTCATCAATTCCAACATCACTTATCTTGTAATTCTAAATCCAAGATGGCTATCAAAATCGCTTCGAATTCATACGAAATTCTAGAAATTTTAAAAAATTTTCACAATTTCTGTTCAAGACTAAGAAAATACAGATTAGGAGACCTAATCTCCCACCCCCAACCTAAAATCTACATTGTCCTCGATGTAAAAGAAATAAGCATGCGATGCACATGGGACAAAATAAGTAAATGAGAAGTGATGGAAAGATAATACCTGGATGAAAGAATCAAGAGGCTTTCCAAAGATATCTACGTAAGAGCGGGTCACACAAAAGAGAAACCAATAGAAGTAAAATAAAATAACAAAAATAAAATCCTACCTATACCACTTTCGTAGGTGCTCTCGATTGCATTTAGCATATGCAACAAGCCTTTAAACCCCTAGGTTGCCCCTAGTGGACGAGTTGTAGTCTCGTGAGGGTTTGTAGTAATGTTACCCACAAACATTGAACTAACTAATGAAAAAAATGAAATGAAATGAAGAACTGGGTTGCCTCCTAGGAGCGCTAAGTTTACCGTCTTCAGCCAGACAAATAAAGCAACTACCCTAGTCCTAAGAAAACAGGAAACTTACCTATACCTCCATCAGACTAGGAGATCAATCCTGGTAAACAAGATCAGTCAGAGGCATGGACATGTCTTCTGAATCAAATTTCTCGACAAATAGTTTCAATCGATGTCCATTGACTTTAAACTCCTTGCCATTGCCGGGATCTTTTATCTCAACGGCCCCATGCGAAAAAACAGTGACGACAATGTAAGGGCCGGTCCAACGAGATCGAAGCTTACTCGGAAAGAGATGTAATCGAGAATTGTACAAAAGGACCTTCTGACCAGGCGTGAATGATTTTCGTAAAATGTGTTGGTCATGAAATGCTTTCATCTTGTCCTTGTAAATTCTCGAATTATCGTACGCATCATTCCGGATTTCCTCAAGTTCATTCAATTGAAGTTTGCGTAGCGAGCCAGTGTTGTCCAGATTGAAATTAAGATTTTTAATCGCCCAGTACGCTTTATGTTCCAGCTCCACAGGCAAGTGACAAGCTTTCCCATAGACAAGTCTAAAGGGAGACATTCCAATAGGGGTTTTAAATGCAGTACGGTATGCCCATAAGGCATCGGTCAATCGAATTGACCAATCCTTACGATCAGGGTTGACTGTCTTCTCCAAGATGTGTTTAATTTCCCTATTAGAAATCTCGGCTTGCCCACTTGTCTGTGGGTGGTACGGGGTGCTCACCTTATGAGAGATACCGTATTTCTTCATTAAGCTCTCGAATGGTCTATTACAAAAGTGTGAGCCCCCATCACTAATGATGGCTCGAGGTGTTCCGAATCGAGAAAGGATGTTTTCTTTTAGGAATTTAATGACCGTGCGATGCTCATTAGTTCGACATGAAATCGCTTCAACCCATTTAGTGACATAGTCCACAGCGAGCAAAATATACAGATTTCCAAATGATTGGGGGAATGGTCCCATGAAATCGATGCCCCAGCAATCAAATGCTTCAATGATAAGGATGGGATTCAAAGGCATCATATTTCGACGGGACAATGCTCCCAATTTCTGGCAACGCTCACAAGCTTTGCAAAACTCATGAGTGTCCCTAAACATAGTGGGCCAGTAAAAGCCACACTGCAGAATCTTGGCCGTGGTCTTTTTAGCAGAAAAGTGACCACCACAGGCCTCTGAGTGACAGAAGGAGATGACGCTCTGATGCTCATCGTCTGGTACACATCTCCTTAGAATTTGGTCTGGGCAATATTTAAATAAATAAGGATCATCCCAGAAAAAGTTGCGCACCTCGGTGAAAAATTTCTTCTTATCTTGCGCAGTTCACTGTGTCGGTATGGCTCCTGTAGCAAGATAATTAGCAATATCAGCAAACCAAGGTGAATGGGAGACTCTGAACAGTTGTTCATCAGGGAACATGTCATTGATATGAGTCGTCTCAAGAGACTCAGAGGTATTAAGGCGAGAAAGGTGATCAGCCACTACGTTCTCTACTCCATTTTTATCTTTAATTTTTAAATCAAATTCTTGGAGTAGAAGGATCCATCGTATCAAACGGGGCTTAGAATCATTCTTAGAAAGAAGATACTTAAGTGCCGCATGATCTGTGTAGATAATGATTTTGGATCCAATCAAGTAGGACCTAAATTTGTCCAAGGCGAACACTACAGCTAAGAGTTCCTTTTCCGTAGTTGAGTAGTTCACCTGGGCAGAATTTAAAGTTCTACTTGCGTAATGAATGACGTAGGGCCTCTTATCTTTTCTCTGGCCTAGGACCGCCCCAAGAGCATAATCAGAAGCATCACACATAAGCTCAAAAGGAAGGCTCCAGTCGGGTGGCTGAATGATAGGTGCAGTGGTTAACGTGCCCTTAAGCTTGGTGAAAGCTTCCTGGCATTGCTCAGTCCACTCGTACGGAGCATCCTTTTGAAGAAGATTACATAAAGGACGAGAGAGGAGACTAAAGTCCTTTATGAATCGCCTGTAAAATCCTGCGTGTCCTAAGAAGGATCGCACGTCTTTGATGTTTTTGGGTGGAGGTAGGTTAGAGATAAGATCGATTTTTGCCTTATCTACCTCGATTCCTTTGGACGAGATGATATGCCCAAGGACAATTCCCTTCTGAATCATGAAATGACACTTCTCTCAATTAAGTACCAAGTTCTTTTCTTCACATCTTTTCAGCACACATTTAAGACTTTCCAAGCACTTGCTGAAAGATGGACCGTAAACAGAGAAATCGTCCATGAAAACCTCTAGATATTGCCCTACCATATCAGAAAAGATACTAAGCATACATCGCTGAAAGGTGGCAGGGGCATTACATAGTCTGAATGACATCCTTAGATAGGCAAAGGTGCCGTAGGGACATGTAAATGTGGTCTTTTCCTGGTCTTCAGGGGCTATCTCTATCTGGTTGTAGCCTGAATACCCGTCAAGGAAACTATAATAGGAATGACCAGCTAACCTTTCAAGGATCTGATCAATGAATGGTAAAGGGAAGTGGTCTTTCCTCGTGACGGTATTCAACTTCCTATAGTCAATGCACATTCTCCAACTAGTAGTGACTCTAGTTGGCACAAGTTCATTATTAGCATTGGCTACGATGGTGATTCCGGACTTCTTAGGGACCACTTGAGTTGGACTCACCCATTGACTATCAGATATAGGATATATAATACCCACGTCCAATAGTTTAAGAACCTCGGCCTTAACCACTTCCTTCATGTTTGGATTTAGTCTATGTTGTGGTTGCCGAGCGGTTTTTGCATTATCCTCAAGATATATGGGGTGAGTACAAATCGAGGGATCGATTCCTTTGAGGTCTGCTATCATCCATCCCAGGGCTCCTTTATGAGCATACTCTCCTGTTCTTTCTCCAGGTGGGCAGAGATTACCACCGGGTATGTCTCATCTTGACCTAAATAGGCATATTTCGAATCAGAGGGCAAAGGTTTTAGGTCAAGCTTCGGCAGCTTGAGGTTAGACGGTAGAGGCACTACATCGGTTTGTGGCAATTCTTCAAATTGTGGCCTCCACCGGTTAAATTCAAGTACCGGTGCAGTATCAAGCAAGGCACATGTCTCCCTAATCATGTCATCATCAAAATCATGGGAGTGGGCCAGGCACGTCTCCAGATGGTCGGAGGATAAGGTCAGCGGTGTCGTATCTTCCACGAAAGAGTCAATCATGTTAATGTTGTGGAAATCGTCATCATCCTCTGAGTTGCTGCCGTTATTGAAAAAAATGTTTGACTCCAATGTCAAATTTTCAAAAGACATAGTCATGACACCATTCCTGCAATTGATAATTGCATTTGACGTGGCAAGGAATGGGCGACCAAGAATGACGAGAATCTGAGTGCTCATGTTATTGATGGGTTCGGTGTCCAGGATGATAAAATCTACAGGGTAGTAAAATCTATCGACCTGGACTAACACATCCTCAATTATCCCTCTTGGTACACGAACAGAGCGATCAGCAAGTTGTAGTGTGGTTAGGGTGAGTTTTAATTCACCCAAACCTAACTGTTTGTATACCGAGTAGGGAATCAGATTGACGCTCGCTCCTAATTCAAGAAGTGCGTGATCAATTCGATGGTTCCCAATTACACATGATATGGTTAGGCTACCGGGATCCTTGAATTTCTGCGGCACGTCTTGCTTCAGGATGACACTCACTTTCTCAGTCAAGAAGATTTTCTTTTGAATAATTTTTCGTCCCTTGGTCGTGCATAAGTCTTTCAGAAATTTGGCATATGAAGGAATCTGTTTCACGACATCAAGTAGAGGAATGTTGACTTTCACTTGTTTCAACACCTCTAGGATATCTTAAGAGTTAGAAAGAGGTTTTGGTGAAACCAACCATTGGGGGAACGGAGCAACTGGCTTCTCTAAAAGTTCCAGTTCTAATTTTTGTAGGGCATCACTGGATCCATCACTGTTGTCCTCTTCTGGTTCTTGAGGCTTTTCGAGTCTAACCGGAAGAGTTTTATCAATGATCTTCCCACTCCTAAGAGTGGTGATGAATTTAGCATGCCCCATCTGATTTGAAGAGCTGGGATCATTAATCTCATACTGCAGTTTAGGATTGGGGAGAGGTTGTGCAGGAAGCATCCCCTTTTCTATAACCGTCATATGAATCTTTTGCATAAAATCTGTAATTTCCCGCATTGCCTGAGCCAGCTCTTGTATGGGATTTTAAACCGGTTCCTCTTGAGGTTTCACTTGATTTGGATTTTGATTGAAGAAACCTGGAGGAGTAGCCGTTTGTCCATTCCTCCAACTAAAGTTTGGATGATTTTTCCAGCCAGGATTGTATGTATTGGAGTTAGGTCCAGTAAAAGGTCTTTGATAGTTGTTTACGGCATTGGCTTGTTCATTCAACACTCCTCGAAAGGCGGGTATTGTAGGGCAGTTTTCAGTTGTGTGAATGTTTCAATCACAGATGCCGCAAACAATTTCGTTGACCTTATCCTTCTTTCCTTCCATGGCCTCAACTTTCCTTATGAGCGTAGTCACTTTACACTTGAGATCATCCTCTTCTTTCAATAGATATAATCCACCTTTCTCCTTTAATTGAGTCGGCCTAGACGTGGTGTTCGACTTTGGGTAATAGTCCCAAGATTGTGTTTTTTCAGCCAAACTGTCGAGGTAGTCCCATACCTCGTCAACATCTTTATTAATGAACTCTCCATTACACATTGTCTCGACCATTTGGCGCATGGAAGATGTCGGTCCATCGTAGAAAAAATTTGTAATGCGCCACGTTTCAAATCCGTGTTGTGGGCATGAACTGACCAAATCTTTGAACCTTTCCCAACATTGGAAGAATGTTTCATCTTCCTTTTGGACAAAGTTCATGATTGCTTTTCTGAGGGTAATCGTTTTATGATGTGGGAAGAATTTTTTTATGAATTCCCTCTGCATGTCGTTCCATGTGCCAATGGATCTAGGACGCAGTGAATGTAACCACGTCTTAGCTTTCTCTTTTAAGGAAAAAGGAAAGAGTTTCAGCCTAATTGTATCCTCAGATACATTAGGAAAACATAATGTAAATATAATCTCATCGAACTCTTTCAAATGTAAATATGGACTCTCTGATTCAAGTCCATGGAATTTGGGAAGGAGTTGGATAACTCCTGGCTTAATGTCCATTTGTCCTGTGTTTTCAGGAAAAATCATGCATGAGGGCGTACTCACTCCCGCCGGTTGTAGATAATCTCGTAAAGTACGAGGCGGGGGTGCCTGTTGCACCTCATTCTCATCTTGGGTATCCTCCACCCTGGGTGGAAGTAAAGGAGGTTGGTCTTCAGCCATAACTTCAATTAACTCAGGGGATTTTGAGCAGTGTCTAGTCCTGCGATGGATAGTCAAACCCTCAACTAATCCTCCTTCAGTCAAGAGACGACGAGTGTTGTCACGGGCCCACTTGGGCATGAAACACTCACAGCCCTCTATTGGATTCAAAACCTATTCCTAAGAAAAGAAAATCTAAAAAGAAGGAGAGAGTTGGAAAGGAGTTACCAAATTGGAGGCCCTAAGTTGAAGACCTGCAAAATAAAACAAAATAAGTTAGATTCTAAAAAGGGAAGAACAATCCTTTAAAAGAAAGATAGAAGTGAACTTGTTTCTAAAAGAAGGGAGCCCTAAATTAGAAAATAAATTAGAAAGAGAACTGAAAAATAAAAAGTAGAGAAGGAGCTTACCGAATTAGAAATTTCTATCTTAAAGGCCTACAAAATAGGAAGGTTAGTTTTTAAACTAAAATTCTACAATTAGAAAGTAAAAAATAAAAATTGAAAGTTAATTTCTGAAAAGGGGAATAACTAACCAAGTTTCTAAAAAATAAAAGAGGAAATTTCTAAAAATAAACTATTTCCTACAAATAGGAAAATACTAGAATTAGAAAATTTTAAACCCTAACTTTAAAAGTGGAAAAAAAAATAGAGAAATTAGGAAGGAATTACCAATTTATGGACTTATATCAGTATCCTACAAAACACAGAAACAAGTTAGTTCTAAAAATCAATAAAAAACCTAAAACTAAAGTTAGTTAAATCCTAATATTAAACTAATTCTAAAACTAATTAATTTCAGAGAATCGTAACCGTCAGTCCCCGGCAACGGCGTCAAAAACTTGTTTACTCCCCAAGTATAGGGTTGTGATGTAGTAATAAACTCGGTAAGACCGAGGTCGAATCCACAGGGACTGAAACTTGTACGTTTCCTGAAACTAGGTAAAAATAGAACTAGCCTAAGATGCAATCTAAATTAAATATAAATTGATGAATAATGGTGAGAGATTAATGTAAAACTGAAGGAATTCAGAGGAAGGAAACTAGGGATTCAGAGGATCCACTTATAGGGATCAGGGAGATCTTATGCCTGCATTAAGATTCATGGAAATCAAACTGAACCTACTTGATTTAATCTTCATGTGATGAAAGGAATATGAATCAGAATGAATTCTATCATCAAACCATACCCAGGAGACAGAGCAAACAACAGAATTAAACCAATTACCAACCAATCAGATGATTGTGAAGGTTAGGAAGGATACCGCCATCCAGCCATGCCCAGGAGACGATGGCGAACAACAGGGCTTCCTGACGTCACAATCAAAATACGGAAAAGGAAATACTCAAAGCCATTGCAAACCCATTGTAATGTCAGTCACAACAGGCCATTAAAGACTACAAATATTCTCATAATAAAATTAAATCAAAATTTAATTCAGTCTAAATAAAAGGTATAATAACAGTCTCCCATCACGCTACAGGCTTCACCTCTTAGCCCTAGCTAAGAGGTTCAGCCAGACATGAATGGCTTAAACTCAAAGCAAATAAAAAGAAAAAGAAAACGAAAAATAAAAGAAAAATAAGAAAAACTTCTTATCTTTTCTCTCTCATCTTCTCTCTCTGTCTTCTTTTCTTCCGTCCTCCACACGCTGCCAGCAGCTTGAATCCCTCCAGCCACATCCAGCAGCTCTGTCTCCAAAACTGAACACACCCTCTGTTCACGGCTGCACTCTCCCCACGACTCAGTAGCACTGCTCCCCACGGCTCAGCAGCACTGCTCCCTTTTTTCTCCCTCGTTCAAGCCTCCGATCTCCCCCTTTATAGAGCTGTCCTCGGAGAGGGATTTCCGCACTCCCTGCGGAAGTTTCACGAGCAAGAATCTGTCCAGACAATCCTGCTGTTGCTCTGATTTTACGCAAGAAGTGCTTGCGTTCGACCCGCGTTTGGTGCGGTTTGGCCCACCAGTTTGACGATCTGACCTCTTGGGCGTAGTTACATTAGACCTTGCACATGATTGGTCGGTCTGGATCATGCATCCGACCACCATCATGGACGCATAACGGCTCGAGAAAGCCGGGTGGCGTCCGGTTTTCACGAACGCCCGTAACAGGGCACGCGCTGACGCGTGGTGGGGCCCACTTCACTGGGTTTTTTTGAAAGATCCACTCCGTCTATTCGTATCAGCTCGAAAAAATAGGTGGGACTCACTGTTTTTCGATAAAAATTGGTGCGGTCCAGGGATGATTTCATTCAACCGTCCGCCTTTAGTTTTGACGATCAACAGCCGGCCTCCGATGTTTCTTGAAATTCTGCCATCTAGGCGAGGATGATAGGGGGCAAGGGCTTCTGATGAACGGTCCGAATCAGTCCATTGCATCACGGTGGTGGCCCACAAAGATTCGTCCGCACGTCTGTGTGCGGACGCTGGATGAAAAATCACGGAACTCGAACGAGTCTCGGTCAGAGACGGAGTTGTTTTTGTTTTTAATGCCGTGTACGGCTAGTGCACTTATGTACTATGCACCTCTGTCTCATATGGGATCCACATATGATATTCATGAGAAATCTGCACCATCCATCTTCTGAATCGTCAAAATTAAGGCGTTGAGACCGAAGATGAGGCATATCCAGAGATCAGGTGGGCCCCAAATCAGTAAATTGTGGGCTGAAATGTCCGTTGGGCCACTTCCACAACGATCCAATGGATGAAATTTTATGTGTACGGTTCATTTATGGTCCTCAGGCCACGTATGGAGTTTCGAACTGATCAGATGGTGGGAACCCTATGATCTTGCGTTCTGGACACTTTTCAGGCCACTTGAGCTTCAATTCTCGATTTTCTTGGATCCCTGACGTGCAAATCTGTCGATCTTGGTCTCCTAAGGTCCGTCGCTTGCCTTGGTGACTTCAGGCTGTTAAATCCATGCTTTTAGTACCCTTTCCCAGTACAGGCTCGTGAATACGCCCTGCATCACAAACATGATTAAATCTGGCCGTTAAATAGTACTATGTTTGTAAATCCTGGCAATAACTGGGGTCTGATATGCAATATTTGACCCTCAACAATATAAAATACATATAATATAGTGTATGTCAGTGTGGGGATCTCCATAATACCAAAAAAAATGGATGGTGTGGATCACCACCTGTAATAGGATGGGCCACACTGTTGATGAACATCTATATATAACACATATTTGTGGGGCCCACTCCAGTCATGATAGATAGAGAGTGAGAGAGAGAGAGAAAGAGAGAGAGAGAGAGAGACGTGAAAGGGGAGGGTCCCTGCCACTAATGGGCCCTCCCTTAAACAATGCGTACATCATGTGGGTCAGACAACAAGTGGCCCCAAAATTTGAGATCAATGGTAGATCACCCACCTCTAGGCCTTCTCCTTGGTCCCTCAGTCTTCTATGCACCTATACTCAACGTTTAACGGTGGATGATGGAGTCTTGATGGTGGGGATGAGAGATGAGGGGGCGGGCCGCACTTGTTGACTTGGGAAAGCTTGGGAGGGCTTGGACGTTTGGAGCTTGGGAGAGTATTTTGAGAAATGAGAGATAGAGAGAAAATGATATTTTAAAAAGAGATGAGTGTTGCAAGAAAGGGAATGGGAAGGTATGGTTGTGGTTGAAAATTGTAAAAAGAGGGATGGGTAGGGGAGAGAAAGTGTTGACTTATGGTAAAGGGAGTGGTCATGTGTACTTATTGTTGGGTGAGGTGGCATTGAGGTAAGGTGGTGTACTTGACTTGATTAATTGATTGATGGGACATGTCGTAGAGATTCCCTTGAAATTCACAACGCGTGACATTTCTTCGGAATGAACACGGACCCACAACTTCTAGCCTGGGTATCAGATCGGTGCGCGAGTCGTAGCGTTGGAAACGCAGCGACGGCACTGTCGCTAGGGTACAAGTTTCGGGTTGAGTCGAGTTAGGTATACAGGACTTGGTTTAGGTTCTCGCGCAAATGTCGGACACGGGTTAAGGGTTGCCGGAATTCGACCGGAAGAACCGTGGAAGCCTATGGAACGATACAAACTAGGATAAGAGTCTTACAATTCTCCCCTCCAAATAAAAAATTTCGCCCTCAAAATTTACATAGTCATTACAAGTAAATATTACTCATAATAGAAGAGAAAATAAGGCATTGTCATATAAAATCGGAGACAACATACATGATACAACATATAATCAATCATCAAAGAGATGGTGATAGCACTCTCGGATTTCGGCCTAGCACTCCCAAGATGCCTCATCAACAGAATGGTGACCCCACTGAACTTTTACCAAAGGAATGACCTTGGTTCGGAGGACCTACTCCTTCTGATCAAGGATACAAATTGGTTGCTCAATGCAAGAAGCGTCCTCACGAACCTCCAACCGCTGCCAATCGATAACAGGAACTATGTCTGACCCACACTTCCTCAACATAGAGACGTGAAAAATGTTGTGGACGCCAGACAATTGAGATGGTAAGACAAGCCGATAGGCCACGGTGCCAACGCGCTCAGTGATCTCAAAAGGTCCTAAGAATCTCGGGGCAAGCTTGCCCTTCACTCCCAATAGAACTATGCCCTTCATGGGCGAGACCTTGAGATACAAATGGTCCCTTACAGCAAACTCTGAGGGATGACGCCGGCGACTATCAAAACTCTTCTACCGGCTCTGAGCTGTGCGCGTCCTTTTCCTGATGATATCAATAACCTCTGACGTCTGCTGCACAAGCTTGGGACCTATGAGATGCTGCTCTCTGACCTTGGTCCAACAACTCCAAGATCTTCACAGTCTGCCATACAATGCCTCAAAAGGAGCCATGCCAATGGTCTCCTGATAGTTGTTGTTGTATGCGAACTCAGCCAATTGCAGATGCTCATCCCAGCTACCCTCGAAATCAATCACGTAGGCCCGAAGCATGTCCTCAAGGATCTGATTGACCCTCTCGGTCTGGCTATCGGTCTGCAGGTGATACGCGGTGCTGAGCTGCAAATCATTACCCATCGCTCTCTGAAAACTCCTCCAAAACCAAGACGTGAACTTAGGGTCTCGGTCAGAAACGATCGAGACTGGAACACCATGCAGTCTCACAATCTCCTCAATGAATAACCTCGCAAGCTGGTCTAAAGGCCAAGTCGCACGAATCGCAAGAAAATGTGCCGACTTCATCAGACGATCAACGACGACCCAGATGGCGTCGTGACCACGCTGGGTCCTTGGCAAGTTCATGATAAAATCTGTCGACATGTGCTCCCACTTCCACGTCGGGACGCTCAATGGCTGCAATGGACTAGGGGGTCTCTAATGATCGACCTTGACATGCTGACATGTGTCACACTCGGCCACAAAACTAGCGATCTGGTGCTTCATCCTCGCCCAAAAATACTATCGCCTAATATCACGGTACATCTTCGTCGAGCCAGGGTGGATAGAAAATCACGATCGATGTGCCTTGGTTATAAGATCTCTGTGCAACTCAGGAATATCCGGGACACACAATCGGCTTCTGAAGCAAAGTCCACCATCAACACCAATCTGTCAATCTGTCTGACTCACAGATGTTGCCTCTGCTCGGTAATCCTATAACGACTCGTCTGCCTGTTGAGCCTCGATCACCCTTACGACAAGAGAGGGTTAAATCGACAGGCTCGATAATTGAACGATAGAAGACTGCAGACCAAAATTGAAGTCATACTTTGTTATATCCTCAAGCATCCTCCACTCCTAAATCATCATATGCGCCACCAGGCCTCGTGGCTGACGGCTGAGGGCATCCGCCACCACGTTCGCCTTACCTGGGTGGTACTGGAGGTCAAACTCATAGTCCTTCAGGAGCTCCATCCAGCGTCTCTACCTCATGTTGAGCTCGGACTAAGAAAATAAATACTTCAAGCCTTATAGTCGAAGAAGAGCTCGAACCTGACCCCATAGAGATAGTGTCTCCACACCTTCAGTGCGAAGACGACTACTGCTAGCTCCAAATCATGTGTGAGATAGTTCAACTTATGGACCTTGAGCTGACAGGACGCAAAGGCTACAGGCCTACCGTGCTGCATCAGGACAACACTTAAACCAATACGTGAGGCATCGGTAAATACAACAAATCCATCACTCCCAGAGGGAAGGTGAGGATAGGAGCGGACTTCAGACGGTCCTTCAGCTCCACGAATGCTCATTCACATGCGTTAGTCCAAATAAAATCTGCGCCCTTCCGAGTCAACCTGGCCAACGGGGCTGCAATACGGGAGAAGCCCTCAATGAAATGCCGATAGTATCCCGCTAAACCATGGAAACTGCAGATCTCGGACGCAGTCGTGGGCTGATCCCACTGACATACTGCCTCAACCTTCGAGTCCACTGTGACCCCCTTCTCGTCACCATGTGACCAAGGAACCTCACCTCCTCTTGCCAGAACTCGCACTTCTCCAGCTTCGCATACAACTAGTGGGCATGGAGGGTCTGCAAGGTGATCTCCAGATGCTGCATATGCTCCTCATGGGTCCTCGAATATATCAGAATGTCATCGTTGAAGACTACAACAAACTGATCGAGATATGGACAGAAGAACTTGTTCATCAACTGCATGAAGACCGCAGGTGCATTGGCCAGTCTGAAGGACATGACCTGAAACTCAAAATGACCATAATGCATCCTGAAAGCCATCTTCGGGATGTCCTCCTCTCGGACTCGAATCTGATGATAACCGGAATACAGGTTAATCTTTGAAAAGAACTGTGCACCCTGCAGCTGATAAAAAAATCATCTATCCTCGGGAGCGAGTACTTGTTCTTGATCGTGACCCGGTTGAGCTCGCAGTAGTCCACGTAGAGCCTCAACGAGCCGTACTTTTTCCTAACGAAGAGTATTGGCGTTCCCTACGGAGAACTTCTTAGACAAATAAATCTCAACTCTCGTAACTTGTCTAACTGTCGCTGCAGCCCACGCAACTCCATCAGTGCCATAAAGTAAGGGGCTTACGAGATAGGCACGATACTGGGCATAAGCTCAATCTGGAACTCAATATGAAGGCGTGGCGGCAATCTCGAAATCTCCTCGAACACATCGAGGAAATCACAGACAATCGGCAACTGATCAATACATGTTATAATAGGCTTCTCAACGGCGTAGGACCTTAAACATGATAATGGCTCTCCTCGAGGCTCGGCAACGAACTGAAATTGCGGCAAGCCTGGTATGCAGAATGTGATTGTCCTCATGGAACAGTCCAAGATGGTGTGGTACTCGGCAAGCCAATCCATGCCCAAGATAACGTTGAAGTCTGACATCGGCAGCACGTACAAGTCGGCAGGTGGGAAAATCTCTCCCACTAACACGGGGCAAGACGAATAGAAGTGACTTAATACTGTAATCTTCCCCAAGGGCGTCGATACGGTCAATCCCTCACTAGCAGACTCTATCGGTAATCCAGTTGATCGGTAAAAATCCTCAGACGTTAATGAGTGCGAAGCATTGAAATCGAACAATACTCGAGCGATGCATAAAGAGACAGAAAGTATACCCTCAATAACTCATCCGGAGGTCTGCGGGTCTTGCTGAGCCACATAGAACCTAGCCTAAGCTGGCTGGGGAGGTGTCTGTCCCCTCTGAGGTTCCTGGTGCTGCTGCTGCCTTTGTGGCGGCCTGTATTGCTGTCTCTGCTGCTGTTGGGGCCTCAGCGGCTGAGGTGCCTACGGTGTCTGCTACTATAGTCACTGCTGTGCTGGAGGCTGCTATGGCCCTCTCGACTGCTATAGATGAGGACGAGGGCAGTCATACGTGCGGTGCCTTGTCTCACCACATCCATAACAAGTCCCTGTAAATGGCTGCTGGGGTGGCGTTGGAGGTACTGATGGGGCTGTTGGTTCTTTAGCATGTGGGTGGCTCGTGTACCTCTGTGGGCGTCAATGTTGCTGGGACCTACTGGAGGGGGCTTGCCTCTTCCGACCTCTCCTCTGATCTCGATCGCCCTATGAGCCGGCCCACTAAGTCTCGTAAATCTAGGCCCTCCACACTACCGCTTGAAAGGTCGGGAGCTCATGCCCAATAACATGGCCTCGAAGACTGTAACGCAAGCCGTTCTCGAAATGATGGACCTTCCACCCCTCATCATCAACCAGATATGGCACAAACCTCGATAGCGCCACAAAACGGGCCGCGTACTATGCCACGAACATGTTCCCCTGCACTAGAGTCTCGAACTCTAGTGCTCTCTGACAACGAATGTAGTCAGGGAAGTACTGTGGCTCGAATTGGTCTATAAAATCATCCCATGTCCAGACATAATCAGGCCTTGCAACATGGGTAATGGAGGTCCACCAGTACTCGACCTCACCTTGGAGAAGAAACACTGCTAATCGGACTTGCTGCTCGGTTGTACACGCCATGGTATCAAAAATCTTCTCCACATCGAAGCGCCACCTCTCAGCTGCAGTCGGATCTGGCTCGCCCTGGAAACACGGAGGATCGAGCTGTCTGAACTCTTGAAGAAGGGTGCTCGGGCGCTCCTGCTCGGCCTGAGCTGGCGAAACAACTAGGCACCTGCCCTGTACATGAAGTGTGGCTGTCACAGCTTGTAACATCTGCTGTAACTAAGGGGCACTCACAGGTACGGTTGGATCTGCACCGGTCTTAGGTGGAGGAACGACATCCTCAGGCTAGGGAGAAGGGATCTCTGGAGGTGGAACGAAAGTTGCAGGTGGTAAAGCTGGAGCCTCAGGAGGTGGAGTGAAAGTCGATCGGGTCACTCTCCTACGCGGCATGTCCTATAGGAAGAATAGGGACACCGATCAACCCTGAGAATCGCACGTTAAGGAACTCAATCGGAAGGTTATGCATTCGGAACCTAAACTCATACCAAACATGTGATGTTATTCTCAGTTATTCCCAAGTTATGCTCTGATACCAACTTCTGTCACGCCCCAAAATTGAAAACTAGGCTCACAAAATTTTCGATCGCTGAATCTGGCGCCGACAGCTTCCATAGTATCCCATTCTCGGCTCCCAGCATCTATACACCAGGTTCCGATCCTGGGATCCTAGAAGGAGGATTTCAAATATGATTTTGATTCAGTATAAGTACGACCCACGAACAATAACCATAAGAACACCATCAGAAAATCTACTATGATCAAAAACTTTGAGTACAGTGCTTATGAAAGGAAAATACAAGATAATGAAAGTAACAGAAACTCCAAAAGCTCGGCTGCACATTCTAACTGCGACAAGGCTATGGCTGCGTCCTGGCATCACCTACATGCATCAATCGTACATAAGCTTATAAAAAGCTTAGAGGGTGATGTAAGTGTGCGCGCAATATAAGCGTGCTCAGACTGCAAGATCAGAATAATGTGAAATCATGCTGGTGAGTACATGAATGCAATCAGCCGTACCAAGGCTATGTGGTGCAGGATATAAATGCTATTAGCCATAACACGGCCATGCGATGTAAGATGCAACCCAAGGATGCCAATCCTCATCATATATCAGTACAGTTCTCATTTTTGATAATCATCGGGGTTTAATACACTCCAAAGGCACTGCCGCTCTCCCGGCCGTACAGTCTAATTGAGCGTAAGAAACCTCACTATCCGCTTGGCCAATAATCTACCAATATATATCTGGCACGTCGATAGCGAACCCATTCACGAGCTGGTCAAACTCAGCCTAGTATTGCTCCATACCCTCAGGCGAGTAAAGCCACACCCCTTTCCAACCGACCATGACACAATGGGAGATGCAGCCTTCTGGTATTCGGCCCTCATGCGCTCATGAATCCACTCGGTCTCGACGTTAAAGTCATCCTTTAGTACTATTAGGTTTAGAAATTTTCACCCAAGGACATTTATGGCGCCCCGATGCTAGAATTAGTATTTTCAGTATCCAATCCAACCACTCACGATGTGTCTGTGGAGGCTTTGGCCTTGATGTCGCTAGGGCATACAATAATCACAATCACACAAATGCAAGTGCATGAATCACCCTACCAGACATGCAACAATCCTACGCGTACCGCACTCATATGGGGCAACTCCGCCTATCAGGGAGCCCATAAACAATCTACCCGAGGGCATATGCTATGATCAGTCACTCCTCACATCAGGCATACATATGATGCGTATGATCATGAATCTTGGATCTAAACATGTTATGTGGTGATTGGTTCTGTTCGTAACAAAGATAGGCTTAGACAGTCTATACACTACATGTATGAACCTATCATTGGGCCCTAGGGAGAGTCACAATGCGGACATTTAACCAACATTGTACTTACAATGTGGGCGTCAAACCAAAGGCTTAGCCCGCTATAAAGGTCAACACATAAACCATGGTGGAATCATACTACAATGGGCCTTATATACGTCCTATTGGGCCTCGACCCATAGGCCTCCAATACATCAAATGGGCCTCGAATCATGGGTCTCATATATGTCAAAGTGGGCCTCAACAACGGGCCACAAATACATTAAGATGGGCCTTGTCATATGGGCCTAATATATATCAAAGTGGGCCTCATATATATCCATGAATCAAATCAAAAGATTAACTGGACCACACACCAAATAATAGTGGCGACAATGATCTCCACCATTAAAATTCTTAAGGCCCACCATAACACTTATTTTCTATCCAGCCTGGTCATGAGGTCACACAGACTTGGATTAAGGAAAAAAAATGATTTCCTAACGATCCAAACATTTGTGACAACAAAAGAATTTCAATGGTAGAAGCTTAATCCCCATTGTCCTTTTTACTGGGTGGTCCACTTGATCCTAGATCTGTCTCAGCTTGTAGCTCATGCTATAAAATGAGCTTCCAAAATGGTTGGACAGTTTGGATGCAAGACATGCATCATGGTGGGTCGCATAAAGATGGACAGTGTGGAGAGAACACATACATCATTGTAAGGTCCCACCGTCCAGCGGTGTGGATGGTGTGGAAAGAATACATACATCATTGTGAGGTCCCACGTGGGCCCCACCAAAATGCCCATCTGCCATCTAATCTGTTGGTAAGGTCACACAGACCCTAGATGGACAGGAAAACAAATTCCATAGCGATCCAAAACTGTTGGACACCTAAAAGAGTTCCAATGATAGACGTTCAATCCCTACTATTTCCTGCCATGTGGGCCACCTGAGTTATACATACAGCTGATTTTTGGGGTGGCCCGTTTGGGGGGGGGGGGGGGGGGGGGGGCACCCAATGCAAGGTGTTGATGTTCAACGCACATCACGGTGGGGCCTACAAGTGGGACCCATTTCCCTGGCCCCCTTCACATCCACGGCCGCACGAGCAACAGTGTCCTGCTGACGCAGCAGCAGCAGTAGGCACTGCTGTATATAATTTTTTTTTATAAACCAATTTCTCACGGTTTTTCATAGGTGGGGCCCACATCAGGTAGATCCGACCCGATCATCGGCTCCTATGGCTCAATACCAACCCATCAAGCCCAATATTTGATGGGTTTTGGTGTACAGCAATATCAGGGTGTATTTCAATGGTAGAAAACTTTGTTTGTTATGCTACGACCCACTAGAAATTCGAATTGAGTTCATTTTTAGGCTCAACGCCTAAAATGATCTAAGGAAAAGGATGGATGGTTTGGATTAAGTACATACATCAAGGTGGGGCCTGTAGGAGCGGTCCACTCAAACCTTTTGAACCAAGCTAAATTTGGTTGTTTTCTTTTTTCTTTTTTTTTTCTTTTATTTTTTTGCTGCTGTAGTACACCCCCACCGTCAGCATATACACTTCAGGGTGGATCCACGTCCAGCATCCCTGGATGTTAGATGGTCTGCATACAACTCAGGCATCACGGTGGGTCCCACGGGACGTGGCCCACCATGAATATAGATATATATATATATATATATATATAATATTAATATGATATAAAATACATATAACATAGTGTATGTCAGTATGGGGATCTCCACAGTACCAAAAAAAATTGGATGGTGTGGACACCACCTGCTGTAGGATGGGCCACACCGTTGATGGACATCTATATATAACACATATTTTTGAGGCCCACTCCAATCATGATAGATAGATAGATAGATAGAGAGAGAGAGAGACGTGAAAGGGGAGGGACCCCGCCACTAATGGGTCCTCGCTTAACAATGCGTACATCATGTGGGTCCAACAACAAGTGGCCCCAAAATTTGAGATTAATGGTAGCCACCTATAGGCCTTCTCCTTGGTCCCTCAGTCTTCTATGCACCTATGCTCAACATTTAATGGTGGATGATGGAGTCTTGATGGTGGGGATGAGAGATGAGGGGGTGGACCACACTTGTTGATGGTGGGGAAAGCTTGGGAGGGCTTGGACGTTTGGAGCTTGAGAGAGTGTTTTGAGAAATGAGAGAAAGAGAGAAAATGATATTTTAAAAAGGGATGGGTGTTGTAAGGAAGGGAATGGGAAGGTATGGGTTATGGTTGAAAATTGTAAAAAGAGGGATGGGTAGGGGAGAGAAAGTGTTGACTTATGGTAAAAGAAGGAGTGGTCATATGTACTTGTTGTTGGGTGAGGTGACATTGAGGTAAGGTGGTGTACTTGACTTATTGATTGATTAATGGGACATATCGTAGAGATTCCCTCAAAATTCACAACACGCGGCGTTTCTTTGGAATGAACGTGGACCCACAACTTCTAACCTGAGTATCAGATCGGTGCGCGAGTCGCAGCATTCGGTAGAGTACAAGTTTCGCATTGAGTCGACTCAGGTATGTAGGACTCAGTTTTGGTTTGCGCACAAACGTTGGACACAGGTCGAGGGTTACCGAAATTCGACCAGAAGGACTGCGGAAGCTTACGGAATGATATGGACTAGGATAAGGGTCTTACAGTTGGCATTTTCATAATAAAAGCAGAGTATATGGTAGTAATAGAAGTATTTAAGGAAGGTGTTTAATTACATTGAATGATTAAAGAACTTTGGCTTCAGCAGGAGGCCGTGCTAGTTAATTGTGATAGCGAAAGCGTGATTAATTTGGCGAAGAATTCATTTTACCATTCTAGAATTAAAAATATTGATGTTTGTCACCATTTTATCTGAAACGTGCTTAAGAAATGCAGCATTACTCTAGAGAAGATCCACATAGGAGTGAATCCGGTGAATATACTGACAAAGGTTGTTCCCACAAAGAAGTTCCAATTCTATTCAACTTCTCTGGGTCTAGAGAAAGGTTGATGGAGACAGAGTGTACACTAGCCACAACAATGGTGAAGTTATGATGGAGGTGATTAGAGATGGAACTTGGAGTTGCGGATCATGATAATTGAAGACATAGTCGAGATTGTTATCAGATGTCTTAAATTTGTCTATAATTGGATCTGTCGATGGCATCAATAGACCACTCAATCCCATCGAGCAATTGTCGATCCCGTTGACATCCCACTCGATCTCATCAAGAAAATCCCAATTTGTTCCCTCTACTTGTCGGACTATTTTTTGGTCCAAATTGATATGATTGAAGGTGGCTTCAATCCCATCGAGGTGGCTTCAATGGCTGTAGATTCCATCGATAGAAGCACATGGTTTTGTAGAATTATGAAAATTGTTTCCTATTCCGAGTGCGACACTATATAGAAGGTGTAATTGCAGGATTAGGGTTAAGAGAAGAGCTTCCAAGGCTATTCTAAAGAGGGCAAAGCATTTTTGAGAACTGGTAGAAGGAGAAGAGGATTTTCGAATTATTGTAAGTGATTTTATCTCTTGTATTTTTGCTTTCATAGTAATTCGTTGTCATTTTGTACAGTAATTTTTTTCCGCAAGGATTTTTCCATATAAAATCGTGTGCTTTGCGATTGCTTGTTTACATTTACTTAATTGCGTGAGATCCGAATTCTGAGTTTGGTTCGGCGGATCCCAACAATCTAGACACTGATACATATGGATAGTGAGACATAATTATATAGCCAAGCTGCAACGGACTCTCATGATAAAAAAAAGAAAGAAAAAAAGGGCTCACCCTCGAGTAAAGTCCAACAAGAAGCTCTGAAACAATAGAAACTTCCATCAAATTTACATGATCGGTTATTTCCACTTGGCTACGCCACTCTCCACATATGAAATGGCACGGTGATGCTTTTTCATCAATATCAAACTTTCTAAATTGATGAAGATGTTCTAATGATCAGAGTAGTTGCCAATCGTACAACAATCCAAATGGAATAAAAGATGGTATCTCAGATGGAAGTTTGACATTCAACAAAGATGCTTCTAAGGATCTGACATCATGGACATGGAAAAAACCATCCAGCACAAATGGTCGGAAACAAAGCGAAAAGATTAGAGCATATGGCTCGGTAAGAATTTTTCCACAAACTTACCAAACGGGAAAGCTTTCTGCACAATCAATTACCCCCTTTCCTTAGAATAACCCAATTCCGACTATTCAAATAATATAAGTAACAAGCTTGTGGCTTACTGTGTCACACATAGACCATATATTCATCATTTCAAACAAGGAATTCAATCAATTTTAATACATGATTCATGGCGTGTGGCAATCAATCCATGTCCGAAATATATTGACAAATGTTTGTTCACATACAATGTGATCTTTCCCACCACCAAGTCACTTGGGAACACCTGAGCCATTAAAAATGGTGGGCCACACCATAAAGATCACCTAGAGAAACCATCATGGTAGTCCATTAAGCCGGCAAGCTAAAACTTTAAATCATTGGCAATAGATAGTCTTAAAGTACAATGCATCTAGTTTACTGATTAATTGGGTTTTTGCACCAAGTGATCTTTATGGCGCAGAGCAACATTTTAACGGCTCAGATGTTCGGGGAAAGTGACAATTTAGCAGGAAAGAAAGTGCTATATGTGAAAGTTCACCTGCAACTCTTGTATGTGAACATTTCGTTGGCTTAGAGAAACCTACCCTTAATGCACCAATGAACGGTGATGTACGCTAATGCTGCAGCCCTGTATACAGTGGGCCAAGGAATCCCATACTGTTCTTTCCCAAAAAGCCCCTTCAAAAAGGGTAAGAAGTTGAGCACCACCCACACGCTGCAAACCATCTCCCCAAGCCCTGATCTGGACCCTTCAAAGATTGGTGTCCACACCCCAATCAATGCTACAACAAGTGCTGTCATGTGAACAAACACGATGGTTGTGCTGGGGAGGAAGAGCGGCGAAGAGTCGAAGGTGAACCTTCCTGCATTTGCATCACTGTCGGAGTCAGGGGCATTTTGGTCTTTTCGCGTTACTTCAAAGATGGTCTGTGATAAGCCTGGGAGCTTGAGAAGGACGCTTAGGACAGCAAACAACCATGAACTCGCTGAGGTTATCCTTCTCATTCTCTGGTTGTTCCACCATTCGTGAATTGATAGACCACAGTTTCGGAACTCTACCAAATTATAGAGATTGTAGAAGACGAAAAGAATAGCAGGGACCCACATTGCTGGTTCTGATACCTGCATGAGCAGTTACATGAACATTTCATATTTCATGAGGAGGAATCCAGAGAGATCTGCTAAGTTAAAGGACTAGGTGACTCGATGGAGCTTGTTCAGCCCTAAGTTGAGTCGCAACTCAGATGGGTCAGGGCTGAATCAGCTTGACTCACCCAAGTCAATCGTCACTGGTGGTATTGAACTGAATTGGGTCCAACCGAGCTCGAGTCAATTCAGACAAGTTGCATCAGACTCCACACAGTTACATGAACTGAATTGGGTCCAATAGCTGAGATTTACATGGGTGGGTGACACTGTTTTAGATCTGCTGGCCTAAAATTTAGGCTGTTCTAGTCTTCAGGTGGGCCGTGGTGTACTAAAAAAGGGACAGATAAGAAAGATGGTTTTAGCAGTCTGTTGTATTCTACATTGTCCCACCTGAGAAGTGAAATGGCACAACGTATACACTCCAAGATCTAATGAGTGTGGCCCACCCAATGGGAAATCGGATCTCGCAAGGCTGTATACAGTCTGTGGACTTAGCAAACTTGGAACCACTAATATGAAGGTTGCAGCATAAGAATTCAATGCAGCTCCCTTGTCAATGCACCAATGGCCATCACGTTTGCTGATTGGGACTGTTGATCTAGTGACCGAACTAAAAGTTCATATATATCCTTCAACATGGGCCATCAACAATAAATTGATCATATAAAGATTAAGTGCCCTTAGGTATGAAGACGGAGGGTCAAATCGACTGCCACTTGAAATAGACTGCCCATATATTTTCTTTTTTCTTTTTCTTTTTTTTTTTTCACAAGAAATGGCAATTACCTTTGGCAAAAAAGATGTGTGGGTGAGGAGAGAAATTGCAGGGAGCATAGAGTAACATAACTCCGGAAGAGAACGTACGGCCCATATGCATGGGACCATGTAGGCCATGCATTGTCGGAACCGGAGCTTCTTGTTTAGTGTACCAAGGATGGGGCTATGTTTCCCAATAAGAATTTCTAGAAGGCCCGTGGCCCACCTCTTCTGCTGCGTGATGTAATCAGGTCCGCTAGAGGCTGCGGCTCCTAGAAACGCAGGTGGGTCCGGTGTACAGTAGACGGATGACCAACCCATTGAGTGGATCTTAGCTCCAGTGAGGACGTCTTCAGTCGCACATCCATACATCAATCCTACCTGCATATGGTACAAATGGTTATTGTTAACGGATGTTTTAAATCTAGAAAAGTTCGACTAGTCCTGAGAAAGTTCAGCTCAAAGTCCAACAATAATGTATTTCGATTCCCCAAGATCTTCGATTAGTCGAAGATCTGTCATGATTAATCAAGGGTTACGCAGATTGTACGCGGATTATGCGCGTACTGTATAAATTTGAGGTAGTTTCCAGGGAGGTGCGTGAGTGAGAGTTCTCCAACTATAAAGGAGTCCCTAGGGCTATTCTAAATAATGCTACTTCTAAAGTATTTCAAAGGGTTTCTAGAAGGGGTTCTAGGGTTTCAAAGGGTGTAGAAATGGTGAGATTCGAAGTTGTTCAAATTGGGTAAATCTTTTCTGTTTGTAATTTTTGCTTTCATAGTAGATTTTTGTTGCTTAATTTGTGCCGTGGTTTTTTTCCAAAAGAGTTTTTCACATTAAATCTTTGTGTTCTCTTGTGTTTGCTTGGAGCTCTTGAATTGATATCCTAGATCCATCTCTTTGTGATTCCATAGAACAATCCCTAACAAGTGGTATCAGAGAAATCGTTTGGGCACAGATTTGAATTTGCAGGATTAGCATCAATGGGAAACACTAGGTATGATATTGAGAAGTACTCAGGAAAAAATAACTTTGAGTTATGGAAGATCAAGATGATCAGTTTCTTAACCAAGAAAGGTGAGGATGGTACTCTTGAGGAAAAAAATCTACTATGAAGAATGGAATACTCTTGATAAAAAGGCCTTATCATCAATCCGTTTATATCTCACGGATGAAGTTCTCTACAATGTTTTGAGGGAGAAAACTGCGGCTAGCGCGAAGTTAGAGGATATTTACGTGAAAAAATCCTCTGAAAATTGCCTACGCTTGAAGCTACAGTGGTATACTTTCAAGATAGCAGAGGGTGGAGATCTGGAGGCCCACATTAGCAACTTTAATAAATTGGTTTGCAAACTGCTGGATATGGAGGAAGTGATTAAAGATGAGGAACAAGCATGAATGTTATTGAATTCTCTTCCTACATTGTACGAGTCATTTAAGGACACAATGTGCACCGCAAATAAAATTCTAAGTGTCGACACCGCTATCTCATCCCTTCAAGGGAAGGTCATGAGAAAGCTAAATAGTGACATGAGGATATCTTCCGATGCACTGATTACGAGGGGTAGGAATACTGATCGAGGTACAGGATCTTTAGGGTTAAGATCTAAGTCCATGGGTAAGGGCAAAGGCAAGTTATAATGCTGAAATTGTGGAATGGCAGGACATATGAAGAAAGATTATACAAATCCTAAAGTAAAGAAAGAAAATTTGGAGGCTTCTTCCTGGGAGGCTAATGTTGTCACATTTGATGAAGAGACAAGGACAGGTGATGTGTTGTCTGTGTCTATGATCGGACACTTGTTCGATGATTGTAGAGACGAGTGGATCCTTAACACAGGGGCATCATATTACCTAACTCCTCATTAGAGTTGGTTCACCAGTTATAGAGAGTGCGATGGTGAATGGATTTTTATGGGCAATATCATTACCCGCAATGTTGTAGCTATTGGTACGCTGTGCACCAAGATGTTTGACGGGGTGGAGCATACCTTGACTGATGTCAAGTACGTTCCTAATTTGAAGAAGAATCTGATTTCTCTTAGTGTGTTTAAGGCAATGGGCTACAAGTTCACCGGATTTGATGGTGTATTTAAAGTATCTAAGGGGGCACTGGTAATCATGAAAGCACAAAGGCAAGAAAACCTTTACAGGTTGACAAGGAGCACTTCAACAGGTGGAGCTGCGGTGACTGTAGCAGATTTCACCTCAGCACTTGTGTGGCATGCTAGGCATGACCACATGAGCGGACAGGGCATGAGGCTGAGACGCACGGACAGATATACGGAGCAGGTGAAGCAGCTACCTATGAGAAGAATCATACCACATAATCGTAGGTAACCAGTGAGATACATGGACAAATCTAATATCGCATATGCTCTTATTACAGATGAGGTGGATCCGTCTACTATTTACATGGCTCTAGGTGAGCATGATGCTGAAGAATAGAAGGTGATTATGGATGATGTGATGGACTCGTTATACTAGATCGACACATGGAAGTTGGTGGAGCTTCTAGTGGTTTGGAAAGCGATTGGATGCAAGTGGATCTTCAAAAGGATACAGCATAGATACGGAGTGAGGCTAGTAACAAATGGTCATGGTCAGAGAGAAGGAATCAACCTCTCAGAGATATTCGCGCAGGCGGTATAGCAAGTGTCTATTAGATTCGTATTGGTGCTGTTTGCCAAATGTAATCTCGAGCTGGAACGGATGGATGTAGGACTACACTTCTATACGGAAAATTGGAAATTTGTTATTCATGAAGCAACCAGAGCGGTTCGAAGTTAAAAGGGTAGAGAATAAGGTTTACAGGAGGTCGTTGTACGACCTATCGCCTAGGCAGTGGTATAAAAATTTGATTCCTTTATGGTGAGTTAGAAATTTTCTAAGAGTGAATACGATCACTGTGTCTATTGTAAGACACTGAGTGATGGCACGTTCATCATCTTGGAATTGTATGTTGATGACATATAAATCGCCAATCATGACATGTCTGAAATCAATGTACTGTATACTAGGTTAATAGGGACATTCGAGATGAAGGATTTGAGGGCTGCAAAGATGAGTCTCGGCATTGATATTCATAGAGACTGGAAGAGGAGTAGGCTTTAGTCATTTCAGATAGAATACCTTGAGTAGGTATTGATCAAGTATGCGATGGACCAGGAAAAACTGGTAAGCGTTCCCTATAGGGCTCACTTCAAGGTTTCCTCAGGATAATGTCCCAAAACAGATGAGGAAAAGCAAGATATGTCTCATGAGCCTTATTCAAATGTGGTTAGCAGTGCATGTCATGGTCTGCATTAGACTGGTTATTTCACAGGCAATCGGTATTGTGAGAAAATACCCCAGTAAGCAACATTGGGAGGCAGTGAGATAGTTATTTTGATACATTCAAGGTACGAAAAACTACGTCTTAAGTTTTGAGAAGACAGGGGCAAAGTTGGTAGGGTATGTGGATTCACACTATGCAGGAAGTGTGAATTCCAGAAAGCCAACTTCATATTATTCGTTTATACTAGTGGGTAGAACAATTAGTTAAATGTTGAAGCTTCAGTCCGTAGTGGCTCTTTCCATGACCGAAGCAGAATATATGGCAGTGATGGAAGTGTTTAAGGAATGTGTTTGGTTAAGAGGCATGATAAATCAGTTGGGAGTTCATCAGGAGGTCGTGCCGGTTAATTGTGATAGCAAAAGCACTATCAATTTGGCTAAAAATTTTGTTTATCACTCACATATTAAACACATCGATGTTCGTCACCACTTTATCTGACAAGTGCTTGAGGAAGGAGGCGTAATACTGGAAAAAATTTACGCCAGCATGAATCCAACAGACATACTCACCATGGTCGTTCCTACAGAGAAGTTCAAGTTCTGTGCAACTTCTCTAGGCTTGGCAATGGCATAAAAGAAGGACAAAGTGTGCACGAGAAACATTGATTGAAGCTATGATGTAATGCAAAGATAAGAGAAGAGGTCAAAAAGCTACACGTTTGAAGATTGAAGACATGGTGGTGATTGTTGTTAACAAATGTCTTAAATCTAGAAAAATTCGACTAGCCTTGAGAAAGTTTGGCTCGAAGTCCAGTAACAATGTTTTTGGAATCCCTGAGATCTTCGACCAGTCGAAGCTCTGGCTCGACTAGTTGAGGGTTATGCATATTGTGCACGGACTGTGTAAATTTGAGGCGGTTTCCAGGGATGTGCGTAAGTGGGAGTTCCCCAACTATTAATAGGAGTCTCTATGACCATTCTAAATAATGTTAAGGCTTTCTAAAGTATTCCAAAGAATTTTTAAAAGGGATTCTAGGGTTTTAAAGGGTGTAAAAAGGGTGAGATTCGAGGTTGTTCGAATCAGGTAAGTCTTTTCTCTTTGTAATTTATGCTTTCATAGTAGATTTCTATCGCGTAATTTGTGCCATGGTTTTTTCACGAGAGGGTTTTCCACATTAAATCTTTTTGTTCTCTTGTGTTTGCTTAGTGCTCTTAGATTGTTATCCTAGATCCATCTCTGTGTGATTCCATAGAACAATCCCCAACAATGGTTAAACATATGAGAAGGAATTAAATTTAGCGAATATGTATATAGGAATCAAATTTAACGAATAAGCATATATGCATTTTCCCCATAGACACTTCTTTCCTAGCATTGTGTAATGTATGATGAAGGACAACCAGCCATTAAAATGGCACGGCAAGCCTTGAAGATAGGTGGTGAAAATAAGTGAGATCATATCGTGCTGATTAATTTTTATTTTTATTTTTTTGAGTTTACACGGCTAACAAAATAAGGTTGAAATAAAGCATAAAGAAAATAATTTCATGAATTGTAATGTGAGAGATGCAATGCATGCAATGCTTTCCATGAATAATAATTTTACACGATTACATCTTCATCACTTTCCATAATCACTTATCAATCACTTGTCTATACATACTTTCAGGAAACACTTAACGTAGTGCACTGACTAAGACATTTTAGGACAATTCCAAGGCATCTAAAGTAGTGCATCGACCAACACATTTTAGGAACCTGCATCACATTCTCATTAAGGAGATCCAAAGGTAGTACACAGATTAAGACATTTCAGGGACTCTACACACATTCTCATAAATGGAAACCCAAGGCAGTACACCGACTATGACCTTTTAAAGAATTCGTGCAATTCACAATTAAGGAACCCAAGGCAGTGCACCGACCAAGACACTTAGGAAATTCATGTCACAATTGTTAAGGAAATCCTTGACAATACACTGTGAGCAACATTTTAGGGAATCAGGGGTAGAGCACACTATAGGGAACCCAGGGCAATACACCATGCAAGACCTTTTAGGGAACTCAAGGTAGCACACACTATCACAATATTCTTCAATTCAAATTTAATGTTCATATGCACATGTTGTGGATGTAATTTTCTAAATACAATCGAATCTGATATGAAAATATCAAATTTCTTATGTAAATAATGTAAAGGCACCACTAAGTTGGCTAATTTTCACCGCACACTATGCACATTCAAGCAGGGAAAACAATAATGATTGTTGATACATGATGCCTTACAAAGAAACCTAGCTCATGTTATGGACTAAAAATGTGTGTGCAACGAAATGTCAATCCATGACAAACGAAGTAGAACATGTGATGTTACATAATAAGCCACAATTGTCAACGGGCCCAAAACGGTTATTTCCATCAACAAATGTGATGAGCAGCTACGAATATCTCTCTACAACTACCACCTAAAATTTTTATAAATAAAAAGAAAATTGAAAAGCTCTATGTAAGTGCTATGTTTTCTAGCTCATATGATTGTCAAATTTTGTAATGCCAAAACCTCTTAAAATCTGTATCTTGTTTAGTTCATCTTCTTATTCAAGATCACGCAATTCAAGTACAAGTTCAAGATGTTCCAATTCAAGATTCAAGCATCACAAGTATAAGAGATATACAAGTTCAAGTATAACATCAAGTGATAGTTAAAGGTTTCAAAGCTTCAACTATGTCAAGACAATGTGCTTTGCTTTGGAACTCAAAGCTTAAGGTGAAATACAACTCACAAGTACTTCAAGTTTAAGCTTTAAAGTGCTTCAAGTTCAAGATTCAAGGTAAGTCAAGATATCAAGCTTCGTGTACTTCAAGATCAACTATAACCGAAGCAAATGATGATTCAATGTTCAAATTTCACTTATAAGGTATGTAAGATACTAGATTAACCATAGGTTAGGTCAATTGATTACATACTAAAATTGGGTCACTATATACTTTTATAGGCTTTTTCTCGACTAGTCTTATCCTATGTTCGACTAGTCCTAGTACTGGCTCGACCAGTCCAAGAATTTCCTCGACCAGTCCAAGGTTTGTTACTAATTTTCAGGATTTTTTGTTGGACCCTCGACCAGTCCTGGAGACTGGTCGACTAGTCGAGTAAACAGTGCTTGACCAGTCAAGCAGGCTCGACTCAAAGTCCAGCAACCAAATTGGGTCCTACACGACCAGCCGAGAGCAGGGCTCGACCGGACGTGCAAGCCACTCAACCAATCGAGTAAGCTACTCGACTAGTCGTGGAACGGTCTTATCTTATCGCGCCCGAAATTTCAAAATTTTGTTGTTCCTTTGACCAGTCGAGCTGTCCTCTAGGCCAGTTGAGTGAACAGTTTCTGCACTTATAAATAGAGCATGATTTTCAAAGTTTTTCATTCAATTCAAGCAAAATCAAGACACCAATCTGAGAGATAAGTTAGTAATATTCTTAAGCTATTTAGTGCTCATTTAATATTTTCTTTAATTAGCTTTTTGTATTTGATTTTGAGTTCTATATTCCAATCTTATTTGAAGAAGGGATTGAAGTTTTCCCCTTTCTTGGAATCAAAACAAACCAAGCAAGTCTAATGTGATTTAATCTAAAATTCAATTAGAACTTAGAACCTTTTCATAAGTGAGTGTGGACATTGAACATCTACGTTGAGCATCTACTCCAAATTAGTTCTACCGAGCTTCATTAAAGGAGAATATCCAAATAAGTATATTTACATTTTTGTAAGTCTTTTTTTTTTTTAGATTGTGCCAGAAAAATCTCTTTCCTTTTTGGTTTGTCTGAGGTGATCTACAAAACTCAGAGTATAGGATTTTTGAATTGTGTAAGCCCACTTAAAAGACACAATTGTGAAGGTTTTAGGTGAACCTTGAAAAAACCTATTGCATAGTAAATGCCAATATCCACTATGTGAGGATATTGGGAGTGGAATAGTTGTGTGGCTATTTTTTCTAAACAGTTAGTGTACACACAAGTGAACCACTATAATTTCTGGTCTTATGGTGGATGATTGATTGTGGCTTTGTGTGAATGTTATAATTTCTTTTTAAGCATTTGTAGAGAATATTGTAATCTCTTTTATACAAGTGTGGGAATGATGTAATAGCTTAGTTATTTTCTTTGCTATTTTTATTCTTTATTCCTCTGAATTGGTTTGAGATTTTGATACACAGACCGTTCTAGGAATTAGGTTGTCCTACCATAAGCCATTGGTTTTTGGTGTAAAGTTGTCCTTAGAACAACATTTATATCAACCTCTCAATACATGTACATTTAAGGTTGTTATTCATTTCTGCTTTATGGGATTATTTAGTGCTATCTTTATTTATATTTGTTTATTTTCGCATTTAATTTTAAATTTGGCATAGTCCTATTCACCCCCCCCCCCCTCTAGGACTCTTAGGTCGGCCTTTTCAAGTGGTATTAAAGCCTAATAACTCGCTTTATTTTTTGGATTAATTTCTTGAGCTAATCGATCTGAGCTTTTTAAGATGTCAAATTTTGATAGCCTTTCAGTCACTAGGCCTCCACCTTTTGATGGCTCCAATTACGCCTATTGGAAAGCCAGAATGAGGATTTTCTTAAAATCCATAGATGAGAGCATATGGCAAGCCACAGTGACCAATTGGACCCCTCCTACCACTAAAGTAACTAGTACTGATGGATCTAAAACGATAAAAGTCACACCTTGCTTCTCTTGGACCGCTCTTAAGAAAAGTGAGAGTAGTGCCAATGCAAAGGCTTTAAATGCTATAACTTGTGCACTATCACCAGATAAATTCAAGAGAATTATATCCTGTGATACTGCAAAGCAAGCCTGGGATATTTTGGAAATGACACACGAGGGAACAACAATTGTTAAGAAATCTAAAGTCTAAATCCTCATAACCAAATTTAAGAAAATACGTATGCAAGAAAGTGAAACTTTCATAGACTTCTATACAAGATTGAATGACATTGTCAACTCTATGTGGGGTCTTAGTAATAGTCTGTACAAAGATATTGTGCTCATTGCCTGAACGGTTCAATTCAGAAGTGACCGCGATTTAGGAACTTCGTAATATGGATAATATGAGGGTTGAAGAATTGGTTGGTTCTTTATAAACCTATGAGTTAAACTTTAAAGCTCCTAAAGGTAAATCCATTGTCCTTAAGTCATCTAAAATTATCTCTCAAGAAAATTCTAATAATTTTGATTAAGAAAATTCTAAAGATGACATGGCCCTTTTAGTTAAAAAGTTTTACAAGATTTTTAAAAGTAAAAAGAGGATAGATTTGCAAAAACTTATTAAAAAGAAAAGATCTAGATCTAAAACTTAAAAATCTTTAAAAGACAATTAATGTTACAACTGCCATGAATATGGGCATCTAGCGAACAAATGTCCTAAAAAAGACAAACCTAAAAAGAAAGGTATATTGGCTACATGGGATGAATCTTCCTGCTCTAAAGCTTCTTCTGAGTCAGAAGATTCTGAAACCGAGTCGGCTAATGATGTTAAAGCCCTAATGACTCTAGCCAAGTTCACATTTTCAGATAATAATGATTTAACCAATGAAGAAAATTTGAATAGTGATCATGAAAACGGAGAAGATATTTAAGATGCTTATCATGCCCTATACAAGGAAAGTTGCAAAATTGCTGTAAAGCTAAAACTTCAGAAAGAAAAATTTTCAAAACTAAAAGAAAATTTTGATAATCTACTCTTAGAAAAATCACACATTTTAGATTGCTTTGAAAAAACTAAGTGCGACTTAGATTTCAAAACCTCCCTAGTTAAAAACCTAAAATCTAAAAATGAAAAGCTAAAACTAGAAGTCTCTTCACTTTTGAGTTTAAAAGACACATGGAGGTATGCCCAAGGTGATCCTAAGTTAGAAAAACTTTTATTCGAATCCAGAAAATGTGGCGATCGATCTCGATTGGGCTACGATAATAGTATTCCTCCCAAACATAAGAATGCTCCACCCAAATTTGTGAAATGGGAGTCTTCTAACTCAAAAGGGAAATGTCTGAATCAAAATTATTCTAAAAATACTAAATCTTTTCAGACTTTAAAACCTAAAAGCAATCATATCAACTATAAAAATTAAAATCGTAATCCTTCAGCTGAGAAAATTGTTGACTTACTTAAGGAGCTCTTAAAATCTAACTTAGTGGGTCGGTCTTATAACAACTACAAACATAAGAAGACCAACTATACTCCTAAACCCAAAACTATAATAAAATGGGTCCCTAAGGTTACTTGTTTGGTTGCCCATACCGCTTTCAATGCTTCGAGCTATTTAAAGTGGTACCAAGACAGTGGATGCTCCAGACACATGATTGATGGTTCAATCACATTCGGTGATGGTAGCAACTGCAAAATTATTAGCCAAGGTACGGTTCAACTCTTTAACCTCCCTCTATTTGAGAATATTTTATATGTAGAAGGGTTAAAACATAATTTATTAAGCATCTCTCAAATATGCGATAATAATCATAGTCTAAAATTCACTAACCAAGGGTGTGAAATTTTAAATAAGAATGGTTCTATAATATTAACTGGTCGCAGAACTTCTGAAAACTATTACATTTTTAGTGATTCAAGCTCATCTAATCTATTGTGCTACATGGTCCATACTGATGAAACCGAATTGTAGCATAAACGCCTCGGACTTGTACACTACTGCAACTTGTATAGATTGAACAAAAGAGAGTTGGTAAGAGGTTTACCCAAAATATAGAAACTAGTCAAAATATGTGGCGAATGCCAGATTTGTAAACAAACTAGGAGTACTCACAAAAAGGTGAACTCCAACGCCACATCTAAACCACTCAAACTTCTCCACATGGATCTCATTAAACTAACTAGAACGGAGAGTCGAGGTGGCAAGAAGTACATTCTGGTGATAGTAGATGACTTTACCAGATATACTTGGGTAGTCTTCTTAAGAGAGAAATCAGAAACTCTCGATGAAGTAAAGAGGGTTCTTAAATGTATCCAAACAGAAAAAGAATCATAAGTCTCTAAGATCCGTAGTGATCATGGTTCGGAATTTGAAAATAGCGATTTTGAGAAATTTTGCAGTGATCAGGGAATATCACATGAATATT
Source organism: Magnolia sinica (assembly GCF_029962835.1). Classification (NCBI taxonomy): domain Eukaryota; kingdom Viridiplantae; phylum Streptophyta; class Magnoliopsida; order Magnoliales; family Magnoliaceae; genus Magnolia; species Magnolia sinica. The sequence goes on along the minus strand of NC_080574.1, from coordinate 119,570,833 downwards.
CTATGGCCAAAATACCACAACAAAATGGGGTAGTGGAAAGGAAAAATAGAGTGCTGCAAGAAGTGGCAAATGTAATGCTAAATAGTATGAAGCTTCCTAAAAATCTTTGGGCTGAAGCCGTAAACACTGCTTGTTATATAATTAATCATGTTTATACTAGAAAATCAAATAGTAAAACGGCTTATGAAATGTGGTTTGATAAGAAGCCTACTGTCAAATACTTTCGAGTTTTTGGCAACAAGTGTTATATCTTACGTGACTAAGAAAATCTGGATAAATTTGACACCAAAAATGATGAAGGGATATTTTTAGGGTTTGCTCTAAATAGTTGAGCGTATCGGGTTCTTAACAAGAGGACTGGTGTAATTCAAGCGTCCATTAATGTGGTTATAGACGATCAATTGAATACACCTGTCTCAAGTTTAGAAAATGATGAAGTTCTTTTAATTGATAAACCAGACTCTTCATTAAGTCAAAATAACACTAAACTGAGGACAGTTAAAGACCATCCTTCTAATCTAATCCTTAGAAACCCTCTCACTGGTGGGCGCACACGTAAACAACTTGATGATATGTGTAACTACGTGTGTTTTATATCTCAGATAGAACCAGCTAACGTTAAAAAAGCTCTTACTGACAAAAACTGCATTGCAGTAATGCAAGAAGAGCTCAATCAGTTTGTAAGAAATGATGTTTGGTATTTAGTTCCATGACCAAAAGATAAACACATTATCGGAAAAAAATGGATTTTCAAAAATAAGTCTGATGAACTTGGTAATATTATTAGAAACAAGGCTAGGCTGGTTATACAAGGGTATACTCAAATTAAAGGTATTGATTATGATGAGACCTTTGCCCTATTAGCTTGTCTTAAATCTATCAAACTATTTATATCCTTTGCATGCTTTAGAAAGTTCAAAATATATCAAATGAATGTAAAGAGTGCATTCATGAACGGTGATTTTCATGAAGAAGTGTATGTTGAATAACCAACGGATTTTGAAGACCTTAAGCATGCTAATCATGTCTACCACCTGAAAAAGGTACTCTACGGTTTGAAACAAGCTCCCAAGACATGGTATGAAAAGTTGACTAAGTTTCTACTATGTCATAACTTTATAATGGGAGGTGTTGATAAGACATTGTTTGTAATGAAACATAATGATCACATATTAATAGTGCAAATCTATGTTGATGATATTATCTATGGATCTACCTGTGCTAACATGACTGTTGAGTTTGCAGATCTTATGAAGTCTAAATTTGAAATGAGCATAGTTGGAGAACTAAACTATTTCCTAGGGTTGCAAGTCAAACAGCTACCTGATGGTTTCTTTATCTCTCAAACCAAATATGCTCTGAACTTAGTTAAAAAGTTCAGATTTGAGAGTGAGAAAAATTTTGATACTCTAATGAATACTACTCTAAAACTCTCTAAGGATTCAATATTCAAAAGTGTGGATCTTAAGTTGTATCGCAATATGATAGGTAATTTGCTTTATTTAACTACGAGCCGACCTGATACTACATTTAGCGTAGGAATTTGTGCTAGATATCAATCTGACTCTAAAGAGTCACATTTAATTGTTGTTAAGCGTATTTTGTGATATGTCGCTAGTTCAGCAAATCTTAGTCTCTGGTATCCACATGATACTAGTGTGCAATTAGCTGGTTACATGGATGCTAATTGGGCTGGTAACATTGATGATCGTAAATCAACCAGTGGTGGTTGTTTCTATGTAGGGAACTGTTTAGTTTATTGGCTAAGTAAGAAACAAAGTTCCATATCGCTCTCAATAGCTGAGGCTGAATATATTGCTGCTAGTAATGCATGCACTCAGCTTGTTCGGATGAAAAGAATGCTAAGCGATTACGGAATTGTGCAAGAATATATGGTTTTATATTGTGATAATTCAAACGCAATTAATATCTCTAAAAATCTAATTCAACATTCACGAACCAAGCATATTGACATTAGATATCACTATATTCATGAATTAGTGGAAGACAAGGCAATTTCTTTGGATTATATTCCAATCGAAACTCAACTAGCTGACATATTCATAAAACTGCTCAATAAAAGTAAGTTTGCAAAATTGAAATTTGATCTTGGTATGTGCAATATGAACTGATGATTTGTGTCTTTCTGTATCATAATGTATATAGTTATTATTTTTAAATTTTAAAATTTATGAAAAATTGTAAATTTTGTGAGGTGCACGACAAGTCGAGTACATACTCGACCAGTCGTTGCACGATCGGTCGAGTATGTACTCGACTAGTCATTACACGATCGGTCGAGTATGTACTCGACCCATCATGAAACACAGGTTTGACCTTTTGTTTCGAAAAAAATCACTTTTTCTTCATTTGGGTCTTCTTCTCCAACGAGCCCTACCTCGACCGGTCGAACCCATCTTCGATTCATCCATGGTTAGTGCATTATTTTCATTTTTCTTCTAGATTTAAGTCCTTTGCACTTCCTTTTCTTCATTTGTGTGGTTTATTTCATGTTTTATGATTCTTTTGGAGGTTTTCTATCAAAAAATTTGATCTACTAGAAACCCTTCTTGCCTCTTTTGCAATCTCTTTATTCCTTATTTTCTTTATTGTAATGGAGGGTAGAACCAAGAAGAAAAGATCTCGTGGTCCCTCTTCATCTCGTTCGGCTCCTATCACGGTGTGCCACCTTTGGTTGCTCGAGGAAGATCCCGATTATGTGTAAGATATTCGCTTGCACAATGTGATAGTAGAACAAACTCTTAATCATGATCATTTGGTACCATTTGATGTTGTTCCTCTCCTTCAGTCTGTAGGATGGGATAACAAATTACATTGGGGTGAACCAGCATACCACTCTATTGCGTAGGCTATGTATGCTTGCATTAAAGACTTCTCTACTGAGAATCTGACATTTACTCTTACGACCAGAGAAGGTCCAATTGATGTGGATCGTCATCTTATTTCTGGGTTAATAGATATACCTGTCAATGATGAAGGTATTTCCATTAGTTCTCTTATGGCAAAACCTTCTGAATCTAAGAAGCGAATGCTCAGTAGAGATTTATGTAATATGGATGCGAAATGGAGTACTAGGAATGCGCTCGCATCCAAGTTTATATTACCCAGATATAGAATTCTTCATAGGATTTTCATTTGAAATGTCTATCCTCAATCTAGTAACAAAACCAAACTTACTACTTCATGGTTCGTATTCTTCATTTTATCATTTTTGGAGTCTCTGTATGTCTTCCTTCTTTGATTTGTTATATCATGATTTAGTTCTGTCTCCACCCAGGTCACGGTGACATATCCTTTGCTTATCTTATGACTATGTTAGCCACCCATAGTTTAGTGGCTATGCCTGTTGGAGAAGCTCCCATTCACCATTTACCCTTTAATAACTCTAACATTAATAAGATGAATTTGAAGTTGGCTGCAGGCCAAGTTGATGTGGGTGCTAGTGGAGCTGCTGCAGCAAATGAAGAGGAGGGTGATTTGCCTCTAGATGATGTCAATATAGATGACATTTTTGATGAAATTGAATCTGATTCTGCTGTTGATCCTGATTATCAGCCATTTGATTTTGATGCACGTTTGCGTTCACTTAAGGAGAAGGTTGAAAGTATAAATGTGTCCCACGATATGCAATTTAAATATGTGTAAATATCTTAGACGCATTAACAAGGGACTTCATCAAATTGAGTCTTTCATACCTGCTCCTTCTAGTTCGGATTAGTATTTGAATATCTGTTATGTAATAACTTTTAAGATACTTGAATTTCTCTTGTTTTATGTGCTTGGACATGCTTGCTTATTATTATGGACTTGGTTAAGTGGTTATCTTGTTCATATCTTCTCATATTCCTCATTACTCTTCTATTTACTTATTTATTTACTTCCATTATCTTTTATCGGTTCTTTCCTTTGTCATATTGTGACAAAAATGGGAAGAATTTTATCTTGCCTATTTCATTAAGATAAATGTGAAACTGTGATGAATGTGGATAGGTAATTTTTTTGCAATATGGTATTAAGGGGGAGTATTGATGAGAGTATTAGTGCGTATTGATTTAACCAGTTTGTAACTAGTGCATGATTCTTTAACCAGGTTGTAACTGGTGCATGATTCTTTATTATACGTATTATGCTTATCTTATTTTAATGAAGTATGTTTTATCACAAATTTGGCAAAGGGAGAGATTGTAAGTGCTATGTTTTCTAGTTCCTATGATTGTCAAAATTTGTAGTGCCAAAACCTCTTGGAATCTGTATCTTGTTTAGTTCATCTTCTTATTCAAGATCATGCAATTCAAGTACAAGTTCAAGATGTTCCAATTCAAGATTCAAGCATCACAAGTATAAGAGATATACAAGTTCAAGTACAGCATCAAGTGATAGTTCAAGGTTTCAAAGCTTCAACTATGTCAAGACAATGTGCTTTGCTTTGGAACTCAAAGCTCAAGGTGAAATACAACTCACAAGTACTTCAAGTTCAAGCTTCAAAGTACTTCAAGTTTAAGATTCAAAGTAAGTCAAGATATCAAGCTTCGTGTACTTCAAGATCAACTATCAACCAAAGCAAATGATGATTCAATGTTCAAATTTCACTTATAAGGTATGTAAGACCCTAGATTGACCATAGGTTAGGTCATATTGATAGCATACTAAAATTGGGTCACTATATACTTCTATAGGCTTTTTCTCGACTAGTCTTAGCCTATGTTCGACTAGTCCTAGTACTGGCTCGACCAATCCAAGAATTTCCTCGACCAGTCCAAGGTTTGTTACTAATTTTTGAAATTTTTTGTTAGACCCTCGACCAGTCTTGGAGACTGCTTGACCAGTCGAGTGAACAGTGCTCGACCAGTGAAGTAGGCTTGACTCAAAGTCTAGCAACCAAATTAGGTCCCACACGACTACTTGAGAGTAAGGCTCGACTAGTCGTGGAATGGTCTTATCTTATCGCGCTCGAAATTTCAAAAATTTGTTGGTCCTTCGACCAGTTGAGTTGTCCTCTAGGCCAATCGAGTGAACAATTTCTGTACTTATAAATAGAGCACGATTTTCAGAGTTTTTTTTCAATTCAAGCAAAATCAAGACACCACTCTGAGAGATAAGTTAGTGATATTCTTAAGTTATTTAGTGTCCATTTAATATTTTCTTTAATTAGCTTTTTGTATTTGATTTTGAATTCTATATTTCAATCTTATTTGAAGAAGGGATTGAAGTTTTTCCCTTTCTTGGAATCAAAATCGAATCAAGCAAGCCCAAGGTGATTTAATCTAAAATTCAATTAAAACTTAGAACCTTTTCATAAGTGAGTGTGGACATTGAACATCAATATTGAACATCTACTCCGAATTGGTTCTACCGAGCTTCATCAACGGAGAATATCCAGATAAGTATATTTACATTTTTGTAAATCTCTTTTTTTTTTAATTTTTGAGGTTGTGCCAGAAAAATCTCTCTTTCCTTTTTGGTTGTCTGAGGTGATCTAGAAAACTTAGAGTGTGGGATTTTTGAATTGTGTAAGCGCAATAATTCTGAAGGTTTTAGGTGAACCTTAAAAAACCTATTACGTAGTAAACGCCAATATCCATTGTGTGAGGATATTGGGAGTGGAGTAGTTGTGCAGCTATTTTTTCTAAACAGTTGGTGTACACACAAGCGAACCACTATAATATCTGGTCTTGTGATGGATGATTGATTGTGGCTTTGTGTGAATGTTGTAATTTCTTTTTAAGCATTTGTGAAGAATGTTGTAATTTCTTTTATGCAAGTGTGAGAATGTTATAATAACTTAGTTATTTTCTTTGTTATTTTTATTCTTTATTCCTTTGTATCGGTTTGAGATTTTGATACACAAACCATTCTAAGAATCAGGTTGTCCTACCATAACCCATTGATTTTTGGTGTAAGGTTGTCCTTAGAATAACATCTATATCAACCTCTCAATACTTGTACATTTGAGGTTGTTATTCATTTCTACTTTGTGGGATTGTTTAGTGCTATTTTTATTTTTATTTTTATTTGTTTATTTCCACATTTAATTTTTAATTTGGCAGTCCTATTCACCCCCACCCCCGCCCCTCCTAGGACTCTTAGCTCGACCTTTTCACTTTGAACCCTTGCCAACCCAACATAATACAATTTTACAATATAATGTTGCTTATCTCTGTTTATTTTATCTTAGCTAGCTTAGCTTAACTTAGTGTAATCTAATAAATCTATATTTCTACGTTGGACCAACTTTAGCTTAAGAGTAATGTAATCCAGCCCATCTACATTGTTTTGATGGACTAACTTTAGCTTAGAAGTAGTGTATTCCAATCCATCTATGCTATTATGTTGTACCAACTTAGCTTAAGAGTAGTATAATTCCCTTCATCTACACCCAAGTCACTGAAGCAAGGAAATCCTTAACTCTAAGACCTTGTCATATATGGCACAGTCAGTGGATCAATAAGGATTATCTTTCTTTTGTAAGTTTTTATCCTCATTTATTAATGAAACTGTGTTCCTTCTACTCTCACAATATTCTAATAAAACAATCTCTACTATCACAATGAGAGAAAGTCTTTTTAGTTAAAAAGTTTTTTTTTTTTTTAAAAAAAAAACTAATTAAAAGGATGAATCCTACCTTTTACAAATTGCTTTATGTATTTTATAGGTAGCTAAACAGATAACGAATTGCTTATTTCTTGGTCATAGATGATTGCCTTGATTTCTCTCTCTATCTCAGGAGTTGGGGTCAAAGTCATTTGGTTTTAATTGAACCGCGTTAGGCTCTGACACAATCAATATCACCTACATGTACTGACAACCAAATTTTCAAGCCAAACACCCATCACAATTTTTGGGCCTTATAAACATGCTATCCCATTATTTCCACAACATCAAGGGTCAAATCCTCAGTTAAACCTGATGTCTACCGTAAATAGCGTACATTACAATAATCCCTTTAATTAGAGATCCTCATATATGTGTTGAGGCATGGACAGGTTTTCCAAACCACCTTTGAATGGATTAAGATGGTCTTCTGTTTGATATGGATGATGGTGATCTACTCTAATTAGAGTTTTTCCTTGTGGCCCATCTACTATGGAACCTTCCAGATGAACAACCCAGATCATCACATGATGGAGTACAAGGTCCAAGCCCTATCATTTGTTATAGTGGAATTTGGTTTTCTTTGTAGCATCATTTCTTCTTCTTCTTCCTTTACAATTTTATTAATTAATATTATTGTTAAGCTCGTCTGTGAACAAGGAGAAAATTTTATGGAAACACATATATATGAATAACCTTTTCATGGTCAAGTTTCTCATAGTTAGATGATCAAAACTGTACATCCTAACACTTACTAGTTAGTGCAATCAAGTCCATTAGTTAGTGATCCAATCTGTGTTGATAAAAGATGCCTTAAATTTGTATCTTCACTATTCGATGACATCGAAGCCAGTTCGACGACATTGAAGTTAGCCGATGACATTGAGTTTTTTCAGGATTTTTAGCCCCGGTCGCTAGACTGTTTTTGTTATTTTTCAATGACATCGAAGCTAGTTCGATGTTATCAAAGGTTTACGCAGATTTGCTTGTAAAAACACAGATTTTGCGATTTTTATTTCCTATTTCGGTTCTACTTATTTTTAAAGCTATATAAAGGGTTGTATACGGAACTAGGAAGTATTTTAAGGAAATTCTAAAGCATTCTAGGGTTTTTAAAAGTGTTCTAGAGTTTCAAGGGGTAGAGAAAATGAGAGGTTTGAGGATTGCTCAAGCCGAGTAAGTCCTCTATCTTTGTAATATATGCTTCCATAGTGGAATTTTGTCACTTTGTGCCATGGTTTTTTCCTGCAAGGGTTTTTCACATTAAATCTTATGTTATTTTGTGTTTACTTGGTGCTCTTGGATTGTTATCCTAGATCCATCTCTGTGTGATTCGGCCACACAAATACCAACAAGTGATATCAGAGCTATCGTTAGGCACAGATCTGAATCTGCAGGATTAGCATAAATAGGAAATGTCAAGTTTGATATTGAGAAGTACTCAGACAAAAATAATTTTGAGTTATGGAAGATTAAGATGATTAGTCTAATAACCAAGTAAGGCGAAGCTAAGGTTCTTGAGGAGCGAAAATTGACTATGAAGGATGAAGAATGGGAGACTCTTGATAGTAATGTTTTAACCTCCATTTGTTTGTGTCTCACAGATGAGGTTCTCTACAATATTATATGGGAGAAAACTATGGCTAAGTTATGGGCGAAGTTAGAGGATGTCTATGGGAAAAAATCCTTTGAAATTCGCCTACACTTAAAGCTACAGTGGTATAACTTCAGGATGGCAGAGGGTGGAGATTTGGAGGTCCACATCAGCAACTTTAATAAATTGGTGTGCAAATTGCTGGATATTTAGGAGGTGATCAAAGATGATCAGTAATAAGCATGTATGTTGTTGAATTCTCTTCTGGCATCGTATGAGTCATTCAAGGACACGATGTGTACAGCAAATAAAACCCTGAGTGTTGACACCGTTATCTTAGCTCTTCAAGGGAAGGCTATGAGAAAGCTTAACGGCAACATGGGAACATCTTTCGATGCACTAATTACGAGGAACGGGAATTCTAAACAAGGTATAAGAACTTCAAGCTTTAGATCCAAATCCAAGGTCAAGGGCAAAGGAAAGTTAAAGTGCTGGAACTGTGGGAATTGTGCAAATCCTAAATCTAAGAGAGAAGAATCTGAGGCTTTGTATATGGAGGCCAATGCTGCCACATCAGATGGATCAAGTGGATGTGATGGTGATGTCTTATCTGTGTCCACGATCAGACACCCATATGATGATTGTAGGGGCAAGTGGATTCTAGACACAGAGACATCCTTTCGCATGACTCCTCATCAGAGTTGGTTCACCAGCTATAGAGAGTGCGATGGTGAACAGGTGTTTATGGGCAATGACAGCGCCTGATATGTTGTGGCTGTTGGTATGGTGCGTATCAAGATGTTCGATAGGACAGAGCGTACCCTGACTGAGGTAAGGCACGTTCCTGACATGAAGAAAAGTTTAATTTCTCTCAGTGCACTTGAGGCTATAGGGTGCAAGTTCACGGGTATTGATAGTGCCCTTAAAGTATCTAAAGGGACACGGGTAATCATGAAAGCAAAACAACTCAGTAATCTTTACAGGTTCATTAGGAGCACTTCAACATATGGAGCTGCAGTGGCTGTAGCGGATTCCACATCTGCACATGTGTGGCATGTTGGCCATGGCCACATGAGTGGGCAAGGCATAAAGGCTGAGACCCACAGTCACAGATATAGAGCAGGTGGAGCAGCCACTTGTGAGTGGAATTACACAACATAATCGCGGCATATTGACGAGGTACATGGACGTCTCCAACACACATATGCTCTCGTTAAAGACGAGGGGGATCCGTCTACTATTCAGATACCTCTAAGTGAGCCTGGTGCTAAGAAGTGGAAGGTGACTATGGACAATGTGATGGACTTCTTATACCAGATCGATACATGGGAGATGGTAGAGCTTCCAGTGAGCTAAAAAGTGGTTGGATGCAGGTGGATCTTCAAGAGGATACAACATAGATACAAAGCGAGGCTGGTAACGAAGGATTATGCTCAAAGAGAAAGGATCGACTTCTCAGAGATGTTCATGCCAACGGTATAGTAGGTGTCTATCAGATTCGTGTTGGCACTAATTGCCCAATACAATCTTGAGCTGAAAGGATGGATGTGGAGACTACACTTCTACACAGAAAATCGAAAGTGTTGTTATTTATGAAGCAACCAGAGCAGTTCAAAGTTTAAAGGGGCTAAGAAAAAAGTTTGCAGGAGGTCGTGGTACGACCTGTCACCTAGGCAGTGGTATAAAATTTGATTCCTTCATGGTGAGTCAGGAATTATATATTGATGACATGTAGATCACCAATCATGTCATGTCTTGAATCAATGTACTAAACACTCGGTTAAGTGGGACATTCGAGATGAAGGATGGGGGGCTGCCAAGATGGTTCTTGGCATTGATATTCATAGAGATTAGAAGAGGGGTAGGCTTTAGTCATCATATGTAGAATACCTTGAGTAGGTATGCGATGGACCAGGCAAAGCCGGTGAGTGTTTCCTACGCGGCTCGCTTCAAGTTTTCCTCAAGACATGTCCTAAAAAAATGAGGAAAAGTAGGATATGTTTCATGAGCCTTATTCGAATGTAATTGGTTGTGTATGTCATGGTCTGTATTAAACCAGTTATTTCACAAGCAATCGATATTGTGACCAAATACCCCAGAAAGCAACATTGGGAGGCAGTGAGATGGTTACTTCGATACATTCGAGGTATAGAAGACTACGTCTTATTTTTTGAGAAGATAAGAGCAAAGGTGGTTGGGCATGTGGATTTAGATCCAGCAAACGTGCTCACCAAGATCGTTCCTTCAGAAAAGTTTAAGTTATGTGCAATTTCTCTGGGCTTAGCGATGGCATAAAAGGAGGAAGGAGTGCGCATGAGAAGCATTGATGAATCTATGATACGAGGCAGAGATAAAAGAAGAGGATAAGAAGTTACACGTTTGAATATTGAAGACATAGTGGAGATTGTTGATAACAGATGTCTTAAATCTGTATCTTCGATAACATTGAAGTCGGTCGATGACATTGAGTTTTTTCAAAATTTTTAGCTACGGTCGCTGAACTGTTTTGGTCATTTTTCAATGACATCAAAGCTAGTTCGATGTTATCAAAGGTTTACGCATATTTGTTTGCAGAAACGCAGATTCCGTGATTTTTATTTCTTATTTCAGTTCTACTTGTTTTTAGAGCTATATAAAGGGTTGTATACGGAACTAGGAGGTATTCTAAGGAAATTCTAAGGCATTATAGGGTTTTTAAAAGGGTTCTAGAGTTTCAAGGGGTAGAGAAAATGAGAGGTTTGAGGATTGCTCAAGCCGGGTAAGTCCTCTATCTTTGTAATCTTTGCTTTTATAGTGGAATTTTGCCGTGGTTTTTTCCCGCGAGTGTTTTCCACGTTAAATGTCTGTGTTATTTTGTGTTTGCTTGGTGCTTTTGGATTGCTATCTTAGATCTGTCTCTGTGTGATTTTGCAGCACAAATCCCCAACAATCCCTTGATTTGATGCATCAAGTTGTGGATGGCTAACGCTCCAAAAGTTCCTAACATTTCGATCAGTGGCATACAAATATATGTTAAGGTAAAAATAAAAATAAAAATACAGCAACATCCACCAAGTTGGACGCGTAAGTTTTGGAGGTGTGTCCATCCACAGTGTGACATATCAGTTCATTGGTTGTGATCACCCAACATGAAGTTAAAATTCAAGCATTAAGATGCTAAATCTCTATTATGATGTGCTTCCTCACCTCACTGCCCCAGCTAGTGCTGTGCTCATAGCTGCATCCAGCAACCTCTTTAGCAACCTCAAGAGTACTGGAAAGATCTCCGTCTCTAGTCACCTCTTCATTTCTTCCCAACATTATTCGAGTAACAGACTTCAAAAATTCTGTCGAGCATCCGTATCTTCTTTGTAGAGCATCTTTGTGTAAATTAGCTGACAAATGAGAACACTATTTATTAAACAAAATGAACGAAAAAAATCTAATGATGAACAAAACAAGGTTTGAGTTTATGGTAATTTAAAACGTATATATTGCCGAGCCAATTATGATGATGCATAACAAAAATCCTAACCATCTGATATTATAATGAAAAATTTGAACAAATAGCTATTACTACTAACTGTCCATGTGATACCCATCAATTGGATGGTTAGGATATCTTGATCAGTAAGATTTTATAGATATTTTTCATCCACAATGTGCCCCATAATTTGGGTGTTGATGCCGTACATGAGTTGTGCATATGTGAGGAGGATGGATTGGTGGTGAATTATTATACGAATCTAGCCCACCTAAAAAATTGCCAAATGAGAAAAAAGGAAATGATATATTGGAGGACTTGGCGATGAATCAGTTGGCCATATTCGAAAACAGTTGAGGAAATTGTGTGGTCGTCTTACCCCGATGGTCACTTTATAGGGAAAAATGGTAGCTAGCTTGCTAGGTAATTGATACCAAGACCTTTGAAACAAGGATATCTTCACTCAAGTCTACCACTAGAGATATGGATTGGGTTGTATTCTATAAACCATCTACTTTTGATATATATATATATATATATATATATATATATATATATATATATATATATATATATATATATATATATATCTGTGTGTGTGTGTGTGTGTGTGTGTGTGTGTGTGTGTGGTACTATAAAGACAAGGGTATGCTACCTTAACATAAAGTCAAGTCATTTCTTGGGTTGAGCCATTGGATGATAAATTTTCAAAATAGATCATAGAGTTGCCACCACTGTAAATAATAATAATAATAATAATTTAAAAAAGGCAAAACCAGCGAAATCGACATTATACAACCATGGTAGTGTGTTGCCGTCACCAATTCTGTGGGTGCCTCCATGATGTATGTGTCATATCAACATTATCTATCGGTTTTTACATATCCTTTTCGGGCATGAGCACAAAATTGAGCTAGATCCAAAGCTCAAGTGGACCACAACACAGAAAGCAATGGGGACAATGATGCCCACACTTGAAGCCTTCATAGGGCCCATCATGAGGTTTATTTTCCATCCAACTTGTCTATAATGTCACACAGACCTGGATGAAGGGACCGAACAAATATCATCTTGATCAAAAGCTTTCGTGGCCCCCAAGAAATCTTAGGGGCCACAAAAGCTTTGGATCAAGATGATATTTGTTTGGTCCCTTCATCAACATTTGTGTGACAATATGGATAGGTTGGATGGAAAAATAAACATTATGATGGGCCCTAGGAAGGGTTCAAGTGTGGGCATCATTGTCCTCACTGCTTTCTATGTTGTGGTCCGCTTGAGTTTTGAATCTGCCTCAGTTTTGTGCTCATCCTTAAAACGATCTCTCAAATCGCGATTTCTCAAATGGGATAGATGATGTGGATATAATACATACATCATGGAGGGCCCCAGAAAATTGGTGATGACAACACAGCCAAGATCATATAATGCCAATTTCACCGGTTTCACCCTTTTTTACAATGATAGCATCTCCATGATATATTTTGAAAATTTATCATCCAATGGCTCAAACTAAGACATGACTCCATCTTATGTTAAGGTAGCATATGCTCGACCTTGTGTGTGTGTGTGTGTGTGTGTGTGTGGGTGGGTGGGTGGGTGGGTGGGTGTGGGTGTGTGGGTGTGTACACAAACACACATGTTGAGAGTCAAATATTGCATATTAAACCCCAATCATTACCTGATTTTACATACATGATAATGTTTAACGTCCTATTTTAATCATGTTTTTATTGCAAAGTGAATTTAAGAGCATGAATAAAAGCATGGATTTAACGCTCAAGAATCACCAAGGCTAGAGACGAAACTTAGGGGACCAAGATTAAAGAATTCGCACGCCAAAAATCCAAGAAAATCAAGTGATTGACGATAAAGAGACCTGAAAATCATCCTGAATGAAAGGTCACAGGGTTCCCACCATCTGTTTGGCTCGAAACTTTATAAGAGGCCCGAAGACCCTAAATTAACTATACACATCGAAATTCAGCCCTTAGATCATTGTGGAAGTGGTCCAACGGACAAGATTGGCCATAAATCACTGATTTTGGGCCCACCTGATATCTGGATATGCTTTAATTTTGCTCTCAACCCCTCAAATTAGATGAAAAAATGGATGGATAGAGCGGATTTATCATGAACATCACGATGGACCCCACCTTGAGGGTGTGTGTGTGTGCACAACGCACATGCACAGGTAGCGCATCAGACCGAAAATCCCGATCAAGGGTCTTTGACCCGACTCTTATCTTCCTCTCGCATAGCATCCGCACGAACGGACGCTGTGATGTGCTATGGCCCACCATCTGTGACCAGATGATCGAAGTGAACTGTCCAATGTGTCCAAGGGGGCGCATACCACAACCATGCTCTCCATTTGCATCCATGCACGTGTACACACGAAAATCTCATCCAAAATGCAAGATGGACGGCGGGAACAAAGATATAGTGGGTCGCACCAAAACCACCCCTTTCCGATCGAAATCTTGTCAGGAATCCAATGGACGAGGTGGATTTCTCTGAAAACATCACTATGGGGCCCACTGAACACCTCAGTGCAGGTTTATACGCAATTACGCATGTCCGGACGTCCGACCGTCTGTGGGCCATTGTGCGATCAAAGGAATAATCGGATGCAAGATTTGGACTGTCCAGAAGTTCAATAAGAGGGCCACGACCCTATCCATGATGCCATAATCCGAGCCGAGACATTCAACGTCCCTAAAACTCGGTCCAAACGCAATGAGTTTGCGTTTTCATTACGCACGCTACTGTGCTGCATAAAAAAAGGTTTCCACAGGAGTTTCTAAAAACGCCCAGCCACCATCCTATGCTGGCTATAAAAGGAAGAAGTGTGGGACATGAGAGGGGATCCATCTGATGTGAAGCTGTGGAAGAGAAGAGAAGAGAAGAGAGAGAGAGAGAGATCTTGGATGCCGGCCGTGGACAGTTTCCTTTTTTTTTCCTTCTTCTTCATTGTTTCTTTTTCTTCTTTCGATTTTAGTTAATCATGGTCATGGCTAGCTAAACCTCTTAGCTAGGGCTAAGAGGTGAAGCTTGTAGCATGATAGGGCATTGTTTATGGTTTTGATTCATGTTACGTTGAACTATCCTTGATTTTGGTTTGATTATAAGGAATATTCATAGTTTTTAATGGTTTATTGTGACTTAAATTACAATGGATTTGTGATAGCTTTGAGTATGTTTTTTTCATTATTATGATTGTGAGTTAGGAAGCCCTATTGTTCACCATCGTCTCATGGACATGGTTAAATGATGAAACCCTTCATAACGTTCATAATTCTCTTAGATTAGTTATGGATTGGTTAAATTCTATTGTTTGCTTTGTCTCATGGGCATAGTTTAGTGATGGAATCAATTTTAATTCTCATACCTCTCATCTCTTGAGAACTGGATCAAAGGAAGTTCAAATTTAGTTTTTAATGATATATCTTCCAACTGGATGAAGATGGGACTCTAAATCTGGTTGTGTTCGTGAATCAAGCATAGATCTCCCTGATCTCTACAAGTAGATCCTTGGAATCCCAAGTTTCCCACCTTTGAATTTTACAAGTTTTGGTTAATTAGTTCACAATTATTTTCTTAAATTTCCCTGATTTATATTACATCTTCCTTTAGTTCTAGTTCTAGTTACTTTCAGATTACGTACAAGGTTTAGTCCCTATGGATTCGACCTTGGTCTTACCGAGATTATTACTACATCGCAACCCTATACTTGGGGTGGTGAACAACACATGCACACACACACACAAACACACACACACACACACACATGTGTGTGTGTGTGTTTGTGTGTGTGTGTGCATGTGCGCGTGTGCGTGTGCGTGTATTTTACAGGTGGGCACTCACCACCAAATTTATTAGATGAAAGAGATTAGATGTATAGTCCTTCAGGTTGGCTACAACAAAAAGGAAAGGAGCCAGGCCTATCATATACCTCGCCTAACAGACTAACTCAACCACACAACTATAAACACCGGGGCCTAGGGACGGCCAGGAAAAGAATGGACCCAAGAAGCAACCCTAAGAAAAACAAGAGGGCCCACGCTAACATCAGGTTCTCAAGTGACCCAGACCCACTTTATCAAGGACCAAGAGACCCCTGACCTTTCTCGACAAGTCCGGCCGAGAGCGATAAAACGAATTGCGACACCCTTCGCTTGCCATCCTGGCTAGCGCCTCTGCCACTGAATTACCATTGCAGAAAAGAATGGACCTAAGAAGTCACCCTAAGAAAAACAAGAGGAGGGCCCATGCTAACATCAGGTTCTCAAGTGACCCAGACCCACTTTATCAAGGACCAAGAGACCCCTGACCTTTCTTGGTAAGTCCGGCCGAGAGCGATAGAACGAATTGCCACACCCTTCACTTGCCATCTTGGCTAGTGCGTCTGCCACTGAATTACCCTCACGGAAGATATGCCTGAAGCAAAGGTTGAGAGATTGGCAGAAGAGATGGATGGCTCCCAATCTATACCAGATGTTCCAAGGGCAATAGGCGAGGGGGTCCGCTGCCGCTTCCACCACCACCGATGAGTCGGATTCAACAACTATGCTGGAAAGACCCAATTTGCTGCAAAGAGTGATGCCATCAAGCATAGCCTGGGCCTCCACAACCGTGTTAAAGACAAGACCATAATGCCTATAGAAGTGTGTATATATGTATGTATGTATGTATGTATGTACACACACACACACACACACACACACACACACACACACACACATATATTTGTGTGTATGTGTGTGTGTTATATGTATGTATGTATATATACACACATACATACATACATACATACTTATATGTGTGTGTGTGTGTGTGTGTGTGTGTATTACATATATGTATGTGTATTGAGAGATACAGAGAGAGCTCTCAAGTTTAACTGGTCAGACATACATCAATTTTAAATATTGGTGTTCAACCAATAATCATAAATGACAATAAATGCCCTTTTTCCACTGGATGACCTTGCTCACCTGGGTAGCAGAACCCAAGTCAATAAGGTTTTCCAATTCGAGTAGAACTTTTACTTTCAATCCACGATAAGTTTTTATTTTTATTTTTATTTATTTTTTTATTTATTTAAAGGGTGGGGTTGGGTAGCATCAGGGAGGTTAGAAGGATGGATTGAGGCCATGGGAGTTTCTTTTTCTCGATAGGATAGGATAGGCAGCTCCTCTTTTTTGCAAGGGCTCACCCAAATGTATATGCTAGCTGGTTTAGTCTTTCTTATATATCTAATTAAAAAAATCTGAAAGAAAAATGATAATAAATACATAGGTAGAGAACAATTGTTTCAGGAAAATGGATTGGCAGCTCAGGTGGATCCCACTGTGGTGTTGGTGTGAAATCCACCCTGACCATATTAGTGTGTCACCCTATATTAGGCTTAGGACCAAAATATCAAGTCCATCCATAATTCAAGTGGACCACACGATTAGAAATAGTGTATAGGGCAACGCTGACCTCCAAATTATTGCCCTTGGCGTGGCCCACTAGAATCACGGATGGACTTGAGTTTCAGTTTGCCATCTAATGGTTGGAGTGGATTTCATATAATCATCATTGTTGCCCCTGCAAAAAGGAAGGGTAGGCGTCTCTCTCCCAATTGTTTCCCGAAGTGTGGCCCACCTGAATGGTGAGTTGGCCTAATTTTTTTGGCCAAGGCCTAATGTTCCCATATCTAATTGTTAGAGTGAATCTCATATACACATCAAAGCAGATCCGGTAAATCAAGGGTGTGCATCCCCTTTTCTAATATATATATATATATATATATATATATATATATATATATATATATATATATATATATATGTATGTATCAACAACAAATCTCTACAGAAAATCTTTTCTTTTAGAACAAATGTCTCCCTTTAAACTTTTATGGGACCCACTATGATGTTTATGCTAATCTATCTTTCAAGTGGGCCCCACCAAAGGAAATAATTGAAAGAAATATGTCCACCCTTAATTTTTACTAGGGCCACTATTATGACTTTATGAAATTCACTCCAACCATTAGATGCCACAACAAAACTTAGGCCTAGGGTCCAAAACCAAGGCCATCCATGATTCTAGTGGGCAACATCAAGGAAAATGATTTGGAGGCTAAGTGTTGCCCGGTACACTATATCCAATAGTTTGGTCCACCTAATTAGTAATGGGGTTCTTTTTGGGGCTCTATGTCAAAAATTAGGTGACACACCAATTGGTCTAGTTAGATTTCACATAAACACCACAGTGGGGTCCACTTGAACCACCAACCCTTTTTCCTAACATTACTCCTCTCGATGCTTATTTCTAACTATTAATTAATCACCAGTAACTCACTCTTTTTCCTTTTTTTGAATAAGATGCCAACACTTGATTTTTTATAAGACCCACCACGACGTGTATATGAGATCCACTTTGACCATTAGATGTGCAATTCCATGTTAGGCCTTGGGCAAAAGAATTAGGTTAATCTACAATTTAAGTTGGTCACACCAAGGGAAACAATTGGTAGAGAGACACCAACCTTTGATTTTCATAGGTCCCATCTAATGATTTTAGGATATTGTAAGTGCTATTATGTTTAAAGCATATGTTACACCCGATTTGTCAAATTTCGTCTTGTTAAAACAACTTAGCAAGTTATGTTCTAATCAACATCAAGTTCAAGTTCAAGTTCAAGCTCAAGTTTAAACTCAAGCTTAAGTTGAAGACCAAGCTAGATCTACTGAAAGTTCTAGTTGAAGATCAAGCTCCTCGAAGACCTATCTCAATCTACTGAAAGTTCTAGTAGAAGATCGAGCCCCTTTGTGAAGTTCTAGTCCTATGAAATTCGGTCCTTACAAGTATTATAAACCCTAGAAAGACCTTAGGTTTAGGTGCTTTCAAAATCAATTTAAATTTAGATTTTTATACTTATAGTAGGTTTAGTATCAACTAGCTTAAGTTCTGCCTTGACCAGTCTAGGAATTTTTCGACTAGTCCAAGCAACAGCTGAAGTAGATTAGAAATAATGTTTCACCTTCGACTAGTCGAAGGGTATCCTTGACCAGTTGAAGGTTCCTCGACTCAAAGTCTAGCAACCAACATTAGTTTGGATTCAGCTTTCTCGACTAGTCGAAGAGGCAGTTCGACCAGTCGAAGATCACCTTCGACCAGTCAAAGATCTGTTAGATCTTATCCCACTCAAATTCGAAAATTTGTTAGAACTAAATCCGGTGTTTAGGCCAGTCGAAGGAACAAACTTTCTTCCTATAAATCGAGGTTCTTTCTCAATCTGAAAATATAATTCATGCATATCAAACCCCTTATTCTAGAGAGAGAGAGAAGCCTCATTTATTATCAAGCTATCAAGCGGTATTTATAATTTTTTTATAGATTTTTCATTAATTCTTTCATCTTAAAACTCTGTCATTCTGATTCTAAAAGAGTGTTTACTCTTATTGAGATTTAAGAGAATTAATGCAAGTAGCCTTTGGTTTAAACTTAATTAAGATCAAATAGAACCCTGGACCTTTTCTATTGGATTGAACATTGAACATTAGTCATTCAAGAAAAGCGTTCTACAGCTACAGATTCTTCTACAGTGAAGATAAGTATTTTTCTATACTTTATATGTGGTTTTTTCTGAGATAACCAGAAAATCTCAGTGTTGGTTTTTCTGAGATAACTGAAAAATCTCAATGTGGGTTTTTGTTTATGATAACCCGGTAAAATCACAACTATATCAGGTTTTAAGATAACCCTGTGAAAACCTTATTCATTGTAAAAGCTAAGATTACGTGGTTAGTAATCTTGGGAGCGGAGTAGGTGTGGCTGTTTGAGAACAGTTGCTGATACACCAAACTACTATAATTCTTAGTGTTGTGGTGAATGCTTTTATTAATTTTATGGTGAATGATTGTAATTTCTTTTATGCAAAAGTGGTGAATGTTTGTAATAGATAGCTTTATTTATTCTTACTTAGTTTGAAATTTTGATTCTTATCATATTCGTGAAATAAGGTTGTCCTACCTAACTTGTTTGAGTGAAGTTTGTCTTACGAATTAGTTTAAATCAACGTTTCAATGCTAGTGCAATTGAGATTTCTGATTTATTTACTTATTCAGCATTTTATTTGATTATTTGGCATAGTCCTATTCCCCCAAGGACTTCTTAAGCTTGCCTTTTCAAGTGGTATCAAAACTAAGTTGTTCTTTTTTTTTTTTTGGATTAATTTCCTTGATTTAAAGATCTAGAACTTTAATTATGTCAAATTTTGATAGTTTGTCTATTACTAGAACTGCTCCTTTTGATGGCTCTAACTATTCATACTGGAAGGTCAGAATGAGAATTTTTTTTAAATCCTTAAATAAAAGTGTGTGGCAAGTCACTGTGATCAAATGGAAACCTCCCATGATTGAAGTATTAGGCAGTGATGAAACTAAATTAATGAGAAAAACTGCATTCTATTTATAGACTGCAGCTCAGAAAAGTGAAAGTAGTGTTAATGTTAAAGCCTTAAATGTCATGACTTGTGATCTATCGCCTGATGAATTCAAAAGAATTATTTTATGTGATACAGCTAAGCAAGTATGGGATATCCTTGTAATGATACATGAAGGAACTTCTATACTCAAAAAATCAAAATTTCAAATCCTCACTACCAAATTTGAGGAAATTCGTATGGAAGAAAATAAAACTTTCATGAACTTTTATACGAAACTAAATGACATAGTAAATTTCATGTGAGGTCTAGGAGATGGAATCCCAGAAAGCAAGGTTTATGCAAAAATACTGTGATCTCTTCCTAAGATATTCAATTCTAAAGTTACTATCATTCAAGAATTGAGAGATATTGATCTTATGAAGGTTGAGGAGCTAGTTGGCTCTTTACAAACATATGAGTTGAATTTTAAAGCTCCTAAAGCTAAGTCTATTGCTCTTAAATCTTCTAAATCTATTTCAAGAGAAACTATTTCTAATTCTGATTTTGAATAAAAAGAAGATGATATGGCAATATTAGCTAAAAAGTTTTTTAGAATTTTCAAAAACAATAATAGATCAGATTTTCAAAAATCAACTGATAAAAGAAAAGAAAATTCTAATTCTTGGAAATCTAAAACCAAGGATAGTCAATGTTTCAACTGTCATGAATATGAGCATTTGGCTAATAAATGTCCTAAAAAGATATGTCAAAAAGAAAGGGCATGATTGCTACTTGGGAGGAATCATCTGACTCTGAAAACACTTCTGAGTCTGATGAATTAGAATAAGAGAATGCAAATACATATGATGTAAAAGCTCTTATGACCATAGCCAGTGTCACTTCCTCAGATAGTTGTAATCTATCTGACTATGATAATCTCAGGAGTGACCTGGAAAATAAAAATGAAGATGATCTTCAAGATGCCTACAATGCTCTATATAGAGAGTTGTAAAATTACTGTCAAACTAAAAATTCAAAAAGAGAAATATGCTAAATTAAAAGAAGAACTTGAAAACATAGTTTTAGAACAATCTCATTTTTCAGATTGTTCTGAAAAAACAAAATTAGATTTAAGCTTTAAAACTTCTGAATTGCAAAATCTCAAAACTGAAAATGAAAAACTAAAACTTGAAATTTCTTCTCTTTTGAGTTTAAAGGATACTTAAAAATATACCCATGGAAATTAAAGCTTGAAAAACTGTTAACCTCATCTAGAAAATGTGGTGACAAGTCTGGTGTGGGATATATTAATGGTAACACCTCAAAATCCAAGGATTCTGCTCATATTTTTGTAAGAGGAGAATCTTCTAACTCTAAAGGTAAGACTTAAAGATATTTTAGTCATAATGACTTCAAAAACTCAAAATCCTTTCAAGTTCCTAAAAATAATAAAACCATCAGTTATAAATAGCAAAAAAAAAGAGATCGCACTTAGCTGAAAAAACAGGGGACCTACTTAATGAGCTTTTGAATCCAACTCAAATGTTTGTGAAGTTTATAGAGAAAGGAGAAATCCTAACTCTCAAATGCAGTGAAACTCAAAAGTCACTCCTAAACCTTGAACCATTATGAAATGGGTTCTAAAGGTTAAGTGTCTTGTAGTCCACACAGCTTTCAAAGCCATTAACCACTTAAAATGGTACCCAAATAGTGGATGCTCAAGACACATGACAAGTGACAAGGCGATATTAATGAATATCAAAGAAGTTAATGGCAGGTAAGTTACCTTCGGTGATGAAAGTAACTACAAAATAATAGGCTAAGGTATTGTATAACTTCCTAACCTTCCTCCCTTTGACAATGTGTATTATATTGAAGGTTTAAAACATAACCTCTTAAGCATATCTCAAATCTGTGATAAAAAACATAGTGCAAAATTTTCTGATCACGGATGTGAGATAATAAATGAGAAGGGAAATGTAATATTAAATGGTCGCTGGACCTCTGAAAATTGCTATATTATCGATAAGTCTTTCTTATCTAACCATTTATGTTACATTGTCTAAACATACGAGACTGAACTTCGACATAAACGTCTTGGACATGTTATCTATAGAGATCTGTATAAGTTGAGCAAAAGAGATCACTTATAAGCATACCCAAGCTGAAAAAGATAGAAAAAGTATGTGAAGGATGTTAAATTGGTAAACAAACTAAGAGTAGTCATAAGAAAGTGAACTCCTTAGTCACAGCCAAACCACTAGAACTACTCCACATGGATCTAGTAAGACCAACTAGAACTGAGAGTACAGGTGGAAAGAAGTATTTCTTGGTCATTGTTGATGATTACACCAGATATACTTGAGTAGCTTTTTTAAGAGAGAAATCTAATACTCTTAATGAATTTTAAAGAATTTTAAAACGTATTCAGACTGAAAAAGAGTTATCTATGATCAAAATTAGAAGTGATCATGGCACAGAATTTGAAAATAGCAATTTTGAGAAGTACTGTGATAATCATGGTATATCACATGAGTTCTCTACTCCCAAAACACCTCAACAAAATGAAATTATTGAAAGAAAAAATAGAGTTTTACAGGAAATGGCTAGTTTAATGTTAAACAGTATGAAACTATTAAAAAATTTATGGGCTGAAGCTGTTAATACTGGATGTTATATTATAAATCGAGTTTATATTAGAAAATTAAAAAATAAAATAGCTTATGAACTATGGTTTAATAAAAAGCCTACTGTTAAATATTTTAGGACTTTTGGATGTAAATGCTTCTTTTTAAAAGACCAAAAAATTTTGGAAAAATTCGAAGCCAAAAGTGATGAAGGAATTTTTCTAGGCTTTTCCTTAAATAGCCATGCCTACCGAGTTCTTAATAAAAGAACTGGGGTGATACAGGAATCCATAAATCTAGTGATTGATGATCAACAAATCTCACCCACTTCTGATCTAGATGATGATGAAGTCAATATAATTGATATACCTGACTCTTCATCTAAATCAACTGATACTGAATTAAGAACCATTAAAGATAATCTAACTAATCAAATACTCAGTAACCCTCATACCGGTGTACAGACAAGAAAATAATTAGAAAACATTTATAATTATGTCTGTTTTACTTTTTAAATTAAATCGGCTAATGTAAACGAAGCACTTGCCGGTGAAAGTTGGATAATTGTCATGCAAGAAGAATTAAATCAATTTGTCAGAAATGATGTATGGCACTTGTTTTCCAGACCTGATGATAAACACATAATTAGAACAAAATGGATTTTTAAGAATAAAACTGGTGAAATGGGTAATATTATTATAAACAAGGCTAGATTGGTTGGACAAGGGTACACTTAGATAGAATGTATCGATTATGATGAAACCTTTACACCAGTTGCATGCCTTGAATCCATAAGATTATTCATTTCAATTGCATGTCATAAGAAATTTAAAATATATCAAATGGAAGTCACAAGTGTATTTCTAAACGGTGACTTACATGAGGAAGTTTATGTTGAACAACCTAAGGGTTTTAAGGATCCCAAATCTCCAGATCATTTATCCCGGCTTAGAAAAGAACTTTATAGTTTGAAACAAGCTCCCACGGCATGGTACAAAAAAATGACTAAATTTTTACTTAGTCATAACTTCAATATGGGTAGCATTGATAAAACTTTATTCGTTAAGAAATATAACGTTCATATATATACTAATAGTATAGATCTACATTGACGATATAATTTGTGGTTCTACATGCACTAACTTATCTATTGAGTTTGCAGATATGAAGAAATCTAAGTTTGAAATGTGTATGGTTGGCGAACTGAACTACTTTCTTGGATTAAAAGTTAAGCAACATGAAGATGGTATATTCATCTCACAAACCATATATGCCTTAAATCTTATAAAAAGATTTAGGTTTGAGAATGGAAAGAAGTTTGATACTCCAATGAGTACAACTCTTAAACTATCAAAGGATGAATCAGGTAAAAGTGTAGACTCCCATTTATATCGAAGTATTATTGGTAGTCTCTTAAATTTAACTGCAAGTAGACCTGATATTGCTTTTAGTATTGTAATATGTGCCTGATATCAATCCAATCCTAAAGAATCTCATCTAATTGTTGTTAAGTGGATAATGAGATATGTCGCAAGTTCTGCTAATTTAGGACTTTGGTATCCACATGATACATCTGTACAAATTGCCGGATATACTGATGCCGACTGGGTTAGAAATATTGACGATATAAAATCTACCAGCGGTAGATGTTTCTACATAGAGAACTGTTTAGTTTCATAGCTCAGTAAGAAACAAAACTTTTTGTACTACTCTTAACTGCCGAAGCTAAATATATTGCAGCTGGTAATGCCTGCACTCAACTCATTTGGATAAAAAGAATGTTAGCTGATTATGGGATTGTGCAAGATACAAGGACATTATATTATGATAATTCGAGTGCAATTAATATTTTAAAAAATCCAATCCAACATTCTCGCACAAAACATATTGATATTAAATACCATTATATTAGGAAACTTGTTGAAGATAAGAGTGTTATACTAGAATATATTCAAACTGAGAAGCAACTTGCAAACATTTTGACCAAACTGCTCAACAGGAATAGATTTTTAAATTTAAAGAATGATATTGGTTTGTGTGTTATTAATTAAGTATTTAAGCATTTGTTTGTTTCTTATTTATAATTAATTAAATGCATTAAATTATAATAAAATGATGATAAAATTAAAATTAAGAAAAAAAATTGGGTTTTTCGATGGGTCGAGGATGTGCTCGACCAGTCGAACCCTCGACGAGTCGAACACGCTGCTCGACCAATCGAGGACCGTGTGGATTCCTCCCTAAAAGTGAAAAATCACTTTTTTCTACTCATTTTCACCTTCTTCTTCTACTAGTCAGTGGCCCTGTCGACAAACCCATCTCCAAATCTTGCTAGTAAGTGGTCATTTTTTAATTTCCTTATAGATTTAAGTAAATCTTTGCTAGTTAATCTCTTATTTTGGGTTTTTTCTTAATTTCGAACCCATTTGTTGTGAGATTTGTGGAAAAATCTGATCTACCCATAATCTCTCTACCCTCTTCAGTTATTACTTATGCAATCATTAAATGGAGCATCGTACTAAAAGAAAGGCTATACGAAGAACTCATGGTAGCTCGTCATCTAGGTCGACTTCATCTAATGAGAGAACCCTAAGGGGCCCCGAAGACGATTCGGAGTAAGTTAGGGATTTCCGCTCAAGAGACTTAATTATTGAGCGTAGTGTCAATATTGCTCACATTGATCCTTTCGATCTTGTCCCTTTGCTTTCAAATGTCAGTTGGGAAGGCATTTTGGGTTGGGGTGGTAAAGCGTACCGTTTTATTGCGCAAGTCATGTATGCATCAATTAGTGACATGTCCCTAGAAAATCTAACCTTTACGGTTAAATTTGCGGAAGAGACTTTCACTATAAATCGCTATCTTATCTTAGCCTTAACTGAGATTGTCGTTGCAGAGGATGTAATTCCTCTTGCAAATTTAACTGAGAAAATGACTCATACTGAACGGCAAGCGATTACGTGTAAACTATGTCATTTAAATTCAGAATGACAATTTGGTAATGCTTTACGTGCCAATCAAATGCTCCCTAAATTTTGAGTTCTTCATCGTATCTTTACGTCCAATGTATATCCTCAATCAGGGAATAAGTCAGAACTGACTCCCTTTATGACTAATATTCTTCACTCTATTGTTTTTGGGATACAAGTGTGTCTTCCTTCTCTTATTTGCTATATCATTATTCAGTTTCATCTTCATCCTGGTCATGGTTCTATTTCGTTTGCATACCTTATGACTTGTATTGCCTTACATTGTAATGTTCCTATTCCTACGTCTGAGGCACCCAAGTCAGAATTACCATTCAATAATGCTAATTTAAACAAGATGAATATAAAATTTCTTTCGGGTTAACGAGATGAGGAAGAAGAGGAAGCACCTGCACCACCAGAAGACACATCTATGGACGATATCTTTTTTGAAATCAACGAGTCAGATGATCCAGATTTTCAGCCTTCACAGGTTGATGATCAACTCAAATCACTGGAAGAGAAGGTCACAGCATTACAAGTTTCATATGATAACGTGGCACAAAATTAGAAATCCTCTATAAAGTACATGAAAAAGTACTTCCACTGTATTGCGAGGAGTTTGCATCAGATGGATCCTTCCATGCCTGCTCCTTCTTCCTCAGGATCTGATTGAGTTCTTTTTATTTATTTTCATATATGGGGTCGTAGAACTAATATTCTACTTGGTTTGTTGGATAACTGTTCTTAACTCTGCTTCAATGATTATTCCCTACCTTTGAAATTTTAATATGCTACTTAATATGCTTTCCTACACATTCATGTGCTTATTCATATGATTTTCTTGATGGTTATCTCCTTCTTCCCTTATCAACTTGTGACAAAAAAAAGGGAGAAATGGCTATATTATGAATATATGATGCATGTGATTGATTAGAATGTTTTGAATATATGTTATGATGTATGAGAATGGGAAAGTTATATTTGCTTGGTGAATGCTTATGTTTATATGAACAGGGATAGTACAACTTGAGGGGGAGTACTAATTTTTGCAATCTTCAACTACATCATGAGTACGAGAATATTAAGGGCAACATTCTGATTCTCGTAATACTAAGTGTTTTGTCATGAAATCGACAAAGGGGGAGATTGTAAGTGCTATTATGTTTAAAGCACATGTTACATGTGGTTTGTCAAATTTTGTCTTGTCAAAATAACTTAGCAAGTCATGTTCTAGTTAAGCTCAAGTGCAAGCTCAAGTTGAAACTCCAACTTAAGTTGAAGACTAGGCTAGATCTACTGAAAGTTCTAGTAGAAGATCAAGCTCCTTAAAGACCTAACTCGATCTACTGAAAGTTCTATTCGAAGATCAAGCTCCTTTGTAAAGTTCTAGTCCTATGAAATTCAGTCCTTACAGGTATTATAAACCCTATAAAGACCTTAGGTTTAGGTGCTTTCAAAACTGATTTAAATTTGGGTTTTTATACTTATAGTAGGTTGAGTTTCGACTAGCTTAAGTTCTGCCTCGACCAGTGTAAGAAAATTTTCTACTAGTCCAAGTAACAGCTGAAGTAGAACATAAATTATGTTGCACCTTCAACCAGTCGAAGGGTATCCTCGCCCAGTCAAAGGTTCCTCGACTCGAACTATAGCAACCAACATTAGCTCGAATTTAACTTCTCGACTAGTCGAAGAGGCTGTTCGACCAGTTGAAGATCACATTCGACCTGTCGAACAGGTCCTTCGACTAGTCGAAGATCTGTTAGATGTTGAGGGTCAAATATTGAATATCAGACCCCGATTATTACTTGTTTTATGAACATGATAATGCTTAATGTTCTATTTTAATCATGTTTGTGTTGCAAGGTGAATTTAAGAGCTTGTATTAAAAAAGATGCTAAAAGTATGGATTTAATACTCAAGAATCATCAAAGCTAGTAGATAGATGGATTATTGATAGTTTGGGACCACCTGACATCTGGTTATGCCTCAATTTTGGACTCAACTACTTAAATTAGATTTCTCAAAACATCAAGGTGGGCCCCACTTTCACGTGGCTAGTGTACACAGCAAGAGTGCACCCGCTGTGTACCAAGCCACCAAGAACGGTTAAAGGACGTTTGACCCATGAAAATTCAAAAATCGAATTTTCGCCTGCGCAAGCAAATAGCGACTTGCAGGCAAACTCTAGTGGGCTACCATTATCATCCATTTCAATGATCTAAACCGTTTATTGAATCCAAGAGACCAAACCAACCATACCCGCATCTGCGGCTCAATTTTCTAGAACAATGCATGTACATGAAGGTTCAAACGGAAGACAGACGGTGCCAAGAGAAATTCTGTGGGCCACACCGAATCTGATCCAAAACCGTCCATGTCCCACCAGGTTTTTGAGGATAATTCAATGGACGGAGTGGATTTCTTCACCATAGCTGATCATGGGCCCACCAAACATCACAGATCCGAAAAGAATGTTCGCAGGGTCTGCAAACGTGACTTACGGACAATCCTGATGGGCCACAAATCTTAGATCATCAGTCTGATCCAGACCGTCCAAAATTATGGAACGTGAGTCCCGACCGTGTCCAAGAAGTCGGATTTGCTAGACCGCACGATCCTTCGTCCCAGATTCACTTCAAACGCAACTCATCTTTGCATTTTCACTGCGCAGAAACAGAGCTGCGTGTGCGTCCAGTTTTTCTATGCACTGAATAGTCGGTTCTCGCAATCTTCCACCTACCTGCTAGCCACACCTCTATTAAAAAAGGAGAGAGAGCAAGGACCAAGAGTCATTCTTTTAGCTGGAAAGCAAAGAGGGGAGAGAGAGAGAGAGAGAGAGAGAGAGAGAGAGAGATAAATAGCGTGGATCGGACAGCCAGCTTTTTTTTCCTCCCTTTTCTTAATTGTTTTGTTATGTTTTCATTCAGAGATTTTAGTTCAGTCATGGCTGTGATTGGCTGAACCTCTTAGCTAGGTCTAAGAGGTGAAGCTTGTAGCGTGATGGGAATTTTTCTATGGCTTTGATTCATGTTTAAGATGAACTATCTTTGATTCTAGTTTGATTATAAGGAATACTTTTAGTTTTTAATAATTTTTTATGACTTAAATTACTATGGATCTGCGATAGTGTGAGTATGTTCTTTTCATTATTGAGATTGTGAATTTAGGAACCCTGTTGTTCACTATCATCCCTTGGACATGGTTGGATGATGGAACCCTTCCTAACTCTCACAATTCTCTCAGAGTGGTTGTGGGTTGGTAAATTTTGTTGTTTGCTTTGTCTCATGGGCATGGTTTTGTGATGGAATCACTTCTAGTTCTAATACCTCTCATCCATTGAGAACTAGATCAAAGGAAGTTCAGATTTGAGTTTTAATGAGATATCTTCCAATTAGATGAAGATGAGACTCTGATTCCAGTTGTGTTTTTGAATGAAGAATAGATCTCCCTGATCTTTACAAGTGGATCCTTAGAAACCCTAGTTTCCCACCTTTGAATTTTACAACTTTTAGTTACATAATTTACAATTATCCTCTTAAATTCTCCTGATTTAGATTACATCTTCTTCTAGTTTTAGTTCTACTTACTTTCAGAATACGTACAAGGTTCAGTCCCTGTGGATTCGACCTCGGTCTTACCAAGATTATTACTACATCATGACCCTACACTTGGGGTTGTGAACAAGTTTTTGGTGCCATTGTCGGGGACTAACAGTTGCATTTTTCTAAGATTAACTAGTCTTGGAATTAGGTTAAGATTAGAGTTTTTCTATTTTTGGGAACAGGTTTTATTTTCTAATTTTAGAAACTTTCTAATTCCAGGATTTCTTTTAATTTTAGAAACTTACTTTCTAATTTTAGGTTTAGAAACTTTCTATTTTTAGAATTTTATTTTTTTTTTAAAAGAACTGACTTGTTTTGTTTCGTTTTGCAGGATCTTAATTTAGGAATTTCTAATTTGGTAACGTCTTTCTATTTCTAGAATTCTATTTCCTTTCTTCCTTTTTAGGTTTAGGTTAGAATCTGAGATTAAGGGCTGAGAGTGTTTCATGCCCAAGTGGGTCCGTGACAACACTAGACATCTTTTGAGTGAAGGAGAAACACCACTCGAGATCCTAAGAGTTAATTGAAGTGATGGCTGCAAATCAACCGGTAAATCAACAACTTCAACCTAGGGATGAGGAAGTCCAGGAAGAGAATGAGGTGCATCAAGTACCCCCACCTCGTACTTTGCGAGATTATTTACAACCGGCAGGGGTGAGTATACGCTCATGCATGGTTTTTTCAGAAAATACAAGAAATATAGATATCAAGCCAGGGATAATCTAACTCCTTCCAAAATTTCATGGACTTAAATCTGAAAATTCATATCTACACTTGAAAGTATTTGATGAAATCATAGCCATTCTATATTTTCCTAACGTGTCTGACGACACAAACTCTTTCCTTTTTCTTTGAAAGAGAAAGCTAAGATGTGGTTGCATTTACTCCGTCCTTGATCTATTGGTAGATGGAATGACATGACAAAGGAGTTCATAAAGAAATTTTTTCCATACCATAAAATGAACACCCTTAGAAAGTCGATCATGAACTTCGCCCAAAAGGAAGATGAAACATTCTTCCAATGTTGGGAGCGGTTCAAGGATCTTGTCAGTTCATGCCCACAACACAGTTTTGCAACATGACACATCACGAACTTTTTGTATGATGGACTGACATCTCCCATGCGCCAATTAGTCGAGACGATATGTAATGGGGAATTTATGAATAAAAGTGTCGATGAGGTGTGGGACTATTTTGATAAGCATGCTGAAAACACAAAATCATGGGACATCTCTCCAAAACCAAGCATCATGTCTAGGCTGACTCAATCCAAGAAAATGGGTGGAATGTATCTCCTGAAAGAGGACGATGATATCAATGCTAAAGTGGTTAATCATACCGGGAATTAAAGAAGGATAAGGCCAAGGAAACTGTTTGCGATATTTGTGCTTGCAACATTCACAAGCTGAAAATTGTCCAACAATACCTATTTTTCAAGAGGTGTTGAATGAGCAATCCAATGCCGTGAACAATTACCAAAGACCTTTCAATAGACCTACCCCCAATATATTTAATCCTAGTTGGAGAAATCATCCAAACTTTAGTTGGAGGAATGGATAAACTGCTACCCCTCAAGGTTTCTTCAATCAAATTTCACATCAAGAGAAACCTCAAGAGGACCCGGTTCTAAAACATCTTCAAAGGAAGAACTTTTTCAATCAGGGTATGCTGCAAGCCTTTAAGACCTCACAAAGGCCATACAAGGACTTGAGACTAAAAGTGTGATTGGGAATAAGAGGAGCCTTCTAGCTCAACCTCTTCCCAATCCAAAACCATAATATGAAGTTAGCGACCCGAGCTCTTTAAATCAGATCGAGCAAGCTAAATCTATCACCACTCTTAGGAGTGGGAAGACCATTGACAAAACTATTCTGGTTAGGGCCGAAAAGCCTAAGAACCCGAAAGAGTATAACAATGATAGACCTAACATTGCTCCACAAGAATTAGAACCGGAACCTCAAGGGAAGCCGATTGATTCATTTCCCCAACAGTTGGTTGCACCAAAATCTCTCTCTAACTCTCAGGATATTCTAGAGGTGTTGAAACAAGTGAAGGTCAATATTCCTCTACTGGATGCAGTTAAACAAATACCTTCACATGCCAAATTTCTGAAAGACTTATTATGTACAACCAAAAGATAGAAAAATATTCAAAAGAAAATCTTCTTAACTGAAAAAGTGAGTGTCGTCCTAAAGCAAAATGTGCCACAGAAATTCAAAGATCCCAGTAGCCCAACCATACCTTGTGTAATTGGGAACTACCGAATAGAGCACGCACTTCTTGACTTGGGAGTGAGCGTAAATCTAATTCCTTACTCGGTCTATAAACAGTTAGGTTTGGGTGAATTAAAACCCACCCTAACCATATTACAACTTGTTGATCGCTCAGTTCGTGTACCGAGAGGGATAATTGAGGATGTGTTAGTTTAGGTTGATAGATTCTATTACCCTATAGATTTTATCGTCCTGGATATGGAACCCATCGGCAACATGAGCACTCAGATTCCCATCATTCTTGGTCGCCCATTCCTTGCCACTTCAAATGCAATCATTAATTATAGGAATAGAGTCATGAGTGTGTCTTTCGGGAATATGACATTAGAGTTAAATATCTTTTTCAATACTAGCAGACGATTAGAGGATGATGACGATTTTCAGGACATTAATATGATTGACTCTTTCATAGAAAATAAAACACCTTAACCCTATCCTCTGACCCTCTAGAGACGTGCCCAGCCCACTCCCATGATTTTGATGATGACATGATTAGGGAGATGGGTGTCATGCTTGATACTGTGTTGGTACTTGAAATTAACCAGTGGAGGCCACAATTTGAAGAATTGCCCCAAACTGATGAAGTGCCTCTGCCGTTTAACCTCAATGTACCGAAGCTTGACCTAAAATCTTTGCCCTCTGATTTGAAATATGTCTATTTAGGTTAAGATGAGACATACTCATTAGTGATTTCGTCCCACCTTGAGCAAGAACAGGAGAGTATGCTCATATCTACTCTCATTGAGCATAAGGGAGCCCTTGAATGGATGATTGCAGACCTCAAGGGTACCGCATTTATCTCGAGGATAATGCGAAGACCTCTCAGTAACTACAACGTAGACTAAATCCAAACATGAAGGAAGTGGTTAAGGTCGAGGTTCTTAAGCTGTTGGATGTGGGTATCATATACCCTATATCCGATAGCCAATAGGTGAGTCTAACTCAGGTGGTTCCTGAGAAGTCTGGAATCACCATCGTAGTCAATGCCAACAATGAACTCGTACCAACTAGAGTCCTACTAGTTGGAGAATGTGCATTGACTACAGGAAGTTGAATACCATCATGAGGAAGGATCACTTCCCTTTGCCCTTCATTGATCAAATCTTGGAAAGGCTAGTTGGTCACTCATATTACTGTTTCCTTGATGGATATTCAGGCTACATTCGGATCGAGATAGCCCTTGAAGATCAAGAAAAGACCACGTTCACATGTCCATTTGGCACCTTTGCTGACCGAAGGATGCCATTTAGATTGTGCAATGCTTCCACCACCTTTTAGCGATGTATGATGAGTATTTTTTCTGATATGGTGGAGCAATATCTAGAGGCCTTCATGGACGATTTCTTAATTTTTGGTCTATCCTTCAGTAAATGCTTGGAAATTTTAAAAAATGTGCTGAAGCAATGTGAGGAAAAGAATTTGGTAGTCAATTGGGAGAAATGTTATTTCATGGTTCATAAGGGAATTGTCCTTGGACATATCATCTTGTCCAAGCGAACTGAGGTAGAAAAGGCTAAAATTGATCTTATCTCTAACCTACCTCCACCCAAGAACATACGAGATGTGCGATCCTTCTTAGGACACGCCAGATTTTATAAAAGATTCATAAAGGACTTTAGTCACCTCTCTCATCCTCTATGTAATCTACTTCAAAAGGATGCACCATACGAGTGGACTGAGCAATGCCAGAAAGATTTTACTAAGCTTAAAGGCATGTTAACCACTGCACCTATCATGCAGCCACCCAACTGAAGCCTTCATTTTGAACTTATGTGCAACGCATCTAAATATGCTCTTAGGGCAATTTTAGGCCAGAGAAAAGAAAAGAAGTCCTATGTTATTCATTATGCAAGTGGAACTCTAAATCCTGCCCAAGTGAACTACTCGACTACGGAAAAGGAACTCTTAGCCATAGTGTTCGTTTTGGACAAATTTAAGTCCTACTTGATTGAATTCAAGATCGTCGTTTGCACAGATCATACAGCACTCAAGTATCTTTTTTCTAAGAATGATGCTAAGACCCACCTGATTAGATGGATCCTCCTACTCCAAGAATTTGATTTATAAATAAAAGATAAAAAGGGAGTAGAGAACATATTGGTTGACCATCTTTCCTGCCTTAATCTCTCTGATTCCCCTGAGATGACACATATTAATGACATGTTCCCTGATAAACAATTGTTCAAAGTCTCGCATTCACCTTGGTTTGCTGATATTGCTAATTATCTTGCCACAGGTTTCACACTGACATATTAGAGTGCGCAAGATAAGAAGAAATTTTTCACCGATGTGCGTAAATTCTTCTAGGATGATCCATATTTGTTTAAATATTGCCCAAACCAAATTTTAAGGAGATGTGTACTAGACAATGAACATCAAAGTGTCATGTCCTTCTGTCACTCTTAGGCCTGTGGTGGTCACTTTTCTACTAAAAAGACCATGGCCAAGATTCTACAGTGTAGATTTTACTGGCCAACTATGTTTAAGGACACTCATGAGTTTTGCAAGGCTTGTGAGCGTTGTCAAAAATTGGAATCATTATCCTGTCAAAACATGATGCCCTTGAACCCCATCCTTATCATAGAAGCATTTGATTGTTAGGGCATCGATTTCATGGGACCATTTTCCCAATCTTTTGGCCATTTATATATTTTGCTCGCAGTAGACTATGTCACTGAATGGGTCAAAGCGATTCCATGCCGGAACAATGACCATCAAACGGTCATTAAATTCTTAAAAGAGAACATCATTTCTCGGTTTGGAATGCCTCGAGCCATCATTAGTGATGGCAGCTTACATTTTAGGAATAGGCCATTCGCGAATTTAATGACGAAATATGGCATCTCCCATAAGGTGAGCACCCCATACCACCCACAAATAAGTGGGCAAGCTGAGATTTTCAATAGGAAAATCAAACACATTTTGGGAAAGACGGTTAAACCTGACCTTGAGGATTGGTCACTCCGATTAACCGATGCCTTATGGGCTTACCGTACTGCATTTAAAACTCCTATTGGAATGTCTCCCTTTAGACTTGTCTATGGGAAAGCTTGCCACTTGCTTATGGAGTTAGAGCATAGAGCATACTGGGCGATCGAAAATCTAAACTTCAATCTAGACAACGCCGGCTCGCTATGCAAACTTCAGTTAAATGAACTTAAAGAGATCCGGAACAATGTGTACGAGAATTCGAGAATTTACAAGGATAGGATGAAGGCATTTCATGACCAACACATTCTTCAAAAATCATTCACACCAGGTTAGAAAGTCCTTTTATATAATTCTCGATTACATCTCTTTCCGGGTAAACTCCGATCTCATTGGACTGACCCTTTCACTGTTATCAATGTTTATCCTCATGGGGCTATCAAGATTCGCAATCCAAATAGTGGTACTGAATTCAAAGTGAAGGGACATCGATTAAAGTCATTTGTTGAGAAATTTGATTCAGAGGATATGTCCATACCTCTGGGTGATCTTGTTTATCAGGATTGATCACCTAGTCTGATGAAGGTATAGTTAGGTTTTCTGTTTTCTGTTTTGGGATAATTTGTTTTATGCCGTTTTAGGATAGTCGGCTTTATGTTGTTTAGGGTAGGTTGTTTTCTGCTATATTAGGATAGTTGTTTTAGGTTGATAAATTCTTGTGTTAAACCACCTTCACGCTGAGATCTTTTGGGAAAAGCCTCTTGATTCCTTTCTCAGGTACTATCTCTCCATCACTTCTCCTTTACTTTCGTTATCTCATGTGCACTGCATGCTTATATCTTTTACATTAAGGAAAATGTAAATTTTCAGTTGGGGATGGGAGATTAGGTTACCTAATCAGTGTTTTCTCGGTCTTAAGCAAAAAATTGTGAAATTTTTTTTAATTTCTTTTGAATATTTGGTGAATTTGAGTGATTTTGAAGGCGATCTTAATTTAGAAGAATAAGATACTTAATGTTGGTGATTTATGACTCTTGGATTCAGTTACCTGTTAGATTTCACAGTTAAGTTCGAATTATTAATCCATGATTAGAAGTTTTAAACATTGATTGAATCATGATTATCACATGTTACATCTAGCTTACACATTAAAGTTTCAGTTCGATATTGAATTGTTAACTTGGTGATCACTAAGCATGGAAGGAACTAGCCTGGGGAATTTGTCCATCATGTTTTTTTTTATAAAAATTTAAAAAAAAAAAAAAAAAAAAAAAAAAAAAAAAAAGAGGAAGAAGAAGAAGAAGAAGAAGAAGAAGAAGAAAAGAAAAGGAGAATACCTAGCTAAAAAAACAGTTTTCATCGACAACGGCTACCTATTAAAGATCTTTAAAAAGGTTGACATATCGTGAAGCCATCGATGGAAAAAATCAAAAGCTAGAAGAATTTAAAAATAAAGAAAATTAAAAAAAAAAAAAAAAAAAGCTGAACTGTAAGGCAAGTTTTGGGTTAGGTTTGGCTATTTGGAATGTTCCTTTTGGTTATCAATGTTATTATGAAAATTGACGATTGAACCTTTAATTGTGATAAGTTGAGATTGCACTATGCACCCATAAAACTCAATGTTCAGAATTGTTCTAATTGATGGATTAATACTTTGAACTTAACAATGAAGTTCACCGTGCGCTTGAGTTTGGGAGAAGGTAATTCTCAATATTGATGGATCTTAGAATCATATTATCTGGATTGTTTTTCAAAAACCACTTGAGTTTATAGAATTGTCCTGTGGTTCTCGAAATAATTTTCGCATACTTTGCTCGGGACTAGCAAAATGCTAGCTGGGGATTGTGTTGAGGGTCAAATATTGCATAGTAGACCCCAGTTATTACTTGTTTTTTGAACATGATAATGCTTAATGTTATATTTTAATCATGTTTGTGTTGCAAGGTGAATTCAAGAGCTTGGATTAAATAGGATGCTAAAAGCATGGATTTAACACTCAAGAATCATCAAAGTTAGTAGATAAATCAATCATTGATAGTTTGGGACCACCTGATCTCTGGTTATGCCTCAATTTTGGAGTCAACCACTTAAATTAGATAGGAAAGCAGATGGACGGAATAGATTTCTCAAAACATTAAGGTGGGCCCTACTTTCGCGTGGCTGGTGTACATAGCAGGAGTGCACCTGCTGTGTACCGAGCCACCAAGAACGGTCAAAGGACATTTGACCCATGAAAATTCAAAATTCAGATTTCTGCCTGCGTAAGCAAACAGCGACTTGCAGGAAAACTTTGGTGGGCCACCATTATCATCCATTTCAATGATCTAAACCATTCATTGAATCCATGAGGCCAAACTGATCGTACCCTGATCTGCGGCTTGATTTTCTCAAACATTTCATGTACATGAAGGTTCAAACAGAAGACAGACAGTGCCAAGAGAAATTTCATGGGCCACACTGAATCCAATCCAAAACCGTCCATCTCCAACTGGTTTTTCAAGAATAATTAAATGGATGGAGTGGATTTCCTCGCCAAAGCTGATCATGGGCCCATCAAACATCACAGATCCGAAAAGAACGTTCGCAGCGTCTGCAAACGTGACTTGCGGATGGTCTTGATGGGCCACAAATCTTGGATCATCAGTTCGATCCGGACCGTCCAAAATTACGGAACGTGAGTCTTGACCCCGTCTAAGAAGTCGGATTTGCTAGACCGCATGATCCGTCATCCCAGATTCACTTCAAACACAACCCATCTTTGCGTTTTCGTTGCATAGAAACAGAGCTACGTGTGCGTCCAGTTTTTCTATGCACTGAATTGCGCAACAGAGTTGGTTCTCACAGTCTTCCACCTACTTGCTGCCCGCACCTCTATAAAAAAGGAGAGAGCAAAGACTGGGAGTCATTCTTATAGCTGGGAAGTAAAGAGGAGAGAGAGAGAGAGAGAGAGAGAGAGAGACTGGATCGGTCAGCCATAGTTTTTTTTTCTTCTCCCCTTTCTTAATTGTTTTGTTATGTTTTCATTCAGAGATTTTAGTTCAATCATGGCTGTGATTGGCTAAACCTCTTAGCTAAGGGTAAGAGGTGAAGCTTGTAACGTGATGGAAATTTTTCTATGGCTTTGATTCATGTTTAAGCTGAACTATCTTTAATTCTAGTTTAATTATAAGGAATACTTTTAGTTTTTAATGATTCATTTTGACTTAAATTATAATGGATCTATGAT
The DNA here is from genome assembly GCF_029962835.1 of Magnolia sinica. Classification (NCBI taxonomy): domain Eukaryota; kingdom Viridiplantae; phylum Streptophyta; class Magnoliopsida; order Magnoliales; family Magnoliaceae; genus Magnolia; species Magnolia sinica. The sequence goes on along the minus strand of NC_080574.1, from coordinate 119,533,126 downwards.
AGCTTTGAGTATGTTCTTTTCATTATCGAGATTGTGAATTTAGGAACCCTGTTGTTCACCATCATCCCTTGGACATGGTTGGATGATGGAACCCTTCCTAACTCTCACAATTCTCTCAAAGTGGTTGTGGATTGGTAAATTCTGTTGTTTTCTTTGTCTCATGGGCATGGTTTTGTGATGGAATCACTTCTAGTTCTAATACCTCTCATCCATTGAGAACTAGATCAAAGGAAGTTCATATTTGAGTTTTAAAGAGATATCTTCCAATTGGATGAAGATGGGACTCTGATTCCAGTTGTGTTTTTGAATCAAGAATAGATCTCCCTGATCTCTACAAGTGGATCCTTGGAAACCCTAGTTTCCCACCTTTGAATTTTACAACTTTTAGTTACATAATTTACAATTATCCTCTTAAATTCTCCTGATTTAGATTACATCTTCTTTTAGTTCTAGTTCAACTTACTTTCAGAATACGTACAAGGTTCAGTCCCTGTGGATTCGACCTCGGTCTTACCAATATTATTACTACATCGCGACCCTACACTTGGGGTTGTGAACATTAGATCTTATCCTACTCGAATTTGAAAATTTGTTGAAACTGAATCCAGTGCTTAAGCGAGTTGAAGACTACCTTAGACCAGTCGAAGGAACAAACTTTCTGCCTATAAATTGAGGTTCTTTCTCAATCCGAAAAAATGATTCATGCATATTAAAGCCCTTATTCTAGAGAGAGAAGCCTCATTTGTTGTCAAGCTATCAAGCGGTATTTATAATCTTTTTTATAGCTTTTTCATTAATTCATTCATCTCATAACTCTGTCATTTTGATTCTAAAAGAGTGTTTACTCTTATTGAGATTTAAGAGAATTAATCCAAGTAGCCTTTAGTTTCAACTTAATTAAAATCAAATAGAACTCTAGACCTTTTCTATTAGACTGAACATTGAACACTCGTCATTCAATAAAAGTATTCTATGGCTACAGATTCGTTTATTGTGAAGATAAGTTTTTTTTCTATACTTTGTATTTAGTTTTTTCTGAGATAGCCAGAAAATCTCAGTGTTGATTTTTCTGAGATAGTCAAAAAATTTTAGTGTGGGTTTTTTTTGTGATAACCCGATAAAATCACAATTGTTTCAGGTTTTAAGTTGACCCTGTGAAAACCTTATTCATAGTGAAAGTCGAGATTACATAGTTAGTAATCTTGGGAGTGGAGTAGGTATGGTTGTTTAAGAACAGTTGTTGACACACCAAACTACTATAATTCTTGGTGTTGTGGTGAATGCTTACTTTTGTGGTGAACGATTGTAATTTCTTTTATGCAAAAGTGGTAAATGTTTGTAATAAATAGTTTTATTTATTGTTGCTTAGTTTGGAATTTTCATTATTATCATATTCGTTAAATAAGGTCCTGATTAACTTGTTTAGATGAATGTTGTCCTATGAATCAGTTTGAATCAACGTTTCAATACTAGTGCAATTGAGAATTCTGATTTATTTACTTATTCAGCATTTTATTTGATTATTTAGAATAGTCCTATTCACCGCCCCTCTAAGACTTATTAAGCTCGCCTTTTCAGATATCCACTCCAACCATTACATGCCACACCAAAACTTAGACTCGAGGCCCAAAACTCAAGCCCATTTGTGATTCTAGTGGGCCACACCAAGGGAAATAATTTGGAGGGTAGGTGTTGTTTTGTACACTTTTTCCAATTGTGTGGTCCATCTAAATCATGGGTGGGGTTGATTTTTGGAATCTAGGCCTAACATCAAGTGATGCACCTAATGGTCGGGGTGGATTTCATATCAACACCATGATGGGGTCCACCTGAGTCACCAATCCCTTTTCCTAGAATAACTCATCTCGATGTGTTTATTACCATTAGCCAATTAATGTCCAACTAGTTAGACTTGAAACTCTCTCTCTCTCTCTCTCTCTCTCTCTCTCTCTCTCTCTCTCTCTCTCTCGTATATGTGTGTGTAGGGAAAACCAAAACCTTGGCTCGAACAATATCCTTGACCCTCACCTTCTGCTAGAAGAACTGTCGCAGTATGTGATAGACCACATTGTTGGGGAGGGCTTCTATACGTCTTATGTAAAGGACTTACATTTGGAAAGCATTTGCATTGGGAAATTTTAAGCTTAAATTAGCATGGGAGGTGTAGTTTTCTGGTGGTGAGTGCAAGGTATGGGCTAAGTGGGTTTGGAACTTCAAATTACCCTCGAAGATCTCATTATTTACTTGAAAAATTCTTAATAAAGCGGTCCTAATTGATGAAAGACTACAAACTAAAGGTATCTTCCTCATCTCAAGGTGCAACTACTACAGTCTGGATCGGTATTATGCCTGTATGACATAATCAATTGATCATCTCTTTGTGGCAGGATCTCTAGCTTCTCAGCTACGGCACTACTTTTGTTCCATTTTGGATTTTCCCTTGCAATTTGACTCCTCTAAGGAAACAAGAGCCGATCAATTCTGGTTGGTTACATCCTCTAAGGACTCCTTACTGTGCTAAGAGGGATCCTTCCCTACATCTTATTTTGGGAAGTTTAGTGTGAAAGGAATGCGATTAGGTTTGAGGGTATTCCAACTAAGGCCTCGAGAATCATCTCGTTGGAGTTGACTTTCTAGGCGATGAATGTTGCTTTCAAACCCCTAATTGTCATTATACGTCGGTGGTCAAATGGGACAGACCGAAAGAGGGATGGATTAAACTAAAGATAGATGAGTCTACCTATGCTAATTCGGGTTAGTTTGAGGCAGAGGAGTTTGTAGAGGCAGCGAGAGGGAGTTACTTCATGCATTCTCCAGTGGCTATGCGGTTGGGTCTAATACTAGGGATGAAACCAAGGTGGTATTTGAGGGCCTTACATTGTGCATGACTTGGAGTTTCTCTAAGGTAGTGCTAGCCAACAACTTTAAGGTTGTGGTGGATCTATTTAACAATAAGACTCCCTCTAGGTGAAGTATTTGGTATTGGGTCCGTATTAATGCTTTTAAACATAACCTAGATGTCACTATCTCCCACATGACAAGAGAAGCAAATGGTGTTGCGGATGGTCTCGCTAAGTAGGATAGTGCCATGCAAGCATCACGCCTCCTCCAAACTGTGTAGATTGACTACCAAAGCATGCAAAAACTTAGTGGATCTAAGGAATGAATGGCTATGTCCTAGAGGGGGGTGAATAGGACTAATAAAAATTAAAACCCAAATTTCCTAATTAAACTAATTTGCTAATTAAACTAATTAAAGAAATTAACACTAAAGCTTGCAAGCCAAAGTGGCTCCAATCACATAGACTACAAATGATATTCGAATTCAAGCAACTAGTCAATAAATGATAGTGAACCTGTGTGTGCTTAACAAAAGTTAGGTGCCTAGCATACAATCTAACTCTTGCATTCAAATAATTCAACTAATCAATCACATAAGCATAATTAGAAATGTATGCATTTCATGATCACAAAAATAAGCATATATAGTAGTTCTATTTCCCTACTCCACTCCTAGTGGATGCACTCTTCTTGAGTGTATCGGCATTCACTATCGAAGGTTTTTAACAGGTTCACATCTAACCTTTATAGCCCTATATAAGGACTTAGGTCCTACATAAAAACCTAACATACACTCTTGGTGGAGGCTCCCTTAGAGACTTAGTTGGTTTTCTATTGGCTTACCAAAAACCTTGGTCCTAGTCTAAAGACCTCTTTTTACTTTCATCCGAGGCTCTCATGGAGACTAATACATATGCACCCGTGTCTAATGAATTCATCCCTACAAAAGAGCATAGTTCCTACACAATAACCTATTCGAGTTTAGGTCAGAAACTCTTACCCTCAGTCCTATACAAGAAAATAGAGTACAGACTCTAATTTGATAACCTTACTTGTCAGATTGAGCCCATTTGTAGCGTCTTACTTGGGTTGCTTGATCAATGCTCTCCCGTGCTCCAATCCCGATCTTTGAAGCCGGTCTTCATCCACTTTCTTGAAACGGCTACATTGCATTTGATGCTCCAATAATCTACTAAGATAATGGAAGGGGTTTCGGTGAATCTCCTATAAGTAAAGGCTTAGTTGGTTTCCAAATGGGGGTTCACTTAAATGGGTATTATAGAGGTTTATAAGATAAAGGATTTGCCTATTGGATTGGTGTTTATCCTCTAAAGAATGTAAGGAAACATGATCATTTGCATAAGGAGCTTGGAATGCTCATGAGAGTGATTAAATATATGTTAGATGACTTGGATCCCTTTGGGTGAGAGCTTAGAAATGTTGGGATACATTAGGGCTTCTAAATCACTCAAGAACCATCATTTTTCCCAAGAACCATATACTCCTTATAAAGGAATCATGTTTCAATGGTTAAAAAGGGGCAAAAAAAGGCTTCTTCAATGAGATCAAGGATATAAATTTTCTAGCTGAAATGTTACTGGATAGATTTGACGCTCCTAATCGATGTCATTAAAGAGTCCTCGATGCCATTGAGCAGCTTCTTCGATCCCATCGAGCATCTCAGATATACAGGTCAATGGTTGCAGGGCCGTTCTAAGTTTCCTAATCAATATCATCAAGTGACTCTCTAATGCCATCAAGACCCATCAACAACCTGTCAATGGGATCGACCACTTAAAAATTGTTGTTTTGGGCATATGATTACACAACAACTTCACACATATTTTAGCCTTACTTATCCTATTCCAATTAGACTCCTAAAGCTAAGGGATGATCAAACAAGGTTTACTTATTAATCCATGATCATCTAGAGGTTTAGGATTATTTTGGGTCAAGGGTTCGGGTAACCAAGGTACCTCATATGCCTATTCTTTGCTCCTTGATGCTCATCTCCTCATGTGTCTTCGGTCTTCAGCTTTTAAGGGCTCAACTGACTCTCTGACACATTGATGCACATGATTAATAAACAACGTGCACAAATAAGTGCACTAACAGGTCTCACCAAGTGGGGTAGCACCACATAAGCGTCGTGTCTTCTAAACTGAGTTTGACTTACCTCCCTTTATCGGAGGGTGCCTTCTTCTCGATCGGGTGGGATTGGGTCATAGTAGATCCTGATAATGTTGTTCATTTTAGTATATGATAGGTAGTCCTTGCCAGGTTTTGTGTGGGTTGGATCTACCTGAATGTATGCTTATTGTATAGTCTTTCTCCCTCTTTAATGAAATTTTATTCTGAAAAGAAAAAAAATGTGTGGGTGGGGGTGGGTTAGTGGTTGTGGAAAAGGTACTATGAGGACGACCTCAAGGGAGCTTCCTATGAGGTCAAGTTCTATGGGCTCCATTGAGATGTGTGTTGAACATCCACACCTCATTTCTAAAAGCACTTGGTGGTGCCCACTTCAATATTCAAATGGCCTGAAATTTGATGTGAACCCTCATCAGAGTGGGACACACAATGGATGGGCCAGATGCTCAAGCCACATCTCAGTCTGCCCTATAAGTCATGGATTGGCTTTTAGCTAGTGGGCATCCACTCTCAAATTTTATTTGTGATGCGGCCCACCTAAGTCATGGATCGGCCTAATTTTAAGGCCCATGGCCTAACATGGAAGTGCACATCTAATTGATGGTGTGGATGTCTGGCAGGCATCATGATGGGGTCCATCGAGTTTGACCTCATGGCAAGCTCTCATGAGATTGACCTCATATTACCTTTTCCCATATATGTGTGTGACTCTACACACACAGTGTGTGCGCACGCATTTCCAAAATCAATTGCAATAAATTCATATCATTCATTCTATATTAGCACCTTTGATTCTCATATGCACTATTATCACTATGTGACCAAAAGAAAGAAGAAAAAATATGACAACACCAAATTAAATTAGCTAAAATAATGTTGACAATCTTACCATTCATCAAAGTTAACTTCAATCTGTTATTGTCCTCATCCTCAGGATGTGACCCATATATAATTTTTCTTCTGTGAAAGCATCCTGTCCCTCCATATAAAGGGCCTTGAATCCCCGCAATTCCATGAGATATTATCTGACCAAGAAATACAATGAAAAAATTATTTTTTTTAAGGAACCATGTAATACAACCACAAGAACATAGAAAACCATATTAATCAAATTCAACCATATTACACTTTCCATTTTAATTTTCAATAATAAAAGAAACCTATTGCCTAACATAGATTCTCCATTACTTACTACATCTAAATTGGCCAAATTGAGCCACTTATGATCAACAAAGACATGATAGAAGAAACATGTCATAGACTCACGTCCTGAAAAAATAAGCACTAGTGATAGATCAATTTTTATTATGGTGTTGTGTACTTATGTAGACTTGTGGCTCACTCTAACTATGTGTCAACGTTAGGACGAAGATTTCTATTCTGATGTGCATTCTCAAGTTCATGTATTCAAGTTTGTCTACATTTAAAGTACATTGGGAAAGCAGTTGAATTAAGATCATGCCATGGAAATGAGTTAGAGGAAGATCATAGATGATCACATGAACGAGATTATGTGCATGAGATTTATTTAATATTTCAGATTGACAATTAAATTTTGTTGTAAATATTTGTTAAAAAGTATTTAGATATTATATTAAATATTTTCAAATGGGTTTTTATCGATTATATTTACAAAGTAAAATGTGTTAGATCCCAAAAGTGGATAGGTGTGCACCATGATAGTTAGATTGGAATTTGTGTGCATGTATACACAAAAGAAAGCATGCTCTATCAAGAGATAGTGGTCCAGAATCTTGTCGGGGACGTGTGGGTCTCAGACCTTGCAAGGAAGCCTATGATAGTGCTCCAAAGGAAGCTGAAAAATGTCAAGATGGTCCTAAAGGCCTGAAACAAACATGTCTTTAGGAATGTCTTTCAAAACCTCAAAGCCACTGAGGAGGAACATGCTCGAGCTGAAGAAGTAGTGCAGGGGTTTGCAGATTCTCTCCTAAGGAAAATTAAGAGAAGCCAAGGACAAGCATGCTCACTTGGAGCTGATGGAGGATATTTTTTAAAAACAAAAGGCAAGAAACAAGTGGTTTGTGGAGGGTGATAGGAATACAAAATACTTCCATAGTGTGGCCAATGAGTGGACCAGGAGACCTGTTATTTCAGAGATCGAGCTAAATAAAGGGGAGAAGTATGTTAACCAATCAAGGATCAAACAAGAGGCGGTAAGTTTCTTCTCCCAACTTCTTAAAATCGAGCTACGGACTAGGTTGGAGACTTCTTGGAGGTGACCCCGGGCTTCATTACAAATTACTTCCATCTCATTGATCCTTCTCTAGAGGAGGTGTGCTATACAGTGGGGGCCCTGCCTTCAGATGGGGCACCCAGTCCTAATGGATTCTCGGGGGCATTTTTCCATAGATGCTGAGACATCATCGGCCATAACATCTTGGAAGCAATGAGCTCGTTCTTCTTAGCCGAGTACATCCAAAAAGCCTTCACTATGTGTGAGACCCGCACCATTCCATAGGCCTCTGCGGTCCTCCTGGTCGAATTTCAATGACCCACGATTTGTTATCGGTGTTTGCGCACGATCCTGAATCGTGTCCCATATATCAGAGTTGGCTTGACCCAAGACTTATATCCTTGTAACCATGTCGTTGTCGCGGTTCTAACACCGCGTCACGTGCACCGATGCGACACCCAGGCCAGGAGATGTGGGCCTACATTTATTTAGAGGAAAACGCCGCATGTTACGAATTTCAAAAGAATCTCTATCAAACATCACATCAATCCATCAATCAAGTACAAGTAACCCACCCCATCCCTCTCTTACATAACTTTACCTAAAGTCAACTCTCTCTCTCTCTCGCTCCACCCATCAAGTACACCCATCCATCACTCACCATCCCTCTCTCCCATCACTTCTTTTACATCACTCTCTCTCTCATGTCTCTCATTACTCCCAAGCAACCCCATGAGAGTCCAACGTCCAAGCTCCATGAGGGAGACCTAGATGTGGCCCACTTCCTACCTCCCATCCCCACCATCCAAAGATCATCTAGACCGTTGAAATCGTTCCCTTGGAGCTCTAAAGGCTATAGGTGGAAGAAGGAAGAGGAGATCAAAGGTGGGTGATTTTGTGTAGATCTTGACCTTTTGATCATAGTGGGACCCATTTTGATGTATGTGTTGTAGATCCTTGAGGCGCCCATAGTGGCGGGGTCCCTCCACCATCCGATCTCTCTCTTCTTCTTCTTCTTCTTCTTCTTCTCTCTCTCTCTCTCTCTCTCTCTCTCTTTCTCTCTCCCTTTTTCTCTTTTTTTTTATGTTGATGATGTTTGTGGCCCACCTAATGGGGTGTTAGGGGCCAGGCCGTCCAAGGCATGGACATGGCCCACCTTGATGTGAGATCCACATCGTCCAGCAAACCTAGACCGGGAGACCCACGATGAATGTGTTTCATCCAACCATCCGTGTGGAGCCTGCCTTGATGGATCGTCCAGATCATGGACCCCATCATGATATATGTATTTTATCCATCCATCCATTTGTGGCCCCCACTCGCTGCACATGTGCAGCATCCACACCGTTCATCCATTTCAGGTGTGGGATGCACGTAATAGCAGCAGTGCTACTGATCGTGAATGAAGAGAAAACATAAATATCAGCTTAATCTAAAATTCAATGGGTCCCACACGTGTGGACCCACCAGATGTAGCATTCCATCCATCCATCCACCGTCCAGCTATGGACGGTGAAGCCCACCTCGATATGTGATGATCCACACCATCTAATATTGGATGTGTGATGGAAGCTGATAGGTTGGCGTCCCTCACTCCGATGGTGTGACCCACCTCAGTTATATATATATAATATTATATATTAATATAATATGTATTGTGTGGTGGCCCTATGTGGGACCCACCTGCTGGACGGATTGGATGGCGTACCTCACACCTGCTCTATAGCTAGTGAATTGACGTCACCAAATTCTGTGGTCCCCATGAGGTATGTATTATACCACACCATCCAACCATCTGCCTTGAATGTGGGACCCACCCACACATGTCACACATGTGGGGTGGGAACCCACCTTAATGTATGTATTCTTCCATCCAGACTGTTCGCCTGTTTTAGGACAGTGGACCCCACTTTGATGTATGTGTTTATATACACACTATCCATTTATCTTGCACGCAGGCCCACCCCACATGTATGGCACATGTGGGGGTGGGACTCACCTTGTTGTATGTATTTTGTCCCCACACACCGTCCATGCATGTGGGGGGCCAGCTATGAGGTATGTGTCTTGTACACGCCATCCACCTGCCAGTTGAGTGGGATGCACCATGATGTATGTGCACTATCTGCACCATCCATAAGCTGGATGGGTGGGGCCCGCCTTGTGATGCATTGTATATTCACACCATCCTTCCTCGTGACCCCACGTGATGTGCGAGTTTCATCCGCACCATATAATCCGTGAACCCCACATGGTGATGAGGCCTTTGTGTGAGGCCTGCCCATTATGTATGTTTTAGCCAGGCCGTCCAGTTCGCTAGACATGCGGCCCACTTGATGTATGTGTTGAACATCCATGTTGTTCAACTGGTGAGACCATTTGGAAGGTGCAGGCACACCTACCGTGAAGCCCACTAATGAGGCCCGATGTGATGTATTCGTAGCCCATCCATGAGGCCCACCTTGATGTATTTGTAGCCCATCCATGAGGCCCACCTTGATGTATTTGTAGCCCGTTGTTGAGGCCCATGTGATACGACCCACTTAATGTATATGAGGTCCATTAGTGCGGCCCATTGATGCAACCCATTTGATGTGTATGAGGCCCATTAGTGCAGCCCATTAATGTCGCCCACTCATTATATTTGAGGCCCATGGGTCATAGCTCATTGTGATGTATTTGGGGCCCATGGGTTGTGGCCCATGGTGATGTATATTAGGCCCATATGAGTGGCCCATTATGATATATTTTTAGCCCATATGATGAGGCCCATTGTGATGTATTTCCGAATCATTTAGTAAGGCCCAATGAAATGTATTTTCTGGCTCATATATTGCGGCCCATTTGATATATATGGGGCCCATGTATTATGGTCCATTGTGATGTACATGAGGTCTATGAGCGAGGCCCAATGCGATGAATGTGCAGACCGATGTAATGTGTAATTTCACTATAATGTATGTAATGATGTTTATGTGGGCCACTGCTTGGGAGCAATGTTGGTTAAATGTCCACATTGATGGGTAATGATGGTTAAATGTCCACATTGTGACCTTCTCTTATTAGCCCGATTGTCGAGGCCGATTGCTATTGTTGAGGTTGATTGTTGAGGCTAATTTCGATTGTCGAGGCCGATTCTGATTGTTGAGGCCAATTTCGATTATTGAAGCCTATTTCGATTGTCGAGAGCGATTGTCGAGGGCAATTCTGATTGTTGAGGCTGATTCCAATTATCAAGGCTGATTCTGATTGTCGAGGCCGATTCCGATTGTTGAGGCTGATTCTGATTGTCGAAGTCGATTTCGATTGTCGAGGCCGATTATCAATACCGACTATGAGTATGTGACAGTATAGCATCATAATAAATGCCCATACGCATCATCCGCATGTTTGTTATGAGATGTGGTTGACCATTGCATATGTCATTGGGCATGTTGTTATGAGACTCCCTGATAGGCAGAGATTGTCTCACATGAGTACACAGTATGCGCAGGATTAATGCAAGACTGGATTATATAACTCATGCACCTTACATTATGTGTTGTGATTACTGTACGCCCTAGCGACATCAGGGCCGTAGCCTCCACAGGCATATCGTGGATGGCCAGATGGGACACCAAAAATCTGTTACTAGCATCGGGCCACCATAGATGGCCCTGGGTGAAAATTCCTAAACCCTCTTAGTACCAGAGGACACCCCAACGTCTAGACCGAGTGGATATATATGAGCACATGAGGGCTGTATACCAGTAGGTCGCATCTCCCACTATGTCTTAGTCGGTTGGGAGGGGGTGTGACCTTAGGTTGAGTTTGACCAGCTTGAGGAATGGGTCCGCTATCGACAAGTCAGGCCTGATATTGGCAGACGGATAGTGAGGTCTCTTCCACTTACCCAATTGTGCTCTCGGATAGGGTGGCAAGCTGGCGTAGAGTGTAATAGACCCCAGTGATGATCACAGAGATGTACAGTACTGATATGTGGACTTATTAAGCAGGAGTTCTATATTCATTCATTCACTATCCACTCGGGCTGGTGGTGCGTAACTATTTGTTACGTGTACCTTCACAATGGTCAGAATTTCGGTTGGGGTGCGTGACTAACCTGAGATCAGGAGTTTACCATATTGAGTCTGACTATCCAAATTTAGGTATGGGACTAGTTTGGATAGAAGTCCCTTGTGGTAGATCCCGTAGCCTGTGATACCACGTACTATCATCCTGACTTCACACTCCAGCATGGTCATTCTATTCATACCGCATATTGCATTACATCTGCAGCATATGACATTTTGGGTTACTATGTTTCTGTATGGCCTAGATACGGCTAACGATGTTTGTGAATTCATCAGGAATTGTATATTATATTGTATCATTGGCATCTAATATATGGCTTCTCATTTGCATAGTTAATCTACATTGCTTCATCAGTATATGATATTGGCTTATTATGTTTTTGCATCGCATATCCTTGATGCAGCTGATAGCATTCATGGACTTACCAGTACGTTTTCGCATTACTCTGTTATTGTACGATTTATGAATTGCCAGTATTTTTGCTTACTCTGATATCGTATGATTTATGACATTGTATTACATACTTGGCACTTACCTTGTGCACACACTTACACCACCCTTTAAGCATTCTATATAAGCTTATGCACGATAAATGCGTGCAAGTGATGTTAGGGCGCAATCGAAGCTGATCTGGAGCAGGAGCATGTGACCGATTTTTTTAAGATTTTATTATATGCATGTATTTCCCTTTTAGCATTGTACTCAAATGATTATATTAGTGGATATGTGGTGATGATATTGTTCTTGTAATTTGGGTATACTTGTGGTTATGCTTCTTATGAGATAAATGTACGTTGAAAAATCCTCCTTGTAGGATCCCAGGATCGGAATCTGACATATACACGCTGGGAACCGAGAATGAGGTACTACGGAGGCTGTCAGCACCAGATTCGACGATCGAAAATTTTGTAAGCTCGTTTTTCAAGTTTAGGGCATGACACTATGACCCTCATTTGCCTTATCCCCAAAGCTGCATTGTTATCTAAGTTCTCAGATTTTTGGCCTATTAGTTTATGTAATTGTGTGTATAAAATTTTCTTCAAAATTATTGTTGATAGGTAGAGAAGAATTATTCCAAGAATCATTTCAGCGGAGCAAGGGGCATTTGTCTAGAGGCAGTCCATTGTTGAAAGTGGTGTGTTAACCTAAGAAATTTTTAGGGATATTGATAGAAAAATAAGAGGGGGAAACATCATATTAAAGCTAGATATGGAAAAGTCATATGATAGGCTCGATTGGTGCTTCCTGAAGGAGGTTATTGTAAAATTTGGGTTCAGCTACCAGTGGGTGTCCCTAGTTGAGAAGGGCTAGTCAAGCTCCTGGTTTGATGTTTTAGTTGATAAAGAACTGTGTGGTTTCTTCAGATCTTCGCGAGGGCTAAGGTAATGGGACCCTATTTCTCCCAGTCTCTTCTTTCTTACGGCAGAGGCATTCATCAGGGGCTTCAAATGTTTGGTGGAGAGAGGGGCTACCACCAATCATTCAAGCTTCGTCATGGTTGCCCAATCGTCTCACATCTAATGTTCATGGACAATACAGTGTTGTTTGCCAACGGTAGTTGTAAATCGTAAAAGGTGATCTTTGATTTTCTGAAAAGGTACAAGGGGATGTGATGCAAGTTCATCTCCTCACTAGGGTAGAGTGGCCCACAAGGTGAGGTTTGTGAGATGAAAAATGACCATGGGGTGACTCCCACCGTGGGACCTGTGAGATGCGAGATAGCCCATGGGGAGATCTTGGTTGGTTTGCCTAGGAGGGCCTAGATAAAGGGATATTCTGATGCTTCTCCAACAGCTCTGGAGCTTTTGATGTGTTGGTCGATACTCTCTGCATCAAGTGGTATCGAAGCGGGAGACCAGTCTTTGAGTCTCCTTACCGATGTGGGTGGATGATGCAGGTGCATCTCCACACTAGGGTGGGGTCTGTGAGATGCAGAATGGTCACGGGGTGCCTCCCACTATAGGACCTGTGAGATGCGGGGTGGTCCATGAGGATATCTTAGTTCATTTGCCTTGGAGGGCCTAAATAAAGGGATATTCTGGTGCTTCCTAATAGATCTTGGTCCGTTTGCCTGGGAGGGCCTAGATAAAGGGATATTCTGGTGCTTCCTAATAGATCGAGAGAGGATGTTGGGGTATTCGAGAGCTGCCGCCCCTTTTCTTTACTTAGGAGCCCCCATTTTTAGAGGGGGAGCTCATCAGGTTTACTTTCAGCCACTTGTTGATAAGATTTATAGTCGAATTGCAAGTTAAAAAGGGAGAATTCTTACGCAGGTGAGCAGAATAACATCGATCAAGCATGTTTTGAGTATCATTCCTATACACTCACCTTTGGTTGTGGAGGTTTAGGTGTCAAGAACCTGAAAAAGGTTATGAAATGCTTTAGGCTGAAGATGGCATGGGTAGTCAGATTAAGCTCTTCTAACAGTTGTTGAGGATCCTTTATGCACTCAAAATATAGCAAGGAGTTGTCCTTTGTCGATGCTTTGTAAGTAAGCTCTCTTTCCTCCCCAATGTGGAAATGTGTTAGAACACTAATTCCCAAGATTTCCTCTCATTCCCAATGGCTGGTTGGGCGTAGGGATTGTGATTTTTGGGGAGACAATTGGACATGGTTTGGCCCCCTTAGTGCCTAGAGGGTGCAGCCAATGTTTGTAATATCGATATTATTAGTCGATATTATCATTAGCGTAGGCCAGTGATACAAAACCCTCAAAAGTCTCTTAGAAATTTAAACAAAATCATGGAATCATGTGTATTGTGCAATATTGCAAGATATCGTAAAATATCATGAGATACCACCGATATTGATGATATATCGAACGACAATGCCTGATATTCCATATTTTCACTTGATTTTATACGCAATATCGCAAGACTGTAGGCACCTACCATGACGGGTGACATCTCTTCTCATCTAAAAAATACTATATATATATATATAGAAAAAATTTCTCTTACCTTTGTGATCTGCCTGAGGTGGCTTTCAATTGAATTTGGTGGGTTGTAGTTAACATCCCTGAATGATGTAAGAAAAACCCTATAGTTTTGGTCCCAGCACTATGAAGGACCTATTAGACTTGCAGAACATTTTACACATGCCTAATTGAAAAACAAACATCCTAGTGTACTCTGGAGTTGTCTAAAAATCTCTAAAATCTTTAAATAGGTATGATTGGTACTTGTATATGTTTTATATAAAAATGGCCAAGTATAACTTCTTTTCCTTATGACGTCATGGTTTGTTTATTATGATTTTCATATGCATGTTTCTCACCTATATAAGATTTTAGTAGGCTTCTCTTTAACCTTTGTAACAAATGAAATGAGGTATACTTACTTTTTGCAAGACCAGCAAACCTTGATTTCCAAAAGGATCATCCTTGAGAACCCCATGGAATAGTTGTGGAGATTGCACGAACCCACTTTCTCTTTCCTTCTCGAACCCTAGGAGGAGGCACATTGCATGAAGAACGATGTGTGGATTGTTTGCAAACATGTCACAGTCCACATTCAGTATGAATGGGGCATTTGTCATCACTCCCGAGACTCGTGTCTGTTTCATCAAAGAAATGATTAAAATAAGAAAAGAAGTACTTACAATCATTTCAGCAGTAAAAGTTTATATGATGTTTTCAAGAGTGCAAATTAAAAGATTCTCAAGTCATCCAAAAAAGGCCTTGTGATATACAAACCACACACAAGTGGGGATCTCCCAATAATCGATCAATGGCATCCATTTGAAATTGCGGTAAAGACCACTATATTAGTAGGAATATGTCAAAGTGTCCTAGAGGGGGGTGAATAGGACTTTATAAAATTTTAAGGCAATTTAAAATCCTATCAACCTAATCTTGATCTAATGTGCAACTATTAAGATATACTCATTTCAACTCTAATGGCTTCCAAGACAAGTAGAGGATCTAATCACAAGACTACTCAATATTAAACAAGATATAGCAATTAGTCTATGATGGATGAACTATGTGAAGGTGTGTGGGATGTGATTCTTATCAGTTCTAGATATTCATGTTATCATGCTTTATGTGATTATCCAAAGTAAACACAATAAAAGAATATGCAAATATCAATCCCAAACACAGTCGTTTATAACCTTTGAGTGTACTGGATTTCACTAACAGAGGTTTCAAATCAAGTTCACCTCTAACCTTTACAACCTACACAAGGTCGACTCTAGGACCTACACAAGATACCTAGATATACCTACACAAGGCAAATGTTTATGCCCTACACAAGAGCAAAGGTCCTACACAAAGCACCTAGGTTTTATGCCCTACATAAGAGCAAAAGATCCACACAAGGAACCTAAGTTTTATGTCCTACACAAGAGCAAAGGATCCACATAAGGAACCTAGGTTTAGACCACATAGGTAAAGGATCCACATAAGGACCCTAGTTTAGGCCACACAGGCTAAGGACCTACACAAAGGACCTGAGTTTATGCCCTACATAAGAGCAAAGGTCCAACACTAAGAACCTAAATATACTCTCCCGTTGGAGCCCTCCTATGAGAGCTTGTAAGGGGTGAGATGTACCTGTGACCCAATCCTAAATAAGGAATGATCAAGAGGGTCTCTGGACTCTAATGACTTACAGATAAGTAGATGAGCCCCGTTCTGCACATTGATGAAGATGATCTCCCTTGATGACAAAGATTCTTCAGCTTCCTTGATCCACAACACTGATGATGCTCCAATATAAGGCGATGGGTTGGGTCAAGGTTATGTTGGAATCTACTCTAATGAATGTTACTCATTTGAGAGACAGAGAGATTCCAGGTTCTTAAGCATTTAAGGGATCCCAGCTTAATGATTTTCTATTAAGATGGTAGCTGGATGATCCTTGAATGAGGAAGTTCATTCACCAATCCACTCTATTGAATGTCAATGATAAGGGTGCATTGAAAGATGAACTCCCATGAGAAAAAGGGCTTAGGGTAGGTGGTATGCAATTACTCTCTCAAAGCTCTCTCTCTTTTCTCAATACAGCAACCAAGAACAAGCTCTCCTTATAAAGGCAAAAAGGTCAACGGAAATAAAACTGCCAGTTTCTGACTGAGTTCAATGTCATCGAATGTATACTTTCGATGCCATCGAATATCGGTTCGATGATATGAACTCAACTAAAATACATTCCGAGAACTTTTTGATAGATGATCAATGTCATCGAACTTGATTCGATGTCATCGAGATTTGAACTTCGATGTCATCGAATCATTGTTTGATTCCTCGACATTATAAACACAAGAGCTTGCTAGATAAATTAAAAGCTAACTACAATGTCATCGATCCTGATTCAATGTCATCGAACTTCAAATTTTGATGTCATCGAATCTCAGTTCAATTCATCGATCTTTTCAGAAGATATTCCTTAAAAGCTCGCTGGACACTTTTTGTCCATTTTCGATGTAATCGAGACTTCCTCGAGGTCATCGAACTTTGAATATCGATGTCATCAAGGCTATCTCGATTCCTTGAACATTTCCATTGATTTTCTTCTGAAGCTTGTTGGACATCACTTGTTCGAATTCGATGTAATCAAACATTTCTCGATGATATCAAAGTTTGAATTTTAATGTCATCGAGTGTCATTCAATTCCTCGAGCAATGTCAGAATATTTTTCGAGAAGATTTGCTGGACAATGCTCTAAGTCCTTCGATTTCATCGACTCTCCCTCGATGTCATCGATTACTGGTGTTTGATATCATCGAAGGGATGTTTGATTCATCGAATATTCTGTCCAAAATACTTTTTGGTTGCTGGACATAAAAGGTCTCATTCCGATGTCATTAATGTTAGTTCAATGTTATCGAACATGAGTTTTCGATGTCATCGACTACAACTCGATATCATCGAATAAGCAGAAAACTTTAAAAAATTTCCTGTTTAAAAACAAGCTTTCTCACCTTTTACTCCTATGTTGTTCTAAAGCTTTTAAGGGTTTATTCACCTGGGTGTTTTGGGGCATGGGATGTGAGGCTTAATTTACCTTTGACGGGCTCGGAACACACATTCGGTTGAGGCAATGTCTTGAACGATCTTCATATGGGGCTCACTTGACTCATTAACTTAACCCTCACGCTAATTGACATACCAGGGCACTTTCATCATTCATCATGTGCCTCTATTTGTAGGTTATGATGCGAGAATATCATTGATTAGATGTTCCAGCGGATCCAATCAATAATATGGAAAAAAAAAAGACAATTATGATTTGAGCAAGAAAAACAGTGTCCCTTGATTACACAATAAGTTACAACTAAACTAATGGATAAGTTCGACCGATCATGTGTGCACAAATCCAACTAGTCCAATAAATTGGCTTTCCCATGAGGATCATCTTTTACAAAATCAGCATGATCCACTCATCAAGTCCCACCTAATCCCACATTCCAAACATGTCTAAGATGAAGCCAACCTCAAAAATCAAATGGTCTGTTTTCATGGTAAGTAAAGTTGGGCACGGGACGACTCAACTCGAAAAACTTGACTCATCCGACTTGGTCCGAACCGAGTGTCTGAGTCAATTCGAACCAAGTAGACTTCATCCAATCCGAACTCAAACCGAGTTGAGTTTAGATCACCTAATAACTTGACTCGACTTGACCTAAAATCCAACTTGATACTGACTCGACTCAATCCAAAACTCCACTCTATATATATATATATATATATATATATATATATATATATATATATATATATATATATATATATGGGAAATGGTACTATGAGGTTGACCTCATGGAAACTTCCCATGAGGTCAAGTTGTGGGCCCCACCGTGATGTGTATTGAACATCAACATAGTGTTACATGTCATACTATATTGGAGTTGTAAATATTTTTATTTAACATGTAATAATTTTAATTGTTTTGGTTTATCATTGATATAGACCATGACAAGTTGTATGTTAGGTTTTTATCATATAATTCACAAAGGGGGAGATTTTTAGTTCACTTATTTGTATCGGATTTAAGCCTACCACACCATTTTTCCATTTTAGCCCGATCGTTAAGAACAGAATACACCACCCCTAGTTAAACTTTGTCGTCAAACACTTAATGCGATAATAATGATTTTGACGTCTGTTCTCAAACCTCAAAGGTGGAAACTTTTAAGGGGGTTAGACTATAATAAATCAGGCTCATGTACTTAGTATATGGCCTAACAGGTATATAAACGTGAAATCAACGGAAACTTAGGCATATGAAATTAGCATATATCTACATATTGACATTGGGAAATTTCGGGGATAAAATTGTTTTTAAGAGGGGTATATTATAATGTCCTAGATTTTCGCTATTTTGAATTTTCAAGAATTCTTGAAAATTTTTAATATAACTAGCCTACATTGTCACTTATCGACCATTGATGCACGAGGTGAATCTATACATGGGTGGTACTAGTAAAGAACCGCACAAATCCAATTAATTAACTGTAAGAGCCAGCAAATCCACCCGATCAGTTAAACATCAGGCTTAGCCTCGTGATTTGTCACATATGGCCTAAATTTAACCGACTTATCACTAACTAATCAAGACAACCGCATCTAAATAATGACCTACCAAAGGCTGAGACAAGTATGGATCGGATCTTAATTAACAAAACCAAACTGACTCAGTTATCCTTTTACCCTAAGAAATAACGGCTTAGTCATTATGATCAAATCATCATTTACATTAGTTGCGAATAGGCCACACTATAAACTTAGCTAATCCAAACCCTAATCATGGTGGGCCACTAAACTCGAAACTATAGAATAATGTCTGTCTCATTGGGCTTGACGCCCATTAGGGGTGGTAAACCAAGAAAGTGCCCAAAATTACTCAACTTGGGTTAGAATCTAAGTACTTCAAACACGCAAATCTCCTAGGTTGAAATCTGAAACTTAAGTGAAACTAGTCACTTTGTTCTTTAATGAACTTGTGACTTTCGGACCGTTGATTCATAGCCAAAGTCAGGGTACCGACTAAAGATATTTTTCCACATATATCCATATAGGCGTGGCCCCAATCGACCATCAATGACCGTCGAACAGACTCTAATCATACCCGTCGATCGAAACATCCAAATGGCGGGCCAGTCGTATTTATACGTAAATCATCATTATGAATAACTATCCTACGGTGGATATTGACTCCTACACCTTATAGTGGGCCCCAAAGGTTAGAAATACACTCCCCTAGGGCTAGTATAGTAAAAACTCATCCCTTAGGCCCATTTTCACCAATTTTGGCACAATATAAGGACATCATTTAGGCGCCCCCTTCTCCCATACCAATTTCATACCCTAGCTTGGGTGAGGGAGAAGGGAAAAAGAAAGAAAAAGGTGGAGAGAAAAGAAAGAAAAAGAGAAGGAAGGGAGAGAGAGAGAGAGAGAGAGAGAGAGAGTGTGTGTGTGGGGGGGGGGGAATCTTAGTTCTTGTAGGGTTAGTGCTTCTTCAACCAAACCTTTAGCTACTATCAAGCCTCCACCAAATCCACCATGCTAAGAATCAGAGGTAAAAATTATATCTTACCCTTCAATGTAGCAACCAGTATAGATTTCTAGTCATTAATGGTGTTTTTTTTATTTTAATTTAGGAATCGATGAATTTTCCCCAAATCCCTAAACCTAGGCGCTCAAAATCGGAGATTCCTTCTCAAAGGTGCGGACCATTATCTCTAGGTTATTTTTTATCGACCCTTAAGGGTCTCAGTTAATAATTAGTTATTTTTAGATAAATTTTTGAATGCTAACATGTTAACAATTTGATTTTGTTATAATATATGCTATTTGTTGGATATGGATGCTCACGTGTTTGATAAAATGTCTAAATGATGGAATGTGTTACTTTGTCGATACACACATGCTTGATTTAATGCTTAAGTGATTGTATTACTTTATGCATGCTCACATGTTTGATTTAATGCCTTAGTGAACATTGTATCCTATATATGCTTACATGTTCGATGAAATGCCTAAGTGGTTATCTAGTAGAACCTATTTTATAATTTTGTGATGTAGTGTTTAGTCCATAGTGATACTTAGGATTGCTACGATGATGGGTCAATTGGCAAACTATCTGAACTAAAGGACTGGCCCGAGTTAAGGAGGCCACCTTATGCTTGTTCGATCGATCCTGGTTGAACATGGACGACCGATAGTAGTTGGACTACACGGGATGCTTGCACCCAAGATCATGTATGTTCACAATATATGACATGACCAAATCAAATCTAGGATATCATGTTCCCAATAGATGAGTCAATTCATAATCTTTAGTGCGATACGACCCCACAAGACTCATGAGCCGGGCATAGTGGTATGGGACACCTTGTTCAAGTTGTCGGTCTACGCTGGGGTGAGGAGTCTTCCCGTAATGACTAGTGAGCACTAATGGAGGTGATAGATCATTGTTCGAACAACTCCCATCAAATTACCTGGCCGATAGTTCCATGCTAAAGTACCGTTTGAACAACCAGGGCATGAATGGAATTAGGTGACGAGCCCTTTTCTTGTTGTTATTTGGTTTTATGTGACAAGCCCGCACCTCAGATATGAGTGATCATAACCAGTTTGGGTGACGACCTATACCGGGTTAATCGTCATACATTTAGGTATCATGTCGTACCTTTGAAGTCGTTGATCTATAAGATAAATGGGTAACACATAAATATAGATCAAGGGACACTGGTGACGAACCGCTACGTGCCGCAATAAGCCACGTGATCTGAATAAAGACTAGTGATATGATGTCAATATCCTAGCTTCGTAAATATGCTAGATGAATGGAACTTAATAATTACTCGGCTAACATACACATCAATCGGATTACATTATATAGGATGCGACGATTTAGCGTTAGATTCGCGTGATGAGGGAGTGTTGGCATATGTGAAATAAGTATTGAAGTCGCTTGTGAGGGAGTGTTAGATTGTGAGGTGTATGCATCATTTCATAATCTCATTTATACATTTAACAAGAGTATTTAGGAAATACTTGATGTCTTGTTTATCATTAACTATGTTGATTAAGTCGATAACATGTGTAACTTAGAACTAATGAAAGCACTGAGTTAGCTACTCACTCTCACCTGGGACGGTGTTTTAAAACACCAACCAAGCATTTTTGTTGATGCACGTTCTACCGAGGCCTTAGCAAGTAGACTTTGGTTGGCTTACACATTCCCCGTGATGCCTTGGGAGCGTCAGGTAAAGCTGAAAGATCTTTCTTTTATTTTAGTTATGTGCTTTGTGTGTAAATTTTGTCGCATGTTCGTTGTGGCTTGTATAATCCCCATTTTGGACGATCATCACTAACGGAATTGTATTTTTTTTCTCTTAACCCTATATTTCTAAATCTTTTGTTATCTCTACCTCACTTTAATTCCCCTTAGTTGAATTGTGCAACTCTAATTATATATATGTGAAATGAATTTGAATTTGAATCTAAATAAGGACACACATGCATTTTCATTTAGTTAACACTTGAGAACTCGGGACCGGAGTCTATGTACTCAAGTGCCGATTTTCAGGGTGTTACAATGCCAGTTTTTACCCATTTTATATCATTGGAACTTAAATCTGATATAAAGGTCATTCGGTATTTGGGCATTTGGATGGATTTTTTTATACAAGTAGATCTTAGGTTATTTTCCAGTGATATCCCTCATTCTAGACTCCAAACTAAACAAAATTATGATATCCTTCTTATGAGTAACCACTTTAATAAGTATTCTAAGCTTGATCATGAAGGTGTTCCTATTCTCTCCCTTGTTTTAAATATTAGACCCAAACCTATAGGCAAATCCTTATCTAAATCATCTAGAACACTCATTTAGGCGAATCCCCCCATTGAAAAACAATTGTCCCTTTAGTTGTAGGAGACTCCACCATCCTCCCATCACCTTGGTCACCTTATTGAAGTATGAGAGAGTATAAATCAAGCATCTCAAGTAAGGCACTACAAAGGATGCTTAATCCGATAAGTAAGTTGTCAATTATAAAGTCCATTCACACTCTTTATGTAGGATTAAGTGTAGAGTTTATGACCCAAACTCGAATAAGTTCTGTTTTAGGACCTAGGCTCTTATGTAGGTCGAATTCACCAAACACGGGTGCGTACGTGTGAGTCTCCATGGGTGCCTCTAATGGGAATGTACGTAGGGCCCCGGATTAGGACCGTATTCACTGAACATGGGTGCGTACATGTTAATATACATAAGGAGCCTTTAGGGGGAGTGTACGTAGAGTCGTGGATTAGGACTGCTAGCGGTTGTTGGTTAGCTAATAGAAAACTAACTAAAGTCTCTTGTGAGAGCCACTGGCATAAGTGAAAATGTGTTCCTCTGACATAGGAGTGTATGTGTAGGTTAGTGGTTAGTCTGAGGGAAACTATTGTAAAGGTTTAAGGTGAACCTAATTTAAAACCTACGATAGTGAAATACCGGTACACTCGAGGAAAGTACCTCCGCTAGGAGTGGATTAAAGAAACCCAACCACTATACATGCTTGTGTTTGGGATTGTTATATGAGCACTTTTCTACTTATACTTGTAAGTTTAATTTGTTGAATTGTACAAATGCATAATTAGATATATGCTAGGTGTTGAATAGTTAGCATATCTCACACATAAAATCACTATCTTTCTTTATAGATTAATTATTTATTGTTTCATCATTTGTAGTCAATGCAATTAGACCAAATTGACTTGAAAGTCTAAGTGTTAATTGCCTTATCGTTTAAATTAGTAAAGTGTTTTAATTAGGCAATTAGATTTTAATTGGTAAATTTTTAAAGTCATATTCACTCCCTCCCCCCTTTAGGACTTAGTCATAATTCTAAGATCTGTCAAGCTTCTACACATGTCATGATAGACAATCCACATAATTTCACTTATTTCATTAAAAACACTTTTTTATCAGCAATCTGTTTGTGACTAACTTATTGTCCAAACAAGGCAGTTTGTAATAGTCCTAGGAAAAATAATATTTGTATTCTTATAAGAGATCGACTATTGCCTTGTGATCATCAGGTTGTAGGTAACCACTAACGTATGTTAGTTGGGTGTCTCCTTCTATTCCCAAATTCACTTCAACCAATGGGTCTTGCACGTTTGCCTTTAAGTTATCTAACTTAGCTGGGTCTTCCCCCAAGTCCTCGAAGGATATACCATCTTCAGCAATTTTATAATGATATAGTACATATTCTTTTATATTGATGAAATAGTTGTTTTCTAGTTCTTTTCTGTATTTAATCCTCTTTAGTATGGTTGTAATTTCGATCATTCTATCCTTTTGATCTTACGACACGGTCATGGGGACTCTCCGAAAAAATAAGGTTACTCAGACTGATATAGCATAATTGCTTTTGGCAAGGCAGGCTCTCTGCTGTCAAGGAACTTATATCTGTTATTTTTATTGGTGGATCTGTCGGTGCTAAGATCCTCGTTGGTCAACCAAATCGGTCTTAATCTATGAAAAACAACAGCCCAACTTATTTTGCATAAAAGTATGCTTTGGCCGCATTGCATTCAGCTTAAAATGGCCAATTATTAGCCTAAACTACTTCGACCTTTCCTTTATTCCAAAAAATGAGGAATTGGTGTGAGGACGATGTGATATAAAAAATGGAGTGAATTCAATCCTGACCAAGGTGAGAGTTATAATTGAATGATGACTCCGCCGTGAAGAAAGCTGCCAACACCTTCTTACTTCCAACCATTAGCTCAATCGATGGGATTCCTTGTATGTTACACAGCCCAAAAAATAATTGATCGTTACCATGATGGTGAGCAAATTGACCTACATTTTTCCTAGCTCTTTTGTCATGTTTATTGGCAAGATACTAACAGCCGCTCCATTATCAACCATAACACGGGTAATTGGACATCCATCCGTATATGCCGATATGTACAATGAATTGAGTTGTTGTGTCATTGCGCGAGTGGCTTGGTCGAAAATGATCTTTTCTATATGCATACTTGTCTCAATAGTGATGGTAAAAGTGTCTTTATTTTTTGTAGAATCTGAGGTTGTCAATCCTCCAGTAGCCATGGTCTCTCCCATTTCTTCGATATCTCTCTTAATATTACTCAGCTAATCGGTCTTAGCCAAGAAATTAAGTAGGAGTCTAAACACCATGTTGCAGTCTACCTGTAATGATGGCAATGTCCCGAACATGATCATGGTCGTTCCCTATTCTTTTTGGGTCTCCACTTTTTCAAGTTAGTGGCCTGTTGAAAAATTAACTTCTTCCTTCAATTTTTTTTATATTTGCCAGCATCTCTTCAATTAGCAAGCTATCGTCGAAGCAGTTTTGGTCGCTTAAGGTTCCCTTCGATATATTATCATTTTGGGCTTTTTTGGTCAGCTACTTTTTAGTTCGATCAGATTGCAAACTCGTCCGAGATGCAGTATTTGAGTTGTTATTTTGTTTTCGGCAAACATTGGTTGTTCTTACCCAAGTCAAATTTATAGTGGGTGGTCATACACTACCTATTGTTTGTCTCATCGACCAACTAAACCTTTAGTTTTGCATTTCCAAGATTGCTTTTTGTCATTTGTCATTGTCAGTAATGTTTTGAGTTCTTGTCATTTCCAGTGGGTATTGTGGAAATTTTGGATGGAGATCATTAACTCATTGATCAACCCTAGTATCGATAGGCTTGACCATTTTTTGACATTTTTTTGTATAATCCTCAGGAGTATTTCTTTGCATCAAGCCTCATAAATTCCTAATTGAATTAACGGCTTGGAATTTTGAATTGTGCTATTGCCATGTACATTCACCTATTTCCATTGCGCATAGTAAACCCATGTAGAGTTTTGTCATTGGATGTCCTGATGACATCATTCGCATAGTCAGTATCCCTTAAGTCAATTTTCTTAATAGGGGTAGTTGCTTTCTTTAACTTAGTGGGGACAATGTTGATTCCCATCAAATGAGAGAATGGATCAGTATCCACTAACATGGCTTCATTTTCTTTCTCGAAAAATTTTAGCATTCCTGTGTCTATGTTATCTTGAATAACGTTCCTAAAAATAAGGTATTCTGTACCACGAAGATAGTTAGATAAATTTTTCAGTTAGGAGTGTGAAAATCTCGTCGGCCTTTATTATATCAAAAGAATAACCACCTACTGTGAGACCCGTATCGTAGCCCGTACCGTTCCGTAGGTTTCCACAGTTCTCCCAGTCGAATTCTGATAACCTTCGACCTTTATCCGATATTTGCACACGATCTTGAGTCGTGTCCCATATTCTAGAGTCAGCTCGACCCAAGACTTGTACCCTTGCGACCGCGCTGCCGCCGCGGTTCCGACGCCGGGTCTCGCGCGCCGATGCGATACACAAACCAGGAGATGTGGGCCCTCGATCAGTTCTAGAAAATGCCGTGCGTTTGTAATCCCAAGAGAATCTCTACCAAATGTCAAATCAATCCCATTAATATATAAAAGTACATAACCCATCAAGTCAAGTACCCTATCCCATCCTCAAGTACACAACGCCATCCCCAAAGTCATCCCTTCCATCCCATCTCTCACTCACCCCATCACTCTTTCTCTCTTTCAATCTCTCTCTCTCTCATTTTCAAAATCCCTCTCCCAAGCAACCATGGGAGAGTTGGACGTCCATGGGAGAGAGGTCATGTGTGGCCCACCTCCCTACCACCATATCCAACCATCCAATCTCCATCACCCGCCGTCAAAGCCGAAGCCAAGGAGTTGGGCATTCCGTTGGACCAAGAAGGCGGCCAATAGGTGGGTGCCTCTCTCTCTCTCTCTCTCTCTCTCTCTCTCTCTCTCTCTCTTCATTTTTGTGTGATATGTGGCCCACTTGAATGGACCCCACCTTGATGTATGTCTTATCCAAACCGTCCAAATCATATGGACCCTACCTTATGGATGATGAGAAAATATAAATATCAGACCCATCAGGTGGGCCACGTTCACGTGGGACCCACCTTGATGAAACGTGGGCCACATACATGTGGGACCCACCATCATGCTGTGTTTATCCACGCCGTCCAGCATTCCCTGGACGCTAGACATGGAGTAGGGTATGGCTAACATGGAGTGCATGTACTGACATGGGTGTGTACTACCAAGCTAACAAAAATACATAAAAATATATATAAATAAAACGTCAGTTGTTTTTTTTTTAATTTTTGGGTAGGCCGCTCATACAGGCCTCACCTCGATGTATGGATTTAATCCACGCCATCCACCCTTTTTTCCACCTCACTTTAGCCATTGAGCCGAAATGTGAAGTCGATCTAAACCTCTGGTACGCCATAATGCAAGAAACAGTGATTTTAGGTGATTTAAATGGTTAAGGCCCGCTGTGATTTTCCATACGCCAAAAATATTGCATATTGGACTCGTTAGTTCTAATACAAGCCGAGGAGACTAGTGGTCGATGTGGATTTGTCTAATGCGGGCCCCACATATAAGAATTCGTAGAAAAAACCAACAAACACATACACATGGACGTCCTGCTGTTGTCAGCATCCTCTGGACGCTGCAGTAAGCAGAGTCCTCGCTGCTAGTTTAAAGGTGGAATGGTGGGCCCCTCCACAGGCCCCACCACGAAGTATGTTGAACATCTAAACCGTGCATTTGATGGGTTCACATTTGGTAACTGGGTTTCCCAAAAATCAGCCGAATACACAGCTCAGGTGGCCCACACAGCAGGAAACAGTATTGATTAAATGTCTGCCATTGAAACCCTTTTTAGGTTATCACATAAGTTTTAGATCATTTTGAAATTTGTTTTTCGCCTTCATTCCGGTCCTTGTGACCTTATTAACAGGTTGGATGAAAAATAAACGTTATGGTGGGCCCCACATTGGACCCACCTCTATGGAAACGGATTGGCTGGGGGTACTTACACCAGCTCAACAGCTGATGTATTCACGTCAACTTCAGCTGACGATCTGATCACAGACATGATCCAGACCGTCCATCCCTTTAACAGTGGGCCACGCGTGTAGATCCCACCATGATGCATGCATTATATCTCACCGTCCATCATATGGATGGTGGCCCCTACAGCGTGGCTGCTATGCTGGGAGACGTCAGCAAGTCCGTGGGTCCCATGTGATGTATGTATTTTATTCACACCGTCCATCATCTGGACGGTGGTACACCACCCTGATGGATGCTTTAGATCCACCACGAGATATGTGTTTTACCCCAGCCATCCATTGTCTGGACGGTAGGTGTGCATGATGTATATGTTGTTCCGCCCTGTCCATTGGTATGTGTGTCCCACCATGATGTGTGGAATTGATCCACACCGTCCATCAGTGTGGACTTCACTGTGATGCATTTATTATGCACACCATCCATGTGGCTAGATGGTGGGACCCACCAACGATGTATTTATTTTATATCCACGCTGTCTATCAGGTGGGCCGTTGCAGAAAAGAGTGGAGGTTTGAACGTCTACCACTAAAACCCTTTTTGGATGCAAAGAAGTTTGGATCAATATGATATTTACTTTCTCTCCTTATCCAGGTCTTTGTCACCTTATGATCAGATTAGATGGAGAATATCCATTATAGTGGGCCCTACCTTGATGTATTAATGGCCCATCCATGGGGCCCACCCAGATGTATTTGTGACCCATTGATACGGCCCACTTGTCGTTAGTGCGGTCTGTATATGAGGCCCATCTTTGATGTGTTTATGGCCCATCCATGAGGCTCACCTTGACGTATTTGCAACCCACCCATGAGGCCCACTTGTTGTGTATTTGAAGCCCATGGTATTAGGCCCATTGATGCGGCCCATTGGTGTAGCCCACTTTATGCATATTGGCCCATTGATACGGCCCATATGATGGGGCCCACCTGCTTGAATATGAGGCCCATGGTACGACCCATTAATGCAGCCCACTTAATGCATATTTGAGGCCCATATATGAGGACCAATGTGATGTATTCATGACCCATGTGCCGAGGCCCATTGCGACGTACTGGAGGCCCATTATGATGTATTTCCGGACCATTTGGTAAGACCCAATGAGATGTATTTTTCGACCCATGTACTGGAGGCCCATTATGATGAACATGAGGTCCATGAGCGAGGCCCAATGTGATGCATAAGCGGCCAATGATTGAGACCCATTGTGATATGTATTAGGTCCTTGTGTGAGGTCATGGGCCCACGATACGTTTGGCTCTATGTGGACCACTCCTTGGGAGCAATGTTGGTTAAAAGGCCACATCGATGGGCAATGATGGTTTAATGTCCACATTGTGACCTTCCCTTAGGCCTGGATAGGCCCATTCTCATCATTCTCCAATGGGTTACCCAAACGCTTGGGCCCCTTCGATATTGTTTGATCCATCATCGGCCATTCATCTATGAACCCCGCCTTAGTGCTGATTGCCGATTAGCGATTGACGTAGATTATCACGACCGATTGCCGATTCCAATCGACATGACTAATTTGCCGATTATCGATTACCGATCGAGGCCGATTATCATGACCGATTGCCGATTCCGATCGACGTGACCGATTTACCGATTGCCGATTAGCGATCGAGGCCGATTATCATGACCGATTACCGATTCCAATCGACGTGACCGATTTGCCAATTACCAATTAGCGATCAAGGCCGATTATCATGACCGATTGCCGATTTCAATCGATGTGACCGATTTGTCGATTCTGATTATCCATTGATTCTGATTTGTCGAGACCGATTATATAGGTCGATTTCAATTGTTAAGGCCGATTTCAGTTGCCAAGGTCGATTGTCGAGACCTATATGATGTATATGCGACCCATAGTTGAGGCCCATTGTATTGTATTCATGGTCTATGGGCAAGGCCCATTGTGGTATGTATTAGGCCCATGATGCATGGCCCATTTGATGTATTCGAGGCCCAGATACGTGGCCCATTTAATGCATATGAGACCCATGTGTAGGGCCCACATGTTATGTATTTGAGGCCCATGGGCAGGGCTCACCCATTGTGTATATGTGGCCCTTGAGTAAGGCCCATTGTGTTGTATATTAGGCCTTTGTGTGAGGCCATGGTCCCATTATATGTTTGGCTCTGTGTGCGACATTCCCTGGGGGGCAATGTTGATTAAATGTCCACATTGTCAAGGCCGATTGTTAATGCCGGATATTGATACCGATTATGAGTATGTGACTGCATAGCATCATGATACATGCCCATACGCATCATATGCATGTTTGTTATGAGATATGGTTGACCATTGCATATGTCATTGGGCAGATTGTTATGAGACTTCCTGATTGGCGAAGGTTATCTCACATGAGCGCACGGTATGCGCAGGATTAATGTATGATTAGATTGTATGACTCATGCATCTTGCATTGCGTGCCTTACATTGCGTACCCTAGCGACATCAAGGCCGTAGCCTCCACAGGCATATCATGGGTGGCCAGACGGGACACCCAAAATTTGTTCTAGCATCGAGCTGTCATAGATGGCCCTGGGTGAAAATTCCTAAACCTCCAGGCTAGGAGACGCCCCAACGTCGAGACCGTGTGAATACATGAGCGCTCGAGTGCCGAATACCAGGAGGTCAGGTCTCCCACTGTGTCATGGTCGATTGGGAGGGGGTGTGGCCTTACCCGCCCGAGCGTAGGGGGCATTGCTAAGCTGAGTTTGACCAGCTCGTGAATGGGTCCGCTATCGACGTGCCGAATAGGTATTGGCAGACTATTGGCCAGGTGGATAGTGAGCTTTCTTACGCTCACTTGGATTGTGCGGCTGGGAGAGCGGCAGTGCCATTTGGAGTGTACTAAACCCCAATGGTGATCCCAAAGATGAACTGTACTGATATGTGGAGTTATTGAGCAGGAGTTACATACTCATTCATTCATTCATTCACTATCCACTTGGACTAGTGGTGCACAAATATTTGTTACGTGTTCCTTCACAATGGCCAAGATTTCGATTGGGGCACACGACTAACCTAAGATCAAGAGTTTGCCACATTGAGTCTGACTATCCAAATTTAGGTATGGGACTGGTTTGGATAGACGTCCCTTGTGATGGACCTCATAACCTGCAATACTACGTACTATCATCCTGACCTCACACTCTGGCATGGTCATTCCATTCACACCGCATATGGCATTTTGGGTTACTGCGTTTTTGCATTTATATGGTCTAGATACGGCTGACACTATTCGTGAAATCATCAGGAATTGTATATTGCATCACATCCTCGGCATCTGATATTTGGCTTTTTATGACTCCTTATTTGTATAGTTGTTCTATATTGCTTACTCTGTTATCTTATGATTTATGATCTTGTCAGTATTTCTGCTTACTTTGATAATTCATGATCTTGTCAATCTTTCTGTTTACTTTGATAATTCATGATCTTGTCAATCTTTCTGCTTATTCTGATAATGTACGATTTATGGATTACCAATATTTTCGGCATTGTATGATGATGGCATTATAATGAATACCTGACACTTACCTTGTGCACACACTTACACCACCCTCTAAGCTTTCTATAAGCTTATGCATGATAGATGCATGCAGATGATGATAGGTTACAGCAGTGTTGAGCTTGGAGCGTGCAGCGGTCTTCTGGAGCTTGACTTTCGATTTATATATTTCCCTTTCAGTATTGTACTTAAATGTTTATATTAGTGGATATGTGATGATGATGTTATCTTTGTAATTTGGGTATACTTATGGTTATGCTTATTACGAGTTAAATGTACATTGGAAAATCCTCCTTGTAGGATCCCAGGATCGGAATCTAGCGTATGGACGCTAGGAGCCGAGAATGGGGTACTACGGAGGCTGTCGGCACCGAATTCGGTGATCGGGATTCCTGTGAATCCGATCTTCGGGTTTGGGGAGTGAAAGAAGTTGGTATCAAAGCATAACTTGAGAATACCTGAAGATAACATCACATATCTATTAATAGCTACCCTTCACTCGATGATTGTTGAGAACTTAGAATGAGTAGATCCCCGAGTTCAGATAACGATTTCTGATATAGCTCCCTACCGTTGAGATTATAAGGCCGCATAGTATTCCCGTTTTGATTGTTTCTGACCCAGGATCTGTGGTTTAGTAAGGGTCACCATTTTGTTAAGGAGGCGTCTTATGAGTGCAAGGCTGAGATTAGAGAATGCTATTTCCATTTGTTTATAGATTGATTATGCCTTGTATGGTTTTGATTAGTATATGTATAAGTCGATGTTCCCTCTTCCCTTGTCTATTCTATAAATTTTGAGGATGAAATTTTTATTAGGTGGGGAGAGCTGTGAGATCCGTATCCTAGCCCGTACCATTCTGTAGGCTTCCGCGGTTCCCCCAGTCGAATTCAGACAACCTCCGACCTTTATCCGATATTTGCACACGATCCTGAGTCATGTCCTATATTCCAGAGTCGGCTCGACCCGAGACTTGTACCCTTGCGACCACACCATCGTCGCGGTTCCAACGCCGCGTCTCGCGCGCCGATGCGATACTCGAACCAGGAGATGTGGGCCCGCGATTAGTTTGAGAAATGCCACGTATTTGTAATCCCAAGAGAATCTCTACCAGATGTCAAATCAATCCCATCAATGTATAAAAGTACATAACCCATCAAGTCAAGTACCCTATCTCATCCTCAAGTACGAACACTATCCCCAAAGTCAACCCTTCCATCCCATCTCTCACTCACTCCATCACTCTCTCTCTTTCAATCTCTCTCTCTCATCTCCTCTCATTTTCAAATCCCTCTCCCAAGCAACCATGGGAGAAGTGGACGTCCATGGGAGAGAGGTCATGTGTGGCCCACCTCCCTACCACCATATCCAACCTTCCAATCTCCATCACCCACCGTCAAAGCCGAAGCCAAGGAGTTGGGCATTCCGTTGGACCAAGAAGGTGGCCAATAGGTGGGTGCTTCTCTCTCTCTCTCTCTCTCTCTCTCTCTCTCTCTCTCTCTCTCTCTCTCTCTTTTCATTTTTGTGTGATGTGTGGCCCACTCGGATGGACCCCACCTTGATGTATGTCTTATCCAAACCGTCCAAATCATATGGACCTTACCTTATGGATGATGAGAAAATATAAATATCAGACCCATCAAGTGGGCCACGTTCACATGGGACCCACCTTGATGAAACGTGAGCCACGTACATGTGGGACCCACCATCATGCTATGTTTATCCACGCTGTCCAGCATTCCCTGGACGCTGGATGTGGAGTAGGGCATGGCTAACATGGAGTGCATGTACTGACATGGGTGTGTATTACCAAGCTAACAAAAATAAATAAAAATATATAAAAATAAAATGTCAGTTGTTTTTTTTATTTTTAGGTGGGCCGCTCATACAGGCCCCACCTTGATGTATGGATTTAATCCACACCGTCCACCCTTTTTCCCACCTCACTTTAGCCGTTGAGCCGAAATGTGAAGTCGATCTAAACCTCTGGGGGGCCATAATGCAAGAAACAGTGATTTTAGGTGATTTAAACGGTTAAGGCCCGCTGTGATGTTTCCATACGCCAAAAATATTACATATTGGACTCATTAGTTCTATTACGAGCCGAGGAGACCAGTGGTCGGTGCGGATTTGTCTAATGTGGGCCCCACATATAAGAATCCGTAGAAAAAAAACCAACAAACACATACACATGGACGTCTTGCTGCTGTCAATGTCCTCGTTGTTGGTTTAAAGGTGGAACGGTGGGCCCCACCATGAAGTATGTTACACATCTAAACCGTGCATTTGATGGGTTCACATTTTGTAACTGGGTTTCCCAAAAATCAGCCGTATACACAGCTCAGGTGGCCCACACGGCAGGAAATAGTATTGATTGAAGGTCTACCATTGAAACCCTTTTTGGGTTATCACATAAGTTTTGGATCATTTTGAAATTTGTTTTTCCCCTTCATTCCGGTCCTTGTGACCTTATTAATGGGTTGGATGAAAAATAAACATTATGGTGGGCCCCACGTGGGACCCACCTCTATGGAAACGGATTGGCTAGAGGTACTTACACCAGCTCAACAGCTAATGTATTCACGTCAACTTCAGCTGACGGTTTGATCACAGACGTGATCCAGACCATCCGTCCCTTTAACAGTGGGCCACGCATGTGGATCCCACCATGATGCATGCATTATATCTCACCGTCCATCATATGGACGGTGGCCCCTATAGCGTGGCTGCTATGCTGGGAGACGTCAGCAAGTCCGTGTGTCCCATGTGATGTGTGTATTTTATTCACACCATCCATCATCTGGACGGTGGTACACCACCCTGATGGATGCTTTGGATCCACCACGAGATATGTGTTTTACCCCAGCCATCCATTGTCTGGACGGTAGGTGTGCATGATGTATATGTTGTTCCGCCCTGTCCATTGGTATGTGTGTCCCACCATGATGTGTGGAATTGATCCACACCGTCCATCAGTGTGGACTCCACCGTGATGCATTTATTATGTACACCGTCCATGTGGCTGGATGGTGGGACCCACCAGTGATGTATATTCTATACCCACGCTGTCTATCAGGTGGGCCGCTGCAGAAAAGAGTGGAGGTTTGAACGTCTACCACTAAAACCCTTTTTGGATGCAGAGAAGTTTGGATCAATATGATATTTGCTTTCCCTCTTTATCCAGGTCTTTATGACCTTATGATCAGATTAAATGAAGAATATCCATTATGGTGGGCCCTACCTTGATGTATTTATGGCCCATCCGTGGGGCCCACCCGGATGTATTTGTGACCCATTGATACGGCCCACTTATAGTTGGTGCGGCCCATTAGTGCGGTTTGTATATGAGGCCCACCTTTGATGCGTTTATGGCCCATCCATAAGGCTCACCTTGACGTATTTGCGACCCACCATGAGGCCCACTTATTGTGTATTTGAAGCCCATGGTATTAGGCCCATTGATGCGGCCCATTGGTGTAGCCCACTTGATGCATATTGGCCCATTGGCGCGGCCCATATGACGGGGCCCACCTGCTTGAATATGAGGCCCATGGTGCGACCCATTAATGCGGCCCACTTAATGTATATTTGAGGCCCATATATGAGGACCAATGTGATGTATTCATGACCCATGTGCCGAGGCCCATTGCGATGTACTGGAGGCCCATTATGATGTATTTCCGGACCATTTGGTGAGACCCAATGAGATGTATTTTTCGACCCATGTACTGGAGGCCCATTATTATGAACATGAGGTCCATGAGCAAGGCCCAATGTGATGCATAAGCAACCCATGATTGAGACCCATTGTGATATGTATTAGGTCCTTGTGTGAGGTCATGGGCCCACGATACGTTTGGCTCTATGTGGACCACTCCTTGAGAGCAATGTTAGTTAAAAGGCCACATTGATGGGCAATTATGGTTTAATGTCCACATTGTGACCTTCCCTTAGGCCTGGATAGGCCCATTCTCATCATTCTCCAATGGGTTACCCAAACGCTTGGGCCCCTTCGATATTATTTGATCCATCATCGGCCATCTATCTATGAACCCCGCCTTAGTGTTGATTGTCGATTAGCGATTGAGGCCGATTATCATGACCGATTGTCGATTCCATCGACGTGACTGATTTACCGATTGCCGATTAGCGATCGAGGCCAATTATCATGGTCGATTGCCGATTCCGATCGACGTGACCTATTTGCCGATTGCCAATTAGCGATTAAGGCCAATTATCATGACCGATTGCCGATTATCGCGATCAAGGCCGATTATCATGACCGATCGTCGATTCTGATCGACGTGACTGATTTACCGATTCTGATTATCGATCGGTTCTTATTTGTCGAGACTGATTATACAGGACGATTTCGATTGTTGAGGCTGATTTCGATTTCCAAGGTCGATTGTCAAGACCTATATGATGTATATGCGACCCATAGTTGAGGCCCATTGTGATGTATTCGTGGTCTATGGGCAAGGCCTATTGTGGTATGTATTAGGCCCGTGATGCATGGCCCATTTGATGTATTCGAGGCCCAGATACGTGGCCCATTTAATGCATATGAGACCCATGTGTAGGGCCCACATGTTATGTATTTGAGGCCTATGTGCAGGGCTCACCCGTTGTGTATATGTGACCCTTGAGTAAGGCCCATTGTGTTGTATATTAGGCCTTTGTGTGAGGCCATGGTCCCAATATATGTTTAGCTCTGTGTGTGACATTCCTTGAGGGGGCAATGTTGGTAAAATGTCCACATTGTCGAGGCCAATTGTTGATGCCGGATATTGATACCGATTATGAGTATGTGACTGCATAGCATCATGATACATGCACATACGCATCATCTGCATGTTTGTTATGAGATGTGGTTGACCATTGCATATGTCATTGGGTAGATTGTTATGAGACTCCCTGATAGGTGGAGGTTGTCTCACATGAGTGCACAATATGTGCAGGATTAATGTATGATTAGATTGTATGACTCATGCATCTTGCATTGCGTGCCCTAGCGACATCAGGGTCGTAACCTCCACAAGCGTATCGTATGCATTATGGATTACCAGTATTTCCGGTATTGTATGATGATGGCATTGTATTGAATACTTGGCACTTACCTTGTGCACACACTTACTCCACCTTCTAAGCTTTCTATAAGCTTATGCACGATAAATGCGTGCAGATGATGATAGGTTGCAGCAGTGTTGAGCTTGGAGCGTGCAGCGGTCTTCTGGAGCTTGACTTTCGATTTATGTATTTTCCTTTCAGTATTGTACTCAAATGTTTATATTAGTGGATATGTGATAATGATGTTGTCTTTGTAATTTGGGTATACTTGTGGTTATGCTTATTACGAGTTAAATGTACGTTGGAAAATCCTCCTTGTAGGATCGCAGGATTGGAATCTGGCGTATGGACACTAGGAGCAGAGAATGGGGTACTACTGAGGCTGTCGGCACCGGATTCGGTGATTGGGATTCTTGTGAATCCGATCTTCGGGTTTGGGACGTGACACCTACCATGTTTTGAAAATTCATTCATAGTATTTGAGCTTTGAGCTGAAGACTCGTCATCGATCTTTGTCGAGGCCATATACATAAAAGCTTTTTAAAGTTTATTTTGGCCATTTCTAACTTTTAATTCAGATCATAGAAATAAGTCTTTGCTGATGAATTCTTTCACGAGCTTTCTTCACGTAGAAGCTATTCATATCTGGTCACCCTAGTGGATAGGTCAATTAGATATTCGAAAATCATTCCTTCAAATTTCTTTTGAAGCTCAATATCCAAGCCTTCTGTGACCAGTTTAACGAACATAGTCTCCGGCATGAAAAGTATACATCTGTTTCTCACCCTTTTAAACTGAGCAATATCTTTTTTAGCCAATTCACCAGGTAACCATCTTAGGCGAGATAAGTCGGCTAAAGACAGTTTAGGTTCAGTTCATAAAAACTAAGAATGGAACATCTCCTCCATGTCTTGCCAGTTATGTATTGAATTTGGCAAGAAACTGATATACCATGAAATAACAATATCAGTCAATTAATTTGTGAACCATTTCAATTTCACATATTTATTGGTCGATAATTCACCATATTGCATGTTGAAATGGCCAATGTGTTCAACAATGTATTGGTCTATTTCTCCAGAAATAATGTAAATTATGATACTCTGTAGCCTCTCGGCACATCAGCAAGTTGATCGACCCAATCTAGATATGGCTTACGATAGGTAGGCCGATTAGTACGTCGGTTATATCATTGATTGGCAACTTCCTTTATTAAGTTAATTAGCTCTTCCTGACTTTTTGTGGAAGAAACGTAGCCGCCCTGTGGTCTTGAGGTCCTTGGTTAATCATCGAAGGAAGTTGCATAACTGGAGTCGGCCCCCATGTATTTCGTTAATCGGCGCAAACTGCCCCCAAGGGGTATGCCATTTATTCCTTCATGCTCATTTTGACCATTCAGTCGGCCATCATGTCCATTTCTCTAATGCCTGCCTAATTTGGCATGTTTCAGCCTATTTGACCTTAGTCTAGCCAAACCTTATGTGGAGAGAAATTCGGTAGCTCTTGGGGAACGTTCATGAAATGGGGTGCTTTCGTGTTATAATGACGGTATTTTGGGAATTTCTCATTTAGAAACTATAAAATTCTATTGAAGGCTTCGACCTGAGCCTCATATTGCTCGGCTTGAATATTTCCCCGTTCTGTCAGTTGATGTAGACTTGCACGCATGCTACCTAAAGCCCCATTAAAATTTTCCAGGGAGTTAGCATATGAAGATGACCCTATCTCTAAGATAGTCGAATGTGAGGGGTTTGGAACTTCTGTATCAGCCTACATTGGAAGTGATTTTGGGGCCTGATGGAGTTATTATTCATCGATGTTACCATTGTTTCAAGTGTATCGGATGCTCATGTTGTTTTATATTTCAACTAATAATTGCATACATGTCCCATTGGGCGTACCAAAATGGTGTTGGTTTAGAATTCAGTCACATGGTACATGTGCGTAGTTTGCGGACATGTCAAAACTGATTGCGATATAATTTAAACCGAACGCCACTAAACTTTGACGTTGAGATAAAGCAGTTCATGTTAATTGGTCGAAAGACCAACCATTAATTCTACGAACTATCGAGTGCGCTCATCAAGCAATTTACGGAGGTTAGAGCCCTTCCTCCAATGAGTTTTTTTTTGTCTTAAGAATCAAGGACTTTCAAAGGTGCAACAAGTGTTAGGTCGAATTGAAATTGGAGATAGAGATGAAAAAGTGAAACTTACCACTAATATATGATCACTATCTTGGCTGAGAGTAACGGGGTGCTTAATCGAACAACGTGCTGATGAGTGGGGGATAAACAGTGCTAAGATTATAAGCTATTATCAACGGCCAACGTATGAGCGTAGGTTGACAATTTCTAAATCCGCAGTCTTCCTTCAAATCCAAAACAAAGCTACTGATTACGACTAAGTCGATTCGAAATAAAGCAAGGATAAACTAAATTATTCCTAAAAGCTAAAGGTTTCACATTGAGAAGCAGTGGAGATGACAAATGTTTTGAAGGACTGGATAAGTAGGATAATGCTGGAGTTGATTTATTTGGATTTGATTTAATTGATTGATTCTTTTTCCCTTCTTTTGTATTTTTCTTTGCTATTTATATATTTCCCGAAAACATTGTGAGATTAATTGCTCCTTACGTAGCGACATTGTATATTGTTGGCTATAAAGTGATCATTACTTTCAACCAATTGTATTTTATCTTGGTCACGTTTTATTATATGACAGTCGATAATCAATCGTGGTGTATCGTGTATCCATACTTATCTAAAGATTACTTAAGTGCCATGGCTTTTTGAACACGCGGTCGTTGATGTAATCTCCTTCACGTACGTTGTAAATATTTCTGTGTCCAGTCTGTGAACTCTCCTGCGTATAGGTTGTAAAGATTTCGTGTCTAGTATATGGTTGCATCTATACCTTAGTTGACCGTGGCTTCATCTGTACAGTTGAATCCCGTGCCGAAATATAAATTTAAAGCTAGAAATTTTTAAAATATCGCCAGGACTACCTGAGATTTTTTTAATCCAGGATATATTTTTGTCATGGATAAGAAATCAGCGAATCTTTTTCTTCTCTTTGTTTTTTCTTTTAACGCTGACACCTACAACTGTTGCAGAAGCAGGCCATTCGGCCGTGGGAAAGGTTTGATACTCTGCTATAGGACTGTCACTCGTATATAGCCACCCTACCATTGTACACATGTCATAGGTTTATGCCAATCCAAACCGTTCGAATGATGGGCCACTGTAAATGCGCCATGATCAAGAAGCTGATGTAAGAAACTGATGCAGGCACTCACCATATGGACGTTTAAAATGGAAAAAAACAAAAAAAAAAAACAAAAAAAAACAAAAACAAAAAACAAAAAACAAAAAACAAAAGCCTCGGGTTTATTAAATCCGGTCAGGTCATGCTAATCGCCTGGGTTAAAAATAAGAGTGGTCCACTCATCTAACTGCTCACACCGTTGCAACCAACAGCCGTTGGCCCGACTCAACCTACAGGCGTGGCCCACCTAATAAGTGTATCTTCCTGAACTTCAGACCAGATGTGTGGTGTACCCCGTCTTCTGCACGTCTGGGATGCCCCCACACAGTTATGGGAAACCCGACATAATGCTTGGCCCATCTAGATGGGCCACGCATGGGTACGCTGAATTGACCATTTTCCGAAGAACGTACACCGTCCATATAAATAGCATCCACTTAGAAGGGGTTAGAAGTTTTCCAGCCAATCTGATAGGGACATGACCCATTGGCAGTGGGGCCCACAAAATGGACTGAAGGCCCTCTCCTTAGTAAAGCCCCCCCACCTGTGCCACGTAGGGTCATTTTCAGATTTCGGCGACAGCTTTGGCTCTTTCAGATGTCGTTTGAATACATTACCAGAATATTCATGGCTCCTGCTTTGAAGTTACGTGGGATCTTTGGCCGCTTCTCTCTCGCTAGGTAGATCAGATGTGGCAGACCATTTGAATGGCTTTCCTTGTTCTCCCATATCACCTGTATAGTCATAAAAAAATTAAAAATTAAAAAAAAAAGATATATATATATATATATATATATATATATATATAACAAGAGATAAAATTGACGGTCATGAATGTGTCTACAGTACAATCATCCACAACCATTTTCTCCCTAAGAAAATTTTTGATGCTCCGGAAGACTGTGGTGGATGATACACAGGCACTTAGAAATTGCATACGTGGATCACATTTAATTTAAATAAGACTATCCAAATTATGGGTCCCAAATTAAATGTATTATGAACCAAAATTTTCCAACTTTGATCATGGATTGTTACATATGTAAAATATTGGACAGTCTTTTTTCAATTTAAAATTTTAAAAAAAATAAATAAATAAACGTCCACCAATCAGAGATTATGATTGTTGAAGCAATCTGATTTTAGGATTAACGAAAGTAGGTTCCACAACAATTTAATCTGTTTAATTTGAATTAAACAGTTTCCGACTGCTTGCATATCAGGCGCTGTACTCTTCCGGAGTATCAAATAACTCCCGAGTTCTTTATTATGGTTCGTATGTTTATATGGGGCTGGGCTTCTGCATGATCCGTGGTGGGCCATTAGATGGGAGGGGTACACTATCCTCGTCAAACGATCACAACCATTGAAATAAAGGCATGAAAAATGGACGGTTCGTTTCTGTGGTCCTGATTAACCAGTCCATGGTTATTTTTGTGCCATGTATACCCAACAGTGAATTCCTCCTGTCCAATGGGCCCACCCTATAAAGGAATTCGCACCCTAGTCAGGTAAGAAGAGTTCCAACGGGGATCGCATCTATAAGCGTGCAAATGAGTAGACAAGGAAATCGGAGTGCGTACTGAGTTACTCAGTCCGCTCTTATCATACTGAGTAAACTCTGTTGGCCCACCTTGAATGAATTTGGTTTATCCACGCCGTTCATCCATTTTCCCAGATTATTTAAGGGGTTGAAATCAAAATTGAAACATATCTGAAGCTCAAATGGACCATGCCACAGGAAACAGTGGGAATAATAATTTCCATCATTGAAACCTTGCTAGGCCCGCGGTGATGTTTATTTGTCATCCAACCCGCTCATAAAATCCAAAAAATATGGATGAAGGGAAGCACAAATATAAGCTTGATCCAAAACTTATGTGGCCATCAAGAATTTTTCAACATTAGACGTTCAATTCACAGTGTTTCCGTGGTGCGTTCCATTTGAGCTTTATATATGCTTCATTTTTGGGCTTAGGATCTAAAACTATCTAGTAAAATGGATGGAAGGAGTGGATACAATATATAAATCATGGTGGGCCCCACAGAGTTTACTCAATACGCTTAGCGTTATGAGTAACTCACTACGCAATCCGCTTCCGACAAGGAAATCGGACTGCATACTGCGTTACTTAGTAAGCTCCAATCGTACTTAGTTTACTCTGTTGGGCCCACCTTGAATGTATTTGGTCTACCCATGCCGTCTATCCATTTTCCCATATTACCAAAAATTAAAGCATATCCAAAGCTCAAATGGACCATGGCATGAAAAACAGTGGGAATAATAATTTCCACCATTAAAACCTTGCTAGGCCCAATAGTGATGTTTATTTGTCATCCAACTCGTTCATAAGTTCCAAAAAACATGGATGAATGGAAAACACAAATATAAGCTTAATCCAAAACTTATGTGGCCCTCAAGAATTTTTCAATAGTAGATATTTAATTCACATTGTTTCCCGTGGTACGGCCCATTTGAGCTTTATATATGCTTCACTTTTAGGCTCAAGATCTAAAATTATCTAGTAAAATGGATAGGAGTGGATACAGTATATAAATCACAGTGGACCCCACAGAGTTTACTCAGCACACTTAACGTTCTGAGTAACTCACTACGCAATCCACTTTCTACAAGGAAATCGGATTGCGCACTGAGTTACTTTGTACGCTCTTATCATATTGAGTAAACTCTGTTGGGCCCACCTTTAATGAATTTGGTTTATCCACACCATCTATTCATTTTTCCATATTATTTAAGGGGTTGAGACTAAAATTGAAGTATATCCAAAGCTCAAATGGACCATGCCACAGGAAACAGTG
The DNA here is from genome assembly GCF_029962835.1 of Magnolia sinica. Lineage (NCBI taxonomy): Eukaryota > Viridiplantae > Streptophyta > Magnoliopsida > Magnoliales > Magnoliaceae > Magnolia > Magnolia sinica. The sequence goes on along the minus strand of NC_080574.1, from coordinate 119,491,259 downwards.
GGAATAATAATTTCCACCATTGAAACCTTGCTAGGCCCAGCAGTGATGTTTATTAGTCATCCAACCCGTTCATAAGTTCCAAAAAACATGGATGAAGGGAAAACACAAATATAAGCTTGATCCAAAACTTATGTGGCCCTTAAGAATTTTTCAATGGTAGATGTTCAATTCACACTGTTTCCCGTGGTGTGGTCCATTTGAGCTTTATATATGCTTCATTTTTGGGCTCAAGATCTAAAATTATCTAGTAAAATGGATGGAAGAAGTGGATACAGTATATAAATCACGGTAGGCCCTACAACGTTTACTCAGTAACTCACTGTGAAATTCACTTCGAATTGCGTACTGAGTTACTCGGTACGCTCAGGACGCTCTTATCGTAGTAAGTAAATTCTGTTGGGCCCACCTTGAATGTATTTGCTTTATCCATGCCGTCCATCCATTTTCCCATATTATTTAAGAGGTTGAGATTAAAATTGAATCATATCCAAAGCTCAAATGGACCATGCCATAGGAAGGAAACAATGGGAACAATAATTTCCACCGTTGAAACCTTACTAGGCCCCACAGTGATGTTTATTTGTCATCCAACCCGTTCATAAGATCCAAAAAACATGGATGAAGGTAAAACACAAATATAAGCTTGATTCAAAACTTATGTGGCCCTCGAGAATTTTTCAATGGTAGACGTTCAATTCACACTGTTTCCAATGGTGCGATCCATTTGAGCTTTATATATGCTTCATTTTTGGGCTTAAGATCTAAAATTATCCAGTAAAATGGATGGAAGGACTGGATATAGTATACAAATCACGGTGGGCCCCACAGAGTTTACACGTACTGAGTAACTCATTACAGAGTTGCTTCGGATTGCATACTGAGTTACCCAGTATGCTCGTATCGTGTTGAATAAACTCTTCTGGGCCCACCTTGAATGTATTTGGTTCATCCATGCCGTCCATCCACTTTCCCAGATTATTTAAGGGGTTGAGACCAAAATTGAAGCATATCCAAAGCTCAAATGGATCATGCCACAGGAAACAGTGGGAATAATAATTTCCACCATTGAAACCTTGCTAGACCCCACAGTGATGTTTAATTTATCATCCAACCCGTTCATAAGATCCAAAAACAAAAAAAAACATGGATGAAGGGAAAACACAAATATAAGCTTGATCAAAAACTTATGTAGCCCTCGAGAATTTTTCAACCGTAGACATTCAATTCACATTGTTTCCCGTGGTGCGGTCCATTTGAGCTTTATGTATGCTTCATTTTTGGGCTCAAGATCTAAAATTATTTATTAAAATGGATGGAAGGAGTGGATACAGTATACAAATCACGGTGGGCCCCACAGAGTGCATACTGAGTAACTCACTATGCAATCCGCTTCCGCAGACAAGAGATTGTACACCGTACAACTCCCACCATCAAATGACGACATACACCGTCCATGTTACCAAAGCTAGTGGAATCTGAAATATCAATGTCCATGGGATTCCCGCCCATCATATTGTTGTGAATAGAACCTCTGATCTAATGACCCTCCGTGCTGATGGCTAGGATTAAAATACGACCATGCACCATATTCTGTTGAAAATAGGTCATTATCAATGCCGTGGGTCTACCATCTTAACAATTTTGGACACCTGCCGTCTATGAAGGAGCCCATCAGAGCTGTTGTGGGACCCACATGTAATGTAAGTAGTACCTTAACTATACTTGGGTGGTTTGCCCGTTCTATATTCCAGAAATCTGCGTAGTCATCACGTGCATGACATGGAACGGAATTTTCAACTGCATCTGCGATTTTCCTGCTCAGCTCTTCATATTCTTCCTGCAAAATGGAAGGCAACGTTGAAGTATTGACGTGTCACTTGTCCAGTATATATTACATCTTAGCTGTGAAAAGCGTGGGTACCACCATGAAGATCTCCAGGCACAAGAGCCAGGCCGGTCCAATCATAGGGTGGGCCATGGTCTATGAAAGCAATGGACGGCTTAAATGAGTCCTAATAACAGTCTGATACTCCCTACACATGTAGCCCACCTGATGATGACTGGACCAGCTTATTTTCCATGCCAAGTGATCTTACTAATGGTGCCTTCCTTTTGAATGGTTCGGATGTTGTGCAAACTTTCCATGTTGGCGTGTTTGATGGTTGTAGCTTAAACTAGCCTACAACACGTTGCAGGAGATCGTTCCTCCTAAGTGTATGCACACAGACAAGCAGGATTACCAAAGTGGGTCAACTTATAATCACTGTTATGGATGAAATAGGATCTACCAAACAACGAGACTCTGATGAAAACAATAAGGTAAAGAGTTTAGATGGAGAATCGGGTGAGAACTCGGCCTCAACTACCGAGCACGACCGCTGCAACTAACCCAACCACGATAGGCAGGTAAGCTTAGTCTGTAAGACCTTGGCTAATACGACTTAAGAGGTCGACGTCAACTATCAACCACAACCTCCCTGGATGCCGACCACAGGGAGATATCTCCTTCGTATATTGAAAGGATTACCTCCTCAAGATCTTCGCGTAAAATAACACCGAGGATATTGCCATATACTCATAGAAAGATTCCTCGTGTGATATGCATCTACATGATAAACTCATTACCATACAGGGAAGATATCTCTTAAAGCTATAAATAAGGTCCCCGGCTGCTTAACAGGCCCATTGTCACTTGATTTTGCAGGTATAGGATGGTCTATTAGGGACGACCAAATCTCAGTATCAACAATCACCATGGACAATTGGACACGGGACTGTGATGGATGGAACACAGCTGCAATATCACTAAGATCAGATGATCAGAACCACTCAATCAAGAGACGGAAAAATGGACAATAATACCATCTGTACTTGTGCTATCAAAATCTCATGACCTTATTTTTCACGTCCTAACAGTGCTGATTTTCGGGTCATGTATAATACACCGTTGGATAAGACCCCGTCTATCCAACGGTCTTTGTTGACCCAGATTCACGATTAATTGGTCTTCCACGAGCCATTTAAAAGCTTTTCACAGGTTGCTAAACCCCCTAAAGGTGGGACCGACTCTACCGAAGTTAATTGCAGCCGGCCAGTAGGAACATTGTATGACTTTCTTTCAATAGTAGTTCCCACCATGCATGCTCTGTGGACGGGTCCAGACCGTCGAAAAGTGGGCTTAAATATAGAATGGCTAGGATCGTTTATACCTTAATCATGGTTGGACCTAACTATTGAACGGTAGCGATCATTCTAACACATGGACTGCAATTCACTGCAGTAGTTTATGGACTTCCACACTTCAATTACCTTCATTTCACGCCATTCATACAAGAATTCGGACGGATGCTCGGGAAGAATCTGAGGTTCTGTCGAGAAATAAATGGCTGGAGCTCTCACTTGAACATCATACTTCCTACAAAATGGGACCCATAGCTTTGCAAAGTTGGAAGCTTCCATCAAAGAGTAGAAGGTGATGGGAGAGCAGCCATCGTCCGACACGTAGCAAGAAAGCTTGTTAGGTGGATAATCAACGGCCAGCAACGATAGCACAGTATTGACGGTGATGATTGGCGGTTCGAGCAAGCAGTCTGCGGTGGTGACAAACATGTCCACTGCAGGAGGATCTGGAAACCTATAGGCCAAAGAAATTATTACGAGAAAGAGAATTATAGAGATATTTGAAAATTGGACAGTTGCATCCTTATAACTCATTAATGGACATATCTTTATGGTTCGGATCATCATAAACATGCCATATTTTGAATATAGCAAATGAAAGGTCAGATGTCTAGACAACATCTTGGTGAGCTCCATAAGCAATTACCAAGGTTTTATTGGGGTGACATCGACTCTCAACTGCTTCCTGTGGTGTGGCCAACCTAAGTCACCCATTAGGCTAGATTTTGGGATCTTGGCCTAACAGGAGACGACACATCTGATGGAGGGGGTGGATGTTTGACACAAATCATGGTGGGGCTCACCATGCTCAACATTACCGTAACTCACAGTAAGGTTGACCTTATAGAAACATCTCCCCCACGTGTATGACCTAAAATTCATATTATCTAACTATTTGGCGAGGAACACAGTGGAAAACAATGAACAGTCACCCACCACACGTGCGCACACAAACACACAAAATATATATATATATATATATATATATATATATATATATAGAGAGAGAGAGAGAGAGAGAGAGAGAGAGAGAGAGAGAGAGAGAGAGGAATGCTCACCTGCGCACCTTCTTATGTGAGCACCTGTATGCACATTTACACGCGTGTCTTAGGCATAGAATCTGAACGGTCCATGTGATGCGTCGCCCCTTGAAACCTCGTAAACCCAACTTTCAGCCCTATACAAAACTTTGGTTGGCCATGGCAAAAAGAAATGGTTTCCTCTCTTGATTTGCATTTCTCTTTTCTGTGGCCCACTAAAGTTTTGGATCATGCTGAAAATTTGGCCCATAAAGTTTCAAGGGGTACCGCATCATTCAGATTCTCTGTGCCTAAGATACATGTGCAAAAGCGAGCACTGGTGCTCAGGTAAGAAAGTGCGCAGTGAAGCATTTCTAATATATATAAAAGGATGCTCACCCACGCACCTTTGTACACATGTCATGGGCCTCTAATCTTAACAGTCCATGTGATATGGTACCCCATGAAACACCCAAGGATCAATTTTCACCCTGATCTAAATCTCTAGTGGGCCATAGCAAAGAGAGATACAAATTAAGGAAACTATTTTCTTTTTCCATGGCCCACCAAAGTTTTGGATCAAAGTAAAACTTGGGTTCCAGAGGATTTCATGGGGTGCTGCGTCATGTGGACCATTGGACAGTTCAGATTTTGGGCTTACATCATGAGTTCTCAAAAAGTTCTCACCAGAACACGTGAGAACTAGTCGGCAGTGAGCATATATATATATATATATATATATATATATATATATATATATATGATCGGTGGGTCAGTTAAACCAAGCAGACCATGGTTTGCACCTTGTTATCCCAGGTCAACTTGAAATTCTGGTTACTCAGCCTGGTTTCAATGAGTCAATAAAGTCAAAGAAAGTGTTCATTTATGTAAATTTCAGGATGAGAAGAAGAAGATCATGGAATAATTAATCTTATTATTTATGACCTGCCTGGATGGCTTGGAATTTACCCGGGTCGACTTGGTTTCATTTCCGTACCTCTGTAGGAGACGTTGGGGGTATGTTTTGTAATCCACAATATTCCATTTCGCATTAACGGTCAAGATCCAAATGAAGGTGAACCAAGACTCGCATAGGAAAGCAAGGCGCCAAACGAATCCATGGGCGTGGAGGCGGAGGAAACGATAGAGAAGAAGTGAGAGGAGGAGGACGAAGACGAGAAGATCAGAGAGCCTTTGGAGAGTGTTTTTTCGTGGAATTTTCTCTTGGAGAGGGAGAGAGATAGGGTTAGCCATGGATGATAGCCTTGATGTATGGACTAGGTTGCTTGGTCGGTATTGGTGTGCGTTTTTCTCTTTTTTCTTGGAGGTCTGTTGGCAAGGCCTTCGGGCCTTTTATAAGTTCCTCCGAAGATAAAATGCACGGCACATTACTCAAGTTTGTCCTGTTCTTAATGTTTGAGACAATCAGACTTTTAGGGCCTTTTTGGTTTTGATGTAATTATACGTATTTTCATGTAATTTCTCTCGAATTAGTATTAAATGCATACATCAAACAACACCACAACCCATGATAATTTGATGCCAAAGCTTGGTGTGCCCCACCATGATATGTGTTATATATATCCACTCCATCCATTCATTAGTACAAATCATTTTAAGGCCTGGGTCCAAAAATGAGGCAGATTCAAAGATAAAGTCCTCCACAGTGCATAAAATATTAGAGATTGAATGCTAACCATTTAAATATTCTTCACATAGTGTGGTTCACTTGAGCTTTTGATCTATCACATTTTTCGGAGGCATACTTTAAAATGACCTGAACGAATGAATGGACGGCATGGATAAAACATATATATCATGATAAGACCCACACGATCCATCTCATTTTCCATAACCAAAAGTTGTTGCGATCAATGTCATGGAGCATCCTTTCCATCACAAATTCATGTAGCATGTAATTAATACTTAAAAGTATAAACTACTCTACAATTTTCTTAAAATACGTTAAACTAAACAGGCCCTTAAACCATACTAGATGGCATATCCCAAAAGTTGAGGAATGGTGGGTGCATCTGCCCTCGAGCATTCATTGTCCCATGTAAGTGGTGTGACCACTTAAGGCTGTAACTTGACCCAATTCAAGGTTGGGTCGAGTTAGATCAGGTTGTCAGGTTCTTGGGTCTGAGTTAAGGTCAAAGAAAACAGACCCAATTTAAAAATTCAGGTTGAGATTGGATTGAGCCAATTGGGCCAACTTAGGTCAGTTTAGGATTTAGCATAGAGGAATTTGTGATGGATGGGATCCCTTGTTGGGTCTTCTTGAAGTTGGGTCAGTCTCAGGTTAAACTTCAACCCGACCGACCAGACCCAACCCACTGGAGTTACAACCCTAGGCCCAAGACAAATCCGGTAAACGGTTTGGTTTCGAACTGAAATGAGTAACTATAAGGTCCCATGACGTGAATAGTGTCTTGATGAATCCATTTGCTATGGGTGGGACCGTGGGTAGATGTAGTCGTCCACTACGTTGTAGAATCCTCCATCCTTGATGGGCGCCAACAACCCAACGGTTTTGATCGTCTAAACATGCTCATGAATAGGCACGTGACGACATTAATCACCGTTCTGAGAGACAATGATGGCTAGGGTCATTGAGCACGATATGGACAGTCCTGATCCACCGTCTGCCGTTGCAAGTGGCGGACGTACAACTCAAAACAAACCGTCCAAACGATGGACCATTTTAGATAGGTTATTTATCCAAAATGACGCTTGAAGGAATACACAAGGAGCACGGATCCACTTCAAAGTTTTGAAGGTCAAACTTATCTGCAATGAGATGCGTAGGGTGCAAAGTGATGTTTTCATGAAATCCAATCCGTCCATCATGTGCGTCTCCTCCTGTTCACATTTCCATATAAAAATAAGAAGCATATAAACTTAGGTGGGCCACACTACAGTGATCAGTTGGGATGGGACTCCAACCATTAGAAACGCTACAAGTTGTGTGTGGAGTTCACCGTGTTTTTTATAAAATCTAATCCATTCAAAAGATGTGTCCCATCAGGATGATCGGATACCCTAAAAAATCAGGCAATTCAAAAACTAATCTTGGCCATAAGACATTATTTTTTCAATATAAGACATGATTTTACATAGTGTGCCCCAAATGAGTTTTGGATCCGGCTGATCTTTGTACACCAAAGTGAAACTGAGGAGATGCATATGATGGACGAAGTGGATGTCATGCAAACATTATGATGGGCCTCACATATGATATCGTCGGTTAAGGGTAACCTACAAAGCTTTGCTGTGGATCGGCCTCCTACACAGACAATCTCTCTCCACTCCACGTGGATTATGACTTATCGTTTAGGACCATCCATCTAGTTGACTTATCGTGGATGGGGAACTATTCAAAAGTCACAAAGAACGGATGATGATAGTCATTTGGTTAGTTTCCATTAGAACATCGGTAGGAAAACTGAAATGATCAACGGTCAACAACCAACGACGGAATCTGAAGTCAGGTATCGGCTAGGATTGCATAATAGGTGCGCATTATAACGGTAGACCAATGATAGGAAATGAGCCAAATTACCAAACATTTTTTGCGGGGCTATTTCTAGCTAGGAATAAGTCTGCCGTCTAATCAAATTCTTCCTCATTAGAAGAGAATGGACCAATCACATTACCCAGTCTATATCCATTGTACAGACGGTCGGAGTTGAGGCGTCATCTTCCAGAAACGGATTGGCTGGTGTACCACACACCCGCGGTATAGATGGTATATTGACATCAGCAAGTTCTGTGGGCCCCATCATGAGGAATGTATTATATCCGAACTGTTCATCCATTCGGCGAGCTGGTGTAAGGCTTGAGTCAAAAAATTAAACAAATTTAAATATCAAGTGAACCACACTGCAAAAATCAGTGGGAGATTATACATCTATCATTGACACCCTTTTAGGGTTACAAAAGTTTTGAATCAATATGCAATTTTTTTTCCTTTTCAGGTCTCTATGACCTCATGAGTAGATTGGATGGAAAATAATCGTTAGGGTGAGCCCAATAAATCTTTAATGGTAAAAGTTATTATCCCCGCTCCAATTTGTGGTGTGGTCCATTTGATTTTGGATATAATTCATTCCTTGGATAATGCTTTAAAATGACCTCGAACTGTGTTGATATGATAAACACATCAGTGTCGTGCCCACGTAACTTTGATCTCCTTTGAACCGATCATGCAACTGGGAGGTCATCTTCGCACGACACGTATCCACACCAGCTATATAGCTGGTGTGTGGTAGACCAGCCAATCCGCTTCTATGAAAGATAATACGTCATGGACGATGTCTCACATGTCACGTTCTTTTATGTCTCTTACCTAACCTAGATGTCCAGGTGCACGTGGGACCCACCTTGCGAAAAAGACAGACGAAATTATCGCATCGAGGAGAGATATTAGGGGACGCGGATTAGATACGGACAGGTTGAATAGGGAGACTGGCTACCGAAGTTACGTCACCAAGTTCCGTACACGCCACTGTGATGCATGTGTTAACGTTCATCCGGGAACGGATTGGCTACTGGCCCTGAGAGCTGGTGGTCGGTGCTCTGTGGGCCCCACTATGATGTATGTGTTTCATCCATTCTGTTCATTCATTTTTAAAAATCATTTTAGGGCTTAATCCCAAAAATGAGAGGTATATAAATCTCAGGTGGACCACATCACATGAAAACAATAGTGATTGGATATCCACCATTAAAATCCTCCTGAGGCCCACTGTACTGTTTATTCGACATCCAATCTGTTGATTAGGTCATACAGGCCCAGATGAAGGCAATAAACAAATATTAGCTTGATCCAAAACTTTTATGGCTCCCAAAATGTTTTTAATGGTCAACGCTTATTCAACACTTTTTCCTGTAATGTGGTCTAATTGAGATTAGGATATACCTTACTTTTGGTCTCATATTGTAAAATGATCTGTAAAAATATATGGACGAAATGGATGAAACACATACATCATTGTGAGCCTCACATAGCACTGACGACGAGCCATTGGCGGTGTTAGGGGGAGTAGCCAATCCGTTTCCCGTTCATCCATCTGGAGAAATTATTTTAAGGCATGAGACAGAGAATGAGGCATATTCAAATCTTTAGTGGACCCACCACATAAAACAGCGGTAACATCGACACCCACCGTTGAAACCTTTTTTAACCCACCGTGGTGATCTAATCTTTTCAAAAGTTAACAAAGACGTTAAAGAAGGGGAAAAACAAATATCAACTTGATTGAAAACCTCCGTGGCCTTTAGAAGTTTTTAACGGTGATGTCACTCTCCCCACTATTTTCTACAGTGGGTCCATGTGACTTATTTTTTAGATATTACTCTAAAATGATCTCTCCATATGAATGGACAGCGTGGATACAAAACATATATTATGGTGGGCCTCACAGAACTTGGTGACGTCATTTCAGTAGCAGTCTCGCTGCTCAATCTGACAGTAGTCAATCGGCGCCCGAAATTATGCCCCGCGTGTAGGTTGCCGATAGGATACCGGCAAGTTGAGTAGCAAGACTGGCCACCAAAGCGATGTCACAAACTTACGTGGGCCCCACCATGATATATGTGTTGTATCCACCACTGTACATACATTTGAGAGATCATTTTAGGGAATAGTCCAAAGAATGAGGCAGAAAGGAGGCTGGGGTGGACCCACCACAGAAAACAAAACAGTGATGAGAGTGATGCCCACCTTTGAAACCTTCCAAAGGTCCATCATGATGTTGATTTGAGATCCCACCTGTTCATGTGTTAAAGCATACATGAAAGAAAGGAAAACAAATTTTAGCTTGATCGAAGACTTTCACGGCCCTTAGAACTTTTTAATGGTGGGCGTCACTCTCCCCACTGTTTTTTGTGGGGGGTCTTCTTGAGCTTTGGAACTCATTCACTTTTTTGATCATGCCCTAATATGATCTCTCCAAATGGATGGGCGGCATAGATACAAAACATATATCATGGTGTAGCCCACAGAACTTGGTGACATACTACTTAACCTCTCAGTAGCAAGTCTCGCTACTCAACCTCTCAGTAGCTAATCCACGTCCTTGCATGTAGTGCCCGGATGCTCTTGTACTGACAAGTTAAGCAGCGAGACTGCCTATTGAGGTGACACCATCAAGTACCGCGGGACCCACCATGATGTATGTGTTGTATCCACACCGTCCATCCATTCGGAGATATCAATTTAGGGCATTATGCAAAGAATGAGTCAGATCAAAGGCTCTAATGACCTCACCACAGAAAATAATGGAGAGATTGACACCACCATTACAAATTTCTAAGGGTTACGAAAATTTTCGATCAAGGTGAAATTTGTGTTTTCCCTTCTTTCATGTCAGTCTTAACTTATGGACACATTGGATATCAGATAAACATCATAGTGGACCTTAGGAAGATTTTAACGGTGGGCATCACTCTTCCCACTGTTTTTTGTGGTGGGGTCCACTAGAGATTTTAATTGACTCATTCTTTGGATCATGCCCTAAATTGATATCTCCAAATGGATGGATGGTGTAGATACAACACATACATCATGATAGGTCCCACAGACTTGGTGACGTCACTTCAAGAGCAAGTCTAGCTTGCTGCCCCACAAGGAAATCGGACTGACTTACTCAGTACACTCTTAGCGCACTTAGTAAACTCTGTTGGGCCCATCGTGAATATGTCTAGTCTATCCACACAGTCCATCCATTTTTCCATCTTATTTTAGGGGTTGAGACCAAACTTTAAGCATACCCAGAGATCAAGTGGACCATACCACTGGAAACAGTTGGAATAATGACTTCCACCATTGAAACCTTTCTAAGGCCCACAGTGATGTTTAATTCTCATCCAACCTGTTTATAAGATCACACAAACATTAATGAAGGGAAAACACAAATACAAGCTTGATCTAAAACTTCTGTAGCCCCCAAGAAATTTTCAATAGTAGATGTTCAATTCACAATGTTTCCTATGGTGTGGTCCAGTTGAGGTTTGGATATACTTTAGTTTTAAGCTCAAGCCATAAAATTATCTTTTAAAATAGATGGACAGAGTAGATAAAATACATAAATCATGGTGGACCCCACAGAGTTTACTCAGTACGCCAAGTACTAGTTACTCAATACGCAATCCGCTTTCGCACGTAAGACCGCTTAGTGGGCCCATCTATGATCACCATGGACCTGAAAGAGAAATCGGACTGCGTACTGAGTTACTAATTAAGCTCTCATCATACCAAGTAAACTCTGTTGGGACAACCATGAATGCATGTGGTTTATCCACACCATCAATTCGTTTTGCGAGATCATTTTAGGGTTTGAATCCAAAATTGATGCGTATCCAAATCTCAAGTGGACCATACCACAGGAAAAAGTAGAAGTATTGATTTCCACCGTTGAAAACTTTCTAAGGCCCCCAGTGATGTTTATTTGTCATCCAACCTATTCATAAGATCAGACAGACATGGATGAAGGGAAAACACAAATATCAGCTTGATCTAAAACTTCTTTGGCCCCCAATAATTTCTCAATAGTAGATGTTCAACTCACATTGTTTCTAGTAGTGTGCTCCACTTGAGGGTTGGATACACTCCATTTTTGGGTTAAAGCCCTAAAATTATCTGTTAAAAGAGATGGAAGGATTGGATAAAATGCACTAATGACAGTTGGGCCCACAAAGTTTACTCAGAACGCTTAGCGTATTGAGTTACTCAGTACGCAATCCGCTTCTGAAAGAGAAATCGGACTGCGCAACTCTATTGGGACAATCAGGCATGTGGTTTATCCATGCCATCAATTCGTTTTTACAGATCATTTTAGGGGTTGAATCCAAAATTGATGCATATCCAAATCTCAAGTGGACCATACCACAGGAAAAAGTAGAAGTATTGATTTCCACCATTAAAAACTTTCGAAGGCCCCTAATGATGTTTATTTGTCATCCAGCCTGTTCATAAGATCAGACAGACATGGATGAAGGGAAAACACAGATATTAGCTTGATCTAAAACTTCTTTGGTGTTCACTCCCCAAGTATAGGGTTGTGATGTAGTAATAAACTCGGTAAGACCGAGGTCGAATCCACAGGGACTGATACCTGTACTTTATCTGAAACCAACCAGATCTAGAACTAGGCTAAGATGAAATCTAATCCAATTAGAATTTAAGAAATATTTGTGGGATAATTACTTAAGGAATTCAGAGAAGGGAAACTAGGGATTCAGAGGATCCACTTGTAGGGATCAGAGAGATCTTTTGCCTGCATCAGGAATCATGGAAATTAAACTAAACTTCCTCTGATATAATTTTAAAGGGGTGAAAAGTATATGAATTAGAATGGATTCCATCACCAAACCATGCCCAGGAGACACAGCAAACAACAGAATTAAACTAATTACCAACTAATCAACATGCTATGAAGGTTAGGAAGGGTACTGTCATCCTACCATGCCCATGGGACGATGGTGAACAACAGGGCTTCCTGACGTCATGCATATAAAAGAAAAGGAACATGCTTACAGTTATCACAGACCTCTTGTAATTTCAGTCACAACAGACCATTAAACACTGAAAACAATCCCTTAATTATACTCAAATCAATCTTACTTCAGTCTAAACAAAAGGCACAAGCAGAAAAATCTCCCATCAAGCTACAAGCTTCACCTCTTAGCCCTAGCTAAGAGGTTTAGCCACACATGATTAGGCTAGATCCATTAAACAGAAATAAAATAAAGAAAAGAAAAAAAAAAGAAAAATAGAAAGAAAAGGGAAAACAGCTCTACTATATCTGCTCCTGACGTCGCAGCTGTGGATCCCTGTCCTTCCTTCTTCTCTTCCTTCCTTCTTCTTTTCCTCTCTCAGCAGCAACCCATGTTGCAATCTCAGAACCCAGCCGTGCACAGCAGCAGCAACTGCTTCAGTGCTCTCCTCGTTTTCCTCTGCCTAGCTCTCTCCCTGTCTCAAAAAAACTTCACCTCCTGCTCTCCTTTTGTTTCTCTCTTCTTCTTTTATAGACAACAGAGATGGCCGTGGGTGCATGCTGGAGTCGGTGCGAAAGTTAGAAGAGAACAAGGAGTCACGCATTCCTCTTTCGCAGCGAAACCGCAAACAGCCTGTTTTTTGGAGTGATTTCTGGAATAGCGAACCTCCTCACCTTGGAATCTGACTGCATGGTGAGGTTGAAGACCCAGCTTTGTAGTGTTTGGACGGTTCGGATTGGCCATCCGACCCTCTCTATGGATACACAATAGCTCGAAAAATTCGGGTTTTTCCGGACTGCGTAAACAGGGCTTGCGTATTCTTTACGCTGTGACAATGGTGGGGTCCACAATAAGCTTCAAATGAGAAATCCAAGCCATCCACCAGATTCCTCTCGAAATTTCGGTCGGGAAGAAGTAGTTTTTGCCGTCCGTTGATGCGGTCCACTGAATTTCCCAATTTACCATCCATCTTCTGTTCTGTTGAGATCTCCACACAACTGCTTGTAAGGTGGTAAACGGACACCTATACGTTGGTCTTGGCCGTCCAAAGGATCGAATAGACGGACCAGATCTGCATTTTGAACGATGTATGGGCCCCACAACTTAAAACCGGATGGCCGCTGTCCGTCCGCTGGCTATCTTACGGAGAGACGGGTCAGCGCCCGTTTTGACCGGGCGGCTAGCCCGGTGTGTTGCAGGAGTGCACCGCCTGTGCACTCCCACATGTACACGTGGGGTCCACTATGATGTATGTGAAAAATCCACCCCGTTCATCTCTTTTTCCATCTCATTTTAACCGTGGGGACCAAATATGAAGCGTATCCTGATAGCAGGTGGGCCCCAAATCAAGATTTTATGGACTGATCTGTTAGTTCAGCCACTTTCACGAGGATCCAATGGCTGAAATTTCACGTGTGCGGTTAATTTTTGGTCCTCAGGCTACGTATGGAGTTTCGAACTGATCAGATGGTGGGAACCCTATGATCTTGCATTCTGGACACTTTTCAGGCCATTTGAGCTTCAATTCCTCGATTTCCGCGGACCCCTGGTGTATAATTCCGTCGCTCTTAGTCTTCTAGAGTCCGTTCCTTGCCTTGGTGCTCCTGGAGCGTCAAATCCATGCATTTACCACCCTTTTTCAGTCCATGCTTGTAAATACATTCTGCATCACAAACACAATTAAATCAGCCATTAAACGGTATTATGTTTGTAAATCCATGCACTAAATGGGTCTGATATGCAATATTTGACCCTCAACATTTGGCCCCCAATAATTTCTCAACGGTAGATGTTCAATTCACATTGTTTCTGGTGGTGTGCTCCACTTGAGGGTTGGATACACTCCATTTTTGGGTTAAAGCCCTAAACTTATCTATTAAAAGAGATGGACGGAGTGGATAAAATGCATGAATGATAGTTGGGCCCACAGAGTTTACTCGACACGCTTAGCGTACTGAGTTACCCGGTAGGCAATCCGCTTCCCCTGAAAGAATTCACAGCAGATTTCATACCACCAAGAAGGTAATTAATGATTAGATAATCACAACTACAAAAGGTTTGCAAAATGGAAGGTAGATGTAAAAAAGGTCTCCTCATCCATTTTGCAAGCACCTATTTGAAAATATTGGGACCACGTAAAATCCAGGTTTGCCCTTCCTGTCCGATGGTCTAGGCTGATCATAGGTGGGCCCTCTTCACCCGTGTATTAATTAGCATCTAATGAGGGAAGCCGGTCGTACCCTGAATCGTTGAATTTCATGTGCTCATAAATCAATTCCGTTCATATAGTAAATCATGCTAAAATTACAGTGGCATATTTGAATTGGAGATTACAACACTAATATAATGATAAAGTGGCATCATTATGAATTACTACCGAGATATATGCATAGCTATGGGAGCTTGTACTATTATAGGAGGGATGTTCAGTACCGATTCTTATGATACAGTTTCGGAAGTTGATAAGCTAATTCCTGTGGATGTTTATTTACCGGGATGTTATAACGAAACTTCTTACTGAATCTATACTACATCTTTTTATGTCAATTTTAAAGGAGAAAATCCATTTTGAAGGCTACACTTGACAGAGTACTAGAGATTCAGAAGAGGTTAGAAGAATTACATTACGGTGAAAATCTTCAGTTCAAATATGATAAATTGACATTAAACTTTAATGTAAAAGTGTCATAATTGTGATATTTTTGTTGGGAAACTAGATGCAACAATCCTCTATCAAATGTAGATATTTTCAAGAAACAGAACCATGGTAATCCTTGATCTAAACAGGAGTTTTGAAATCGACTAATTTTTTAAATGGCCATTTATCCTGGTTATGAGCATCTTATGAATGGTTTAGATGACATATACTTAGTGAGAGCCACCTAATGAGGTATATATGGATGATTGAATCATTTGCAGTGTGATTAATGTATGTTAGAGCTATGGACTAGAAAACCAATGTTACATTACTTTTACTTCGGTTAGTACGTTATGCATTTATTCATTTATTAGTCTTATTGATATGTGTGTAATATAAATATTCTAAGGTCAAGGCTTGGACAACTTTAATCAATGAGGAGAGTGTCTGCCTTTTGTGTTGCCACTCTCATCCCAATAATTTCAAATTTATTATTTACCGAGGATACGATTATATTTACGAATGGTAGGAAATCTATGATGCATGAGTTGAATAGGTTTTTAAATGACTATGTAGACAACTTAAGGCTGCTTCACTGTTATCTTGTACAGCTTTAATCCCTCGTGCCCAAGTAATTGCGCAAGCATTAGGCTTGAAGCAGATTAGTCTATTGATGACTTGGGAGTCCTAATACGAGGATGCCTCAAAGCCACTCATTTTTCAATACTTCATTTAAAGAATGAAGAGTAAAATGCTTCATTCTCCATGTAGAAGATTGACACTCATCAAACATGTTTTAGCAAGCCACCCAATGCACATTAGCAGTGTTGTAATTCCGAGCCACAACAAACTCAGATTAACCCTATATATTAGAAATTGGACTAATACCACTTGTCAATTGTGCACTTTGCGGAAACATGTTTAATGAATATAGAACATTCAAAATAGAAAACAACCAATTAAGCAATCACAAACACACAATTTTACATGAAAAATTCTTGCAAGAAAAAACTAGGGCACAAAGCGACAAAGATCTTTACAATAATCGAAACCTTAGAGTTACATCACTCACCTACTCTGATTATAGAAGTAACTCGATCTCCCTTTATAATGCACACCCTAGGAAAAACATTAGCCATTGAGAAAAATTCATTCTCAATCTCTTACAAGTGCATAAAATCCTCTTAACTTGCAAAACCCTTGCCCTATGAGAGAAATTACTTATAATAATTAATCATTAATCGAAACCGGACTTAAATAACCCGACTTATGCAAACCAGCATAACCCATCGATCAAATCGAACTTATTTGTCAGTTGGATTGACAATGACCATCGGTTGGACTGACAGAGTCTTGCTCTGCTCATGAGAAAACATGTACTTTATAGGTCAGATCAACACTTAGGTCAGTCAGACCGATTGAGCCCTACTTCGATTAGAAAGACCCCCATCCTCACTTTTTAATAAGAGTAATTAGACCAGTCAAAATAAGGTGGTCTTGTGATGGCATACCACTCTTGGGTAGACATCATTCTTAAGCCTCTTAGATCAACTCAAGGCGATTAAGCCCTTCAAGAGCTACCCACTTTGATACCTATTGAAATTGTGTAAAATAGGATACCACGACTATGAGCACAAGCTTAGCAAGGCTATGAAATGGAGGCTATGTCTTAGGGGGTGATTAGGACCAAATAAATTTTTACCAATTTAACACACAATTACTTACTTAAACTAATTTTCAATTAAAACTAAGTAAGACAATTAACTCCAAGGCTTTCAAGCCAATAGAGGGTTCAATCATATAAACTACAAATGATATGTTAAAGAAGCAACTAGTCTATATATGATAATGTACATGTGTGCGTGGGACGTGACCTATTAACTCTTTACATTCATCTAATCATGCATACTTATAATTAAACATTTAATCACATAAGCATAATTAAACAAGTGATCAAATACAATCCCAAACACAAGCATGTATAGTGGTTCAGTTTCCCTACTCCACTCCCGACAAACGTACTCAAACCATGAGTGTACCGGATTCAACTATCGAAGATTTTAAATTAAGTTCACCTCTAACATTTACAGCCCTCAACGGTTGAACGCATCCGAGATTCGCAGCTTCTTGGTCTAGCGGGATTTTATCGATGGTTTATCGAGGGTTTCTCTCATATTGTAACACCGCTGACCCGGTTGACACAGAAGGGTGTCGAGTTCGTCTGGAGTGACGCTTGCGAGAAGGCATTTACGGAGTTGAAGGACCGCCTCACGTCCGCTCCTGTTCTCACTCTTCCTGATGTTGAGGGTTTCATTATTTTCACTGATGCCTCCAGAGTTGGCTTAGGTGTTGTACTGATGCAGCATGGGAAGCCAGTGGCATATGCCTTGCGCCAACTCAAGGTGCATGAGCTGAACTACCCCACTCATGATTTGGAGCTCGCAGCAGTCGTCTTCGCACTGAAAGTGTGGAGGCATTATCTATATGGGGTCATGTTCGAGCTCTTCTCGGATCATAAGAGCTTGAAGTATCTATTTTCACAGTCCGAGTTGAACCTGCAACGGAGACGATGGATGGAGCTGCTGAAAGACTATGATTTTGACATTCAGTACCACCCGGGCAAGGCGAACATAGTGGCGGACGCGCTCAGCTGCCAGCCATGAGGCCTGGTGGCACAGATGATCGTGCATGAGTGACAGATGCTCGAGGATGTATCAGAGTTTGACTTTGAGTTCGATCTGCAGTCGTCCATTGTTCAGCTTTCGAGCTTGTCGATTCAACTCTCTTTGGTGACTAGAGTGATTGAGGCTCAGTAGACGAACGAGTCACTTCAGGAGTACCGAGCAGAGGCCCCATCCGTGAAGTAGTCAGATTGGCAGATTGGTTCCGATGGTGGATTACGCTTCAAAGGCCGGCTGTGTGTCCCGGACGTACTAGAGTTGCGTCGTGATCTGATGATCGAGGCACACCGATCGAGACTTATTATCCACCCGGTCTCCACGAAGATGTATCGTGATATGAGGAGGCAGTACTTCTGGCAGGGGATGAAGCGTCAGATTTTGAGTTTTGTGGCCGAGTGTGACACATGCCAGCATGTCAAGGCCGATCATCAGAGAGCCCCTGGTCCCTTGCAGTCGTTGAGCGTTCCAGAGTGGAAGTGGTAGCATGTATCATTGGATTTCTCGCGGGTTTGCTGAGGACTCAGCTCTGTCACGATACCATCTGGGTTATCGTCGATCGTCTGACGAAGTCAACTTATTTCATTTCAATACGCACTTCCTGGTCTATGGTCCAGCTTGCTAAGGTGTTCATTGAGGAGATAGTGAGACTGCATGGCGTCCAAGTTTAGATCGTTTCAGACCGAGACTTCAGATTTACGTCTCAGTTTTAGAGGAGTTTTCAGCAAGCGCTAAGGGTCACTTTGCATCTCAGCACCACTTATCATCCGTAAATGGATAGGCAGACCGAAAGGGTCAACCAAATCCTTAAGGATATGCTTAGGGCTTGTGTGATCGACTTTGCGGGCAGTTGGGATGATCATATGTGCCTCGCCAAGTTCACGTACAACAACAGCTATTAGGCAACTATTGGCATAGCTCCTTTTGAGGCACTTTATGACAGACCGTGCAGATCTCCTAGTTGTTGGACTAAGGTTGGAGAGCGCCGTCTCTTAAGTCCCGAGCTTGTGCTGTAGACGTCAGAGGCTATTAATGTTATCAGGCAGAGGATGTGCACAGCTCAGAGACAATAGAAGAGTTACGTTGATTGTCGGTGTTGACCCCTCGAGTTCACAGTCAGGGATATGGTATATCTCAAGGTCTTGCCTATGAAGGGCGTGGTTCGCTTTGATGTAAAGGACAAACTCGCCCCTAAATTTATTGAACTTTTTGAGATTACCGAGTGCGTAGGCGTTGTGGCCTATAGGCTTACCTTACCTCCTGAATTTTTCACGATCCACGACGTGTTCCATGTTTCTATGTTGCGGAAGTGTAGGTCGGACACTATTCCCGTGATTGATTGGCAACCACTTGAGGTCTGTGAGGATGCTTCTTACTTTGAGCAGCCGATTCGTATTCTTGATCGGAAGGAGCAAGTCCTCAGGACCAAGGTCATTCCCTTGGTAAAGGTGCAATGGGTCATCATTCTGAGGCCGAGGCGTCTTAGGAACATGAGGCTGAGATTAGAGAGCGTTATCCCCATTTGTTTGATGATTGATTACTTTTATTTCCTTCTCTTGTGATTGATGATTAAGATATATATGATGATGTTTATGCATTTCATTGTTTCGGTTTTGTCAATTTCGAGGAAAAAAAAAATTTTGGTGGGGAGGATTGTAAGACCCGACCTGAGTTCGCATGTGTGCATGTATGTGTGTGATCTCGTTCATCTTGGTCCCGCGGTCCTACCGGACGAATTTCAGCTACCCTCGACCATCGAATAGTGTTTGCGGTCATCTTTAAGTCTAGTCACGTAGACCCATTTCGGATTGAGCCGAAACCTGTGCCATCTTGTCCGCTTTGTCGTTGGGGTTTCAACGCCATGTCTCGTGTGTAAATCCGACGTGTCCATCAAAAGTTATAGGTCGTGCATTATTTGGGCCACTGATCACAATGTGGGACCCACTTGGTGCTTGTGCACATTTTCCTAGGTGACACCCACCCTGGAATCCCATCATTACCTAGCTTAACCTACAAGCTACCCTATACCTTTTTTTATAGCTAGTATGATGGACTTGCCTAAACCTAGGCAATGATTACTCTATTTCTTAGAAAAACTATGATGCATTTCTCTATCCTAAGCCCCTCTTTTCTAGCAAAATTCAGATTTTTTCCTTCTCTAGGAGAAACTCATCATTTCTTGCCTTAAAATCCTCTTTCTCTCTTTTTTTCCTCTCTCTCTCTCTCTCTCTCTCTCTCTCTCTCTCTCCTCTCTTCTTCTCTAGCAACTTTCCTCCATTATTCCATCTCACTTTCACTCATATAATCCCCCATCTAACCCTTGAAAAAAGATCTCAACCTTAGATCCATGTACATTGGTGCTTGAAGACCATCTTGGAGGTGTTTGCTTGAAGACCTTGTAGGTGGGTGTGTATGTACTTAGAATCTTAGGATCTACATTCCTTCTTCTTATTTCTTCTCTTCACCTCATGTTTGAAGCATGTGGGGCCCATCAAATGATGGTGAAGGCCCCATGTCTTCTTGGATGTGGCCATTGGTCCATCCTTTTGTGCATGCATAACTCATGGGTGGGGCCATTCTCCATGGACCCCACCATGGTTTCTTTTCTTAGTTAGAAGGATCCTTAGGTCATCTAGACCCTTGATCCTTGGTGGAGATGGCATCTCCACCATTGGATTTTGATCTAAAGATGCATGCATGGGTGGATCTTGTAATACTATCAATATAGTGAGATGTGTGGTTTGTGAGGAAGGGAAGGGCCTCAATGTGGTGAAGCCCCTTCCCTGGTAGCCGATTCTCTCTCTTCTCTTAATAATCACTTATTTTTCTGAGGTGTGTGGCCCACCATTTGGCTTGAAAATATCCAGACCGTCCAAGTGGGGTGGATGCCCATGGCAGTCCACTCCATGGATGGTGATGACTTGTTGCCCCCTTTAGATACATATGCAATAGATTTTTATATGAGGAATAGGTCTGGATGTTTTTGAGGCCCACTGTGGTGGACCACAACTCAGGTTTCATGGGGTGTTTTCCCCTTGATTTGAATTATATGCTCTGTTTATTTCATTAGTATGTTGTTGTCCAGAAAATTTCTGGACAGTTTCTGGTGGGTTTTAGGTCAGATTTTTGGACTAATTAGGGGACTGTGTCTACCCATTTGATATGGTTTTTACATCTTTCTGACCTTGATTGAGGTCCCAAAGGAATGGACCAAGTGGGGTGGACAGTCCAGATTTTCTTGACTGTCCAGCAACATTGAAGTTTAAAAATCCATAAATACATAATAGTTTTTGTAATGGTGGGCCACTTTTGTGGACCCTACCTTGTAGTGCACTTGTATGGGGAGGTTAGAATTAATTTTCCCATATTTTTGGAGAACTTGGGTCCACCCCTTTGGGGTGTTCAAATCAGGGACAGCACTACTTTAATTTTCTACGGTGCAGTCCAGCAATGTAATCTGATAAAATCTTTAATTCATAAACATTTCTTCTATAAGTGGGCCACTTTTCTGGACTACATCTTGTTTTAAGCTTGATGAGGGACCTTGGGCCCAAATTTCAGGAATTTTGGAGGCCCAAAACCCACCCATTTGGATGACCCAAATTCAGGACAGTGGACAGCTATTTTTCCAGCAGCATTCCACCCTAGATAGGTTGGAATTCCGAAATTTATTAAAATACTTTTGGGTGTTTAAAAATTATGAAAATTTACAAGGAGGTGTCCCACCCATGGTGGGACCCATATAAAAAAAATTTGGGCCATTAAACCCCTGTGCACACCATGGCAAGGGCCGGACTGGCCCACCACATTGGGACATCCAGGTCAGTCTGATTTTCTGGATAGACCATTTTATTTAAATTAATTAAAATATTTATAGGTGTCTAAAAATTCTGAATTTTTTTTGGAGGAGTGTCCCACCTATGAAAGTGTCACCCTGTAAAATTTCAAAGTCATCAAACTCTTATACTGCCGGTGGTGCGGCCTGGAGTGGTTCATCAAGCAGGGACGCCCAGGCTAGGGCATCCAGCCTTGACTGACCCTCCAGCCTACCTTGTGGGCCCACCTAGATGTGTTGTATAACCCACCATATTGTAAGGATTTTGTAGGATAATTTATACCTTTACACCCTAAATTTTGGGTTTAATTAATGCATCATTGAGGCTCACCTTGTTTGGGCTATATGGGTATTTATATGTAACCAGATTTTTGGACTCCTTGTAAGCCCAAATGGGCTGGAACCCTTTAGATAGGCCCAGTGGATTCTTGGGCTGTATTCTCCATGGTATTCTGTTAGGCTAGTGGGCTTGAATGTATGAGTAGGTGGGCCCTTGGTTTCCCACTAAAATAACTAAAATCTTGGGCTAGGTTGTAAGGCCCAACTTGCTTATCTTAAATACGATTCTCACCCATGTGTTAAAGTAATGGGCTGTCCACTATGCCCACAACAATGTATGGACTTAGTGGCCCTTATGTTTGGGCCCTAACCTTCCTTATGGGCCCATATTATTGCATGTGGATTTGGCTGTATATTGCCTCTATTAGGCTTATGAATTATGTATAGCCTTGGGCCACCTTATCGAGGCCCAACATGTGATGTATCTATATGTATATAGCTGCTCATCTCTTTCTTATGGTGATGCTCGGGCCACGAGCCTTGATCCTTGGCAGATTATTATTAGGCCGCCTTCAGGGGACAATGGTGGTTGAATGCCCACCTTGATATGCCCCTCTAGGTCCTTGTTAGGCCCATTCTTGTTTCTATGGGTGGTTAAAGGTCCACTATAGACCATTGCTAGGCTTATTCTTATTATTTAGGCCCATGCCATTATCCATCTAGTCTCGTGGGCTACCCCAGGCTATTGGGCCCCCATTGAGGTTACATCCCTTTTGAGAAATGGTCTAAGTACCCAGACCCTACTAGTGAGGAGGGGAGAATATCTTCATCGCATTGGCATTTCTTGTTCATCTTCATGGCCCACTCCCATACGCATCATATGCATGCTTGGCTAAGATGTGATTGGTCATGGTTATGCCATTGGACAGGATATTGTGAGGGATGGAGTTTTCCCCTCTTGAACATGTTGGATGTTTAGGTATGATGCATGGTTGTTTGGGTGATTAATGCATATGACATTGCATAGTATGATCGACATTCATCCTCGCTTCATCATGGCCTTGCCTCCACAGGGATATTCATGGATGGCTAGACGTGTGGACACCGAAAATGATGTTTAAGCATACCAGGTGCATAGGATGCCCATGGGTGAAATTTTTAAAACTTCCATGGTACTAAGGATTTGCTCCAACGCTGTGACCGAGTGAAAACATGAGCGCACGAGGGCCTTACACCTGTAGGAGGTGACTCCCACTGTCGTGTAGTCAGTTGGATAAGAATGTGGCCATATCCGCCTATGAGAGAGGGAATTATTAGGCTGAGTCTGACCAGCTCGTAAAATGGGTCCGCTACTATCAGGCCTTGTTGGTGATTGGTTGTCCACAGGTGGGCAGTGAGGTCCCTTACGCTCGTTTGACTGTGCGGGGTTATAACGCCCTGAAATTCGGGGGTCGAGCATAACTCAGCTCTCGAGTTCCAAAACATCACTTATGTAACATATTTAATGATGGATGTATGTTGTCTATATTAGTGCATAAAACATGGAATAGATTAAGCCAAATAGCAAATATAATTCAGGGATAAGTGAAGAACGCAAGTGAAAGACTTAAAGAAATATATGTATACATGTGTAAATCCCTGAAATACATATAAATACCAGGTCGTACTGATAAGTGTTACTATCAAAATTACAAGTATTAAATTACATCATTTAATCCCAAAAGGAATCCCAGCATCCCGCGCATCAGAACAAGGCTCACTAGAACCCGTCTGAAAACTGCATAAAAGAGAAAGCAGCCTCATCATCCTCAATCTCCGACTCTGCCTCAAAGGTTGCATCAACATCTGCAACATCAACAACTAAGACAGAGTCTGGTGGGTGTTTAACACCGCCCCAGAACGTGGGAGTGAGTGATCAACTCAGAGGAACAATAAAGCAAAGGTTAACATGTTATCAGTTCAATCAAGCAGTAATGATAAAGCAGAACAATCAAATATGTCCTAAGTACTCTTGTTAATGCAAGGATGTATGAAGAATGATGCGCGCCCTTGCGCGTACACCTTCAGCGTCTTCATCTTATGTTACGCATGACATCGCCTCAAAGTTCGCCACGTTTACAAAGCACATGCAAATGCGGTGCATGAACATGATTACCAAGTTGTTATTAGTCCTTTTCATACAGTAGGATTGGGAAGCTAAGGTACCTTCCTCATATCACCATCCAAACAGTGATCCATTCTAGGGTCGTCAGTCCTAGACATCTCATACGATCATATGGTTTTAGGTCGTTGCAAAGGGTTCGTCACCAATCAATGCACGCCTATCATACCTTCGTTACCACGATAAGGCTCGTCACCTCAATGCGGTATCCAGGCATGCTCGAGGTCACTACAAAGGGCTCGTCACCAATCAATATAGGCCGACAGCATGAATATAGTGTCCCATACCACCATAATCGGCTCACGAGTTTGGTTGCTCACTGATCACTACGGGGAGGCTCGTCACCCCAGCGTAGGCCGACAGCTCGACCACGGTGTCCCATGCCACCATGTCCGGCTCATGAGTCTTAGCGGATCAAGGTACCATGGTTAACAGGATTTCATCGGTAAGTTTGGTACCCTAGATTCAAACAATAGCGTCCATACATGGTGAACATACATCGGACAATCGGGTTACTTGACGAACTCGACTAACACGAGCGCACGTTGGGTTGAACGACATAGAGTGCGCAAACACTCTGCGTGGCCAAACCACTGCCGACAACTCTAATACGACTCGGGTTCGTCTAATCACGTCCTACATGGCGAAAGCAACCTCAGTCACGAACTTAAGGCCGATTACCGATTTCCTGGACTAACTCATAGTCCCAAACACATTCCACTATAACAGATATTGATATCAACAATTTAGAATAATAATGGAACAACAACTCAAATCATATAGTATGTAAGCATTTGAAGAATCTCAACTTAACATGGATTTAAGCATAAGTAAGACTTGAAATTAAACAACAATGACTGTAACTTGCATGAAGGAAATCATACACACTAGTGGGAGAGTTGAGAATCGCTTCTCAACGCACGCAAATAGCATAATAAATTACACTTTATGTCATGCCCCAAACTCGGAAACGGGCTCACAAAATTTTTGATCGTCGAATCCAGTGTTGACAGCCTCCGCAGTACTCCATTCTCGGCTCCTTGCGTCCATACGCCAGATTCCGATCCTGGGATGCTACAAGGAGGTTTTTTTTGTACATTTAACTCGTAATCAGCATAACCACAAGCATACCCAAATCACAAAGGCAACATCAACATCACATATCCACTAATATAATCAGTTGAGTACAATGCTGGAAGGAAAAACATAAATAAAAACTAAGCCCCAGAAGACCATCGCACGCTCCAAGCTCAACATTGCTGCAACCTAACATCACCTGCACGCATCTATCGTGCATAAGCTTATAGAAAGCTTAGAGGGTGGTGTAAGTGTGTGCCCAAGGTAAGTGTCAAGTATTCCATATCAAAGTAATCAAATTAAGCGGAAGTGCCGATAAGAGTATGAATTTTCATAGTAAACAGAATATTGACGAGATCATAAATCATACGATAACAGAGTAAGCGATCATACTGAGTCAATCAATGTCAGAATATGCAATGTAGAACAACTATACAAATGAGAAATCATAGATAGCCAAATGTCAGATGCAGAGGATGCAATACAATATACATTCCTGATGAGTAACACACATAGCGTAGGCCGTACCTAGACCATATGAATGCAGGGACACAATAACCCAAAATGTCGTATGCCGCGAATGTCATACAATATGCAGTGCGAATGAAATGACCATACTGGAGTGTGAAGTCGGGATGATAGTACGTAGTATTGCGGGCTATGGGGTCCATCACAAGGGACTTCTATCCAAACCAGTCTCATACCTAAATTTGGATAATCAGACTCAATGGGTAAACTCCTGATCTCAGGTTAGTCGCGTGCCCCAACCAAAATCCTGGCCATTGCGAGGGCACACGTAACAAATAGTTGCGCACTACCAACTCGAGTGGATAGTGAATGAATGAATGCATGAATGAGTATGTAACTCCTGCTCACTAAATCCACATATCAGTATAGTTCCTCTCTGGGATCATCACCGGGGTTTAGTACACTCCAAATGGCACTGTCTCTCTCCCAGCAGCACAGTCCAAGTGAGTGTAAGAAACCTCACTATCCGCCTGGCTAATAGTCTGTCAATACCTATTCGGCACGTCGATAGCGGACCCATTCACGAGCTGGTCAAATTCAGCCTAGTAATGCCCCCTACCCTCTGGCGGGTAAGGCCACACCCCCTCCCAACCGACCACGACACAGTGCGAGACGCGGCCTACTGGTATACGGCCCTCATGCGCTCATATACATCCACTCGGTCTCGACGTTGGGGCGTCTCCTGGCCACGGAGGTTTAGGGATTTTCACCCAGGGATATCTATGGCGCCCGTATGCTAGAACCAAACATTTCCGGTGTTCCATTTGGCCATCCACGTTACGCCTGTGGAGGCTACGGCCCTGGTGTCACTAGGGCGTACAGTAATCATAATGCGAGATGCATGAGTCATACAATCCAGTCATGCATCAATCCTGTGCATACTGCGTGCTCGAGTGAGATAATCTCCGCCTATCAGGGAGTCTCATAACAACATGCTCAATGACATATGCAATGATCAACCACATCTCATAACAAACATGCAGATGATGCGTATGGGCATGTATCATGATGCTATGCTGTCATATACTCATAACCAGTATCAACAACCGACATCGACAATCGACCACGATAATGTGAACATTTAACCAACATTGCCCCCAAGGAATGGCCCACATAGAGCCAAACATATAATGGGCCCACGGCCTCACACAAAGGCCTGATATACAATGCAGTGGGCCTTACTCAAGGGCCACATATACACAACAGGTGAGCCCTGCTCATGGGCCTCAAATACCTGACATGTGGCCCCTACATATGGGTCTCGAATACATCAAATGGGTCGTGCATCATGGGCCTAATACATATCACAATAGGCCTCGCCCATAGGCCATGAATACATCACAATGGCCTTGCCCATGGGCCTCGAATACATCACAATGGGCCTCAACTACGGGTCCCATATACATCATATAGGCCTCGACAATCGGCCTCGGCAATCAGGATCGGCCCGTACAATCGGCCTCGATAAATCAGAATCGGCCAATCGGTCAGGTCAATTGGAATCGGTAATCGGAATCAATCGATAATCAGAATCGGTAAATCGGTCACGTCAATCAGAATCGGCAATTGGTCATGACAATCGAAATCGATTGATGATCAGAATCGGCAATTTAGTCACATCAATCGAAATCGGCAATTGGTCATGACAATCGAATCAATCGATAATTAGAATCAGCCAATGGGTCATGGCAATCGGAATCAATAAGAATGGGCCTAACAAGGCCGAATGGAAGGTCACAATGTGGACATTAAACCATCATTGCTCATCGATGTAGACATTCAACCGACATTGCTCCCAAGGAGTGGCCCACGTAGAGTCAAGCATATAGTGGGCCCATGGCCTCGTACAAGGGCCTAATATACATCATCATGGGCCTCACCAAAGGTCAAGAATACATCACAGTGGACCGCATGACATGGGCCGCGCTAATGGGAGTCACACACATCAGGTGGGCTACATTAATGGGCCGCATCGATGGGCCTAATACCATGGGCTTCAAGTACACAACACAGTGGGCCTCATGGGTGGGTCACAAATATATCAAGGTGGGCCTCATGGATGGGCCATAAACACATCAAAGGTAGGCCTCATATATGCCAAGTGGGTCGCATCAACGGGTTGCACCAATGAGCCTCACAAACATCAAGTGGGCCACATCAACAGGCCGCACCAATGGGCCATAAATATACGAGTGGGCCTCCCACATGGCCATAAATATTTTGCACCAGACCTTGTCCATAGGCCTCGAAGACATCGCATGAGCCTCGACCATGGGCATCGAATACATCACAATGGGCCGCATTACGTGGGCCTATATACACATCAAGTAGGTCGCATCCCATGGGTCATACATACATCACATCGGCCTCACATATCACATAGGGCCTTATGCAAATCAAATTGGGCCATTTGGATCAAACACATACATCACGTGAGGTCCACGTCTCACGGATGGCCTGGAATGAAACACATCCATCAAGGCGGTTCCCACCTATCAAACAAATGGACAACACGGAATGAAACACGTGCATCATGGCAGACCCACCATCCTATGCCGGATGGTGCGGCAGATACATCTCCAACGGGGGACTCACGTCCAAGGATGGACGATGTGGATACAGTAAATACATCAAGGTGTGGCCCACGGCAACTCTGGACGGTGTGGGAGAAACACATACATCATGGTGGTGTCCCACAGTCCCACATCCAAATGGACGGTGTGGGATCAAAATATACCTCATAGTGGAGCCCACACTCCAGACAGCTGAACGGTGCATATAGTATACTTATAACAAGGTGGTCCACCGTCCAGATGTTGGACTCAGGGGCACAACACATCCACCATATCAGGGCCCCACGTGGCACCATCCAAACAGATCTAGTACCATCCAACACTTTCGAGACGGTGTGGATTAAAGCATACATCATGGAAGAGTCCCCCAGTGGGATGGCTTGGATAAACCCATACCTCATGGTGGAGTCCACAGCACCTGCTGACGTCAGCCCAGCATCTATAAGGCCGGTGGATGGACGGTCTGGATGTATAGCACATACCTCATGATTTGGACCCCACCCGCTGATGGCAACATAGCAATTGTATGCTGCATGCAGCAGACAGATGGTCTAGATATAGAGTAAATGCAACTAGGTGGGTCACATCCAGACTTTGGACAGTCTGGATATAGCACATACTGACAAGGTGAGTCCCACAGTTGCTAAAGCATATGGATAGCGAGGTTAAAACGCGAGCATCGTGGTGGTGTCCACCGTCCAGCCATCTGGACGGTGGAATAAAACACATACATCGCAGTATGCACTACCTTCCAATCTTCTCGACAGTGGATGCAAAATACATGGGTGGCATTTATAAGCACATGCATATGGAGTCCACACATACATGGGTGCCACAGTTACTCTCCAGCATGGATAAGTCACATATATCATGGGGTCCATAGGACCTGCGATTGCAATACAGCAGTAATAAGCTGGTGTGAATGAACCAGCCAATCCATTTCTCATCAAGGGGGGGTCCCACGTGCCCCCATGATATAATATTAAATTATATATATATAGATATAATGCACATGCTATATCACGTGAGGCCATGTACGGACGGTCTAGATAGACCACAAACATCAAGGTGGCCCCACATCAACGGTGAAGAAATGTACAGCAGCTATTTAGCTGTGCAGGTACGTCAGCCAATCCACTTCCAAAAAGGTGGGTCCCACTTGGGGCCCACCATAACGTTTATTCTCCATCCGATCCGTTCATAAGGTCACAGACACTTGAATGAAGGGGAAAAAAAAATATTTCATGTAGATCCAAAACTTCTGTTACCCAAATAGGGTTTCAATGGTAGACGTTCAATCCCACTGCTTCTTGTGACGTGGGCCACCTGAGCTTTTTATATGGCCGATCTTTGGGGTGGCCCACAGCCAGGAGGGGGGCTACCGAATGCACAGTGTTGATGATGGCACACAAAATGGTGGGGCCCACAGTTAGGACCCACTGTCCACGTCCAGCGCAGCAGGACGTGTTGCGCGTCCTCTGGACGGTCAAAGGCAGCAGCGCCTGCTGCTGCTCTCTCTCTCTCCTTTTTTTTATTTCGGGTTTCTCTGGGGTTTTTCCTAGGTGGGGCCCACATCTGAAAAATCCAACCCACCCATTATATTATACAGCTCATAACAGATCCAATGAGTCTAATATAGAGCATATTTTGGTATATAGAAGCATCAGGGTGGGTTTCAATGGTAGAAAATATTGTTTTCCATACTACGGGCCACCAGATAGTTGGATTTCCTTCATTTCCTGGTTCAACGCCTAAAATAGGTTGGGAAATAGGATGGATGGTGTGGATTAAATTCATGTATCAAGGTGGGGCCTACACAAGTGGTCCACCCAAGTTTAAAGCAAACATATATACATATATTATTATTATTTTTTTTTCTTTGTTGCTGGTAGTACACCCACTGCCTGATAACGCCCACTGAACGCGTCCAGCGTCCAGGGACGCTGGACAAACACGGTATGCATTTTATCAAGGTGGTCCCACATGTGGGGACCACGGTTGATGGGTCCCATGTGGACGTGGCCCACGTGATCAATTCTCTTTGTGTTTTCTCATCACTGTTAAGTAGGGCCCACATGGCTTGGACGGCCGTGGGGTCCATTTGATAGACGGCTTGGACATCACATACATCAAGGTGGGGTACATCCGGGTGGGCCACACGGCCACATCATCACACCAAATTATTGAAAGAGAGAGGGAGAGAGAGAGAAAGAGAGAGAGAGGCACCCATGTTAGATCTTGCACTTCTTTCTTCCGCCAACGCGATCTAGAGCTCCAAAAGACGAACTTCAACAGTTGAGATTGTTTTTGGAGGGTGGGGATGAGAGATAAGAAGGTGGGTCACACCAAGTTTTCTCTCATGGAGGTGGACGTTAGCTCTCATGGGTTGCTTAGAATGGAGTGAAGTGAGAGAGAGAGAGAGAGGTGATGTAAAGGAGTGATGGGAGAGAGAGATGGTGAGGTGATGGAAATTAATAAGTTTGACTTATGGAAAAAAGGGAAGGGATGGTTGCTTGTAAGGAGTTAGGGCTAGGGGTAGGGTAGGGTGTTGTCACCCCTAGGGTGATATCATAGCAATTATTTTTCTGGGGAAGTACAACAACAGGGATAGGTGGGTCCCACGATCAAGCGGTCAACGGCCTAGATAATGCACGGGCCGGATCTCATAATCTGAGCGTCGCATTGACGCACAAGACGCGTCATCGGAACCGCGGTGACAGCGCGGTCGCAATGACATAGGTCTCATTTTGAGTCGGTTTGGGTTTATAGGATGTAACTCAACAGCGTGCGCCAATGCTTTCTACGCGTCACGGGTCGTCGGAATTCGACTGGGAGGACCGCGGAAGTTTATGGTACGGGCTGGGATACGGATCTTACACTTTAGATCATTCAGGCATTTCTACAAACACTTAGAATACATAGTTCAACATACATGACGTATGTTGAAATACACACATTTGGACAATTTCCTTTACCAAGGAGTTGCCGCACATACAATTAGCATAAGTACATGACAAATAATCATGGCAACCACATGTTCATATTTTATACGCATACGGTACTTTATACATACACATAGAATACACAAATCTCAATGTAACACAAGCATATCAGGAATGCAAAATAAACATAACATTTGGCATGTGAAATCTCATTTATAGCAAGAATAAACCATTCACTGGCATTGAAAGCCTTGAAAACCATAACCTATACGATGAAAGTCCGCACCTTAAGCCAGAAATAGAACACCGAACTGATTCAGACGATATGTCTTCGTCAACGGCGACAGGATAACCTAAAGCAAAAATGGAAATGAGCTACAATAACACAAAGACTATTCTAAGCTCTAACACAGATTAGGGTTAGGTTAACTTACCCAAAGATGAACTCAGAATCGCCGGAATAACGATTCAAAAGTGAAGGTTTAAGGATGAAGAAGAATAAGAAAGAATCTAAGATGATTCACCAACTTCTCTCTCACTTTCTCTCTTTTCCTCTCTCTTTCTCAGCAAGGGTTAGGAAATTCGTATGGAAAAGAGAGCTAGGGTTTTAAGGTCTATATATAGGCCTAACATTGATGAAAACAACCCTAGGGCCAAGGTATACTTAGGTTATAACCAAAACAGGCCTCTCTCGATCCAACGGAGCACTTCCGGTGGGCCTATTACCACGAAAGGTCGGACTTAAGCTCACTGACCATGGATCTAGGTCAAGCTAAGTTTTCGTACCGATCGGATCTTCAGATCAGCCGTGGCAGACCACACTGAATACAACGGTCAACGAATCTCGATCAGGTCCACAAGCACAAGGACATGCCTGGGCCACCTTTCCTGATCAGAGGGTGAAATTGGGTCAGAATCCAACTGTCAGATTGCTTAAAATCGTCGCACAAGCGACACGACTCAGATTTCATAAAATCTTATTTAATTTCTCACCGTTCTCACACTCTTCACTCCGGACTCAATCAAATTGACCCAGAACATCATCTGGACTTGATTTTTGAGGTGATGGCCAAGTCCAACATGGTGACTGCCACAGCCTAAGATCATCGCTATCGGACTTTCGACGCGCGGTCTAAGTCCGATCCAGAACTTCCAAAAATTTCCAAGAGCAACTGGATTCAGCGATGAATCCTAGATTTCAGAGTAACCTAGCGCTAACCATTCCACAGATTTAGAGTCATGCAGATCCAATTTAAAGTGATTGATGCAAATTTCACAAGCAATCGAGTTTAACGCTAATTACCCCAAAAAGCTACTAAGGAAAGAATAGAGGTAGTACTCAGGTCTTGGCACAAAATTTTTCGGGTCATTGCAATCTACCCCCCTTAAAGAAAATTTCGTCCTCAAAATTCATACTTTCTCATACTCCTCAAGGATCTGAGGGTAGCTCTTTCTAACCTCAGCTTCAGATTCCCAAGTAGCCTCTTCCTCACTATGATGCGTCCATAGCACCTTCACAAGAGGGATGACCTTGCTACGCAATACCTGCTCCTTCCTGTCTAAAATACGCGTCGGTCGCAGTACATATGTGGCATCCTCGCTCAACTGCACCTGCTCCCAACTAATAATATGTGAAGGATCAGGAACGTACTTCTTCAGCATAGAAACATGAAATACGTTATGCACGCCCGCAAGAGGTGTGGGTAAAGCAAGGCAGTATGCTACCGCTCCCACTCGATCCAGAACTTGAAATGGACCAATAAATCTCGGCGTAAGCTTTCCCTTCTTACCGAACCGCAGAACTCCCTTCATAGGAGAGACCTTGAGAAATACATGGTCTCTAACCTCAAACTCAAGCGGTCGACGCCTCGTATCAGCGTAACTCTTCTGCCTACTCTGGGCTGTCAGAAGTCGACGTCGAATAATGTCAACTTTCTCTGAAGTCACCTGCACCAACTCCGGGCCAAGCAAACTACGCTCGCCAACTTCTGCCCAGCAATGCGGTGCTCTGCACGGGCGACCATACAACGCCTCATAGGGAGTCATGCCGATACTCGCCTGGAAACTGTTATTATACGCGAACTCTGCATACTGGAGACAATCATCCCAACTGTCCTTGAAATTCAAAACACAAGCTCGCAACATGTCTTCCAGGATCTGATTCACGCGTTCCGTCTGCCCATCTGTTTGCGGATGAAACGCGGTGCTGAACTTCAATTTCACACCCATCGCTTCTTAAATACGAGTCCAGAAGATAGATGTGAAACGTGTGTCTCTATCAGACACAATCTCCAAGGGAACTCCATGCAGACGTACAATCTCCTTGATATACAGCCTAGCCAACTCGTCTGCAGAGTTTGTGACTCTGATCGGTAAGAAGTGAGCCGACTTCATCAATCGGTCGACGATCACCCAAATAGAGTCATATCCCTTCCTCGTTCTCGGCAACCCAGAAATAAAATCCATAGAGATGAAGTCTCACTTCCATTCTGCTATGGGCATGGGCTGCAGCAGCCCAGGAGGTCGGCGATGCTCTGCCTTGACCTGCTGGCACGTGAGACAACGAGAGACAAACTCAGCAATATGGACCTTCATGTTGTCCCACCAATAAGATCTTCTCATATCCTGATACATCTTCGTGTTACCTGAATGCATCGCAAGCTTAAAACTATGGGCTAACTCGAGAACCTCCCGTCTCAAGTCAGGGATGTCAGGAACACATAACCGGCCACGAAATCGTAGGCCCCCATCAGAACTAACACTCCAGTCGAAGTTCTCATCTATACCAACCCGCTTCCTCATCTTCACCAAAAGCTCATCATCTGCCAGAGCTGCAACGATCTTCTCGTCGATAAGAGGTTGTACACGAATGTGTGTGATAACCTCATACGGCTCTTCCACCGTAAGCTTCTACTCAAAGTCCTGCACAAACTCCAACATATCCCACTCTTCTATCATCAGCGGAGCCGCAAACTCCATAGCCTTCTTGCGACTCAACGCATCTGCCACAGGGTTCACCTTGCTCGGATGGTATGAAACATCGAACTTAAAGTCTTTCAATGTTTCCATCCATCGGCGCTGCCTCATATTTAAATCACGCTACGTGAAAATATACTTAAGGCTCTTGTGGTCGCAAAAGAGCTCGAACTCCTCTCCATAGAGGTAATGTCTCCAGAGCTTTAATGCGAAAATGACAGCTGCTAACTCCAGGTCGTGCGTAGGGTAATTCTCTTCGTGTTTCCTCAACTGACGCGAAGCATAAGCAATCACCCTGTCCTTCTGCATAAGGACACAACCCAGACCAACGCGAGAGGCATCAGTATATATAATATACTTAACCCCTTGCTCTGGCAATACTAGCATAGGGGCGGACGTCAACTTATCCTTCAGCTCCTGAAAAGCTATCTCCACCCTCTCATTCCAAGCAAACTTCAAATCTTTCCGTGTCAACTGCGACAATGGTCTGGCAATCTTCGAGAAGTCTTGAATGAAGCGTCGATAATAGCCTGCAAGACCCAGAAAGCTCTTTACCTCGGTAACTGAACCAGGCTGCTTCCAGTCCTGCACTGCAGATACCTTGGCAAGATCGACAGCTATCCCTTCCTTGGACACCACATGTCCCAGGAACTTGACTTCCTCTTTCTAAAAATCACACTTCTTGAACTGCGCAAAGAGCTGATTCTTCCTAAGAGTATCCAAAATCGCTCTTAAGTGCTCTTCGTGCTCTTCCCGACTCGCAGAATAAATCAAAATGTCATCGATAAAAACAATAACGAATCGGAACAAGAATGGCCGAAACACCCTGTTCATCAGATCCATGAACACAGCCCATGCGTTCATAAGACCGAACGACATCACAAGGAACTCACAGTGACCGAAGCTAGTCCTGAAAGCGGTTTTCTGCACGTCCTCATTCTTGACGCGTAACTGGCGATACCCTGACTGCTAATCAACCTTCGAAAAGTACCGTGCCCCCTTCAATTGATCAAACAGATCATCAATCCTAGGCAAAGGGTACTTATTTTTCACAGTCACCAGATTCAACCTGCGATAATCAATACATAATCGCAAGGAACCATCTTTCTTCTTCACAAACAAGACAAGTGCTCCCCAAGGAGACACACTAGGCCGAATAAAGCCCAAATTCAACAAACCATCTATCTGCTTCCTCAATTCCTCCATTTCACTCGGAGGCATACGATAGGTGGGCAAAGAAATGGGCACCGCACCAGGCATGAGATCGATAGTAAAATCAATCTCGCGCTGAGGAGGTAATCCAGGAATCGACTCAAACACATCTTCAAACTCCCGAACTACCGGTGTGCTATCAAACGCCAATTCAGCCATACTCTCCAACAGAGAAGTATAATAATCAAGACGAAAAGGGTAACTGACCTGAACTGGGAAAGTAACTGTCTCACCCTCAGGTCCATGGATTGTCACCGACCTTGCTTCAAAATCAATCTCTGCTCGCATCCTCGTGAGCCAATCCATACCCATAATAACATCGTAATGAAAAAGAGGTGCGACAAAGAAATCAACACGGATCGATCCACTTCCTAAATCAACCAAACAATCCATACAATGCTTGTTCATAGCAGAGGAAATCCCCGTAGCGGTAGTAAGTGTCACTCCTTGCATAGAAATAGTGCTCAAACCCAAATGCCTAACTGCCGCATATGATATAAGGGAGGTAGTGGACCCTGTATCCACCAACATAGAAATGGGAATACCTTCAATGTGCGTTGTAATCTCGAAGGATCTCGGCACCAAGTCAGACATAGGCGCTTCAGCTGAGAGCGCATGAACTCGAGCCTGCTGCTGACAATTCGGCGGAGGAACCATGGGCCACTGAGGTGGCCTGAAGCTAGGTACTGCAGGTCTGAAGGATGGATGAGCTGGCGGTGAACGAAGAGGTGAAGGTGAAATAACCTGAGGCATCGGACGGCTAATCCTCTACGGTGGAGTAAAACCACTGGCCGGCATACGCGAAAAGTAAAAATGATCTAAATGCCCCGTCTTCCCATAATACGAACAGCGAAGATTAGCTCGCATCTGCTAAGCGGGCGGCGCTGAATGCCTAGGAAGAGAATCTGCTCGCGGCCTCTTGCCGAGGAAAGGTGCACCCTGAAAGTTAGGTCGCGGCCTAAGAACCATAGGTGCTCGCATACGGGACGACCTGTCCCCGTCCTGCTCTGCTCGCAAGGACATGCTCACCAACTCCGCATAGAAAGAAATGCTAGCACAGCATATCTTCGATCGGATCTCAAGCCTCAATCCCTCAGAAAAGCACCACATCCCCATCGCCTGATCGCCCAGAATCAAAGGAACATACCGACCTAGCTCAGTGAACCGGTTCTCATACTCCGTCACCGACAGCCCTCCCTGGCGGAGGCGAAGGAACTCACTCTCCTTCTCATGTCGGTACGTAACCGAAAAATACTTCTCGTGGAAGCGTGCCTCAAACGCCTGCCACGACCACTCAAATCCTTCCTCGACAATGCGAAGAACACTGTCCCACCATAGACTGGCCTCCTTCTCAAACATGAAGGAGGCAAGCTCGACCTGCTCAACCTCAGAGCAGTGCAGCGGTCTCAGCATCTTAGAGATGCGATCGATCCAATACTCGGCCTCCTCAGGTCTATGAGAACCCGCAAATGTGGGAGGTCGTAAGCGCTGGAATCGCTCAAAAGTGCCGCTCGCACTGGCGCTCCCAAATGAGGGCATAGGTGAAGAAGGAGGAGTTGCCCCCACTGACTGAGCAAAGATATCAGCCATGGAAGATAGAAACTGCTACTGCTGGTGCCACTGCTACTGAATCTGTTGCTACTGCATCAACAGCATTATCTGCTCAAACCTATCAGAAGGCGGAGCAGACAAAGATGCACGGCTCGGCTCAGGAACCGAAGGCGTGACTGGAGGAGCCATAGGTGTCGGCCCAACACTGGCATGAGACGGGCCCAACTGTGGATCCGTCTAGCTATCGCTCAGGGGAGGAACCCCAGCAAGCGACTCAACCAAGGAGAGACGGGCCGAAGTCTTCGAACCCTTAGGAGGCATACCCTACATTCAACAGAGGATGCAACCTGTAAGATTCTACGTCCACATAATCCATCTATACAGCATTCACAGCACAACTTCAAAGATAAACAACATGCATTCCATTAACAAAATTTGTCGCAATACAAGTAGTGCAACATTACATGAATCACGACAGGAAAAGCATGTGAACTACAACATCTAACACTTCAAACAACAACAAACAACTTCCAACTACAAAAGCCAACAACGGCTATACACAGAAAGAAACAACAAACAAAGCAAAGGACGACTACAATGACAACTACTCGTCAGAATCAGGAGATGGAGGTGGGGCACCCTTATCCTACAAGCAACACAGGATAGACTTTAGAGTTTGAGTCACCTTCTTAAACTTATGCTTCACAAGGCCTCGAAGATCCATGATATCCTGGCGTAGAACAGGCTGCCCTTCTTCAAGCCGAGTAATACGGGCATCCCTGGCAGCCTGATCTGCGCTCTGCTCTAGTGCCACAGGAGGAGAGCTCTCACTCGCATCCTGTGGCTCTACCTCTTCCTCGTCCTACTCTGTTTCTTCTTCAATCTCAGCACCACCTTCAGCATAACTCTCATCCTCATCACTCTCTGACTCATCCTCACTCTCTGAGGCCTGTTGATGAGGACCAATCTCCATCTGCTTAAGGGTCGTCAGATTAAGATGACGAACAGGAACCGACTTCTCTGCTCCAAGCCTATAGCCAAACTCATGTGTAAGCTTACAAATGAGGTGGCCAAAAGGAAGCGATTTGGTCCTCCTAGTCGAACGAGCGATAAGGATAATCTGACGCAAGATGTACGTCGGCACACACAACTTCGCTTCTTGCCCCACCTATTACAGAAAATCTACCATCAGGCGCGTACACTCGCTGCGATTGCTCCACCTTGGATATACATTGAACGTACACATGTGGTGAAGCAAGCGAAAGTCGTCCGTCATGTTGGTAGCTAGAAGACTTCTATTCGGCTGCCATTCGACCAGACGACCACACAGGAACCGGGTGCGACGATCCCTCTCATGCATACTGTTCAAATTCGTCTCACTGGCATACACCTCACCAAGTGGCACATTCAGGAGTCGGGATATCAAAGCGACGTTGACCGTGGCCTCCCGACCGCTACCACAAGGAATCTTGAACTGCAGAGGCTCCAGCGAAGGATCACGAATGTTGGCATAAAAAGCTCGAACAATACTAGCATTCGCGCGATACTCGCCCTCAAACAAGGGACACCAACCAGCTTCTTCTAAGCGCTCCAACAACAGAAACTCGTCATATAGCCGCGGATCAATATGAGCCTCAAAAAGGACCCTACGGCCTTCATAGACTCCATGTGATAACTCCGCCAATAGGGTTCTACCAATGGGAGCTCAAGGATCAAGGTCCCGCTTGGTCTGGAATTCACGAGCGGCGGTCGTGCTCGCGGCGGCACCTCTCGGCCTCCATGCACGGGTTGGGTGGCTAGGCCCGGTTTCATCCACGGGCACTCTCTTCTTTCCCATCAAAGAAAGAAGGGTGGAGATGGAAAAGATGGCTGTGATAAACTCAAAGAGGGCCATGAGAAATGAGAGAAAGAGAGAAATAGGAAGGATGGTGAAGCTTCCACACACTTGAGATCCTAAAGATGGATTTGGAAACCCAAATGAGAAGAAAAGAAGGTGTAACCAGCAATGGGGGTGAGGGTTTTGAGATGGGTTGGTAGGGTGTGCACGAAAATGGAAGAAGAAGAATATTTGGAGGAGATTTGGAGGAGTTTTGAGAGAAGCTTGAAGGAAAGGAGAGCTTGGGAGGGAGGATTGTGAAGGAAGTAGGGCTTAGGGACGGTTTTAATCAACAAACCGTGGAAGGGTGGGCCACACTAGGCCAGAAACTCGTCGGCCCGAGCCGGCCTGCCCGGCCTGACCCGCTGATCAGCGAGGGCTCGTCGAACCGGGGAGGACATCGCCGGTCTCTGGACCGTCCAGCAATGCCTCGCCATTTGGGCGAGGTCCTCCTGACCCCTAAGCACTAAATGAGGTAGGCCCCCCCTAGGTCCCCTTGGAAATGCCCCGATCGGCCCCTTTGCTTGGTTCGACGCCTAACGGGCCATTCGAGCAGAAATCTGATACAAACAGAGATTTCTTGAAGATTGAAGGGTTAATATGGGAAGATAAACCATCTAGACTCATTAATAGATGGTCTAGAAGAGATTTTGGGTCGCTGTGTGTGATCAGGAGAGAGCACAGACTCGATCTCGGCGATCGTTTTCAGTAAACTTTCGCCGATAGAAGCAACGGAACACAAACACAACCTACGATAAACTCGCACCCAAATACACTAAAGTGGTGACAGCGTGCAGTATGTGACCATAACCCAGGTCCGGTTTAATCTAATTCATGCTCTGATACCAACTTGTAACGCCCTGAAATTCGGGGGTCGAGCATAACTCAGCTCCCGAGTTCCAAAACATCACTCATGCAACATATTTAATGATGGATGTATGTTGTCTGTATTAGTACATAAAACATGGAATAGATTAAGCCAAATAACAAATATAATTCAGGGATAAGTGAAGAATGCAAGCGGAAGACTTAAAGAAATATATGTGTACATTTGTAAATCCCTGAAATACATATACATACCAGGTCGTACTGACAAGTGTTACTATCAAAATTACAAGTATTAAATTACATCATTTAATCCCAAAAGGAATCCCAGCATCCCGCGCATCAAAACAAGGCTCACTAGAACCCGTCTGAAAACTGCATAAAAGAGAAAGCAGCCTCATCATCCTCAATCTCCGGCTCTGCCTCAAAGGTTGCATCAACATCTGCAACATCAGCAACTAAGACAGAGTCTGGTGGGTGTTTAACACCGCCCCAGAACGTGGGAGTGAGTGATCAACTCAGAGGAACAATAAAGCAAAGGTTAACATATTATCAGTTCAATCAAGCAGTAACGATAAAGCAGAACAATTAAATATGTCCTAAGTACTCTTGTTAATGCAAGGATGTATGAAGAATGATGCGTGCCCTCGCGCATACACCCTCAGCGTCTTCATCTTACGTTACGCATGACATCGCCTCAAAGTAAGCCACGTCTACAAAGCACATGCAAATGCGGTGCATGAACATGATTACCAAGTTGTTATTAGTCCTTTTCATACAGCAGGATTGGGAAGCTAAGGTACCTTCCTCATATCACCATCCAAACAATGATCCATTCTAGGGTCGTCAGTGCTAGACATCTCATACGATCATATGGTTTTAGGTCGTTGTAAAGGGCTTGTCACTAATCAATGCACGCCTATCATACCTTCGTTACCATGATAAGGCTAGTCACCTTAATGCGGTATCCAGGCATGCTCAAGGTCACTACAAAGGGCTCGTCACCAATCAATGTAGGCCGACAGCACGAATATAGTGTCCCATACCACCATAATCGGCTCACCAGTTTGGTTGCTCACTGGTCACTACGGGGAGGCTCGTTACCCCAGCGTAGGCCGACAGCTCAACCATGGTGTCCCATACCACCATGTCCGGCTCATGAGTCTTAGCGGATCAAGGTACCATGGTTAACAGGATTTCATCGGTAAGTTTGGTACCCTAGATTCCAACAATAGCGTCCATACATGGTGAACATACATCGGACAATCGGGTTACTTGACGAACTTGACTAGAACGAGCGCACGTTGGGTTGAACGACATAGAGTGCGCAAACACTCTGCGTGGCCAAACTACTGCCGACAACTCTAATATGACTTGGGTTCGTCTAATCACATCCTACATGGTGAAAGCAACCTCAGCCAAGAACTTAAGGCCGATTACCGATTTCCTGGACTAACTCATAGTCCCAAACACATTCCACTATAACAGATATTGATATTAACAATTTAGAATAATAATGGAACAACAACTCAAATCATATAGTATGTAAGCATTTGAAGAATCTCAACTTAACATGGATTTAAGCATAAGTAAGACTTGAAATTAAACAACAAGGACTGTAACTTACATGAAGGAAATCATACACACTAGTGGGAGAGTTGAGAATCACTTCTCAACGCCCACAAATAGCATAATAAATTACACTTTAGATCATTCAGGCATTTCTACAAACACTTAGAATACATAGTTCAACATACATGACGTATATTAAATACACACATTTGGACAATTCCCTTTACCAAGGAGTTGCTACACATACAATTAGCATAAGTACACAACAAATAATCATGGCAACCACATGTTCATATTTTATACGCATACGGTACTTTATACATACACATAGAATACACAAATCTCAATGTAACAGAAGCATATCAGGAATGCAAAATAAACATAACATTTAGCATGTGAAATCTCATCCATAGCAAGAATAAACCATTCACTGGCATTGAAAGCCTTGAAAACCATAACCAATATGATTAAAGTCCGCACCTTAAGCCAGAATTAGAACACCGAACTGATTCAGATGATATGTCTTCGTCAACGGCGATAGGATAACCTAAGGCAAGAATAGAAATGAGCTACAACAACACAAAGACTATTCTAAGCTCTAACACAGATTAGGGTTAGGTTAACTTACCCAAAGATGAACTCAGAATCGCCGGAATAATGATTCAAAAGTGAAGGTTTAAGGATGAAGAAGAACAGGAAAGAATCTAAGATGATTCACCAACTTCTCTCTCACTTTCTCTCTCTTTCTTAGCTAGGGTTAGGAAATTCGTATGGAAAAGAGAGCTAGGGTTTTAAGGTCTATATATAGGCCTAACATTGATGAAAACAACCCCAAGGCCAAGGTATACTTAGGTTATAACCAAAACAGGCCTCTCTCGATCCAACGGAGCACTTCCGGTGGGCCTATTACCACGAAAGGTCGGACTTAAGCTCACTGACCATGGATCTAGGTCAAGCTGAGTTTTCGTACCGATCGGATCTTCAGATCAGCCGTGGCGGACCATACTCAATACAATGGTCACCGAATCTCGATCAGGTCCACAAGCACAAGGACATGCCTGGGCCACCTTTCCTGATCAGAGAGTGAAATTGGGTCAGAATCCAACTGTCAGATTGCTTAAAATCGTCGCGCAAGCGACACGACTCAGATTTCATAAAATCTTATTTAATTTCTCACCGTTCTCACACTCTTCAGTCCGGACTCAATCAAATTGACCCAGAACATCATCTGGACTTAATTTTTAAGGTGATGACCAAGTCCAACATGGTGACCGCAACAGCCTAAGATCATCGCTATCGGACTTTCAACGCGCGGTCTAGGTCCGATCCAGAACTTCCAAAAATTCCCAAGAGCAACTGGATTTAGCGATGAATCCTAGATTTCAGAGTAACCTAGCGCTAACCATTCCACTGATTTAGAGTCATGCAGATCCAATTTAAAGTGATTGATGCAAATTTCACAAGCAATCGAGTTTAGCGCTAATTACCCCAAAAAGCTACTAAGGAAAGAATAGAGGTAGTACTCGGGTCTTGGCACAAAATTTTTCGGGTCATTACAAGGGTCTGTAGAGCGGCAATCATTTAGTAGTGTAATCCCGGTGATTTCCTTATGATTAGAAATACTTGACATATGGTTTGGTTATGAGCACTGGCATTACTTGCATCGCATTAGCATTGGCTGTGTAAGCCCCCTTCCTGCACTGCCTTGGTATGGCGTCAAGTACTCATTGCATGGTATTCATGATAAGACTTGGTAAGGGTAGTGATATTCTCATTAAGTATGTTCTTTCCTTGTACCTCCTACTATTCTTTTCTGCACCATTGACACACACTTTCACCACCCTCTAAGCTTCAATAAGCTTATGCACGATTGATGCGTGCAGGTGATCCACTTCAAAGTTTTGTAGGTCAAACTTATCTGCAATGAGATGCGTAGGGTGCACAGTGATGCTTTCATGAAATCCAATCCGTCCATCATGTGCGTCTCCTCCTGTTAACATTTGCATCTAAAAATACGCAGCATATAAAACTTAGGTGGGCCACACTACAGTGATCAGTTGGGATGGGACTCCAACCATTAGAAACGCTACAGGCTGTGTGTGGAGCTCACCGTGTTTTTATAAAATCTAATCCATTCAAAAGATGCATCCCATCAGGATGATTAGATACCCCAAAAAAAGGCAATTCAAAAACTCATCTGGGCCATAAGACATTATTTTTTCAGTATAAGACATGATTTTACATAGTGTGCCCCAAAAGGGTTTTGGATCTGGCTGATGGACGAAGTGGATGTCATGCAAACATCATGAAGGGCCTCACATATGATATCGTCGGTTAAGGGTAACCTACAAAGCTTTGTAGTGGATCAGCCTCCTACACAAAGACAAACTCTCTCCACTCCACGTGGATTATAACTTATCGTTTAAGACCATCCATCTAGTTGACTTATCATGGATGGGGAACTATTCAAAAGTCACAAAGAACAGATGATGATAGTCATTTGGTTCGTTTCCATTAGAACATCGGTAGGAAAACTGAAATGATCAACGGTCAACAACCAACGACGGAATCTGAAGTCAGGTATCGACAAGGATTGCAAAATAGGTGCGCATTATAATGGTAGACCGATGATAGGAGATCAGCCAAATTACCAAACATGTTTTGCTCGGCTATTTCTAGCTAGGAATAAGTCCGCCGTCTAATCAAATTCCACCTCATTAGAAGAGAATGGACCAATCACATCATCCAATCTATATCAATTGTACAGACGGTCGGAGTTGAGGCGTCATCTTCCATAAATGGATTGGTTGGGGTACCACACACCAGCTATAAAAATGGTGTATTGACGTCAGCAAGTTCTGTGGGTCCCATCACACGGTATGTGTTATATCCTAACTGTTCATCCATTTGGCAAGCTCGTCTTAAGGCTTGAGCCGAAAAATTAAACAAATCTAAAGATCAAGTGAACCACACTACAAAAATCAGTGGGATATTGAACGTCTATCAT
Organism: Magnolia sinica; assembly: GCF_029962835.1. Lineage (NCBI taxonomy): Eukaryota > Viridiplantae > Streptophyta > Magnoliopsida > Magnoliales > Magnoliaceae > Magnolia > Magnolia sinica. The sequence goes on along the minus strand of NC_080574.1, from coordinate 119,446,831 downwards.
TGAAACCAAGCTTTGGGTCAATATGAAAAAAAAAATTTCCCTCTTCATTCAGGTCTCTGTGACTTTACGAACAGATTAAATGAAAAATAAATGTTATGGTGAGCCCTATGAATTTTTAATGGTAAAAATCATTATACCCCCTCCTATCTATAGTGTGGTGTATTTGATCTTTAGATATAATTCAGTTTTTGGATAATGCTTTAAAATGATCTCGAACGGTGTGGGTATAATAAATATATCATTGTTGAGCACATGTAACTTTGATATCCTTTGAACCATTCATACAACTGGGAGGTCGTCTTCGCACGACACGTGTCCACACCAGCTATATAGCTGGTGTGTGTGGTAGACCAGCCAATCCGCTTCTATGAAAGATAATACGTCATGGACGACGTCCCACACGTCACGTTCTTTTATGTCTCTTACCTAGATATCCAAGTGCACGTGGGATCCACCTTGTGGAAAAGACGGATGAAATTATTGCATTGAGGAGAGAGATTACGAGACGCGAATTAGATCCCGACAAGTAGAGTAGGGAGAATGGCTACCAAAGTTACATCACCAGGTTCTGTAGACGCCACTGTGATGCATGTGTTAACGTTCACCAAGTTTCGTAGACGCCACTGTGATGCATGTGTTAATGTTCATCCATCTGGAGAAATTATTGTAAGGCATGAGACAAAGAATGAGGCAGATTCAAATCTTTAGTGACCTACCACAGAAAACAGCGGTAAGATTAATACCCACAGTTGAAACCTTTCTGTAGCCCACCATGATGATCTAATCTTTTCAAAAGTTAACAAAGACATTAAAGAAGGGTAAAAACAAATATCAGCTTGATCGAAAACCTCCGTTGCCTTTAGAAGTTTTTAACGGAGATGTCACTCTCCCCACTATTTTTGAGCTTTGTATGCGACTCATTTTTTGGATATTACTCTAAAATGATCTCTTCGAATGAATGGACAGCGTGGATACAAAACATATATTATGGTGGGCCCCACAAAACATGGTGACATCATTTTGGTAGCAGTCTTGCTACTCAATTTGACAGTAGTCAATCCACGCCTGAAATTATGCCCCGCGTGTAGGATGCGGATTTGATACTGACAAGTTGAGTAGCAAGACTGGCTACTGAAGTGATGTCACAAACTTACGTGGGCCCCACCATGATGTATGTGTTGTATCCACACTGTACATACATTTAGAGAGATCATTCTAGGGAATAGTACAAAGAATGAGGCAGAAAGAAGGCTGGGGTGGACCCACCCCAAAAAACAGTGATGAGAGTGATGCCCATCATTGAAACCTTCCGAAGGTCCATTATGATGTTTATTTGAGATCCCACCTGTTCATGTGTTAAAGCATACATGAAAGAAAGGAAAACAAATTTTAGCTTGACCGAAAACTTTCATTGCCCTTAGAACTTTTTAATGGTGGGCGTCACTCTCCCCACTGTTTTTTGTGGGGGGTCCTCTCGAGCTTTGGAACTTATTCACTTTTCCGATCATGCCCTAATATGATCTCTCCAAATGGATGGGCGACGTAGATAAAAAAAACATATATCATGGTGTGGCCCACGGAACTTGGTGACATAACTTCAGTAACGAGTCTCGCTACTCAACCTCTCAGTAGCTAATCCATGTCCCTGCGGGTAGTGCCCGGATGCTCTTGTACTGACAGGTTAAGCAGCAAGACTGGCTATTGAAGTGACATCACCAAGTTCCGTGGGACCCACCATGATGTATGTGTTGTATCCACACCGTCTATCCATTCAGAGATATCAATTTAGGGCATTATGCAAAGAATGAGTCAGTTGAAAAGCTCTAGTGACCCCACCATAGAAAATAATCGAGAGATTGACACCACCATTACAAATTTCTAAGGGTCACGAAAATTTTCGATCACGGTGAAATTTGTGTTTTCCCTTCTTTCATGTATGTCTTAACTTATGAACATGCTGGATCTCAGATAAACATCATAGTGGACCTTAGGAAGATTTCAATGGTGGGCATCACTCTTCCCACTGTTTTTTGTGGTGGGGTCCACTAGAGATTTTAATCTGACTCATTCTTTGGATCATGCCCTAAATTGATATCTCCAAATGGATGGATGGTGTGGATACAACACATACATCATGATAGGTCCCACAGACTTGGTGAAGTCACTTCATTAGCAAGTCTAGCTTGCTGCCCCGCAAGGAAATCGAACTGAGTTACTCAGTGCACTCGTATCGCACTTAGTAAACTCTATTCGGCCCATCGTGAATATATCTGGTCTATCCACGCAGTCCATCCGTTTTTCCATCTTATTTTAGGGGTTGAGACCAAACTTTAAGCATACCCAGAGATCAAGTGGACCATACCACTGGAAACAGTTGGAATAATGACTTCCACCATTGAAACCTTTCTAGGGCCCACAGTGATGTTTAATTCTCATCCAACCTATTTATAAGATCACACAAACATTAATGAAGGGAAAACAAAAATACAAGCTTGATCCAAAACTTCTGTGGCCCCCAAGAAATTTTCAACGGTAGATGTTCAATTCATAATGTTTCCTATGGTGTGGTCCAGTTGAGGTTTGGATATACTTCAGTTTTAAGCTCAAGCCGTAAAATTATCTTTTAAAATAGATGGACGGAGTAGATAAAATACATAAATCACGGTGGACCCCACAAAGTTTACTCAATACGCCAAGTACTAGTTACTCAATACGTAATCTACTTCCCCACGTAAGACCACTTAGTGGGCCCATCTATGATCACCATGGACCCAAAAGAGAAATCGGACTGCGTACTGAGTTACTAATTAAGCTCTCATCGTACTGAGTAAACTCTGTTGGGACAACCATGAATGCATGTGGTTTATCCACACCATCAATTCATTTTGCAAGATTATTTTAGAGGTTGAATCCAAAATTGATGCGTATCCAAATCTCAAGTGGACCATCCCACAGGAAAAGGTAGAAGTATTGATTTCTACTGTTAAAAATTTTCTAAGGCCCCCAGTGATGTTTATTTGTCATCCAACCTATTCATAAGATCAGATAGACATGGATGAAGGGAAAACACAAATATCAGCTTGATCTAAAACTTCTTTGGCCCCCAATAATTTCTCAACAGTAGATGTTCAATTCACATTGTTTCTAGTGGTGTGCTCCACTTGAGGGTTGGATACACTCCATTTTTGGGTTAAATCCCTAAAATTATCTATTAAAAGAGATGGAAGGAGTGGATAAAATGCACTAATGATAGTTGGGCCCACAAAGTTTACTCAGAACGCTTAGCGTATTGAGTTACTCAGTACGCAATCCGCTTCTGAAAGAGAAATCGGACTGCGTAACTCTGTTGGGACAACCATGCATGTGGTTTATCCACACCATCAATTCATTTTTCCAGATCATTTTAGGGGTTGAATCCAAAATTGATGCATATCCAAATCTCAAGTGGACCATACCACAGGAAAAAGTAGAAGTATTGATTTCTACCGTTGAAAACTTTCTAAGGCCCCCAACGATGTTTATTTGTCATCCAGCCTGTTCATAAGATTAGACAGACATGGATGAACGGAAAACACAAATATCAGCTTGATCTAAAACTTCTTTGGCCCCCAATAATTTTTCAATGGTAGATGTTCAATTAGGTCAGATCAACACTTAGGTCAGTCAGACCGATAGAGCCCTACTTCGATTAGAAAGACCCCCATCCTCACTTTTTAATAAGAGTAATTAGACCAGTCAAAATAAGGTGGTCTTGTGATGGCACACCACTCTTGGGTAGACATCATTCTTAAGCCTCTTAGATCAACCCAAGGCAATTAAGCCCTTCAAGAGCTTCCCACTTTGATACCTATTGAAATTGTGTGAAATAGGATACCACGATTATGAGCACAAGCTTAGCAGGTCTTTGAAATGGAGGCTACATCTTAGGGGGTGATTAGGACCAAATAAATTTTTAGCCAATTTAACATACAATTGCTTACTTAAACTAATTTTTAATTAAAACTAGTAAGGTAATTAACTCTAAGGCTTTTAAGCCAATAGAGGGTCCAATCATATAAACTACAAATGATATATTAACGAAGCAACTAGTCTATATATGATAATGTACATGTGTGTGTTGGATGTGACCTATTAACTCTTTGCATTCATCTAATCATGCATACTTATAATTAAACATTGAATCATATAAGCATAATTAAACAAGTGATCAAATACAATGCCAAACACAAGCATGTATAGTGGTTCGGTTCCCTACTCCACTCCTGGCAAACGCACTCAAACCATGAGTGTACCAGATTCAACTATTTGAGATTTTAAATTAAGTTCACCTCTAACATTTATAGCCCTACACAAGGACCTTAGCGTGCACTCCCGCTGGAGGCTCCCGTAAGAGACTAGAGTTGGTTTTCTATTGGTTAACCAACAACCTCGGTCCTAATTTAAGGACCTACGTGTACTCTCTCAGAGACTAATACGTATACACCCATGTCCAGTAGCCTACATAAGGACTTTGATTTAGGTCTTACATGAGAATCAATGTCATACACAAGAATCAAATTGAGTTTGGCAATTTAAACTCTATACTCAATCCTACACAAGTAAGGAGTGTACATAAACTCACTAAATGATAACTTACTTTTTACATTGAGCCTCTTTTATACCGCCTTCTTAAGTTGCTTGATCAATGCTCTCCCATGCTTCAACCAGCTCTCCCTCGATCATAATGCCAATACATCTCCAATGCTTCAACTTCAGGATCAAACACCTTGCATGCAACTCTCCTTTGTGATGACCAAGGTGATGGGAGATTGATCAAATATCCTATAACTAATTGAAGGTTGCAATTCCTAAGGGATTCAACTAGATAAGTCTTCTAGAGGATATAAACAAGGATATACCTATAGAATTTGGGTCTAAACTATAGAAAATGGTGAAGTTCAAGCACACTTCAAGGAGGAGGTTGGAATCCTCATTAAAATGTTAATCTCAACTAAGATGACTTAGAACTCATTGATTTAAAGGCTTGGGATGAGGGATATAATCATAAAATTACCTAAGCTTCTATTACACCAAAAATCCATCGAAATGCCCAAACGGACAGAAACGGCTAGTCTTCGGTTGTACGGAATTAGAGTTTGGTCACACTGAATCTGACGAGAAAGTTGCTGGATAGACTTGGGAACTTTCAATCGCATCGAACATGGTATTCAGTGGGACTGAATGTGGCATTTAGTTGCAGCCAAATTACCTAGAATTCTACCACAACACGATATCCTATTCTAGCTGATTTTGGTCAGACCGAAGGTGGGTTCGGTGGGACTAAAGGCTGCTGAACTTGTGTAGATTTTCCAACAACACGTGTAAGCCCCGTATCCTAGACCGTACCATTCCATAGACTTCCGCGGTCTTTTCGGTCGAATTCCGGCAACCTTTGACCCTTAACCAGTATTTGCCCGCGACCCTAATTCTCATGCCGTCAATCCGAGTCGACTGAACCTAAGATGTGTACCCTAGCGACCGCGCTATCGCCGCGGTTCCGATGCCTCGACTCGCGCACTGATCCGATACTCTGGCCAGGAGATGCAGGCTAGCATTCTGTGCGAGGAAAATACCGCGCGTGCGAATTACGAGAGAATCTTTACGAGATGTCACCTCAATCAATCAACCCATCAATCCCATCATGTCAAGTACATGTCAAGTACACATCACCTTTCACCCATTCCCAAGCAACCACAAAAGTCAAAAAGTTCTTACAAGCTCATACCTTTCTTATACCATTTGCCACAAAAGTCAAAGAAATCTCTTACACCCATCACTCACCCCATCCATCACTCCATCACCCATCACTCTCTCTCTCTCTTTACAACTCTCTTTCTCATTTTTTTCAAACCATTCCCAAGCAAGAAAGAAACTACCACACGTCCAAGCCTCTCCCCATATCTTCCAAGCTACAAGTGTGGCCCACCTTTCCTACCCTTTCATCTCCCATCTCAACCATCCAAACCTCATCTCCTCCGTTGGAATCAAAGCTAAGGAGCTAAGGGAGCCAAGGGAGCAAGAAGATCAAGCGGTGGGTGTGTCATAGGCTACATTTTCATGTGTTTATGATGGGCCAAGTGAGGCCAACCGATCAATGGTTTGGATCTCACTTTGGACCCTAAGATGTGGCCGATGGCCCACTTAGATCATCATGATCATTCCATGATGGGGCCATTCTCCACGAACCCCATCATGATGTTTATTTTCCTTGCATACTTAGGGTCATCTAGACCGTCTATTTTAATGGAGAAGGGATCTCCACCGTTGGATTTCGATTTAATGGGCCCACATGTAATGGCCCACTTGATTTATGTTGTAGATCATTGAAGGGAGGGCCCATAGTGCCGGGGTCCCTCCATCATGCGTGTCCCACTCTCTATCTCTCTCTTTCCCTCTCTATTTCATTTTTTTCTTTATGTGATCATAACATGGTTGTATGGCCCACTTGGATGGACCCCATCGTGAGGCATGTATTTTATCCAACCATCTACAAGTGGGGCCCACTTTGTGTGTGTTGTATCCACACCATCCTCCATGAGGTGGCCCACCTAAGTAGGGCCCACCACTAAAGTATTTGTTACGTGCAACATCCAGCGTCCCTGGATGCTGGACGTGGTTTGGAAAACACAAATATCAGCTTGTTTCCAAGCTTATGGGTGGCCCATTCATATAGGCCCCACCTTGATGTATGTATTCAATCCACGCCGTCCATTCCCTTCTCAACCTCATTTCAGGCGTTGAACCAAAAAACAGAGTCAATCCGAGGTTCTGGCGGGCCATACCATAGTAAATGACAGTTTTCGCCATGGAAATCTCCCCTGATATTTTTATACGCCGAAATATGCTCGATATTGGGCTTGTTTTGCTTGGCTCGAGCCATGGAGGGCCATTGGATGGAGTGGATTCTCAGACGTGGGCCCCACATGTGAAAAACCATGGGAAAATAAAAAAAATAGATGCAGCAACTGCGCTGCTGCTGTCAGAAGGCAGTAGGCACTGCCTGCGCGCCAACGGACAGGCGGACAGGCGGATAGCAGCAACCCAGGGCCCCTGCCGTGGGCCCCACCATGATGTATATCTGTCATCTAACCCGTTCATTGGGTGGGCCATTCCCTGAAGTGCATCCACCCCAAAATTCAGCCTGATCTAGAGTTCAGGTGGCCCACATCACAGGAATCAGTGATGATGAACGTCTGCCGTTGAAACCCTTTTTGGGTCCACAGAAGTTTTGGATCAGGATGAAATTTGTTTCTACTCTTCATCTAGGTCTATGTGACCTTATCAACGGGTTGGATGGTGTATAAACATTATGGTGGGCCCCACGTGGAGCCCACAGTAATATATGTGTTTTACTTCCACCATCCAGGTGGACGGTGGAGCCCACTGTGATCATGTGTTCTATCCCCACCGTCCAGGGGACGGTGGGTGTGTATGTGTGCGTGTGCGTGTGTGTGTGTGGGTGTGTGTGTGTGTGTGTATAATATTATATTATATATATAATATTGTATATACTATATATAAAATATATATATATTATATTATATAAAATATGTGATGGTTGGCCTTCATGTGGACCCCCACCATGAGGCACGTGCTGCATCCAATCTGTCCATCCATTTTGAAAAGCTTATTTTATGGCATGGGCATAAAGAATAAGCCAGATCCATAGTCCAAGTGGACCCCACCTTGGCATGTTGTAAGGCCCATTAGATGTATTAGGGGCCCATGGGTTAAGGCCCATTAGATGTATTAGGGGCCCATGGGTTAAGGCCCATTAAAATGTATTGGGGCCCATGGGTTGAGGCCCATTTGATGTACATATGGGGCCCAATTGGTGTGGCCCATTTAATACACATAAGGCCCATATTATGAGGCCCATTGTGATGTATTTTAAGGGCCATGAGCTATAGCCCATTGCAATGTACATAAGGCCCTTTGGTGAGGCCCATTAATGTGGCCCATTTAACGAATGTAAAGCCCACGTGATACCGCCCATTTGATATATTGAAGGCCCAATAGGATGTACCTAAGGTCCATTGCAATGTGTGATCCCAACATGGTTTATGTAATGATGTTTACGACGGGCTATGCCTTGGGAGTAATGATGGTTTGACGTCCACATTGCAAGTATAGTGTTGGTTAAATGTCCACATTATGACTCTCCCTAAGGCTCATTGATAGGCCCGTACATGTAATGTGTAGGCCGTCTAAGCCCATCTTCGTTATGAACTGCATCCATCACCATATAACATGCTTAGTATAGTCCCATGATTCACGATCATGCGCATCATATGTATGCTTGATATGAGAAGTGACTGATCATAGCATATGCCTTCGGGCAGATTGTTTATGGGCTCCCGGATAGGCGGTGCTGCCCTACATGAGCGCACGATACGCGCAGGACTGCTGCATGACTGGATAGTGTGATTCATGCATTCGCATTGTGTGATATGGTACTGTACGCCCTAGCGACATCAGGGCCATAGCCTCCACAGGCGTATCGTGGTTGGCAGGATTGGATACCAAAAATCTTATTCTACATGGGGTGCTATAGATATCCCTGAGTGAAAGTCCCTAAACCCTTATGGTACCAAGAGGTTACTCCAACATCTAGACCGAGTGGGTACATGAGTGTCGAGTGCCAATTACCAGAAGGTTGCGCTTTCCACTGTGTTGTGGTTGGTTGGAAGGGGGTACGGCCTTACCCGCCCGAGAGGAGGGGGCAAAGCTAAGCTGAGTCTGACCAGCTCGAGGAATGGGTCCGCTATTGACGAGCCGAGCCCGATATTGGTAGGCGGATAGTGAGGTCTTTTTCACTCACCTTATTGCGCGCGATGGGGCGGCAATCTGGCTTAGAGTGTACTAGACCCCGGTGATATTCCAGAGTTGAGCTATATTGATATGTGGACTTAGATGAGAATTTACATGCTTGAGTTGCATTCCACACCGCATGGCCTTGATATGGCCGACATCATCCACGCCTTGCATTACATAGTCTTGGTACGGCTCATGGCATTCATGGATTCATCAGCACATTCTGCATTACTCTGATACTGCATAACTACTACCTTGCACACACACTTACACCACCCTCTAAGCTTTCCATAAGCTTATGCACGACCGTTGCGTGCAGGTGACGTTGGAGCACAGCAGCGCTAAGGCAGGAGCGCTTTGTTGATCATCTTAGAGCTTTTTTTTATTTATCATCATTGTATTTCCCTTTATGCTCATTGTACTTTTAAAGTTTTTTATCATAATGAAAATGTGATGGAGTTTTTGGTTGTTGTTTGTAGGTTATGGCTTTGGTTATGCTTATTATGAATCAAACTGATGTTGAAAATCCTCCTCGTAGCATCCCAAGATCGGAACCTGGCGAATGGGCGCTGGGAGCCGAGAATGGGGTTCTACGGAGGCTGTCGGCGCCGGATTCGGCGATCGAAAATTTTGTGAGCCCGGTTTCTGAATTTGGGGCGTGACAACACGAGACCTCTAAAGCCAATCTAAGGATGGTCAATTAAGGCTCATATGGTTTAAGGATGATCAATAAAATGTTTACCTATTAGGGTTAAGATCATCAAAGGTTTAGTTTGTTTTGTATCAAGGGCTAGGGTCACCAAGGTGCCTCATATACTTATTCTTTATTCCTTAATGCTCCACCTCTACTTGTTTCTTCGGTCTTTAGCTTCTAAGGGCTCAACTAACTACATAACACATGGATTCACGTGATTGACAAATAAGGTGCATAAATCAGTGCACTAACACTCCCTCTCTATATCAGTCTTCTCAATCTCTATCTTGTAAGAGCCCTCTCTCTCATGCAATAACTTTAATCATTCAATTGCAGAGATCCTTCTTCATCTCTTTCAAAGCATTTCTCACAAAAATCAAAGTGGATTTTAATTAACTTCTGATATTTGGTAAGTCTCTTATTCTTAGATCTACCTCCATTTAGTTTTTGCTATTCGATTTCATGATTTTTCCTTGCAATTCATGCATTTTTATTTTCAGGTTTTTTTTTAGATCTCATGCATTTACGATTCTAAAAAGCATTTTCATGCATGTTTGATTTAGGCAATTTTTCTTCATTCTCATGCATGTGAACTAAAGCTAGGGTACATACCACACATATGCCTACATGGCACATATGTAAGGGATCTAATCCATGCAAGCTATTTGTAAGATATCTACGCCTCTAGAATTTAAACATTCTACTCTGGGCAGCACATGCACATTGAATGGGGATTGATGGACCAATGGGTCCATTGCTTTGTACATTTGATGGCCTTACCTGACAATGGAGTGATGTAAAGGAACGTTCACATATGTAAATGGTGGGCCAAACCATGCAAGATATACAGGGGTGAAAATTAGACCCATTCACACATTAGGTAGGCCATAACCAAACCTTTGAGTCAGACGATCTGTTGTGCATTGATTTCAATGGTGTTCCCATTATGGGAAGATCATCTTAATTTTACCTTCAAGTGATCATTATTATGTGACCCACTAACAACTAAATATCCTAATTTTATTGACGATTTATATTACAATAGAATATTTAGTTGTTGGTGATATTGGTGACGAGTCTACCATGCCATTATAAGAATTGGGTCACGAGCCTTTTCGCATTGATTTGTGTTGGCTAATGAGCCCCTACCTTATTTGTGATTCTCCTTGGGTGATGAGCTCTTACCATTGGAATGTTTATATGAATTGGAAACTTGGGTTACAAACCCTAAATTAGTTCAAGGGACACTAGTGAGGAGCCCCTACGTACCACAATAAGCCACGTGATCCAATTAGCGACTTGTGATATAATAACAGTATCCTATCTTCGCCAATATGCTTTTTGAATATGGACTAATAAAGATTTAGTAATCATGCATGTCATGGAACTTATTGATAATGCTGGTAAAGAGACAAGCCGCATTATAATAGGATATATATTTTGTAGATGATGTGATGATGAGAAGTATTGAAGTTGTTGTTTATTCTCGGGACATGCATTTGCATTCATGTCATAAATGCAAACCAGTTTAGAAAACTATTTGTTTGTTATGTTATCATTACCTACATTTGATTGTGTTAATAACATGTGTAACTTAGGAAAATAGAACCACTGAGTTGATCACTCACTTCCACATGTAACAATTTTTAAAAAAACACCAACTAGACAATGTTATTGATGCAAGTACCACCAAGGTTTTAGATGGACAGATATAGATCGGCACGTTTCATCGCCATGGTATTTTTGGAGTGTTGGGTGGAGATTTTACACTTTACTCTTTATTCATTTTGGACTTGTATATTAGAGTTCTCAGATAAGTGGACTCCGTTGATTGGATAGATGTATGTGTATTTTGGATTATTAGCTCGGCTACACTTGTTTTTAGACTTTTATATACTACTTAACTTAGCTCTTAATATTGTTTTGATGTCACTATAACTGTAAATGAGAAATCATGTTTCCACGAAGCAAAAGTTCACACCCGGAATATTAGAGTTTGATTGTGTGCTCGACCCCTAAAATTTGGGGGCACTAGTACCCTAGAACATGAATAGACTCTCCTTTATATATCTTTCACTCCATTGACTTTGAGAAATTTGCAAACTTTCACACCAACCACCATTATCGATTGGAATCTTCAACGATTGACATCAATCGACGCACCTTCGATCGAATCAAAACCCATCTTCGATTGATCGAAATCTCTAAAATTGTCTAGCGACCAGATTCAAATTTTAGGTATTTTCTCAATCGATCGATCTTCCTCCTTTTTTCAATCAAAAGTGTCGAAAAGTGTCTAGCAAGTTTAGCTATAAATCAGAGTATTTTTTATTCATCTCCCGACCAATCAACATCAATAGAAGGTCTCTCGATCATTCGAAAGCTCTAATTGATGCATCAAAATTTTGTTATTCTCTTCAATTTAACTGCACTTGATCTTCGATCTTCCTTCTCAAGTACTTAAGCTCTTTTAATCTTCAATTCCTCTCTTCCTTTGGTTATTTAGTTCCTCCATTGCTCCATCTTCACTTCTTTCAGGCTTTAAATCTCTATTTTAGCTCGCATTTCTCTTAGATCTCGAAATCCTTCTGCACATTGAAAATTAGTCTAAGTAGGCCATTTTAGAATGCATGGGAAAAGGATGCAAAATTAGGGGTAAATATGTAATATTTAGCACTCAACATACCCTCCAACCAGTATTTTGCTAATTCCAAGCAAAACATGTGAAAATTTTCAAAATCTAAGATTAAAAAGTTCTTTAAAAAAATAGTTTCTATTGATTCATATGATCCTTCAATTATCTAAATAATAGAATTACAAGGCACATTTTTTAAATTAGTATCAATCTAGATTCTAGTACTTAGGAAAACCTCTTTAATCTCTAATTTGATTTTTGGCATCTAATTTTGCCTAATTTGGTTTTCGGCATTGAAACAATCTGATGTAGGACAAACTTTTGGACCATACAAGCGTCATTCATCTTTTTCCTTAGTTTGCTGGCTACTAGCATGACAAGTTTTTCTTTTTAAGCTTTTTTGTTTTTCCCCAAGTAAAATTATGGATTAGTTTCATTTATGAATGCTTCACTTCCACGAGTCACTTAGTATGAGAAAGCATATGATTCGAAGTGATAGGATCTCAAACCAAGGATATGAAGACTGATCTGTAAGTACTGGGCAAGTGCAATGTAAAAAAAGAAAGACTCAATCAAAGGTTCTATAAATGGATATTGAGAAAGCGACGATTTACATTGAACTTCGAAGGGACCCAACATTGTTTCCTTGATGCAAGGAAGCCTAACTTTGTGGTTGGAGGCCCTATTAGGGAATCTTTAGTTTTTTTTTTTTACTTTCTTTTTTAGAAATGCAATCAGTACTTGTACGCATTTTGCAAGTATTTATTTGTTTTTGGCTTCAAAATATGACCAAATATATGTGACTAATATTGTGGCCAATTTGGAATATTGAAGGTTTTAAGTAGCTTGTGATTGATAGGATTAATGATTATTCATCTATGAAGTTTGAAGTACCAATGGTAGCTTTCTATTCAAGTACAGTACTTCTAAAATTCGCAGAGAATAAGAGAAAGCAATACAGTTTTGACAAGGTTTTCCATCCAAGGTCTTCACAAGGTGCTCAAAATCAGTATGTTAGATATTTTTCATTTCTTTGTTTTGGTTATATATGCAAATTCCCAATTGCTTCTCAATGCAAAAAACAGGTATTGGAAAAACAACTTTCACCGTGGTTAGAATTGTCTAACTAGCTTGAAATTTTTGTTTCAACCCCATAGAAAAATGGACTATACTAAATAGCTTTTTTTTAAATTAATGTCTATCATTTTGGTTATAAAAATCTCTCATATTTTGTCACGCCCCGCCATTCGGGTATCCAAATAGGGTATTCGGGACCCGAATTCTAAGTTCATGAGTTTTAATATATCAATATTTATTATAATCCACATGATTCAATCAAATATTGCTGAAATAATATAATGTCTACTAAATTCAACTCTCTTGATAGTTTTTTTTCTACATCGAAATTTAAAATTTAAATTAAATCTAAATAACAAAAACTGAATTAAAATTCAAACTAAACTAAATATTATATATATATAACTAATAGTGGAGGGTCACTTGCTCGTAGTATTCCAGTTTTTGCACCTGTGCATTTTTGTATTAGGGTGAGCATAACAGCCCAGTAGGGTCATTTCTTACTCAAAATTTAAAATATTCAGATTATATCAAATTTTTATAAACAAGAGAAAAAAATAGAATATGGATAATAAGAGAACATGAATTTAAGCAATAGAATTATAAAAATGTTATGCATGTAATACTTTCCATAAATTCTCATAAACAATATATGTCATCTCTTACAACACCGTACCCAAGTAGATGACCAAGTTTCATTAACTCCCACGCACCGGTACCTCGTAGTGATGGACCCATTTATACGTTAGCTGGTCAAACTATTGCTCCAGTTGTACCTCCGATGTATGTCTGCGCGCACAATTGTACTCATTTGCCATACACAAAAGAGACTTCAAAGGATCCAGAGGGTTCTAGGGTCTTTCACTTTAGGGTCTTCCACTCAAGGGACACAATCGCCTAACTTGCTTAGGTTACATCCAACATATTAATATCGATACTTAATTAATGTTAAACATGTACGTAAGATGAAACATTGTTTCACAATCGCAAATATTAACATAAAGCTATCATGGATTTATTTACGTGTTTTTATTACTTTTAAAAATTATTATAACAATCAATAATTATTGAATTATCAAAATATCAACAATATAAATTTTTATTTCTAATTAATAATTCTAGATATAATTTTGTCAAAATTTTAATAATTAAAATACTTAAATAAAGTATATTTTTTAACTATTATTAAATTTAAGAATTACTGAGATATAATGTCAGGCCATATCCTAGTGACTGTTCCATTCCGTAGGGTCCCGCGGTCCTCCCGGTCAAATTTTGTTGACCCACGACTTTTTTATTGTATTTGCGCGTGACCCTGAGTCCTATCCTGTAAACCCAAGCCGATTCAGCCCAAGACCTACACCATTGCGACCGCGCCGTCGTCGCGGTTCCGACACCGCATCTCGTGCGCCAATCTGACGTCTAGATCATGAGATGTGGGCTGTGCATGATCATGGTCGTGGACCGTACGTTGCGGGACCCACCTATCCTGATTTGCACACTTCCCTAGGTCATCATGAGGATGACATCAACCCTACCTACCCTCTCATAGCCACCCTAGTCCCTAGCCCGTAAATGATTATTTTTCTTCCCCCATGAGCAAGCCTCTTATAAGTCATGATGGCCCTACCATCATCATTGCCTAGAAACTACCTATCTCTCTCTCTCTCTTATCTCTCTCTCTCCCTCTCCTTTCCTTCTCATTTCTCCATTGCTAGCAACCTCCAACCCTCCATGAGAGCTCTAAAATTTCAGCCCTTTGCAAACTCTCCACCCCCAAATCTAACCCTCAAAAATTAATCTCAACCCTTCAATCCCTCCCTTAAAGATAAGAAGACCCATTGGTGGTAAAAAGACAAGAAGGAGATCAAGATTTGGAGATGGGTGCCGTTTTTAGAGTAGTTCTTCCATCCTTTCTTTAATCTTCTTGCATAGGATCATGTAGGACCCATCAATCAATGGTGGAGATCCTACTTGACCCTTTGGATGTGGCCGATGGCCCATCCTTGGTGCATGCATGATCCATGATGGGTCCATTCTCCATGGACCCCATCATAATGTTTTCTCTTTGAAACCATACCTTTAAGGGTCATCTAGACTCCTGATTTGCATGGTATGGATGGTGTCCCCACCTCAGATTTTCATGTTATATTGCTATCTAGATTTTCCCTTTTTATGTTATTGTATGGTTTATGATGCATGTAATAAGGGACCCATAGTGGCGAGGTCCCTCCATCATACATCTCTCTCTCTCTCTCTCTCTCTCTCTCTCTCTCTCTCTCTCTCTCTCTTTTCTCTCTCTTTTTCCCTGGTTTGGTGGCCCACCATTGATGTGCATGTGAGATCCACGCTGCCCACGAGTGGGACAGCCTTGCTACTCATTTTTGGGTAGGATTGGATGGTGGGGAAAACACCAATAGAGACTGGATTTCCAGCCGTGTGGACCCCCATCCGTGGACCCCACCTTAATGTGTGAGTTCTATATCTTAAATTGTCCATTCATTTCAGCCATGTGGGGCCCATCCCACATGTGCTGCGCGTGTGGGATGGGACCCACCTTGCTGTATTTATTCTATATCCACTTCGTCTGGTCCAAGACGGTGGACCCCACCTGGATGCAAGTATTTTATATCCACACCGTTTGTTTGGACGGTGTGCTGTGGGACACACCATGTTTTATGTATTTTATTAGAGACGTCCATCTATCTGGACGTGGGCCCACCCCACACGTGTGACACGTGTGGGTGGGACCCACCTTGATGTATTATTCTACATCCACACTGTCTAATTGCCAGGACGGTGGGACCCTTGTGCTGTATGTGTCTATACACACTGTTCTTCCAATAGCCGTGTGGGGCCCACCCCACACATGTTGTACATGTGGGATGGGAGCCACCTTGATGTATTTATTCTTCATCTGTCAGTCCGGATGGCCAAGGACGGTGGACCCCACCTCATGTATGTATATGATATCTAAGTCGTCCGTCTAGACATGCAGGTGAGGCCAACTGTGATGTATATAATATACAATGTAAGGCCTGTATCCTAACCCGTACCATTATGTAGATTCCCACAATCCTCCTTGTCGAATTTCGGTGACCCGCGACCTGTAACTAGCATTTACATATGACCCTAAGTCACACGTTGTCAACCCGACTCAACTCAACCCGATACCTGTACCCTAGCGATCGTGCCGTTGCTACGGTTCCGATGCCCCGTCTCACGCGCAGAGGCGATACCCAGGCCAGGAGATGTGGGCCCACGTCCAATTCGAGGAAAACGTTGCGCGTTGCAAAACTCAAGAGAATCTCTACCCAAATGCCACCTCAATTAATCAATCAATCCTATCAAGGGTCAAGTACATGTCAAGTACACATCACCTCACACCCCATCCCCAAGCAACCCCAAAAGTCTACAATCCCTTACACAACTCATCCCCTATCAAGTACACCCATCACTCACTTCACCCATCACTCCATCACCCATCCCTCTCTCTCCTTACAACCCACTCTCTCATTTTTCAAACCCATTTCCAAGCAACCAAAGAATCCCACGTCCAAGCCCTCCCAACCTCCATGAGAGAGTTTTGTGTGTGGCCCACTTCCTAACCCTCTCATCTCCCATCTCAACCTTTCATTCTTCATCATCTTCCGTTAAGATCGAAGCCAAGAAGACTACCTTTCCATCAGACCAAGAAGATCAACGGTGGGTGTTCCGTAGGCTTAGATTTTTATATTTTTGATGAGAGGCCAAGTGAGGCCTACCGATTGATGGTATGGATCCCACTTTGGACCCTAGGTGTGGCCGATGGCCCACCATGATTCACAATCATGCCATGATGGGGCCATTCTCCATGGACCCCATCGTGATGTTTAATTCTCTTATATGATTAAGGGTCATCTAGACCTTGCCCTGTTGGTGGAGAAGGGATCTCCACCATTGATATAAATCGATGGGCCACATGTAATGGGACCCACTTGATGTATGTTGTAAAGCATGGGAAGGAGGGCCCATAGTGTCGAGGTCCCTCCATCACTCGCCTCTCTTTCCCTCTCTCTCTTTTTCCCTTGTTGATGACCCCATGATGTATGTAACTTATCCATGTTGTCCACTTCCTCGGGACCCACTTGATGGACATGTTGGATCCATACCGTCCAAGTCATGTGGGCCCTACCTTAATATGTGATGGGAAAACATAAATATAAACTTGATCCCTAAATGGGTGGGCTACACTGATGTGGACCCACCGTGATGATGTGGTGTATCCACACATGGAACCCACCTTGATGAAATGTATATCCACACCGTCCATCCAGTGTCCTTGGACGCTAGACGTATTGCAGTGTGTAGTGTGAACTGACAGTGGGGTGTACTATCAACTAAAAAAAAGAGAAATATATATAATATTATTATAATATATAATATAATATTGTTATATCATGGAGGGTGGCTCATCACATGGGACCCACCTCACGTATTTTATCCACCGTCCTTGGACAGTGGGACCTACCCCACGTGTGGGGGCTACGCCTTGATATATGCACATGTCCAGGCCGTTCAGGGCCTGGACGTTATTGTTTATTAATATAATATATATATATATTATTGATAATGTATTTGATGGTGGGCCCTACGTGGGACCCACCTCTGCCCCTTTCTTTTTAAAATAGTAACGCCGCACTGTATTGACGACAGCAAGGTCTGCGGGACCTGCTGCACGTGTGGATTTAATCCACACCATCCAGCTATGTGGACCCCACCGCTAGCTGCTGCACAAACGGCAGCAAGTTCCGTGGGTCCCACCTATTTCATCCACGCCGTCTATCTATGGGACCCACCATGATGCATGTGTTGTATCCAAACCGTTTAACCATTTGTGAGATCATTTTATGGCATGGGATAAATGAGTGAGTCAGATCCAAAGTTCAAGTGGACTCCACCATTTGTAATAATAGTGGGGCACAATGACATCCACCGTTCAAACTTCTTAAGAGCCACAGTGGTTCCCACTCAAGCTGATATTTGGTTTTCACTTCATCTATATCTATGTTAACTTATGAATAGGTCGGATCTCAAAATACATAAGGGTGGGCCCGACTTGATGTATATGAGGCCCATTGGTGCGGCCCATATGATGCGGCCCACTCGTTATATATGAGGCCCAGCATCGAGGCCCATGGGTGAGGCCCATTATGATGTATTTTAAGGCCCATGGATGAGGCCCATTATGATGTATTCAAGGCCCATTGTGATGTATTCGAGGCCCATGGGCATGGCCCAATGTGATGCATATGTGGCCCATGAGTGAGGCCCATGGCAATGTATGTTAGGCCCTTGTGTGGGGCCATGGGCCCACTATACGCATGGCTCTATGCGGACCACTCCTTGGGAGCGATGTTGGTTAAATGTCCACATTGATGGGCAATGATGGTTGAATGTTCTCATTGTGACCTTCCTTTAGGCCTTGTTAAGCCCATTCTTATCATTCTCTTAGTGAGTTAATCCAAATAAGTGGGCCCCATTCGCCATAAATAGATGGCTCCATGCCATCAGATTTGATATAACCACGGCCGTGGGTTGATCTTTATATTATGGTTGATCGGCCATCCATCTATGGACCCTGCCTTGTTTATGTGCCGATTAACGAGGCCGATCGTTGATGTCGATTCCGATTCTGATTATCGAGGCCTATTTCAATTGTCAAGGCTGATTGTTAAGGCCGATTCTGATTCTGATTGTCGAGGCCGATTCCGATTCTGATTGTCGAGGCCGATTCTGATTCCGATTATCGAGGCCGATTCCGATTGTCGAGGCTGATTGTTAAGGCCGATTTCGATTCTGATTTTGATTGTCGAGGTCGATTTTGATTCTTATTGTTGAGGCCGATTTCGATTCCTATTGTCGAGGCCAACTATCAAGGCCAATTCCGATTGTCGAGGCTAATTTCGATTGTCGAGGCCGATTGTTAAGGCCGATTCCGATTCCAATTGTCGAGGTCGATTGTCAAGGTCGATTCCGATTATCGAAGCCGATTATTGAGGCCGATTTCGATTCCGATTGTCGAGGCCGATTGTTGAGTCTAATTCTGATTCCGATTGTCGATGCCAATTTTGATTCTAATTATCAATACGATTATCGAGGTCAATTTCCATTGTCGAGACTGCTTGTTGAGGCCGATTCTGATTCTAATTATTAATTCTGATTCTGATTTGTCGAGGCCGATTGTTGAGGCCAATTCTGATTCTGATTGTCAAGGCCGATTCTGATTGTCGAGGACGATTATTGAGGCTGATTTCGATTCCAATTATCGAGGCTGATTCCGATTATCCAAGATGATTGTTGAAGCCGATTCCGATTCGAATTATCGAGGCCGATTCTGATTGTCAAGGTATTGAGGCTGATTCCGATTTCGATTGTCGAGGCCGATTGTTGAGGCCGATTCCGATTGTTGAGGCCGATTCGATTCATATTATCGAGGCCGATTACATTTGTCGAGGCCAATTCTGATTTCGATTGTTGAGGCTGATTTCAATTTTGATTGTCGAAGCCAATTATTGATGCCGATTTCGATTGTCGAGACCGATTGTTGAGGCTGATTTCGATTTCGATTATCGAGGCCTATTGTTGAGGTCAATTCCGATTTCGATTGTCGACACCGATTCTTGAGGCCGATTCTGATTCTGATTATCGAGGCCGATTGTTGAGGCCGATTCCGATTCCGATTGTCGAGGCCGATTGTTGAGGTCGATTCTGATTTCAAATTCGAGGCCAATTCTAATTGTCGAGGCCGATTGTTGAGAACGATTCTGATTCTGATTATTAATTCTGATGCTGATTGTCGAGGTCGATTCCGATTCCGATTATCGAGCCTGATTCTGATTGTCGAGGCTAATTGTTGAAGCCGATTCTGATTCCAATTGTCCAGGCCAATTATCGAGGCCAATTCCGATTGTCAAGGCCGATTATCGAGGCCCAATGTGATGTATATACGGCTTGTATTTGAGGCCCATTGTGATGTGCATTCGGCCCATGTTTAAGGCCCAATGTGATATATATGCAGCCCGTATTTGAGTCTCATTGTGATGTGTATTCAGCCCGTGTTTAAGGCCCAATGTGATGTATATGAGGCCTATGTGATGAGGCCCATTATGATGCCTTTAAGGGCTAGGCGATGGAGTCCATTGTGATGTATGTTAGGCCCATGTGAAAGGCCCATCGTGATGTGTATTAAGCTCTTGAGTGAGGCCCATGGTGTTGTATATTTGGCCCTTGTGTGAGGCCATGGGTCCACTATATGTTAGGCTCTATGTGGGTCATTCCTTGGGGGCAATGTTGATTAAATGTCCACATTGTTGAGGTCGATTGTCGATACCGATTATTGATACTAATTATGAGTATGTGACAGCATAGCATCATGATACATGCCCATACGCATCCTCTGCATGTTTATTATGAGATATGCTTGACTATTGTATATGCCATAGTGCCGGTTGTTTATGAGACTCCCTGATAGACGGAGTTACCCCACATGAGCACGCGATACACGCAGGTTTAATGCATTACTGGATGGTATGACTCATGCATCTCATATTTTGTGATATGACTACCGTACGCCCTAGCGACATCAAGGTCGTAGCCTCCACAGGCATATCGTGGATGGCCAGATGGGACACAGAAAATCTGTTCTACATGGGGTGTTATAGATATCCTTGGGTGAAAGTCCCAAAACCTTCTTGGCTCCAGAGGTTGCTCCAACGTCTAAACCGAGTGTATGCATGAGCGCATGAGGGCCGTATACCATTAGGCCGCGTCTCCCACTGTATCATGGTTAATTGGAAGGGGGTACGGCCTTACTTGTCCGAGAAGAGGGGGCAATACTAGGCTGAGTCTGACCAGCTCGAGGAATGGATCCGTTATCGACAAGCCAGACCCGATATTGGCAGGCGGATAGTGAGGTCTCTTCTACCCACCTTGTTGAGCGCAATGGGGCGGCAATCTGGTTTGGAGTGTAATAGACCCCGGTAATTCTCCAGAGAGGAACCATACTGATATGTGGACTTATTGAGCAGGAATTGCATACTCATTCATTCATTCATTCACTATCTACTCGGGCTAGTGGTACACAACTATTTGTTACATGTACTACGCATGGCCAGGATTTCGGTTAGGCACTGACTAACCTGAGATCAGGAGTTTACCACATTGAGTCTAACTATCTAAATTTAAGTATGGGACTGGTTTGGATAGAAGTCCCGTGTGATGGACCCCGTAGCCTGCGATACTACGTACCATCACCCGACCTCACACTCCAGCTTGGTTATTTCATTCGCATCGCATATTGCCTCCGCAGGCATATGGCATTTTTGGTTGTTATGTTTTCTATACTTATATAGCCTAGACGGACTTAGAAGGATTTACATATTGCATTGTACCCTTGAAATCTGATATTTGGTTCTCTAAGACTCCTCATTTACATAGCTGATTTGTATCGCGTACTCTAATATTGTATGACTCATAGACTTGTCAGTATTTTCACTTACTCTGTTATCGTATGATTCATGATCTTGCCAATATTTTTGACATTGTATGATTATGGCATTGCATTGAATACTTGGCACTTATCTTGTGCACACACTTTCACCACCCTCTAAGCTTTTTATAAGCCTATGCACGATAGATGCGTGCAGGTGGCGTTAGGTTGCAGTAGAGTTGAGCTTAGAGCGTGCAGCTGTCTTCTGGAGCTTTGATTTCTGATATATGTATTTCCCTTTCAGTATTGTATTCAACTGTTTATATTAGTGGATATGTGATGATGATGTTGCCTTTGTGATTTGGGTAAACTTGTGGTTATGTTTATTACAAGTTAAATGTATATTAGAAAATCCTCCTTGTAAGATCCCAAGATTGGAATCTAACGTATGGACACTGGGAGCCAAGAATGGGGTACTACGGAGGCTATCAGCACTGGATTCGGCGATCGAAAATTTTGTGAGCCCGGTTTCCGAGTTTGGGGCGTGACATCCAAACCGTCCGTCCAGGACATGCCCACCCCACACGCATGGGTGGGACCCACCTTGATGGATGTGTCTTGTATCCACACCATCCATGTGTAACCCACCATGATGTATCTGTTTTATCCCCTCCATCCGTCCCTTGGACGTGAGGCCCACCTTAAGTATGTATTGTATATCTATGTCGTCCACTTGTGCAGCCCACCACAATGTATAATGTATCCACTCTACCTATCCGTTTGGGCAAGCCTGGACGAAGTAAAAATGCAAATATCAGTTTGATTCAAACTGTGGTGGACCACTCATGTGGATCCACCTACTGTTTGTGTAGAACCCACTTTAATGCATGTGTCTTAACCATGCTGCCCATCCATTTTATTGGATCATGGGCTACACCATTAGGCCCCATGTGATGTATTTATGGCCTTTGAATGAGGCCCAATGAGATGTATTTCCAGCCCATATGTGAGGCCCAATTTGATGTGTATGAGGCCCATATGATGAAGCCCGATGCGATGTATGAGGCCCATATGATGAGGCTCGATGTGGTGTATGAGGCCCATTTGGTAAGGCCCAAAGTGTTGCATATGTGGCCCATGAGTGAGGCCCATCGTAATGTACATTAGGCCCTTGTGTGAGGCCATGGGCCCACTATATGTTAGGCTTTACGTGGGCCACTCCTAGGGAGTAATATTGGTTAAATGTCCACATTGATGGCAATGATGGTTAAATGTCCACATTGTGACCTTCCCTCAGGCCTTGTTAAGCCCATTCTCATCATTCTCTTAATGGGTTAACCCAAATCATTAGGCCCCTTCGATGTTGCATAGCCCATCATCACCGTAAACGAATGGATCCGTGCTATCGGATTTGGTATATCCACGGCCGAGGGCCGATCTTTATATTATAGTTTAGATCAGTGGTTCATCTATGGATCTCGCCTTGCATTTAGGCCGATCATTGATGCCAATTATGAGTATGTGATAGCAAAACATCATGATATATGCCCATACGCATCATCTGCATGCTTGATATGAGACGTGGTTGACCATTGCATATGACATTGGGTAAGTTGTTCATAGGACTCCCTGATAGGCGAAGTTGTCCCACATAAGCGCACGACATGCATAGGATTAATGCATGACTGGACTGTGTAACTCATGCATCTTGCATTGTGTGATTGTGACTACTGTTCGCCCTAGCGACATCCGGGTTGAAGCCTCCACAGTTATAGCACGGATGACAGGATTAGATACTGAAAATTCTATTTAAGCACGGGGGCGCATAGGATATCCTGGGTAAAAGTCCCTAAACCCTTATGGTACCATAGAGGATGCTCTAATGCCTAGACCAAGTGGACGTATGACCGCATGAGGGTTGAATACTAGGAAGTCACATCTCCCACTGTGTCATGGTCGATTGGAAGGGGGTGTGACCTTACTCGCCTGAGTGAGGGGGCAATATCTAGGTTGAGTTTGACCAGCTTGAGGAATGGGTCTGCTATCGACGAGCCGGGCCCAATATTGGCAGGCAGATAGTAAGGTCTCTTCCACTTACCCAGCTGTGCGTTCAGATAGGGGCGGCAAGCTGGCGTAGAGTATAATAGACCCCGATGACATCCCAGAGTTGTGCGTTTGGTGACCGTTGAACAAACTTCTAATCATATCTATCGATCAGCGCATCCAAATGGTGGGCCGATCATATCCATACGTAGATCGTCATCAAAGCTAACTATCCTATGATGTATATGCATATGTACACCCCATAGTAGGCCCTAGAGGTTAAAAAAACCCCCCATAGGACTAGTATAGTAAAAACCCAACCCTTGAGGACATTTACACCAAATCTGACACTATATAAGGGCTTCATTTAGGCACCCCATCTCTCCATACGAATTTACATTTTTTAAAGAAGAGAAAGAAGAAGAAGAAGAAGAAAAGTGAGAGGAGTTGGAGGTTTTGGTACTTCCTTTCATCGGTCTCCTCCAACCAAGGCCCTCGCCTCGATCATTTTTCTCCACCGAATCCACCCTACTTGTGATTGGGAGGTAAGAAACAAATCCTTCTTCCTAACTCAGTTTTTTCTAAAATGAATTGCATGAATCTCATATAGTTCTTGGTGTTTATATAGGAATTTATGATTTTCCCCAAATCCTTAACCCTATGAGCTCAAAATCGGATATTCCTTCTTAAGGTGTGGACCATTATCTCTAGGTTATTATTTATCGACCCTTGAGGGTCTCGGTTAATGATTAGATATTTGTAGATGAATTTATGCATGCTAATGTGTCAACATTTCAATTTGTCTATAATATATGTTATTGGTTGGATACAAATGCTTACATGTTTGATAGAATGTCTAGGTGATCGAATGTGTTATTTTTATGGATGCTCACATGCTTGATTGAATGCTCAATTGAATGTGCTATTTTGTTAATGCCCATATGTTTGATAAAATGCCTAAGTAGATGTGTTGTTTCATTGATGCTTACATGTTCGATAAAATGCCTAAGTAGGTGTTGCTTCTATTGATGCCCACATGTTCGATGAAATGCTTAAGTAGTTGTGCAGTAGAACATATGTTGTAATTATG
The DNA here is from genome assembly GCF_029962835.1 of Magnolia sinica. NCBI lineage: Eukaryota > Viridiplantae > Streptophyta > Magnoliopsida > Magnoliales > Magnoliaceae > Magnolia > Magnolia sinica. Next base: position 119,421,969 of record NC_080574.1, on the reverse strand, counting down.
GAATGTAGTGCTTAGTCCATAGCGATACTTATGATTGCTACAATGTTAGGTCAGTTGGCTAACCATCCGAACTAAAGGGGTGGCCCGAGTTGGAGCGGCCACCCTAGGCTTGTTTGATTGACTCGGGTTGAACACAAACAACTGACAGTAGTTGGACTACATGAGCTGCTTACACCCAATACCAGTTGTGATGTTTTTCTCCTAAGTCAATCAAATTAGTCCACTAGCTGACTGATTATGTATGTTCACAATGTATGATATGACTAAATGAAATCTAGGATACCCCGTTCCCAATGGATGTGTCCATTCATAACCGTTAATGCGATACGATCCCACTAAGACTCATGAGATGGGCATGGTGGTATGGGACACCGTGTCCGAGCTGTCAGCCTATACTGGGGCGACGAGCTTCCCCATAGTGACCAGTGAGTACTGATGGAGGTAATAGACCATTGTTCAAACAACCCCTGTCAAATTACCCGGCCGATGGTTGCGTGCTAGAGTACCGTTCGAACGACCTGAGCGTGAATGGAATTGGGTGACGAGCCCTTTCCTTTATGTGTTTTTTATTTTATATGACAAGTCCGCTCCTCGGAACTAAGTGATCATACTCGGTTTGGGTGACGACCCATATCGGGTTGATCCTCATACATTTAGGTATCATACCGTACCTTTAAAATTGTTGATTTATGATATAAACGGGTGACACCTAAATTTGGATCAAGAGACACTGGTAAGGAGTCGCTACATGAGGCAATGAGCCATGTGATCTGAATTAGGACTCGTGATATAACATTGTTATCCTAGCTTCGCCAATATGGTGGGTGAATTGAACTTAATAATTACTCGGCTAACATGATCATGCACCGCATTACATTAGTTAGAATGTAGCAAAACAGGCATTGAAGTCTCACGTTTGAGGGAGTGTTGTCATTTGTGAAGTAGGTGGTCGGTGTGAGGGAGTGTTGTTTGGAAAGGGCATGCATCATATCATATCTTCATATACACATTTAAAAAGAGTATTTAAGAATTGTTTGATTTCTTGTTTATTATTAACTGCGCTTATTGTGTTGATAACATGTGTAACTTAAAACTAATGGAACCACTGAGTTAGCTACTCACTCCCACCTGGGACGGTGTTTTAAAACACCAACCAGGCATATTATTGATGTAGGCTCTTTTGAGGCCTCCGGCGGGTAGGCTTAGATTGGCTTGCGCCACCACTATTATATTCTGGAAGAATTGGGCGTAAACTGAAAGCTTTACACTTTAATCATCTTGGATATGTATATTGTGGCTTGTATAATCCTATTTTGGGCGATCATCACTACTAAAATTGTATTTTTGACCCTTAGCCCTATATTTATTAATTTTTTGTTATCTCTGCCTCGCTTTAATTCCGCTAAGTTGAATTGCGCAACTCTAATTATTTATGTGCGGACTTAATGTGAATTAGAATGAAGTCGCATGTGCATTTTATTAAGTTAACACCTTGGAACTCGAGACCGGAGTCTATATACTCAAGTGCCAATTTTCAAGGCGTTACATTGATTTAAACCAATCAAATTATAATCTAATTTATTAAATAAATTCCAAAGCCGATGAATTTGATTATTTTAATAACAAATTTTATTTAAATTATTAATTTCTAAAAGTTTAGCATTAAAATTAGATTTTTTTAAATGAAATTATACTTTTAATAATTTATTAACTAATATATATTATATTCTAAGCTAATTAAGATTCATTTTTTATATATAATTTGAATATTAAATTAAAATTTAACTATGAATCAAACCAATTTAATTCAACAATTGTTTCAAAGTATATTTCAAAATTTCAACAATTAAGCTAAATAATTAAATAAATTTTAAATAAAAATATCAATCACATAAATAAATAATTTAAGCAATATTACTATTAAAATTTTAGAATAAAAGAACATAACAATTAACTGAAAATTTTAAACTTCAAGTTAAAATCACCTACCGGATTTGAAGTGACTGACTCACACCTATGCACCATGCGCACATTGACTATTTTTTTATGATTCTAAGGGTGGCCAATACTCAAACTCTACTGGACCCACAATTATGTCGTAAGCTCATGGCTACGCCCTACTTATAGGACCTATGCTATAAATGTGCATGCGCGTGCTTCATATGTGAAGCAAAATATGTGCCCTAGTGTTTCATGCATGAAAAATGAATTTTTAAAACTCTTATATTAATTACTAATTTCATTACTATATTTAATACTAAAACTAAAAAGTTTCTACATACATAAACATATCTCATGCTAATACATCTACTTCTATTTAAAATAATGTGCACATAAGCAAGATGAGGAGTTAGAATACTATTCATTAGATGTGTGCTTAGATGGTTCAGATAATGAATGGTTTAGATTTCTAGATGGGCACTCCACATGGCAGATTCCATTTCAACAATCCAAACGATAAAATTTGTCACTGGATGGTTTTGATTGGTTAGACTATCTATTGGGAAGTAGGTCAAGGATTGAACTTTTTGAACGGTTTAGATTGATGTGAGGATATATTGACTAGTTGATAAATGTGAGTACCATGAGATTTGAATGGTCCACATGGGTAGAGTGTTTGAAATGCTAGACCTCCCTCGTTTCACACATTTTTTTCCTTTTTTTACTTTACGTATATTTATATCAATTCATTTCTTCTACTCTTTCGCATGTGTGTCACAAGTGTGCAACATGTGAAGGGTGTATGGTGTGTGTGGTTTTGATTTGGTACGTGCATGCATGCATAGGTTGGTTACATTTTATCCAGGTCATTACATATTTAAATTACAAAGGTTCATGGTTTGCGATCTTAAAGTAGTATAGGCATCGTTGAACATGCAATAGTCTGCGGATGGACTTCGGTTCCACATTTGCACACTTTTGATTTTAGTTCTTTTAGCTCATGTTACTCATCTCATTAGCTTTTGAATCAATGTTTTTCTTGATTAGTAACCTGCTCTTTGGAAAAAAAAATTATTTTCTTATTTCTTCTATGATTTTGGCTAGTATTAAATTGTTAGGTGCTAATTTCTCATTTCATATTGATGCAAGCACTTCAATGGTATATAGGTCTTTATTCTGCAAATGGTGATTAGATAAAAATGTTCTTGGATTTTATTTTTTTTTGTTATATTCTGTTGATATTCTCAATCAAAACTGTTGAAAGGTCTATTTCTATTTTTGGGTGATTTCTAAAACAAACAAGAGTGCAATTATTTTCAATTTTGATTCTAAATTGACCCTACTTTATATCTGGAATCCCCGCTTTACTTTAAGGTTGTGGACATATTTTACACCAATTAAAGACTAACGCTGCATTTGAAATCACAAGTGAAGTAATTTTGAAAAATCACTTTTATCATATGGAAATTACAAAAGTTAATGATGTTTTATAATAGTCATGATTAAAAAGTACCCTTCAAATTGTAGTTACATTTTCTTTCCAAGTCCAACTTCAGAGTATAATGTAATTGCAATTTGTTTGGAGCCCATGATCCTCATTACAAGAATTGACAATGGAAATTAAAATTTATTTATTTTCAATCTTTTAGAATCATAATTGTTATTAAATTTCAATATTGCATCCAAATGCACCCTAAAACATTCAGTAGGCAGGCATTGACTCTGGTATTTTAAAATTTAGATAGGTTTGAATGTCATTGTAGTTCAACTGGTGCATTTCCACATTCTCTCAGGTTTGAGACCATCCATGCTAATATTGGCATGCTTGGGGCCATGAAAGAAATAATTGATTAGCCCTTTTATTGTAGGCATTTTTTTTTCTCCCTTTGTTTCCGAAAAAGAATTAAGAGACTAATGGTAACCATTCAAGCTGACGAAATTAGTAATATTATCCGTGAACGTATTGAACAATATAATAGAGAAGTCACAATTGTGAATACCTTACCTATCAAAAAGAAAAAGAAAAAAAAAAGGTTCAATTGGGTCTGAGACTGAATGCATACTTAGAATCGAGTGCATTATCATGATATTGTTATGTTAATATATTTGATATGATCTAAATACCTCCAACTTTCAGTTTGTTATGTTTTCTTGGATTATAATATAGAGAATGTGCTTAATCTTGTCTATTTTACTGTCTACACAGATTCTCGAAATATGAAAGAAACCAAATACGAACCAAATAGCAATAATTTCTATAAATGTATTGCTCGATTGAGGAATGATATAAGTATGTTACGCATTTTTTTTTCTTTGATCTAGCATGCTTTTCACACTGCATGAATGTTGATTGAGCCTTTTTTTATTGTTTTAGTAATTTCTTTTCTCAGGGATAAGGGTTTCAAATGGTTATATTCTTACCCATGCCAAATGGCAGATTGAATTAGATGAGAACAAGAGTATGTATTGATTTTTCATTAGTTCTAGTTTTAAAGGAATTTCGTTATTCTTCCTTGGGATAATATAATGTCACTAGGTCCTTGATTTTGTATAAGTGAGAACATGGTTTAATGATTCACATTATTGATATAATCAGTCCTGTCGTAGATAATGGACCATGTTAAAAATCACCTAGGCTAGAAGATCATATCCACTCAATGTCTAGTTTTGTTCCCGTCAAATGTCGGCCCTTGATGCATTTTCATTAACTGTGCATTTAGAAGCCAACATGAAGGATTTATTATTGTCATACCCATGAAGGAGGTTTTCTGGGCACCACACATCTACATACTACCATGAAGGATTTATCACTGTCATTCCCATCCACATATCCGCCGCTATAAGACATTGAGGTGTATAAACTCTTATCTTCCTTCTATTTGATAATTCCCCCTATCCCTACCATCGACACAACATCATAATCAACTTCCTCTTTTGGTGGAACACTTGCAAGGTTCCAGTTCATTATGCAGTCTTTCTCAATGATGGTTGAAGTCTGAACAACGTAAAGCCAGAGCCCCGCAACCAAGGTGACATTAAAGTGCATGTAAATATTTGAAACTGAGAAAAATGAAACCACAAACAGTTCCTAGGAAGATAAACTTCAAGACTTGTTTTCTTTATTATTTCTACATGAATCCTGGTGTGGTGTATTTGTTAGCTAAGGTGATGTTTCTCAATTTGTGTCACATGAATCCTACTATTGCAAGGGCTTTATTTTTTAACTTTCTTCTCCATTTTTTATTACAATTCAACATTTTCTTTCTTAAAACCATGTCCATTCAGTATGTATTTTCATTCCATTCTTTTAACACAAGAAATTTAGTGCTATTTGTTTAAGGTGAGAAATTTAGCGACAGCTTCCGGCCGTCACTAATCCCCAAGATAGCAACGGAAAAAGCAACGGTTATGGGCCATCGTTTTTAGCACAACAATGGCTTAAATTCATTTTCTGCCATTGTGTCAACCTAGGCAGAAGATATATCTACCACAATAATCATACAAACAGTGTTAGATGATCTAGCTGCCGCTAAATATATAGCGACGGTGCCAACAATGGCCGATGCTTTGTCGTTGATCCTCTGTTATAGGTTATATCGGAGGATTTTCACATGTATAATGGTGGAAAATTTTATCGATTTAGTATATTTTTGTTGTATTGATTAAAGGAATAAAGAGGTGCACATTCATCGCTTTCTATTTGATTTTCATAATAGATGAATTCCATCTCTCTTTCTGCTTAATCGATAAAGTATTGACATCCCTAACTAGATGGGCAAATTTGAGTTTTTTTTTCCATAACTGACTGCAGCCAGCGGCCATGGCTGTCGACTACAGTTATGGCAACAGAACATCACTAGTTGGTAGTTGATAAAGAAAGACAGATAGAGGTAGATTGAAAAGGAGGGGTGGAGATTTAAAAGAAACCATATTATTTTTCGATAGTCAGGGATGCATCATTTCTCTCTTGAAACTCTAATCAATTTATATGGTGAATCTCTACCATATTTTTCTGATGGGCACAGAGAACTAGTTTATATGATAGAGTATCAATTATTTGCCCTCTCATGATAGATGGACTAGTTTGATGCCTAAAATATTTCGGATGTGATCGAACTGACATCTCATAATGCCAACGGTGCAATTTGCCTAACCATCCGGCAATAAATCTGTATTGTTATCAAAGTGGCCAATTTCGACCAAAGTGGTTCATATCAACCAAAATGGGTGATTTTGACCAAAGTGAGTGATTTCGACCAAAGTGATTTATTTCAACCAAAGCGGGTGTGATTTTGATCAAAGTGGATGATTTCAACCAAAGTGACCAAAATTGTTGATTTTGATAAAAGTTCTCTTTTTGCTTAATTAAGAAAGGATTGACATCCCTAACTAGATAGATGAATTTAAGTTTTTTCCATAACCGACTGCAGCCAGCGGTCATGACTACCGATTGTATTCATGGCAATATATAGTGCATCACCATTTGGTAGTAGATTGAGAAAGAGAGACAGAGTTAGATTAAAAAAGATGCATATAAGGAGATTAAGAGAGAAACATATTATTTTTTTATAGTCGAGGATGCATCATATCTATCTTGCAACCCTCATCCATTTATATAGTAAATTTCTACCATTTTTTTATGGGTCCAAAGAACTAGTTTCACATGGCAGAACATCAATTACTTGCCCTCTCATAATAGACGGACTAGTTTGATGCCTTAAAATTTTTTAACGTGATCAAACTAACATCTCATAATGCCAATAGTCCAATCGGCCAAACCATCCCGTGATAAAATTATGTTGTAGTCAAAGTGGTTCATTTCAACCAAATGGGTTGATTTCAAACATAGTTGGCTTTTACCAAAGTGGCTGATTTCGACCAAAATTGCCAAATTTGATAAAATTTGATTTCGACCGTGAGATGGCATTTAATGTATAATACATTTTGACCTTCAATACCTCCTATATAAATCTAACTAGTGGGAGATGAATAGTAGCTTTAAGGCTCTTCATCATAAGCATGCAAAAACAGAAGATGAATGATGCAGGGATGAACGTGATGAGGTCAATCACCGTCTTCCTTAGGGGGGATAACTACTTCGAATCCACAAAGCTTCTCTGGACTCCTCACAGAACTTCTCGAATCCACAAGAAAAAATATAAACTAGAAACAATTCTAGAAAGTCGAAATAAATTTTTTGAATATTGATCGATGAAATAAATGAGTCCACAACCCTTTAAATGGGGATACCAAGACTTGGAATAAGTTTAGGAATTAAACTATAACTAAAACTTCCTAAAATTCATAACTTACTATAAATAATAAATTTTTTATTTATAGTAATTGTCCTACATGGCTTAACCACGTTATTCTCCTAATTTTTCTAAACACTTTTCATGTTGGGTACAACTCCTAAAGCCCAACAGATGAAGAGTTATAATCAAACTAAAATTTACTATTTATAGTAAAAACATAATTAAACATGGAATTTGACCGTCGATATGATGGAATCTCGCAAATTCAAGTTGGTTGGCTAAAGTAGCTCGCCCTACCCCAAAATCATCTATGGTACATCGAGTAACTCATTCTGGTTTGCGAGATATGTCTGTTTTAAGGTTCTGATGGTCTTGATGACTTCTGCCTCCAATCATGCCTTCTCTGATCCATCTTAGACAGGAAAGTGTCCGCAATCCGCTCTACATCAGTCCCCTCTGCTTCAAAAGAACTTATCCTTAAGTTCTCATGCTGCTTCGATTCTTGATACTTGGTCTGGTGCACCATAACGATACCCGGATCAAAAGTTATGATTAATTTACAGTCCACCTTCTTTTGGTCTAACCATGCTAAGAATGTATCTGTGACACATTCTACATCAGTAGACCCCTCAACTGAAAAAAAATTCATCCACGAGTTACTCAAGGAACTTGGTTCATGGTTCGGAGATAACTTCTTACGCCGATGTTTATTAGCCCTTTTCTTGTGCTTGGCATTAGGCTCTTAAGTTGACACAATACATGTACTCATGATTTCCTTGGCTTGACTAGTATCGATCGATTCCTTCACTCCTGCTTTCAAGATTTGACATTCTTTCTGACTCACCTGACAGTGAGGGCGGTTGGGCAAGCTAGCCCTAAGGACAAGGCCTATGTGATGTTGGATGTCCCTTATGGGGGACAATCCACCGAGTAAATATTCAGGCCAGACTTCTTTAAATTCATTTAGGAAAGGCCTTAAACTTGGAGGAATGTCTAAGAGTTATGATTTCTTGCCCTTTACCACTACGGTGTATACCTCGTCATCTTCCTTGGATTCCTCTACGAAACCTCAAATGGTCAAGAGGGAGCTCTCCTCCACTTTAGAAGCTTCAGGGTGTTTCTCTTGTGTCGTAAGGGTAAGGATTATCTTTCGACCATCCTTAATAAAGACGTAAATAGTGTCTCATCCTTGGTGGGTTGCATCACGGTCCGACTGCCTTGGTCGATCGCGTAACATATGGCATGCTTCCATGTCTACCACATCACAAAGTATCTGATCTTTATAAGTTTTACTAATTGAAAATGAGACAGTGCATTGTTCAGTTACCTTGGTCTCGTTCACTCTTTTAATCTAGCCAATTGAGTAAGGGGAATGATGTTTTGTCATAGGTAGCTGCAACTTGTCCACCATCACTTTCGAGACAATGTTCTCGCTACTACCACTATCTATGATCACATCATAGACCTTGTCGTTGACGGCGCACCGTGTACAGAATATATTATGTCGCTGTGGATGTAATTCTTTCTTTGGGGTGCACTTAATCGCCTCACGACTAGAGATTCATCACGATCCTTACCCATCAATTCTTCGCTATGTGCTCCTTCCTCAATGGCTTGTTCATCTTCATCAAAGTCAGGGTCTTCTTCTGCGACCTCACCTTCAGTGCCCCCTTTGTTAATGGTCAAGGTTGTGGGGCGTTGAAGCCTAGATGGGACGCTCCCACTGGTTGTAAAAGGTTGAGGATGTCCTGCTACTAGTTCTTTTCCTCGTGTGATCAGTTCTGAATCTTGAGTTGGACCCGTCATGGGTGGCCGAGTTGAAGGTAAGGCTGAATAGGAACTCTTACAAGTTGTGTTTCTGCCCTACTTGCCAACTAAACTACTTCATCCACGGTCCTTCTTGGGTACATCTAAACTTGATCCTGAATCACCGATCATAAGCCACCTATAAATCTGTAAGACCCGTGTCCTAATCCGTACTGTTCCGTTGGCTTCTGCGGTCCTTCCGGTCAAATTCCGGCAACCTTCGCACCATATCCGACGTTTGCGCGTGATCCGAAGCCAGGTCCCGCGCACCGACGTCGGCTTGATCCGAAAGTTGTATCATAGCGACCGCGTCGTCGCCGCGGTTCCAACGCCATGACTTGCGCACCAAACCGATACCCAGGCAAGAAGATGCCGATCAGCGTTTATTCCGAAGAAACACCGCGCGTTGCGGATTTCGAGGGAATCTCTACAAGTAGTCCCATCAATCAACCATAAATGCATCCCATACATCAAGTACAATAACCCATCTCCACCTTTTTCAAAAGTCTACCATCTTTCCACCTCACCACTCCTCTTTTTCCCATTTTCAACATCAACCATACCCCTTTTAATGATTCACATTATTGATATAATCAGTCCTGTCGTAGATAATGGACCATGTTAAAAATCACCTAGGCTAGAAGATCATATCCACTCAATGTCTAGTTTTGTTCCCGTCAAATGTCGGCCCTTGATGCATTTTCATTAACTGTGCATTTAGAAGCCAACATGAAGGATTTATTATTGTCATACCCATGAAGGAGGTTTTCTGGGCACCACACATCTACATACTACCATGAAGGATTTATCACTGTCATTCCCATCCACATATCCACCGCTATAAGACGTTGAGGTGTATAAACTCTTATCTTCCTTCTATTTGATAATTCCCCCTATCCCTACCATCGACACAACATCATAATCAACTTCCTCTTTTGGTGGAACACTTGCAAGGTTCCAGTTCATTATGCAGAGTCTTTCTCAATGATGGTTGAAGTCTGAACAACGTAGAGCCAGAGCCCCGCAACCAAGGTGACATTAAAGTGCATGTAAATATTTGAAACTGAGAAAAATGAAACCACAAACAGTTCCTAGGAAGATAAACTTCAAGACTTGTTTTCTTTATTATTTCTACATGAATCCTGGTGTGGTGTATTTGTTAGCTAAGGTGACGTTTCTCAATTTGTGTCACATGAATCCTACTATTGCAAGGGCTTTATTTTTTAACTTTCTTCTCCATTTTTTATTACAATTCAACATTTTCTTTCTTAAAACCATGTCCATTCAGTATGTATTTTCATTCCATTCTTTTAACACAAGAAATTTAGTGCTATTTGTTTAAGGTGAGAAATTTAGCGACAGCTTCCGGCTGTCACTAATCCCCAAGATAGCAACGGAAAAAGCGACGGTTATGGGCCATCGTTTTTAGCACAACAATGGCTTAAATTCATTTTCTGCCATTGTGTCAATCTAGGCAGAAGATATATCTACCACAATAATCATACAAACAGTGTTAGATGATCTAGCTGCCGCTAAATATATAGCGATGGTGCCAACAATGGCCGATGCTTTGTCGTTGATCCTCTGTTATAGGTTATATCGGAGGATTTTCACATGTATAATGGTGGAAAATTTTATCGATTTAGTATATTTTTGTTGTATTGATTAAAGGAATAAAGAGGTGCACATTCATCGCTTTCTATTTGATTTTCATAATAGATGAATTCCATCTCTCTTTCTGCTTAATCGATAAAGTATTGACATCCCTAACTAGATGGGCGAATTTGAGTTTTTTTTTCCATAACTGACTGCAGCCAGCGGCCATGGCTGTCGACTACAGTTATGGCAACAGAACATCACTAGTTGGTAGTTGATAGAGAAAGACAGATAGAGGTAGATTGAAAAGGAGGGGTGGAGATTTAAAAGAAACCATATTATTTTTCGATAGTCAGGGATGCATCATCTCTCTCTTGAAACTCTAATCAATTTATATGGTGAATCTCTACCATATTTTTCTGATGGGCACAGAGAACTAGTTTTATATGATAGAGTATCAATTATTTGCCCTCTCATGATAGATGGACTAGTTTGATGCCTAAAATATTTCGGATGTGATCGAACTGACATCTCATAATGCCAACGGTGCAATTTGCCTAACCATCCGGCAATAAATCTGTATTGTTATCAAAGTGGCCAATTTCGACCAAAGTGGTTCATATCAACCAAAATGGGTGATTTTGACCAAAGTGAGTGATTTCGACCAAAGTGATTTATTTCAACCAAAGCGGGTGTGATTTTGATCAAAGTGGATGATTTCAACCAAAGTGACCAAAATTGTTGATTTTGATAAAAGTTCTCTTTTTGCTTAATTAAGAAAGGATTGACATCCCTAACTAGATAGATGAATTTAAGTTTTTTCCATAACCGACTGCAGCTAGCGGTCATGACTGCCGATTGTATTCATGGCAATATATAGTGCATCACCATTTGGTAGTAGATTGAGAAAGAGAGACAGAGTTAGATTAAAAAAGATGCATATAAGGAGATTAAGAGAGAAACATATTATTTTTTTATAGTCGAGGATGCATCATATCTATCTTGCAACCCTCATCCATTTATATAGTAAATTTCTACCATTTTTTTATGGGTCCAAGCAGAACATCAATTACTTGCCCTCTCATAATAGATGGACTAGTTTGATGCCTTAAAATTTTTTAACGTGATCAAACTAACATCTCATAATGCCAATAGTCCAATCGGCCAAACCATCCCGTGATAAAATTATGTTGTAGTCAAAGTGGTTCATTTCAACCAAAGGGGTTGATTTCAAACATAGTTGGCTTTTACCAAAGTGGCTGATTTCGACCAAAATTGCCAAATTTGATAAAAGTTGATTTCGACCGTGAGATGGCATTTAATGTATAATACATTTTGACCTTCAATACCTCCTATATAAATCTAACTAGTGGGAGATGAATGGTAGCTTTAAGGCTCTTCATCATAAGCATGCAAAAACAGAAGATGAATGATGCAGGGATGAACGTGATGAGGTCAATCACCGTCTTCCTTAGGGGGGATAACTACTTCGAATCCACAAAGCTTCTCTGGACTCCTCACAGAGCTTCTCGAATCCACAAGAAAAAATATAAACTATAAACAATTCTAGAAAGTCGAAATAAATTTTTTGAATATTGATCGATGAAATAAATGAGTCCACAACCCTTTAAATGGGGATACCAAGACTTGGAATAAGTTTAGGAATTAAACTATAACTAAAACTTCCTAAAATTCATAACTTACTATAAATAATAAATTTTTTATTTATAGTAATTGTCCTACATGGCTTAACCACGTTATTCTCCTAATTTTTCTAAACACTTTTCATGTTGGGTACAACTCCTAAAGCCCAACAGATGAAGAGTTATAATCAAACTAAAATTTACTATTTATAGTAAAAACATAATTAAACATGGAATTTGACCATCGATATGATGGAATCTCGCAAATTCAGGTTGGTTGGCTAAAGTAGCTCACCCTACCCCAAAATCATCTATGGTACATCGAGTAACTCATTCTGGTTTGCGAGATATGTCTGTTTTAAGGTTCTGATGGTCTTGATGACTTCTGCCTCCAATCATGCCTTCTCTGATCCATCTTAGACAGGAAAGTGTCCGCGATCCGCTCTACATTAGTCCCCTCTGCTTCAAAAGAACTTATCCTTAAGTTCTCATGCTGCTTCGATTCTTGATACTTGGTCTGGGGCACCATAACGATACCCGGATCAAAAGTTATGATTAATTTACAGTCCACCTTCTTTTGGTCTAACCATGCTAAGAATGTATCTGTGACACATTCTACATCAGTAGACCCCTCAACTGAAAAAAAAATTCATCCACGAGTTACTCAAGGAACTTGGTTCATGGTTCGGAGATAACTTCTTACGCCGATGTTTATTATCCCTTTTCTTGTGCTTGGCATTAGGCTCTTAAGTTGACACAATACATGTACTCATGATTTCCTTGGCTTGACTAGTATCGATCGATTCCTTCACTCCTGCTTTCAAGATTTGACATTCTTTCTGACTCACCTGACAGTGAGGGCGGTTGGGCAAGCTAGCCCTAAGGACAAGGCCTATGTGATGTTGGATGTCTCTTATGGGGGACAATCCACCAAGTAAATATTCAGGCCAGACGTCTTTAAATTCATTTAGGAAAGGCCTTAAACTTGGAGGAATGTCTAAGAGTTACGATTTCTTGCCCTTTACCACTACGGCGTATACCTCGTCATCTTCCTTGGATTCCTCTACGAAACCTCAAATGGTCAAGAGGGAGCTCTCCTCCACTTTAGAAGCTTCAGGGTGTTTCTCTTGTGTCGTAAGGGTAAGGATTATCTTTCGACCATCCTTAATAAAGACGTAAATAGTGTCTCATCCTTGGTGGGTTGTATCACGGTCTGATTGCCTTGGTCGATCGCGTAACATATGGCATGCTTCCATGTCTACCACATCACAAAGTATCTGATCTTTATAAGTTTTACTAATTGAACAAAGTCCCACAGACACATCGTGGATGGCAGGATTGGAAACCGGAAATATTTGATTCTAGCATACGGGCACCATAGATGTCCCTGGGTGAAAATTCCTAAACCCGATGGTACCAGAGGATGACTCCAATGTCGAGACCGAGTGGATATATGAGCGCACGAGGGCCGAATACCAGGAGGCCGCGTCTCCCACTGTGTCGTGGTCGGTTGGAAAGGGGTGTGGCCTTACTCGCCCGAGGGTAGGGGGCAATACTAGGCTGAGTTTGACCAGCTCGCGAATGGTTCCGCTATCGACGTGCCGGATAGGTATTGGCAGACTATTGGTTAGGCGGATAGTGAGGTTTCTTACGCTCACTTGGACTGTGCGGCTAGGAGAGCGACAGTGCCATTTGGAGTGTATTGAACCCCGATGATTATCCAGAATGAGAACTGTACTGATACATGATGAGGATTGGCATGCTTGAGTTGCATCTCGCATCGCATGGCTGTGTTATGGCCGATAGCATTCATATCTTGCACCGCATAGCCTTGGTACGGCTGATTGCATTCATGTGCTCATCACCATGATTCCACATCACTCTGACCTTACATTTTGAGCACGTTTATATTGCGCACACACTTACACCACCCTCTAAGCTTTCCATAAGCTTATGCACGATTGATGCGTGCAGGTGACGCCAGGACGCAGTCGCAGCCATAGTCTCGCTGTAGTTGGAGCGTGCAGCCGAGCTTCTGGAGTTTTGTTTCTTTTGTTGCATTGTATTTCCCCTTTCTGCCGCATTGTACTCAAAAGTTTTTTATCATAGTGGATTTTGTGGTGGTGTTCTTGTGGTTATTGTTTGTGGGTTATGCTTTTGTTATGCTCATTATGAATCAGACTGATGACTTGAAATCCTCCTTGTAGTATCCCAGGATCGGAACCTGGTGAATGGGTGTCGGGATCCGAAAATGGGGTTCTACGGAGGCTATCGGCGCCGGATTTGGCGATCGAGAATTTTGTAAGCCCGGTTTCCGAGTTCGGGGCGTGACAAAATCGTACTACCTTCTGTGATTCTTTTTTTGACTGATTGTTTCATGTTACTAACTGTTGGAATTCTTCAGTAATATCTGTGAGGGTTCAATTCCCCTATCGACAATTTTGGTATCGCTGGAATAATACCTGCTCGTAATCACTAGGGAGGAATCGTGATCGAAGAAGGCATCTCATCCATGACCATAATAAAATGGGTGCCTTGTTCTGTTGGGCACATGATACTTGTAATTGCTCTACCATACAGAAGCACCAGATTTTAATTTGAAGGCTACCAACTTCACTTTTTTATGCTCTGACATATCCATGTAATCAAAATATCGTTCTACTTCAGTAAGCCAGTCAAGGAAATCTTCTATACATAATAATCCATTAAAACTAGGAAGTTCGACCTTACTTTGATAGTCTCTTTCAACATGATCTAGATGATGTCCTCCATTGACTAGTCGTTGGACAAAGTCGTCATCAAGGTCCTCGTCGCTAGAACTCGCATTATCTGGTATAGCCCTACGATTCACCACTGGTAGTGCTCTACGGAAATTGGGGTTGTGTCTACAGCAACCACGATCGGTTGAGCATATCCTAGGACTCAAGAAGAAATTAGCGCATCCGCAAGATGTTCGAAGGTTACCTGCATCCCTTGCATGGTCAACTGACTCTCCCGGTGAAAATCTTTCATTCTTTCCAAAAGATAATGAATCCATAAATCACCATCCATAAGATTTTGGTTCATACCTTCATTGTTTGTCATCGGCCCAAGGGGAGTCCTCGCTCTAATACCAATTAACGCGGGGATGGACGTGATGAGGTTAATCACCGTCTTCCTCAGGGGAGTAACTACTTCGAATCCACGAAACTTCTCTAGACTCCTCACAGAGACTTCTCGAATCCACGAGGAAAAATAGAAACTAGAAATAATTCTAAAATATCAAAATAAATTTGTTGAATATTGATCGATGAAATAAATAAGTCTACAACCCTTTAAATAGGGATACCAAGACTTAGAATAAGTTTAGGAATTAAACTATAACTAAAACTCCCTAAAATTCATAACTTACTATAAATAGTAAATTTTTTATTTACAGTAAGTGTCCCATGTGGCTTAACCACTTTATTCTCATAATTTTTCTAAACACTTTCATGTTGGGTGCAACTCCTAAAGCCCAACGGATGAAGAGTTATAATCAAACTAAAACTTACTATTTATAGTAACAACATAATTAAACATGGAATTCGACCATCGATATGATGGAATCTCGCAAATTCGACGTGGGCAACCTGGGATAGACAGGTTGGTTGGCTAACATAACTCGTCCTACCCCAAAATCATATATGTTACGTCGAGTAACTCATTCTGGTTTGCGAGATGTCTGTTTTAAGGTTCTGACGGTCTTGATGACTTCTGCCTCTGATTGGGCCTTCTCTGATCCAT
The DNA here is from genome assembly GCF_029962835.1 of Magnolia sinica. NCBI lineage: Eukaryota > Viridiplantae > Streptophyta > Magnoliopsida > Magnoliales > Magnoliaceae > Magnolia > Magnolia sinica. The sequence continues at coordinate 119,405,963 of NC_080574.1, read as the reverse complement.
CTTCGACATGGAAATGTCCGCGACCCGCTCTACATCAATGAAGAAACATCAATCTTGAGTACACCAAAGGAGATGATTGCTACATTTTTTGTCTTTTGATCCAACGATACACAGCGGATCAAGGTGATATCATCTTGCGATGTTGCGAGCCACAAATGTGTAGTGCTTGGACCTTAAATGTAACAAGTTATATCTCTAAATGTAGTGATAATGGATCCAAGAACATCGTAGTTGACCTGAAAAATGGTGAGAAACTAGATGGAAATAATTATGATATGTGGTACTGTAAAATAAAGTATCTTTTGGATGAGCAAGGGGTTTTGAAAACCCTAATCGTGAGCATGGACCCGCCTGAAGAGGGCAATACTGCTCATCACCAATGTCATTAGGAAAAATTACAAAACTGGCTTAAGAGGGATCGGTACGTGCACTTTACTATGCTAGCATGCACAATGATCTAATAGGCAAGTTTGAAGGATATTCCACTACCCGAGAAATGTGGAACGCCTTGACTCTTGCATATGTTGGCACCATCGCTAATAGATTAAGAGCTTTAACTCTCAAATTCGACACCTATAAGATGGTTCCCAACATGTCGATAGTCGAGCATCTTAGAAGGATGTCAGCAATGATACTAACCTGAAAGCAGGGGGAAATGTGCTTACAGATGAGTAGCTGATCCTGACAGTATTGTGCTCTCTTCCAGACTCTTGGGAACAGATGAAGCTCACAATGACACATATAATGATAGTATCAAAAATTTTGCCCAATTGTTGCATCATCTTCAGTTGGAAGCTGAATGCCAATCTACGGATAAGTACAACGTCGCATTCTTAGTAGAGCCTACCGTGCATAAGGGGAAAGGACCCTGATGTAAGCGTAAAGGCAACAACTTCCAAAAGAACAATCAGGAAGGAGAAGCGTATACTGAAAAATGAAATGATGGCAAATGTAAGCAAGGAAAAAGAGATGGAAAAAAAAAAAGATCAGTTGAAAGTAAAGTGCTACAACTGTAGAAATCTCGATCACTTCGCTCAAGTATGTTATAAGCCGAAGAAGGTATGAACTAACGTTGATCCTTTCACTCATGCTTTTGTATGGACTAAGGCTCTGGTTGCTCATGTAAATGTTTATAATTGGGTTGTGGGTTCAGGAGCAATGCAGCACATAGCTCGGGATCGAGCGAAGTTTGTGGAGTACCAAAAGTGCCCAGTTAAAAGCCGAATGATCTATATGGAAATAGTTTCTCAGAGGAGGACGTAGTGAGAGTTGGCATACAACCACTATTAAGTGTAATTTACTTTCTATGCTTTTGTTAGCAGAACTTGGTTTTTCTTTTATTTTTCTATCAATTTCTATGGACATATATTTAGATACTTCTTTTATAGATAGAGTGTAGTTTGTGATGGTTTATTTATGCTTAATTATGACTATTCATATGATTATGTTGCACATACCTTTTTTACTTCAGTAGAAATTGATCCATGCATTTGGCATACAAGAGATCATATAAATCAGGAGAGAATGCATAAACTTGCTAGAGAATTCCTCTTAGATCCAATCGCAAATGTAGTTCTTACTACCTGTGAGTATTATCTGATTAGGAAGTCGATTAGGAAACCATTCGAAAATGTAGTACATGCTTCAACTCCTTTTATAGCCGATCCACTCTGACATCCGTGGACCCCTTAATGTCAGAACCCACTATGGACAGTCCTATTTCATCATAGTTATAAACGATTACACATAGTACGGTCATGTGTACTTGATATCGCATAGATTTGAGGGATTAGAATGCTTAAGAAAGTACATGCTTGAAGTCGAGAACTAGTCCAATAAAAAGATTAAGACCTTACAAACAGACAGTAACGCGAATATTTGTCAAAGCATTTTTCAAGGCTCAGTGAAGAAAAATGTATCCATAGACACCCAACTGCTCCTTACACTCTATAACAAAAATGGTGTTCCAGAGAGAAGGAATAGAATGTTGCTTAATATGTTGAGATCGACGATGGCACAAGCCAACCTTCCCCTCAAATTTTAGGGGATGCATTGCTACTACTGCCTACATCCTTAATCGAGTACCTTCTAAGTATGTTCCGACGACTTCTTATGAGTTGTGGTGCAGTAGAAAACCAAACTTAACTCATCTACACTCCTAGGGATCAACTGATTTCGTTCACACCCCATCTTAAAAAAACTAAAAATTTAAATTCGAGATCCCAGGAGTGCATTTTCATCCAATATCTTGAGCACTCTTACGGGTTTGTTATGATCCATGAACGAGAAAATGACAGAACGTTTAAAATGGAGTCACAATGTGTCGATTTCATCAAGGATGATTTTTCGAGCAGGAAGAAGTCTCATGAAAGTGGGAGGGATCCTTTGCCTAGTGGAAGTATACCACGTCAGGCCGAGACTGACTCAAATCATGGGCCTAAATTAAGGACAAGCACTTGTGGACCAAAACCCCGTCATCGTTTTAATATTAAAGGGAAATCATTCATGGTTACTTCCTTAGATGACGATGTGCCTGGCTTATACCAGGAGGCATTGTCATTTTGTGCTATAAAAGAGTAGATAGAAGCTATGGAGGATGAAATTCACTCCATGAAAAAGAACCAAGTCTGAGAGCTTGTTGATCTTCTGTCTGGACGTAAGATTATAGGGGCCAAATAGGTCATGAAAGTCAAGCGAAAGGCAGATGGAACAATAGATAAGTTCAAGGCCTGACTAGTAGCTAAGGGCATGGATTATGAGGAGACATTTTCTTTGGTGGTAAAACTCGTCTCGATCCACCTTATTTTGGGTATTGGCACACATTTGAATTTAAAATTCTATCAAACGTATGTCAAGATGACATTTCGCAATGGAGACCTAGATGAGAAGATCTACATGGATCGGCCTACTGGCTTCAAGGTCAAGAGACAAGAGTGCAAATCTGCGCCTTAAAAAGTTCATATATGCCCTGAAACAATCTTCTAGGAAGTGGTATTTAAGATTCCATCGAGCCATCGCATCATATGGGTTTACGATGATCAAGGAAGACCATTGTGTGTATGTCACATAGTCTGGGTAAAGTTTTCTAATCATGTGTCTACATGTTAACGACATTCTATTGGCCAAACAAGGAGATGCTAGTCGCCACTCAAAAGTGGTTGTCCTCCAATTTTGAAATGAAGGACATGGGCAAAGCATCTTTTGTGTTTGAAATTAAATCCATAGGGATCACTTTAGAAGACTTCTTGATCTCTCTTAAGAGTCTTATATCAAGAAGATGCTCGAGCACTTTCGGATGCATGGTTGCAAACCCATTAACACTCCTATCGAGAAGGATCATGGGCTTAGTATAAATCTCTACCTTAAGACAGATGTAGAAAAAACTAAAATGGCACGGTTTCTATATCCTAGTGCGATTGGCAGTCTGAAAAGGCCGAGCTAAATGTCCTAGAGGGGGGGGTCAATAGGACAATGCCAAATTTAAAAATAAAGCACGAAAATAAATACTTAATAAACAAATGATAGCACAATAGAAAGCAACCTCTAAAATCAAGTATTAAGAGGTTGACACAAACTTGGTTCTAAGGACAACCTGACACGAAAAACCTACAGTTTATGGTAGGACAACCTTACTAGAACGCGGGTGAGTATCAAAGACTCAAACTTAAATGGAGGTGAAAGAAATAAGAACAAATCTATTACAACATTCACCACACAATGCTTGAAAATTAAAGATTACAACATTCACATCCACAAATACATCCTACAATCTTAAACCACAAAATGATAAAGAAATAAATCAAACATCCACTAAACACCTGAGAATTATAGTTGTTTGTGTGTGTATACCAACTGTCTGAAAACAGCCACACAACTACTCCACTCCTAATATCCACTCCCTCGAGATATTAGCGTTCACTAATCAAATAGGTTTTTCAAGGTTCACCTAAAACCTTCACAATTGTATTCTAAATGGGCTCACACAATCACAACCCTACACTCCGAGATTTTCTGGTTGATCTCAGAAAAAACCAAATGAGATTTTCTAGCTTAACTCATAAACTAAACAAAAAGGAATTACATAAAAGGAAACACTTATCTATATGAAGATTCTGAAGTAGCCCGGTAGAACCAACTTGATGACGACGTAGATGTTCAACGTTCAGTCCCATAAGTGTATAGGGCTCTAGGTCTAGATGATTTTTAATTTAAATCAACTTGGGCTAGCTTGATTTAATTTCGATCTCGAGAAAGGGTAAATCAACTGTCCCTTTTCAAAATCAGATTGGAATAGAGATCTAAAATCAAATAACAAGAGCTACTTATAAAGAATCTAAAATATGCACAAAATAGCTTAGAATGAACACAAACTTATCTCAGAGTGATTACTTAAAAATAATTAGAATTGAACAGAAAACTCTGAAATTCGAGTGCTATTAATAGGTGAAAAATCTATTTACTTGACTGGCCTTAAGTCCAACAAATTTTTAAAAATTCTGGCGCAATAAGATTTGACAACTGCTCGACTGGCCTTGTGGGTCCCACGATTGGTCAAGTGGCCTACTCGACTGGTCGTGGAGTACACACGACTAGTCAAGTGGGGCCAGATTGCTTACTATAATTTGAATCGAGCCCTGCACGACCGATCGAGGACTATTCACTTGACTGGTCAAGCAGTTTCAAGGATTGGTCAAGGACCAACAGAAAATTTTTGAAAAATTGTAACAAATCATGAACTGGTCGAGAAAATTCTAGGACTAGTCGAGCCAGTGCTAGGGCTAGTTGAACAAACAACCTATTAACCTATAAAATGACCGATGCCAAGTATGAAATAAATGTAACATGCCCTAAGGTTAATCTAGGTCATTCATACCTTACTTGGGGGATAGAACATGTGATCCATCAAACTATCGATCACATCGGCAACTTTAATTCTTCCGATATTCGAAGCTTGAACTCAGCGTATCGAACTTAGTCTTCCATTAGGACTTGAGTTCTTGGACGTTTCCGGTTACAGAACTTAAACCACAATATTGCGATTGGGTTCTTAAAAGTTGAGTCTTCAACCAACACTTGAAACTCATACACTTTCTTCAGCTTGAAGATTTCGGCAAGTTCGTCGTAGATATCAGCAAGATTGATTCAGCACAATCGTCAAAGATTCAAAACAAATCAAAGCACAAGCTTAATACATAAAACACATAAGCATGATACAAACTCGAATTTGTTTGGCACACCAAAATTTGACTAAACTTAGGGTTTCCAACATAGCAATTTCACAATCTGATGTATGCCATGATACGCACTCAATTAGATTTCAGTTTTATAGTGGGCTTAGTGAGTTGCTGTCAAAGTAATCCAAAAATGACTCATTGGAGGGTCGTCAAGAGAATATTCTGATACATGCGCGGGATTGCAAATTACATGTTATGCCATCTATGAGGATACTGATATGCAGACTATGGTAGCAATTTAGACGAGCGTAAATCTACTTCTAGATACGTATTCTTACTCGATGGTGGGGCCATCTCTTGCAGCAGTAAAAAGCAGCCATGTATCACGCTTTCTACCATGGAGTCAGAGTATATTGCAGGTTGCTCTGCCATTCAAAAAGTATAAGGTTGAGGAGATTCCATTCGCATTTGATATGTATACCACATACTGATGACCCTTTCACATTGTATTGTGATAGCATGGCAGTTATTGCTTATACGACGAATCCCAAAATCATGGCAAGTCGAAACACATTCAGATTTGCTATCACTATGCTCAATGGAATGGTGGCAAAGAAAAAGATTGTCCTGACGTATGTACCTACTCATGAGATGGTTGTTAATCCGTTGACCAAACCGATCACTTGAGATGCTCTTCAAACTCATATCAGGAGTTTGGATTTTCATAGGATGTGATTTTGTGACATGGACATTTTAGTGTTTCTTCTTTGTCAAATTACTTATATTTGGACCTTTATACATTGATTTTTCTTCTATGGAGATATTAATAACACACACATTCACTGGGTCCTTTTTGTGAGACGTGGATCAAGATATATACTTCACCAAGTAATATGCATCTCACATGATAACCACCTTAGCACGTTGGTTGAGAGTGAGATGAGATGTGTGATCATGGAGTTGCTGTGATTATTTTTCAACTTACACATCACCTCGAATTAGGTTCAAGATGAGGTCCTTTAGGGATCGAGCATGACTGTTCCCACTAGGGTCATGCAGCCTGAAAAAGCCAGATATGAGATTTCATCTAGGCACTTATGAGAGCATCTGAGTTGAGTGGCTCAAAGTAAGCGCCTAGATGGTAGCTAGGTTGACGTACTCCTCCTTAGAAGCTCTACCATAACATGTATTTCATACAGTATGTGCTAGAGACGACTGAAAACACCTACAGTGGATGGAGAATGGATATGAGTTTCTCCTATGTGAGAAAACTAGTATGTAGGTGACCCTTGTGCCCTTATGACTATAGGTTATGCCTTGAAATGGAGGCTTATTGATGCCACTATAGCTCATTTCCAAATACCATAAAAGAAAGGGTATAACAGAGCGTGTGTGAGAAAGCGGTTAGGCCAAGATAGATAGGTATGAACACTATGGGAAGACTGTCTAGTTATGTACCTTACGTGTTTATGTCCACGAGCAAGATAAGTTCATGGTTTTCCAACGTGTCCCTCAGCATGTTTGGACTCATGGTTGCGAAGTAAATAGACAACCACTCAGGTTACAAGTACCCATGAGAGGTTAGTGAGTATCCTTTATTGGTGTAATCGAGGCAAGTCTAGGGCAGGTTAGTGTTACAGAAGATAAGATACATTATGCCAGTTGATGAAAACTTTGTATATTTATTCTCTCCTAGGGTTATGTGCTTCACAGTCGCACGTTGTATTTCATAGTATGAGGACTTCCAATGCAGGTACAGTTTTGATCATTAATTGGGTCGATGCCCTACTTGTCCTAGTAGGAGATGTAACCACAACATGTATCGTCCAAGTGGATCCCACCCACTAGGATATATAAAGATGGGTTGTGGCGGTTATAGGGTAACCGACTACCTATTACTCTGGTTGTTTCCAAACTACATGAGCAGTTTTCTCTTATGATTTTTATAATCATAGTAGCTACATTTTTTATAAAATACAGGAAGGACTCATGACCAAATACTGAAACTGATAGATTTCGAACACCAATTCAAGAGTGTAGAGAAATCAACTGCAAGAAAGAAGTCAGGTTCCATCACTGCCACATGATTTACAATGTGGATTTTTGCACAAAGAAAGATGTTCCTTTAGACCTCTTCCTTTCATACCTATTCTTACACCAATGAAAACAATGTAACCTTCCTTTGGCGATGTGAGATGCATCCAGGAAGATCCAATATTCGAAGCTCTATCTTCCATTGCCGTTAATTCCATGAAATCACTTCAAAGTAATTGATTCCTAACACAATCAAACCTAACCCAAGGACCTAATAACTCGACCAAATCTCATGTGGGATCAATCACGTTTTGGTTTACCCGAGCCCAAGTTGCAGCCCTACCATCACCACCCGTCATCTATTAAGATAAGAGAACTGATCACTTACAAGTAGAGTTGGGCATCGAGTCAAGTCAGACTAAGTTAGGGTTGACCCGACTCAATCCGGTTTTGAAATAGGCCTGACCCAAACTCGATCCGACTCGGTACCGAGTCCAGCATGCCTGACCCGATCTGAGTCCAGCTCTGGCCTGGACTGATCTGGACTGAATCTGACCCAGTCAGAAGTACCAAGTCGGGTCAAGTTAGCACCGAATCGGATCGAGAGATGAGAGAGAGAGAGAGGGAGTGGAGAGAGAGAGAGAGAGAGAGAGAGAGAGAGAGAGAGAGAGGAGGAGGAGGAGGATGAGCGACGGAGAGAGAGTTTGGGAACGGGTGTGGTAGGGAGGGTTAGAGATAGTTAGAAATTAGGTTTATATATATATATATATATATATATATATATATATATATATATATATATATATATATATATATATATATATATATATATATACCCAAACCCAAGTCAAGTCGGGTTTCAGATCGAGTCAAGTTTCAGGTCGAGTCGGGTCAAGTTACTGGATAACTCGAACCGAGTCCGACTCACCCATTCGGTTCAAGTCAAGTCGTGTCCGAAGAGTTGGACGAGTCAAGTCAGCCGAATTGAGTCATCCCCTGCCCAGCTCTACGTACAAGCTACCTCATTGATAGCTCGTCATGCTGTCCCATCTTTTGTCCAAAATGCCATTTGCACTGGACAGTTGTACCACGCAAACCATGGGCCCGCCATGAAGATCACCTGCCACGAAAATCAAGCCGTTCCACTCATCAGGTGAGCCACAGTTCGAATCAATGGACAACCAATGGTCTAGCTCAACATAGAGGTGTTATGAGCCTGATTTTCTGGACCGGTAACCTTCATGATTAGGATTAATGTTTGCATGGTATGGATGTCCTACATAGTCGGCATGTTTATGGAAATGATGGGATGGCTCGACAAGTCATCACGCAGCCATTTTGTTAACCTTCACAAGGAACCACAAACCCCACATCAAACTGAAACTTCGTTTGACTTTATTTACTGCTAGAACCGCGAAAAGAAGACAAATAAAAGAGTTTTGGCAAGTCTCATATTTAACAACACCGAGTCAGGAAAACCAGGTGGACCATGATCAGGATGCGGTCCCCTGTGAACATGGTCTTGAACGGCTCATCTCAACTCGTTCAGGTTCAAGTTGGATTGCAACTTGCCGGAGTCAAGAGGGAATGGAGATGACTCGTGGTAGCAACCCATACTGATCCCGAATGAGTCCAACCCAACTTGGAGGCATTAGGACTGAAAGTCGGACAGGTTCACCCGACCGATCCGTGACTGACCCGACATTGGGTTGGGCTTGGGCAGGATGTATCGGGTTCGGTCTCGGGCTTGGGCTATACGCTTGGGCTATACAAATAACAACCTGATAAAACTTGGGTAGGGCTCGGGTTGAGGTCTCGGGTTGCCCGACCCAACCCAAACCCGATCGATTATAAGTTCCTTATAAATTATAATTGAGTGCGGATCATCTTTGTTGAAGGCACAGGAAATTTCAATGCCGTCCGGTTTCATTGGTCCACATCATTTCCGATGAATCAAGCTAACAAGATACGTCAGATTTCTCTCCCAAATAGATTGTGTGCTTCACAACACAAGTTTTAAAGTAGTCCTATATTTTAACTTGTTTGTTTAGAAAAAAAATGAACTTCTTTATGATAAATAACTACGTATATAATTAATAAAGTCATAGGTATAAAAAACAAGACATTGAAAATATAATAGACTAATGTAATAACAAAAATATTAGCATATATCCACCCGACCAAGCCATCTTGGGTTGGGCTTGGGTTGAGAATTCCCAACCTGAGGTTGGGTTGGGTTAGGGTTGAGGTATAGGAACCTTGGGTTGGGCTAAGGTTGAGCACCAACCCAACCCAACCCAACCGACTTTCATCCCTAGGAGTCATCAGGTATGGCTTGCCCAAGTTGGCAATCCCTGCTTGTGAGAACAAAGATGAATGAAGATGGAAGCAAAACTATGATGCGACGAGATGTACTACAATGTGATTTGAGTAGACCCGGTTAACAACTATGATGTGATTGAATCGACCCAACTGGGTTCCATGTCAGTCAGACCCAGCAGCTGACTCACTGAGCCACCCAAGCCAACTACTGGTTTTGAAAACTATAACATGAGATGACATACTTGCATTTGCTCAGTACCATTTACTTCCAACAGGTGACTTTGTAAATCAAATGCACTAGTTCATTACCACTAAGTCCTGGATATAACAGTGATCAAAATGGTCTGAACCACCACTCCCGTGGCCAGAGCAAACTCAGACCTACAAGGCCTGATGATGCAAAAATTTCATGATAGATTTTGATTTCCACCATTTTAAGATTCGCAGGGGATGATGAGGCATACACAATGATGAAAGTCATGAGCCTGTTATTCAAGCCATTTTGATGGTTAGGATTGTCAGATAGATGAAAGGGCAGCACCTAACGAACCATTTCCATGACCAAATGGGTGGGCTTCACACATACAGTTTGTTGGACAAAGCAAGTTGCTTCCATCATTGTATATTTCTTCTAGTAGATGTGACAGATTAAGAATCAAACAAAGGTCAATATGAATCTTATATTTGATGGCATCCACAGCTACATGACCATGAATCCAACAAATCCACACCCCACAATTCACAACATTTGGAGCAACATAGCTCCACCTTCAACTAACCAGCTAAAGAGATAAAAACAAAGAATAACCCCCTCCACCCTTCTAAAAAATAAAACAAATGGGAAAAAGAAATCAGCGGAAATCGGATCGGAAACAAAACAAATCCACTGACGCAGTGTAACATGTGAAAGCCGAAATGGGAACCAATGAGAATTCACAGCAGAAATGGGGTTTTCTTATATAAGAGTACAAAACAAACACGAAATTCGGATCAACCGTCTCGATCAGCAGTGCTTGAAAAGCCGCACCCCTGGGACCTGTATCCAACCCCCGTAATATTAACTTACTTCCTTGCCTCTTAAAATCAGTCCAGCTTTTTGGCAGTGTCCACTTGCAGAGGGTGAAATTGCTTCGGGCATTACACAACCACAATCAAGAAGAAATTTCACAACTATCACCTTTTGCCCCGACGAAATGATGGCTCTGCCTACCTTCATTTCGAGACACAAACAGAAATGCCCAATGGTACTGCACTTGATGTGATGACATAGGTATACATTGTTGTAGAAGAAGATGAGAGGCACAGAGGCTGGAGTAGACCGCCACAAAGAACAGGATATTCTCTTTTCTTCAGATATGTAACTATACTTGATATTTAGACAGCCTCGCCTTCACAGACGGCTCCAATGAAGACATGCACTGTTCCCACGCTCCATTCCTAAGCATCTGATTCAGACATTGAACTGTTAACCTAGCAGTCTTCGACAATATGAATTTTAGAGGAATAGTGTCCCAATGTGCCCCATTATGCCCAGGGGGGGCATGTTTCAGTGATCCAGGTCATTGATACAATGGGCACATGTCCGAGATTGGAAGAACTCGATGATTCCGGTCTCTCCCATAAACAGTGGGACCCATCAGATCAACAATCTGGATCACAGGACTTTGGACCTCACTCATACAGACTGGGAGAATCAGGACGCTGTTTCACTTCGCATCCCGATGCATCATGACACTGTAATTTCAAATCACAGAAACAGCTGTGGAATAGAAACAATGTACAGAGACTGTCAAGGGAATGCAGCTGCACCTGTTTATATCCATTCAACACCTGGCAAACTTCGTTGTGAAGATCCTCGCTCCTTATTTCCTGAAAAAAATTTACCATAAAGTTGGCCAAAATGGAAACAAGAACCCGAATAGACTTCCAAAAAGACTGTAGATGGTGTTGAAGGAATGCTTCTCTTACATGCCAACTAGCTATAGCCTTGCACATGTACACAAGCGAGCTCAGTGCACCAGATGGGTTTGCTCTCACCTGTGAAAAAATACAGACAAGATATAAGCATTTGAAAATATACCGACTTGGGTGTACTGGGGCATATACAGAAAGAGTCTCGGCATACCATTGCACAAAGACCTCGAAATGCATCCTCCTTCTCGACATCATCACGGATCCTGCATAGGGAACTCATGTTTATCAAGCGAAAGCTGACTGGTAAAATCATATTTATGAATAGATACAGTGGTATATGTGACACAAATGTTCAACTATTCAAGATATGATCATTTGCTAAGCCCAGACAACCTCTACATATGACCTCTCCTACCAACCTCGTATGCGTGGCTGAAAACCAAGTGGGCCCCACTATTCAGCGACCTTGCCAAAGTATCAGGCCAATCAACCCATCAGGTGGGTAACACGTACAAAAACAATAGATTAGAAAATGCCAAGGTCCACACGGGGATGTACATGTGTAGCTCACCTGATGAGTTAACCAACGTCACAATAAAGACCATCTGATACCAGTCTAGATGTTCCACCAGACTCCCCAGGTTGGCGTATGCCCACGTGTTGAGGTGAATGTTGGCGGATGACAGAGTGTAGAGGTTTGTGTACTCAAGCGCCTGAAAGAGAGTCTGAGGCTAGTTAAGTTTTTCCTATGGTTTGGCCAATTTCCAAGTCACGAGTAAAAGTGACAAGCAGTCAGTTTGAAGGATTTCCATTTGTGTTCCTCAGTCAATACAGGACCCAGAAGGGCTGATTGTCAGAGCTTTTCCCCAAGGACAGTTAAATATAACCGAGGTTTGCTACCCTGCTCATCTACAAGCCAGCATATGTGCCTATATGGCACATTTGTGACAGATCGGAGCTTTCCACAATGTGGAATACACCATCTGATCATGCCAAAATCAGTCCAATTCATTCCTAATGTTGGCCACAGTATACAAGACATGGACAGCTAGGAAAAGAAATATGTTCTGGACACTCTCGCCTACATGAGTGAACTCCCCCAATTTTTCAGCCATAGGATCTAAAGAATGTGGCCAACATTGTAGACAGCTCAGATCTTGCATAAATGTGTTATCCCGGCATGTGTCCAGTCATGCAGAAGAGCAAGAATAGACACATGTGTTGGCTTACCAAGCCTAGAGCTATAGACTAAACCCAAGCTTAGAACTTCAGTAGGAAGAAGAATGAATGAAGAATAGGGCAATTTGAACTCCCCACTTCTGCTACAAGTAAAGCCCTCCAGTGCACTAGGCGCAGAAAGCTTTCTGTCATTCTGTGTTTAGACATTTTATGTTGCTTATGTCAACATATCTAAATATTACTCCAATTTTTTCCAATTAATTAATTCAATTATTATTAGTCGAGTTGAGTCAACTAAAGACTACTTCCAAGTCTTCGAGTTAACTTCCCCACTGACATTTGAGTAGAGTCTTAGTTTTTGGTTTTTTAAACTATCTCAATATATCACCATAAAAGTGTCAAGTACATCATCAAGTAGATTTTATCATTAATCTCTAAGAAGTAACCTATAGGTACCATCTGAGAGGGAGCTCTAGCCTCAAAGTAGAAGATCATTGTGCAGGTTAGGGTGTCAAGCATGGTATTCGAAAACAGTTACGTAACTAACGCCCATTACGTAATGGTGGGAGCCATAACATGATACAGGGCCACAACAGCCATTCTGTAAAAAAATGGCCCATAATGGGCTTGTAATGGATGTTATGGGACGGTAACAAGCCAATAAGGGGGCAATACATTTTTTCCAAAAAAAAAAATCTGTTACAGGACTGTAACAGCCATTAAGGCTTGTAGGCTGTATCATAATAGCCATAAAGCTCGCCATTAAGGCCACTGTCAACAATATTGAATACCTTGGTGTCAAGGCTAACTTAGACTAATATCATAACTAAGCACTTCTTTATTAACTTGTTCACATGCATAAACGATGTCAAAATAATAATAATAATAATTTTAAAAAGAAAAAGAAAAAAACTCCCCATCCACAGGGGAAGACGTGAATTTAGCTTACATGCATAAAGCAGTGCACCATGATTGCATGAAATGTTCCATATGTGGTGAGACAAGATCTGGACAGACCCAAGCAAGCCTCCCCAAAGTGATGGCACTATTTTCCAAGAGTGATTTATTGAGACCCTGTTCACCATTTGAGAAAACAAGATAAAGAATAGGCTGAAACAAATGAAATATGAACTGATTGCAATGACCGAAGTGACAAATCACCTCCGCATTTTGAAGGATTGGGACAAGGCATGAGATAACAGTCAACGCAACTGGAGAAACATCTTGGCGAACCTGAAATTTTTGAAGTCAAATTTCACAGTCACATCAAAACTTACAGTTAGGACAATGAGAATAACTGCATCTACATGTTTCGATCTTCGTAACTAGAGAATAAATGAATGAACAACATCAAGCCGGAAACTTCATAGAATTCAGATGTTATTTTCATATGGACACAAGAAGAATGGAAAATGCATACAACCTAATTACAGAGTATTATACAACAGCTAATGTTTTTTTATCAATTAAAAAACAGAAAAAATATGCTTTTTTTTATCAAAACAAGACCAATTATTATACACTCAAGAAAGAACAACAATTCAAAAGCATAAAATCAGCATTAAGCAGGGTCAAGTTTCCTAACCAGGCATTATTGACATGGGACTTCAAATATTACTTTCTCTAAAATAGTAAAGTTAAATCCCTAAACACTAGAAGAGGGAATAAATGGAAAAAGAGAAAAGCTGGGATTTCTGTGATTGAGAGCAAAGAAAAATAATAAAAATAAATAAATGGGTGGAAAAAAAGCTGCAGGAAATCCACAATTGTGCAAAGTTGGGATAAAACTAGGAAACTCTTCAGAAATCAAATCTTTGATGCGGGCTTGATTCCTCGATACCGTGTACTGAAAGGATAGATATCTACGACTACACCAGACATGCAAACAGGCATATGCATGCATCCACACACATTCACAGACAACAGACCAGAGAGATAGAGAGCGCGCAGGGGGAGGGGGGGTGTATGGGGGTCCAATGCTCTTAGAGCAATAGGTTATATTGAGTCAGGAAACTTGGACAGTACAACTGAACAATACGTATTTTCCATTACGTCCTATAACCCAGACATCACGCTTGGATACATCCACAAGTTGGCCTTTTTTTAAAGGCATCCATTTCTAATCCATGGATCGGATGGTTAGGATTGTCTACTAGAAGTGATTAATAAAAACCACAAGCCATCAGGCATCAGTAAATGGGTAGTTTAAATAGTCAGACTTATTTTTCAATCAACAATTTTGACCATCAATTTTATAGACTACTTACCAGATGGTCAGAATCATCCCATAAGTGTGTGTGTCGATTGGTAGCCCGTCTAATGCGTTGGACCCAATCGACCCAATGTTGATAAAAAGAGAAGTGTCGGACCCAATCGACCCAATGTTGATAAAAAAAGAGAAGTGTTGGACCCAATGTTGATTAAAAATAAAGAAAATATCAAAAATAATAATAATTTAAAATGAAAATTTAAAAAAAAAAAAAAAAAAAAAAAAAAAACCTGTTAGACGTAAGGACTGTCAAGAGGGATTAACTACAGTGCTCTAGCATCACTAAATCGATTCACTTCTATAATTATGCATATGATAAATGATACATGGTCATGATCCCATGTCTTTTTGACGTGTTATCCTTCACTTTCCAGTATAAGCACAATATAGGGTGCAACATGTTAATATTCTCGATGAATGCAACAAACAAAATATACATCATATGTGCATTCATGTACAGGGTTCCAACTCATGAGAATTTGGGCCACGTGGCAGAATCACCCTTCCAGCAATGTCTCAGGCATGGTTCTCTAAATCATTATCATCATCATCTAAAGCCTTATCCCAACTAAATGGGATAGGCTACATGAATCCTTTCTGCCATTCCACTATCATTCAAGGGCCATAACTTCAGTTAGACCATAGGCCATAACTTTGGGCACACTTCCCTAAATCATGAAGAAATTTCTGGACTATGGCATAACCCATAGCATGATTATGGTGACCGAGACATTTGCACCTTAGAAACATTGGCATGGTAGTAAATTTACATCAGCTCCCACGACTGCCAAGATAAACCAGATCTTTTATCTGAACCAACTGTGCCTGACACTTAAATCCATGGACCATTCTTTGTGGCACGAAATATGGGAAGAAATGCGAGCAAATTTGGCAGTGAAAGTGGCCAAAAAAATAAAATAAAATCTGGTTCAAAATGTCTGCTAGTGTCAACACCTAGGAGCAGAAGTGAGAGCGGGAGTGGAAGTGGCACAGTGTGTAGAAAATTCCTGCAACTAAGGATCATATCCATTTCAAGTTCCAATATGATAGTATGATATGCCAAGGCATAGTTAACTCTACAAACAGAACTCATTACCACCAAAAAATGAAGGTAGAGAGAGTTGTAGAATTTACAAGAGAGTTTATTAACAGTTAACTGGCAATTTCATAATGCAAGATAACAGACCTTAACTGCCAGTTCTCCAATTGCCCAACATGCATTGTTTGCCACAGAAACGGTCTCCTTTAACTCAGGAGTATCCTAGAAGGGAAATATGTACAAAATCAGATTAATAAACAAGTATCGTGCTGAATTTTAAAAATGACTTTGCTCACCAGCTGTTTGGCTGCAACAGTGAGAAATTCAGAAAGGCGAGGACCCAAATGTACAGGACAGACCTGGTCATTAATCACCACAAAGCTTTGATATACCTTAATATGATATACAAAAAAGAGCACCTAAGCATAAGATTATTAAAATTTCAAATGGGGCAATGTTTTCAACTCACCCTTGCAAGATCCCCAAGAAGTGCAAGGGCACTTTGCCGTACATCAGCAGCATCATCCATACAACATTGCAGGAGCAAGTCCCTTAAATTGCTTTGTGAAACCTACAAAGGAAGAAGCATCAAAATGGATGAGCATTCGTCTGAAACATATGCTAAAAGAAATCGCTTATAAGCGTGCGAATTATATATTTATGGTTGATTCTAACTACATTCCCTACATTTGAATAATTATGGAGAAATCCATTGATGTCCATTGGATGAATCCATCAGACAAATATTCAAATTTACCCAAAAAAAAAGTTATTTATATGGCTCTGTAAGCACATTTGTCTAGGGGCATTCACTAGGTTCAAATACACTAGATGCAAGTTAACTTTTCTCAAATTGCATATTAGAAATTAAACACGAGAAGAATCACCTTGCACCAAAAATTGTATCTATTAAAAATAATAATAATAAAATAAATATATAAATAAAAATTGGTAAAAGCAGTGTTTTAAATAGCGACACTATGTCTTACGCTATGTAGCATAGCATGGCCTTAACACTACGTAGCTCATGAAAATAGCTTAAGTCGCATGTAGCCTACGCTACATGATAATTTGCATACACTACACACTATGTAGCTCACATAATATTTTCTGTGATTTGTTACATTTTTCCATTTCCAATAAAAATCAGTTAACCTTTTTAATGCTTTTAGTAAAATAATATTAAAAAACAATATTAAATCATTTTCATTGCTCTTTCTTTACCTTTAAACTTAATCATTGCCCTTTCCTATTACTTAAGGTTCCATTTTGTTGCATAACAAATCATGAAATTTTGTTGAATTTCATAATTGATCAGTCTAATTTGGTACAGAATATCATGACATCGGTGCAACCAAGCACCTTGATTAAAAATTTAGTAGGCTACATGCTATGTAGCTTATGCCTCACGCTTCAAAGGAGTGAATGCTATGCTACACACTACTGGCTATTTAAAACACTGGGTAAAAGTAGAAACAATAAAATATAATTCTTGGGCCTTGTCTTAATATGGTGAACATTTATGTAGTGCAATTTAGTCCACAAGGTTGACAACACTGTACATCTCCAGAACCTATCATGCATACAGAGTGGCTAATGCTAAAAAAATGTGGATGACTCATGGAATTCCCGATGGATTTGTAAGGTGTTCCTTTCCTTTTCCTTGAATAGTAACAGCAATTTTGATGAGAACAAAAGCATACAAGAGGGAGGATGACGAGATCATCCAAGAAAAGACAATCTCGCTCATGGTTCCCATCATGGTCAACTCCAATCTCTTTCGGTTGAGTTATCCCATTATTCTCCAATCTAACAGTGTGTCAGCATATGCACTTGTGGGTTCCCAGCAGAAGCTTGAAGAATGCATGAATTGTCAATGTCTGCTTCAGTTGTTAGCAGGTCTAAAACAAGTTTTTTTTTCATTTTTCTTTTCCTTTCTTTTTTAAAATCTGTATGCAGTTAATTTATAGGAGAGGGAAAAGTCCCAAGGGAAATTACAGAGCCAAATCATTGCAAAGGAAACCCAACCAATTGATAAAAAGACCCACATTTCAGGCACTAGCAAATTCCGCCATGTTACATACTATAGATAGCTATGTTAATGGATTCATGTATATCTGCTAGGATTTCTCTATCTCTACAGATCTCTCTCCTCTTCTATATATTCATTCCATTCTCAGTGGAAGTATCATAGCATTGCAGTTACCACCATTTAGTCTCTTTGGATTAACATGGTATCAGAGCCATGTGGCAGTGATCCTAACCATACATCTCTCTCAATCCTATCTCTCCAGCTGTACATACGTATCCTATACCCTAACACTCCAATACTGACACACAAGAACCAAAAATGCATATAATTCTATAGTTTGGGGAGCCAATTGATATTTATTATTGAAGGTTCAATTGTCCCTGTCCTTACGAGCAGACAAAAGAATTGTTAAGAAGCAGAACCTCCATAAAACCTTTCCCTAATGACCACTGGGCCCTAATCCCCATCCTGCAAAGAAGATACCGATAGACCCCGGCCTTGACTATGTGATAGTGAATTCAATAAGACACCATTCCCATAATTCAGATGCAACAGAACAATGGATGACTAAGTGATTGACATTTTCAGCACTCATGCATAAACATCATCCCTTGATGAGGACAATATTCATCCACTGAAGATAATCAACAGTTAGTACTATGTTATTACCCACCAGCCATCCAAACATATTAACCCTCGAAGAGCCTTCGACTTCCAAATCCAGGTCATATGGGACAATATCGATTTCAATATCCAAAAAGCCTAAAGTACAGGGATCTGAACGAGATGATCAACAGGACAACAGTTATACTTTGTTATGACAAAACAGCCATCCAAATATATTAACCCTCAAGGACCTTCGACTTCCAAATCCAGGTCATGTAGAAGCAATATCAAGTCCAATATCCAAATAGCCTAAAGTACAGGGGTCTAAACGAGATGTTCCGGGATTGGTCTGAAAACCAAAACCTCCTATCCTTCCGAAGATGATCAATCACCACATAATGAAGCAACCCCTATAAGGCATAGAAACTCATTGTCCTCATCCTAATGAAAATCAAGTCTAAAGATAAAAGTCCAAACAACTTGACCACCTGATCTACCAAATCATTCAATGGCTCTCACCTCCTTATGTACTGCCACATTATAGAGCCTTCTATACAAAATTCATATTGGAATATCTCCACACCATCTATTATCCCAAAACCTGATTGCAAGCTGTTGCCTACATAAAAAAGCAACCCTTAAAAGACAACCTACCAAGGAAATGATTGCTTTCCAAAGCTCATGTTTGTCAACGATCAGTGTTCGAGTTGTCGGTATCGCTACAAGTTTCGCTGGCCAGAGATAAAGATATAATATCGTTATCGCCGATAATATCGCCGATAACCCGAAATTCGGAGAAAAATGCGAAAACATGGAGATAACGGTAAAATTTTTTAATGAAACTTTAGGACATGCCTAAATACATATATTTGCATATTTAGAAATTAAAAATTTGTAAAAAAAAATGCATTAAATAATAAGTTTTCATTTAATGGGGCCAAAAAAATATATATTTCCATAAAAAATTACTCTAATAATAACCAAAATAAATTTATCTCAGTTTCATGTTGACCACACTATATGAAACAGTGGTAATAATAATTTCCACCATTGAAATCTTCACAGGGCCAATGATATTTATTTGTCATCCAAACAGTTCATAAGATCATAGGGATGTGGATGAATAAAAAACAAAAATATCAGTTGATACAAAACTTTTGTGGCCCCAAGAATTTTTCAATGGTAAACATTCAATTCACATAGTTTTATGTGGTGTGGTCCACCTAAGCTTTGGATATGCTTCAATTTTTGGCTTGTGCCTTAAAATCATCTAATGAAATGGATGGACTGAGTAGATAAAATACGCAATTATAACGGGCCCACTGAGTTTAACTCAGTACGCAGTTCACTTCCGTTCTGGTGCAGTCCGGAAGCGGATTGGTTGGTGTAGACGTCATCAAGTTATGTGGGTCTAATCCTGAGGTATGTGTTATATCCAAACTGTTCATCCATTTGAAGAGCTCGTCTTAAGCCTTTAGACGAAAAATAAGATAGATATAACTATCAAGTGGACCACACTGCAAAAACCAGTGGGCGATTGAAGGTTTACCATTGAAACCCTTTTTGGGGTCAGGGAAGTTTTGGATTAATATGAAAATTGATTTTCCTCTACATTTAGATATTTGTGTTTTTATGAACAGATTGGATGTAAAATGAACGTTATGATGGGCCCTACAAATTGTTTAACAGTGAAAATCATCATCTCCGCTGCTATCTATGGTGTGGTCCATATAATCTTTGGATATGATTCATTTTTTGGTTAATGCTCTAAAATGAACTCTAAATACAGATGAACGGTGTAGATATAATAAATACATCACTGTGGGGCCAATGTAACTTTGATCTCCTTTTAACCATTCGTACAACTCGGAGCTCAAGGAGCGTCAGTGCTCACCTTCGCACGACACGTTCCCACAGCAGCCATCTAGCTGATGTGAGGTACAGCAGCCAATCCGCTTCTGGTGGATTCCTAACTGTGGGACCCATTATAAAGTATGTACCTTATATCTGCACCGTCCATTATATATGAAGGTTTATTTTAGTATGTGATCCGAAAATTAAACCACATTCAAATCTTCAATGGACCACATCACAGGAACGGTGTGAATTGAACGCATATCATTAAAAACTTCTTGGTGGCCACAGAAATTTTGAATCAAGCTGATATTTATTTTAACCCTCCATCCATGCCTTTTTATATTTACAAAAGGTTTGATGACAAATAAACATCACTGTGGGGCCTAAGAAGGTTTCAACGGTGAAAGCCATTATTCTTATTTTTTCTTGTGGTGTGGTCCACTGGAGATGTGGATATAATTTAATTTTGGGATTTACCCTAAAATAAACTAGAAAAATGAATTGACAGCGTGGATAAATCACATACATTCACGGTGGGCCCAGAAACTTTACTCAGTACGCTGAAGCGCACCATACGCCAGTTTGCTTCCGTAGTTCTGAAGCATTAAAAAAAAAAAACAAAACAAAAAAGGGTTTTCGTCTGCGAAGAGGGGTTTTCGGCGAGGACGGGCGATTTTCGACCGAGGGTTTCGAAGAATCTCCCGAAATCCCTGATTTTTCGCCGAAATCATGTATTTGTGAGTCACACGAGACGAGCGCTGTCGATTGCTGCCGACGAGATTCTTTTCTTCCGAGTTCCGATCAACCATCAACCAGGTATTACCGAAATCAAAGGATTTTTTTCGATTTTTTTCGCCTTTGACCTATTTTGTCGGAAAAAATCCAATATTATCGAAGATATCGCCGATATTTCGCCGATAATCCAGAGAGAAACGAAAAATGGGGGTTTCGATGTCGCTAGTCTAGCGACACCGATATTATCGGCGATATTATCGACATTTCGTCGACAAAGCGAACACTGTCAATGATACAGGGGTGTAACTCTCATTATCCCAAATTTCGTACTTTCCCACTAGCACTCTTCTTCACAAAGCTGTGCTTTCCTCACCAAATCATGGAAACCATTTGCCCAATAGAGCTTCATTCACAACTTTCAAGGACTTCATCCCAGCACCACCTTTAGAAGTAGTTTTGCACACTTCCAACAAATTACAGGAAATTTGATCTTCCCTTCCAAACTTCACCTAAGAAATTTCCTTTGGATTTTTTTCCAATCTACGCAACACATTTGTAGAACAACAGAAGGGTAACATAAAGTACTACTGTAGCGGCCACCAGCCAGCCGCTTTTATGGGAGTTAACCTACCACAAAGGTACTTACCTTACAGAGCAGCTAGCCTTCTCTCCATCCTTTCAATGACAAGATCCAATAGTCACTCAAACAAGGAGCCCTCACAGAGGGAGGACCAAGATAAGTTGATATAAGAGATCCTTCCTGCAACCCAAAGTCAAAGCAAGCTTTTCCACATAGATCATGTTCATCGTAACCATAATGACTCCAAGCATTTCACACTTAGATGAGTTCATGCTCTGTCTTGAGATAGCTTTGAGGCACCTAAATATGCACCTAAGATTTAGCACTTGCTTCCTACTGGCTTCACAGAAGATGTGCATATCATCAACAAACTGCAAATAAGACTGTTCAAAATCAGCCTGGCCAATTTTAATGCCATTAGTTAAACCTCCTTGCCATTCACAATATTCTGGTTAAGGCATCGGCAATAATCACAAATTGGAATAAGGTCATTGACAGGTTCGAGATGTACCTAGCAAGATGGAAATGCAAATACTTATCTCTCGGCGGGTGCCACACTCTAATAAAGGCGACGCTTTTGAATCTCCCTTTGTACTTCATGTCTCTGTTCAAATGCCCGGCGTCAATATTGGCAACACTAGAAAAGTTAAGACGAGACTTCCTATGGCATGGGAAGGAAGAGAAGAAGAAATTCCACTTGGTCGATTGGAAGGAGGTGTGTAGGCATAAAAGACCTCAAAAGTATGAATCGGGCTCTCTTAGGCAAGTGGACCTATAGGCTAGGGACCGAAAATGGGACTCTTTGGAATACGTTAGTCAAGAGCAAGTATGGGCGCTCAGAGGGAGGTTGGTGGACCAAGGATTCTTCAAATTATAGAGCATTAGCTCTTTGGAGAGGTGTGTTATCCATATAGGAGGTCCTCAAAGGTATTGGAATTGCTATAAGGAATGGCAAAACAGTCGCTTCTGGGAAGACATTTGGGTGGGAGATGTAGCATTAAAGAGGACTTCAAAAGCATCTTCCGCCTCGCCCCAAATCAGTCCATTGCAGTAGCTGGATGCTACTCCGTTCTCAGGGGTGAAGTTGTGTGGAATCCTGTGTGCAGAAGAAATCTCCAAAATCGGGAGATTGAAGAATATGTGGCTCTCCTTAGTCACATTTATAATAGCAAGCTGGACTAGCTCAACGCAAACAAATTAGCTTGGAGAATCGACAAATCTAGCAAATTCTCAGTAAAATCTTTCAACAATTTTTTTGGCAGCAATCTTTCTACAAGAGAAGAGACATTGACAAATCACATATGGAAATACCAAGTCCCGCCTAAGATAGCGGCCTTTGGATGGCTAGTTGGCAAGAAGAAGGTTCTTACAGTCGACAATCTAAGAAAAGGGGGAATGATTATCACAAACGTGTCTATGCTATATGGCAGACGAAGAATCGGTGGACCACCTCTTTGTACATTGCTCTTTTATTAATCAGATCTGGCTAGAAATTTTAACTCCTTTCGATATTATCTGGTCCTTCCCAGATTCAGCAGGACGGCTCCTAAACGCCTGGCATGATGCTAGATTAGGCAAACATATGACTGTGTTATGGAGAATGTCCCTCCTGGCTGTCTGGTGGTCCGTGTGGAAAGAAAGGAATGGGAGATGCTTCAATGGTGTTTCCAACTCAGCGGAGTCCATAGTTCATAGGGTGAGGCAGTTAATGGTCGAGTGGGCTTCTAATGTAGAAAAATTAAAGGGCCATAATCTGCACATTTTAGGAGTGTAGCTGGTTCACTATCTCAGCGGCTCGGCTCTCATTGTGTACTCTTTTTTTGGCTTTTAATAAAGTATTCGTCATCTTTCAAAAAAAAAATTCACAAAGTGGAACAGCGACAGTGAATAACCTAATCTAATCCCTTTAGAATAGACAAAGTAGCCCTTCCGAGAACCATTAACCAACACAACACTATTTTTAACAAATTAGCACATTCTTAAATCCTTCCTCTCCACCATATCATAAGCCCATCCTCCGAAGCCTATAAATATAAAATAAATCCTAGTCACTTTTTCCATGTCGATTATCCAAACAATACAAGGCTTACCTTCTCTGTGTTTGGCATGCATTCATGAGCAGTGAGGATGGTGTCCTTAATCTGTCTACCCATAACTAAAGAACCTTTAGAGAATGAGATGATTGATTCCGGCACTCTTCTGATACTTTTCACCAACAATTACACAAATTTTGCATGTACTTCCAACTAAACTAATTGGCCTAAAGCATGATTAGCCTTTTGTGTCTTCTTTCATTGGAATGAGAACAATAAAGGATGCTCCACGTCCTTTGTAAGTCTTCCACTATCATAAAATTCATTAACAAAGGCTATCACAATAACCTTCGCCACAGCCCAGAAAGATTGAAAGAATGCAGTCAGGAAGCCACCCGAACCCATGGCCATATTCGAGCCAAGTTGCTCCATAGCTAGCCACACCTCACCTTCAATTGCTCTTTTGAGGAGATAAACATCTTCCTCACTGTTTTGGCTAAAAGTAACATTTTCCAAGGTGAAGCAGCACAACTACTCTTTTGTAAAAAGATTGCAATAGTACACCATAAGAGATTGAAAACTTTCTTGCAGATTCTCTACAAGCACACTATTCTTCTGTGGGCACTAGTCATCGAGGTTTTGAATAATGGTATCAGTGGCCGTATTGGCTGGGTCCAAAAGAGATACAATACAGGGCGAATCTGACCTGTATTGCACGAAATCTTTTTATCACCAAAATATATATATATATGGAAATAATAATGAAATATATGAAAATATGTAAAACATTGGAATCTATCATTAAGTGTTTACGTATTTAATGGTGTATCAGACCATTCTTTGATAAGAATGACGTATGGCAGCTTGACCTGCTAAAAATCAACAAAATAGGTCCTAATCAAACACAAATCAAGAATGAGTTGGTAGATTAGGGCCCATTACATATGAACAGAGTTTTAAGTATCGACGATATCGGCTGATATATCCC
The DNA here is from genome assembly GCF_029962835.1 of Magnolia sinica. Taxonomy (NCBI): domain Eukaryota; kingdom Viridiplantae; phylum Streptophyta; class Magnoliopsida; order Magnoliales; family Magnoliaceae; genus Magnolia; species Magnolia sinica. The sequence continues at coordinate 119,381,201 of NC_080574.1, read as the reverse complement.
ACGATACATCTTGCATCCCAATTATGCGATACGAAATGCAACGGTAGTGGGATATATCCCACATGCTCGATCCGGTGGGCATTTTCAATTTTCGATCCTTTTTTCTGTAAATCATGTTAAATCAGTGTCAAATTGTTACAAATCCATGATTTTTCATGTTTTGCATGAAAAATCCTGGATTGGGAGCTTCGATTTCGAGATTTGGAGGAGATGGGCTGAGTTGCAGAAAATTGAAAAAAAAAAAATCAAAATTTCCAATATCTCACAAATCGGTTGCAATCTTTGCATCCAAACATAAAATCAAACATGTATGTAACTTGATCTAGTGATTCTTCTTTTGCTTTTGAATGTATTTCTTATGTATCCACATGTCTTCTTACATTTATAAATTATATGAATATACTATCATCAATTTAGTTAGACAGCGCATAAATTAGGACCCCATACAAAGAAAACCTATTACGTGCACTTGATTTTTGTAATGTTTTGATTTATAAGTGTGTATTGATGTCTTTTTTAACAATCACTGAAATTTCATTGAAAAATTCGACCAATTTCTCAATGTTTCCCCATGTTTCCAACAATAGTGATACAACTGATGTATCTCATGCGATAACCAATATGTGTCCATATCCCAAGGGTGCGATATGTAACGCGATACCGATATTTCAAACAATGCATATGTATACAAAAACGATGAAAAAAGAAGGGAAAAATAAATAAAGGTGATGGTTTACCCCTTCTAATATTTCCCAAAATAGACCATTCCACCTCAATTAACGAATCCTACTTAAATCTTATGTTTTAATCCTCAAAATAGGCCTAGATCTAGTCTCAAATTAGTTTCTAAGCTTCATTATTGAATTGAAGTGGAAAAAAGAGAGCTTGGGCCCTATCTAAGAAACTTCTCATGCTTGTCATGATCCCACTATTAGGCTTTTCAAAATGCAGAAAAGGTAAAAGTTTTTAAAGGTCCATATTTGTTGATTAAGCCCTAAGGATCACCATCTAGATATTGACAAGTTTCTAGAAGGACAAAAATCAAATAATTCAGGAATTTGAATTACCTGATCAAAGAAACCGTCGATTTATCAATGCTACTCTTCCAAACTAGCAAGTCTCTCCCCAAGTCTATCCCAAATGAAGGAAAGGATGAGAGCCAACACGAACAGCAAAGGGTAGGGCTGATGGAGAATGCACGGAACCATCAATGGGAGTGGACCCACACATGTGAACCTGTGATGGGGAAGGAAGGATGGAATCTCTCTCTCTCTCTCTCTCTCTCTCTCTGAGAGATGTCCAAATCTCTCTATTGTCTAAGGCTCATCTTGATGCAGGACATGAAAATTAAATATGATATGCAAGATCTCAGGCTTTAGATTATACTAATTCAGAAACAATCACATAAATTCCACATCCCACACAAAAGTTCAAACATGCAAGCAAGGGGAATCTGTGCAGGTGCAGACCTAAACAGGCTAGGGCCGAATCAGTAAAATTACGGACCGAACGATACTCAAAGGGAAGTAAAAATCATCCACACATGCACAGCAATCAGTCTCTAATCCAAGGGATTCACCAATTCCAATTCAGAGAACCCTAGGGTAAGAAAAGAGGCAAATAAATTGAAAGTAATGCAATTTAGGGTTAGGGTTAGGGAGAATAGGTATGAAAGGAGCAAAATAGACAGAAATCTGAACCTAGAGATAGTCCCCACGCGCGAACAGTAGGCCAGGTCTGTTGCACGTGCACAGGGGTCTGGCTGCATGTGCGAGGGGGCGTTGAACGTGAAAAGCGCCTCCTTGGCTCTGGTCGGCCAGGGGAGGGCTTCAAAACCCCCAAGTCTCATGTCGATCGGATGCGCGATCTGTGCGTGGTGCTCCGCCGAAGTTTCAGCCCTCCTGCAGGGCCAGAATCTGGAATTATACTGTAAAAAGAAAATTTGTTGCAATAAAGGACAAATTTGAAGCGCGGATGGTGGTAGGAGATGAGAAATAGAGATGGTAGAGGATGGGGGCGAATCGGGATAGATGTGGGTTCGCACCACGGTAGTTAGCCCTTCGATGAAGGGAAGGCTTTGCACCCAATTGGATTTCCACAACTCAAGAAATCAAATGAGTAGAAAAAAGCAGAATTTTTTAATTAAACTTCAATGAGGAAAAAAAAAAACCTACAAGGGATGCCTATTTATAGGAAAACCCTATACCCCATAATTCGCGCTATGTGCGCAACCTATTATTTAGCGATGAAGCAAACAAAAATAAAAACTAATCAAAGAAATCTAAACCGTACATGATACTCTAAATAACATTAATAAGCAAAACCTAAAATATAAGATTAATCAGACTAGTGGGCCACGATCATGAGATCCCATGATGAGCTTTACTTGACTATCAGGCCCACTCCAACGAACCAAAACTCTGTCTTCTAGCTAGGAGGCCCTCCGTAGACGTCGTCATCAATCCAGATCGACAGTGGGGCCCTCATTGCGTACGTGCGTAGGGGGGCGGCGTGCGTGTGCGTGTACGCGTGATGTCCTCATCACATCTCCCTCTGGGATAGGATCTATTTATAAGGAGTTAGGATTTCAAAGATAACAACAGTTATGGTACTCTACCACCCTACAAGTTTCCATATGCCCTGCTATCAGTGTAGTCAAAATCCTCCAATTTACGATATATAATTTGAGTCAAATCTTATGCAAAATGATTTGAATCCCACCTTGAATCCCTTTTATATGAATCCTATGATTCACAATTCAAATTATACTTGTTCTCTTCTATTTTAGGCTTCACTTGGCTTTCATTTTATGTTTTCCTAGTGGGGGCTTTAAGAATCATTTAGAAAAGGTAAATTATTTTATTTGTTATGTATAAGAGATTAAATGCCATCTCTTTAATGTTAAATCATGGAGCTTTTTCTATGATTTCTTACTTCTTAACTGACCGAAACACCAAATTGATGTCTGACTTATCTGAAATGTTTTTTTATGGATGGTTATGATCATGTTGACTTAATGTATTGTGGAATGATGTTTAAAAATCAAATTATCTTTTTTCATCGGTCTATAGTATCAAATGCCACTTTTCCAACATGATTCTAAATTCATGAAAGATAATAAGAACATAAATTATTAAAGGATCCTAGTGTGTTTTTGAAGGGAAGTTTCTTGAAAGACAAAAATAATGGAAAAATAAGAATCCTTTAACATTTCATGACATGGTATTGCTTGGTGCATATTGATGGCAAAAGGATGATTGATGGGTTTTTTTTTCTGATTTATTTATATTTTTCATATTCTTTCAATTTTCTAAGAAAATTATTTAAAAAAAAAAAAAATCTAATTATTTTCGATATGATTTGCGATTCAATCCCTATTACAATTTACGATACAATAATGATTTTGATTACATTGCCTACCCATGAGAATCCTGTGATTTTGCCTTATCCCATGTACCCATTTCTAATCAAATCCCTCCACCGCCATGGCCATCCACCATAGACCAATGCCCATGGAGATCAAGTAGTGGACTCCCAAATCTAAACCATCAGATCATCATCAAGTGCAATCAAAACCATTTTAATGGTTAAAAACATTTGTTGAACCTTTTAAAACCTTTTAAATGTTGACCAAAAACCATGAACATTAGATCCCCAAGATCCAAGCTATAAGTGAGTTCTTAGGAAACCAAAGGATCCCTTGTTGACCCATATGAATCTCAATGGACCTTGATGGATGGGCCAAGCTACAACCACTTTTATTAGCCACATGATAACCTCGTAAAGTAAGCGAAAGCATTTGTAATCGAGACCTTGAGTTCACCATGTCCTCAGGTCTAAGGATTAATCAAATCTAGTACATCCTCAAGTAAATTATAGTCCAAGCATAATGGGCCTCTCAGTCTAGGGACTTTACCTCGATCCACCAATGCAAGTGACTAACAAGTCCAAACTAGGAGCCTATTTTCATGGCAAACTCACACTCCTATGTGGGGTAGGGCAAAGGCACACCGACTCCTAATTGTGCCCAATGGTAGAGAGCTTCCATACAGACTCACCATTGGCCCCTCACACGGGATGACCACATATAACGTAATAATGTAATAATCATACGTTTGTCCTACAACCTGCTAGGTGGTCATGGTACAACAAGGTATTGAGAAACACAACCCACAACTCTCCCCTAGTCAATGACTGATGTGTCCAATCTCAAGTACCCAAGGACAACCAAGAGAATCCCTCTCCTTTAACCCATGTCATGTACATATATGATACTCCCAAGTCCCACACGTTTAACTATGCCATAACCACATATCCATCTAGGACCCATGGTCAACATGATTTATGATCAAAATCATATATATCACTGGAAACCATCCATGCCATCAATGGATAAGATTCACATTGGTTTTCCAGGGCACAACTCTAACACCCACTCCCTCGCTTTTCTCGAACCATATTACATTGAAATCACCTTCAACGCAACATAGAAGATCCCATTTTCATACTATGAAGTCCAGTTTGTGCCAAAACTCGTGCTTCTCCAAATCTTCCTCATTTATACACCGATGTCAACGTTGTGCCAAGCTCAAGTTACTGAAAGCATCTTTAGTTATATCAGTTGTGATACACTTGTCGGCACGTCCCCATCAGAACATGACATAAGTTCCATTAGAAGAGAACAAAAATCTCTTCAGAGAAGAAGGCCAAAGCTCAAATGAGGCCCTGGCCATGCATGTTTGTTCTGCTCATCAAACAGGTACATCCAGTTTTATCTTTATTGCTTCCTCTCATCCACCTACTAACCACATGACAGGTAAAACCTCCATTTTCCTTACCGAATTCCTCTAAACTTGGTTACGCCATGCTTGCACATGGATCTCCAATCAAGTAATGATGCATATCGCCTCTAATCCAGGCTGTCATGAGACAAAGCACATAGAAGTAGACTGTCATTTTGTTAACAGAAAGTGGCCGATAATGAAATTTTAGCACCATGTGTCAAATCATCAAACTAGTTAGCCAATATGCTTACAAAAGTTGTTTGTCCTCACAGACTACAGTTCATCATCAACAAGCAAGCCTCTCACTACCTCATCCTGCTTCTTTTCTTTTTAGCTTGCATTACAGTTGACCTTTGACAATTGTGACATCTTGCAAAAACTTACTTGGAGACCATAGAGGCTCAGACAATCCACCCCAACATAAGCTTGTTCAAGTGATACATTCAAAAACAAATGAGCTGTGAGCATAATTTTTAATGGCTAATTAGGTAGTGATGTTCTACATTAAGTTTGGAGGAAAACAAGAAAAAAAAATCCCTCAGTAGAAATTGTTAATGACAACTTATGTGGATTTTAAATAGCTGCAAAAAGTTAGAACATTTTAAAACAAACATATACAATGGAAGGCCAAAAAATTTTAAGTAAGACTGTCACTGCGTACCAGACTCTCTACCCCACTGCCAAGACCTTCTGCAAGCCCTGAGAGCAAATCCAAAGAGCAAACAATAAATTCTTTATCATATTGAACCCCCGCTCTAACAGGATCAACCTGCAAAGCAAGAACTAATTGTCAAGGTGGATACAAAATTGGGAAAAAAATCAAGATACCAACTGAAATGTTTGGAAGAGGACAAAACTTTTTAATTAAGCAGAATACAAAGGTGCATCTAGGAAGGCTTTGAGCCTTTAACCTTCAGGAACTTTTTCTTGTTGTTCTAAATATATATTTCTCTCTCAATAAACTGCTTGTCAAAAACATTTAGGACAAGTCACAACTCACAACTCATGTAAATTGATTTGAAGAAATATGTCATGGCTGTGTATCTATTATGGAATAGGTAGTGGTACGAAAATCTAAAGATATAGTTTGGACAGAATCAATATATGCTTTATGAGGAAAATGTGCATACGAGTGCAGAGACTTCTATTCATTTCTAGGCATAGCTTTTTGTACAAAAACTCTACAAAATCAAGTACACGAACCACAAATTAGAATTTCTTTTACACTGAGATATTTCTTTGTTTATGTGTGCTTCTCATTCTGCTCTATTTGCTTCTTTATAACAAAATTCATCATCATTCAAAAAACAATACACTGAGATATTTGCAGTAATCAACTACAGGGGAATGCATATCCAGATCACTTAACTGAAAAGCTTGGAACCAAGCAAGAACAAGAATGGAAGCAGTGTAAGGAATACGAGCAGAAGTGCAAAGATGCTAGAAGCACATGAGAGCATGAGAATACGTGGGTGTGTGTATAGTAAAGATATTTGTTAATGTAGGATATCCCAAAATAAAAGATAAAAAACAATGGCGAAGCAGGAAACATGGACCACAAATAGGTGGGAGAAGGCTATGACAATGCCACAGAATTCATCTCATAACAATTTCATAAATACACATGCACAAAAACACGTCTATTCAAGAGTTTGACCAAGCCCACATACATGTACAAGGGATCCCATGTGAATGCCACCCCAAGTGCCATAGTGGCACGTGTTCAAGAAACAAGACATCCATCGGATGGGTCCAAACATGCTTATGCTCTTGACTAAAAATTGGGCATGTACACTAATCAATTGAGCTAAATTTTACAAAACCAATAGATGGATAAAAATAAAAATAAAAATAAAAATAAAATAGCCAAGATTTTCCAAGCCATCCGTTTTGTTTCCTTTCGTTTCTAGCACAGTGGCCTGTTCAATGAGTGGACTGCCTGGATTTATTTCGACAAGAGCATCTAAGTGTTGGGACCCACCCAATGTCATGGCTTAGATCTCAAAGATGTCAGCAACATGGGCACATGGGTGGCACATAGATGGCCGTCTTATACACGTGAGTTGGCTCAGCAAACCTCTATATTTCAACTTTGTTATGCTTTTAGGGCCTGTTTGCATCAAGGTATCCCGTATCGGTATCGGTTGGCGTAACAGTGCCCTCCGATACCGATACGGATACGGGGGTGTAACGGTGATATGGGGGCGTAACGGCCTGTAACGGTGCAATTTTTTTTTTTTGACCAAAAAAATATGAAAAAATATGGATTAAATCCGGAATATTCTAAGCATTCCAAATATGCATTCATTTATAAATTGGAACATGTTTATGGTGGTGTAACAGTCCACTCTTTGGTGAGGAGTTGTATCAGACTGTCTGATGAATTTATGAACCAGATAACCTAGATTTGACAACAAAATTTATATATTTAATTTTCTAAATATCTAATTTATATACTTAACAATTTGATATTGTTTCTCCCAATAGTTCTTTAAAAAAATGAAATTAAATTCAGGTAGATGGAGTTGCCAATTTGGGCCTGACTTAGAGGACCAATCCATGCCCCAAATCAGCCACAAATTCATGCAATTTATTGGCATCATCCCACTTATGAATTGGTGGACATTTATTGGATAGTGAATCATTAAAAAAAAAAAAATCAAAAGGCCCTAGTTTAAAAAATAAGCGTCCACAAATTAACAATTAAAACTATTCAAACAACGTGATTTTGGCATTGGGAGTTAGCAACTACAATCCATAATTAAATTGGTAAATTTTAAGTTAATACATGTCTCGTGTACAATTTTTTAAGGGCCCGAATTAGGCGGGACTCGGATTGTGAAGTGTAGCACACGAGTGTCAAAGTTTTTTGGGCCCCACCGTGATGAATGTGTTATATCCACACGGTCCACCCATTTTGCCAAATAATTTTAGGGCATGAGCCCAAAAATGAGGCAGATCCAAAGGTCAGGTGGACCGCACCATAAGAAACAACAATAATTAAACGTCCACCATTAAAAATTTATTAGGGGCTACAAAAGTTTTAGATCAAGCTGACATGTGTTTTCCCTTCATCCACGTTAGTGTGACCCAATTAACTGGTTAGATGGAAAATAAACATTACTGTGGACCCTAAGAAAATTTTAATGGTGAGCATTCTATAACCACTGTTTCCTATGGTGTGGTCCACCTGAGATTTGGATCTTACTAATTTTTTGGATCATGACCTAAAATGATGTGGCAAAATGGATGGACGGCATGGATAAAATACATACATCATGGTGGGGCCCACGCGGCACGTGGACCTTTTATTAAAAAGAAAACTTGGTGGCTCACGTAGCCTCTTTGGAATGGAAGCTGATTGCATACCAAGTAAACTCTATAGGGTCCACGTGATTTAGATATTTTATCCACTTCTACCATCCATTTTACCAGATAATTTTAGTGCTTGAGCCCAAAAATGAAGCATAACCAAATCTCAAATGGGCCACACCACGGGAAATAGTGTGAATTGAATTTCTACCGTTGAAAATTTATTGAGGACCACTGAAGTTTTGGGTAAAGCTTATGTGTGTGTTTGCCCTTCATCCATGTTTTTGTGATCTTATGAACAACTTGGATGACAAATAAATATCACTGTGGGGCCTAGCAAGGTTTCAACGGTGGAAATCATTATTCCCACGGTTTCCTGTGGTATCGTCCACGTGAGCTCTGTATACGTTTTAATTTTGGTATCAACCCCTTAAAAGAGCTGGAAAAACGGATGGACGGTGTGGATAAACCACATACATTCACGATGGGCCCAACAGAGTTTACTCGGTACGATAAAAGAGTGTTGCGTAACTCTTATGCAGTCCGATTTCCTTTTGAATGAAAAGAGAGCGAGAGAGGGCTCTTCAACTTTGCTGCGATTTCAAATGGAGAGAGACGCGAGGGCTCTTCGACTTCGCTGCGATTTCAAATGGAGAGAGATGCAAGAGATCTGTGCACGAAACCCTAGCAGGGAGAGATGCGCATAGCTCTATGCTCGAAACCCTAGTAGAGAGAGAGATGGTTCTCCGATTTTGAAACCCTAACAGAGACAAAGTCATAGAGATGTTGGTCGGCTGATGGAGATGAGAAGAAGAAGAAGAGGAAAAGAAGTGAGAGAGAAACAGCCACGCAATCCATTCCTTTTTCCAATACCGAAATGAAAAAGAAGAGAGGGAAACCGAAAAGAAAAAGAGGGAAAGAAGAGAGAGAGAGAGAGAGAGAGAGAGAGAGAAGAAGAAGAAGAAGAGGAAGAAGGAAAAAAAAAATGTACGTTTTTTTTTAAATTCTTTTTTCTTTTTTTTCCTTTTTTTCCTATTTTCTTTAGGCCTGTAACAGTTGTTACGGTATTGTAACGGCTGCTACGGGCACAAAAAAGAGGGGGTGGCCGTTACGACCTCGTAACGCGTAACGGTATCAACCGTTACCGTTACGTATCATCTGTTACGGCCGAAACATAACCGATTTGGAATACCTTGGTTTCCATAAAAAAGCCCATTCGGGATTCAAAAGCCAACGGTTATCTGTTGATGTGGAGACCAGCATTCCACATCAAACTTTTCATTCTCATTTTGCAGGAAGGAGACCAGCAAATAAAATCCATTTCGTTTTTGAGCTGCATGAGACATAAATGCTTCATATTCGAGGGTTCGCGCTCCTACAAAATAATGAGAAAGAATATAACAGAATTCAAGGCCCATGTAGTCAGAAATACAACTTATATCCTCTTTAGAAAAACAACTGACGAGGATAATATACAATAGAAAAGAAAGAAAATATGAGATAAGATAAGAAAGAAAAGATAACAAGGGAATTTATAGTTCCAGTGCTTTGTGAGAGAACATAGGGTTTTTAACCATGTAGGTCCTCTTAGACCCAATGCTCAGATCCCTTGCCCGCTTTGACAAACCACAATGCACATATCACAAAGATTTACACTACCAATGGATAATGCATTCTGGAAGATAGAATGGGAGTGCATATGAATACTCACATTGCATATGTAAAGATGATTTTGGATCTACACATATATATAAACTCAACCCAAAACAACGATTCCTATACTAAAATTAGTTCCCAGGTATCGCTACTTTGTTGGACTTCAAACTCAACTAGAAAACAAGGACTATTATAAATGTAATGAACATGGAAGTCCTATATACTTGGGAGTTGGGACTACCAACATCCCTTAAATTGAACTTTCCAAAATTAACATCTGTTTTATTGCCTTTGTCAAAGTAGATGAGTACAATATTTTGTACGTACATGCGGAGCATGGAATAAGCATAGTGCGCATATTATTGTGTGGTACTACAGAATACCATATTTTGAGTAGATTAGGGAGAATATTAGAGAATGTAATGTATCGTGCGATCTTATCCTAAGATTAACTTTTGTACCCCATGAAAGTGGATAAAGTTATTTGGCTGGAGGGCTTGAATGAAGTTTTCTCCCCAAATTCATTCTCCACATGTCCTCTTTTTCTCATTCTCTCCTTTCTAATGGTATCAGAGCAAAAGTTCTAATCTTCTCTCCTCTTCTTTCATCCTACCATCTTTTCCTATCATTGTTCTTCTTCTTTTATCTATGTTGAGGTTCCATCATCCCTTCCAACTTTTCCACCTACACATGATGGTGAAAGAAGAGTGATTTATCTCCCATCACCTTCACGAAGGGTAAGCCTCTCCTCATTTGGGGATATATGTGAGTCAGTACAGCCATTAATCCCTTCCACAAGAGTTCCAGTCCACCAGATTTGTCTGTCTTCAGATTTGTGCAACTCTTGCTCCCCGAGATCTCGCATCTCAACAGATCTTGTTTTCGATGATCCCAGCAGCATCAGGATTCATTCCCAACTGCATCAGGCCTGTTAGAACACATCTCCAACCTCTAGGATAGGTAGGACCCACATTTGATGCCACTAGGATCATCAGAACCCATTTCCGGCAACTAATCTCCCTTCCAGTGTCATCAGCAGCACCTGATCACATTTCTGGAAACACAAGCACAATCAGAGGCCATCTCTGGTGTCTCCAGCAGCGCCAAACGTCATTTCAAGCCACATCAGGTGCGTTAAATCTCACCTAGGCACCACTAGTAGCACAAGATTGACCCCATGACACCACTAGGAGCACCAGAGTACATTTCGGACATAGTCAGCAAAGTCAGATTTCATCTCTGGCACCTTCACAGCATCTAATTCACTTTTCAGCAGTGCCCTCACCTCCAAGATTGTCATTTGAAGCCCCTAGCTTTATTAGAGACTACAGACATTCCACAACATCCACAAACATACAATCCCAAAATTTTAGACAGTCCCCGACACCGACCCAATATTATATACCTATAAACAAAACATTCCTCTCCACCAATATTCTAGTTATCGCCGATATTATCGATAATAGTGGCATCGCCAAGCTGGCAATACAAATACCCACTATAAATGCCGATTTTTCCAGGTATTGATGAAATATCAGTGATAGGTCGCTAATGTATTGATACCACGTCAAAAAAAAAAAAAACAAGTTTCTCTTTATAAAATCTCACTTATACTGATATTATTATCAAAATAGATCACAAAGGGGGAAAATGTGCATAACTACAACATAAATAAAAAAATTCAGAAAAAATAGATATTCCTTTTGTTATTGTTGGGGGGGCATTTCGACCTCTTCAATTAGGAGAATGGATTTCAACCTCTTCAATTTTTATAAATCAAATCTCTCATCTAAGGGAAAATTCAAGAAGGGGGAAACATGCATAAATACTGCGAAAATCAGAAAAAGTGGGATTTTTTTAAATTCTGGTTGGAGAGTGGACTTCGACCACTCTTCAATTTTGGAAAAAAACAAATTTATTTAAAGTTTCAAAAATGAAAAAAAAATGTTTTATTTTACAAAATAATGCTACTGTTTTCATGAAAAACTTACAATTTTTTTCTATTTATGGATGGATATTGATGAGTGATGGTTTGCATTTTTTTAATAAAAAATATTTTCATAGTTTTAAAGATTATGAAAAATATAAAAAATATATGTTTACTTTTTAAAAATAATTACGATATTTCTATTTCATAATTATGCATGCATATATGGTTGGATGAATGATATATGTGTGGATGTGTGCATTGATGGATGGATGAATGGATGTTTTATTCATGTATGGAAGCATCATGCATGAATGGATTGATATGTGTTTATGAACGCATGTGTGAATGGATGGATGGTTGGATGAATGATGGATAATGCATCTATATATGTATGTATGTATGGATAGTTTTTTGTTACTACTACACTGGTTTTTTACATTAGCACATGGTTTAGGCCCCTATTAAATGGAAACTTATTATGTATGGTTCTTTTTGCAATTTTTTTATTTGTAAATATGTAAACGTGTGTCTTTTAGCATCTCCTAGAGTTCAACTGATAATTATACCTTTTTCTCTATGTTTTCATCTATCAGCAATACATTTTTGGGTGTCAATGATATTATCAGAGATATCGATACATGTTTCTGTATAGCCAGTCAACATACATCTAACGAGTGATATCGATACATGTTTCCATATCGTCGGTCAACATACATGTAATGGTACTGATACTAAGAACACTGCTCTCTATTAGACATGATGTCCAAATTTGCTTATAGCCTTCCACCGATTGGACCCAACCTCTATCAGGGTTGCTTTTCCTCTCAAGCAATAATTCAAATATTAACCCTTCATAGCATCCAATTTTATATTATACACATCTGTCTGTACATACTGATACAATTAACATCATAGTACATCCATACAAGAATACTTATGCCCTGAACTATAAGTATTGAGTTAAACAAGATTACAGCCAAACATCTTTGTTAAGCATACAATCTAGTGATACTCTTATTATAGCATCATCTGAAGCTTCACCGCTAATGGTGTTCAGATAGAGAAGATAACTAAACACTTTTTATGGCTACAAAAGTGAAGGTGGGTGATATTCACATTGCATGTAGATGCATTATAAAAGCAATTAACAGCGAGGACACCATTCCAAAGAGAAAATTAACAGCAAGGACCAAACAGCGGCTTTCTTATACAAATGAAATAAACTTAGATTGAACTAAACCAAATCACACAATGAACCTACAACCTTTCTTTAACATTAGCTCAATTTAGAATATTACACTGGATTATACAATGCATCGAATGCTTTCTTACAAATGATTATTTAATTCTAAATACTTAAAACATGGTCCAGCATATTTAAGAAAATGGTAAAAGAAGTCAATTGATTTTTTTATGTACCATAATACCATGAAGAATTGGACTTTACATATGATAATTTCATTGAAGTGCTAATGGAGAAAGGAACTCAATGCAAAGAAGACTTGAATTACAGAAAGAAAAAAAAAATGAGAGATTGCTATTCATTAGCCTATGAATGAAATAACTAGTGAGTGATGCTTATAAGATGATTTCTAGAAACCTTTGCCAATTGCTGGGTTTGGATGATGTTGATGCACCTCTGGAATACAGGTTCTGCAAACTGAGAAAATCCTGGACCTAATGCCTGCAACACATAAAAGCAATTTGTGGTTGATCTTCTTGTTGTTTGCTGAAACTTCAAAAACATACAACATCCAATATTAGGGAGACAAATAGAGGAAGTGTCGACGACTTAATGATTTTATTGAAAAAAAAAAACCAACTAGGAAACCTAAATACAAAATTCATCATTTAACATCAATGCAGTCAAGATTTTACAGTAGAATTATCTAACAAATGCGGAACAAAGTTTTAGCATCAATTTTCTCAGTATTTGATGGATTTTATCAACAAACAGATCGTGAATGCTTGTGCGTCCACTGAAAAGGTCCATAACACAACAATCTTACATTTTCAGTGAACCCAAAAATCACATCTACACCAAAATAATCTACAGCTAAAACAAAATTTAAGCAAAAATATAGAGTTAACCAAGAATTTTCAACTTTATGGTTAACCATAACCAATCTCCATTTTCACATTACTTCTCAAAACCAAAATCTCCATTTCACATTAGGAAATAATTTTGACAAAATACTCAGTAGCTTTACTCCAATTTCAAATGGACAAGTATCCAAATTTTAAAAATAAAAAATAAAAAACAGTTCGTATGGAACTTTCTAAAATTTATTCAATGTGAAATTCTTTGGGAATGAAATACTTGTTAGCCTTTCAGCTAGGAGAAGGAGAGTCAGATAACATCGAGCAATGATAAAGATTACTTCCAATCAGAATTCCATTTTCTAAAGATAACATCAAGCAATGATAAAGATTACTTCCAATCAGAAATCCATTTTCTAAAATTATAGATGAAACTAATTTACAACATAAGAGACTTAAGGAGCATTACAAAATTAATTCATACATTTGTTGGCATGAATCAATTCAATAACAATATACATAGGAACTTTCTGCTAACTAATCATGAGGTGAACAAGGAAGCTTACTGCTAAACTACTCATGAGGTGAAGGAGGAAGCTTACAGATTATGCAACAACATTGTTGACAAACAATACCTGTGCTATAGATGTAAAACACTCTAGTAACGGAAATAGATCCTTATCAGAATTTGAAAGTTGTTGCCACTTGGAGATTAGTGGAGGCATCAAAATGTCAAGATATTTGGGCTGTAAATCATTGAAATATGAGAATCAGCATTAGAGTTGTTGCATAATATGAAAACTAGATGCAATATGATTCCGGTGTAAGGCCCACCTTTCCACATCATGAAAAGAAAATAGCTCCATAGCTATTAAAGCAAGAGAAAACATTACCTGATTGAGCTCTCTCCCAACTGCATCTGCCAGAGTACCAATAGCGTCATACACAATTCGGAGGTTACGCTTCTGAAGATAATTAAACATCGCAAGGGAAAGAATGCAGAAAAGCATGTTAGCATACAATAACATAAGACAATGCCTTAAACATGTAGTACTTGACACAGTAAATTAAAACTTCAATGGTCATGTTCACATTGATGACGGAATATTAAATTCGATGCATGAAAGATCTATCAGAAACCTGATATTTTCCAAAAGCACACAAAAGGTGCTGCAGAATAATTTCTAAGCGTGGTGCCAACTCCTCTGCTGCCTCCTGCCATTGAAACAAGTCAAAGTTGAGTTGTACACGAAATCAAAACTGAAAGGTACCATTACACCATTTTATAAAACAAAACCTCTTCGAGTGTCGCAAAGGCTGAACAAGCGGCTTCTTGCACCCGCTTGTTAGTGTCTAATACTCTTCTTAGGAGACCCATAAGAACTTTATCGAATTGTTCATGACCTTTTGGATGGCCAATGCCCTAAATCAGAAAGGAAAGGTGTAAGATAGATTTAAAATAAGAGAAATATGAGAAACTAGGGCATTTTAATGATTTAACAAAGGATAAATGAGATAAACAGGACAACTTTGAATAAAAGTCAAAAGATACAAACATGTTTACGTTCCAGAGGAACATGATTTCACATATATTGGCAGCCATGCTTTAAATATCCAAAACAACTGCAACATATTTGCATCTAAACAAGAGATATGTGCAATTATGTATACCAGAGATGCAGATGAGAATCGCTGACCAACTTCAAACAGAAGTGTTCCCACTCTCAGTTGTCCCATGTCCCTAAAGCAAGCACAGTTGAAGATGGAAATGGCAATGATAATGAATTGTTCTCTGAGACAGCCTTGACAAGCTCCAGAATGTTGCTGGCCAAATATTATTCATACTATGGATGCTATTAAAATGTAGTCACAGACTACAGTTGCCTAAGAAACTACTTCCACTGCTGTATTGTTTTCTAGAACTAGTAGGAATTCCAGGAGATTTTAGAAGCAGGTTCCCATTCTAAAAAAAAAAAGTTCTGAGGCACATAGAAACCAATTTCTTGGGTAACTAAACAAGTGTCAAGGAACGCAGACCCGTTTTTGAAAGACGGACAGAGTTTCCCACACTAAAGAAACAGAAATCTTGTTCAGTTTTTTTTCACATAGTTTATGATGTTGCATGACCTACATCTATTACGCATTTTAAAGTAATGTTTCATCTATAATATGAGACCTATGTATGCATTGATATATGTATGCATGCATGAAAGTATGATGTGTGTGTATTTGGATATATGGATGCATGGAGGGATGTTTCTATATACATGATAGGATGTTACGGAGTGCGATAACATCACAAGATTTCAGTAGTTCGCCTTCAAGCTCGGAATAATGATTAGGAAGGACAATTAGGGGCATTCGTATTCTATAGTCAAAAGAGATATTCTTGAATTTATGAAGGAAAAATTACTAGTCCTCGGCAAGCTCGTCTAGCACTGGAAGCTCTAGATATCGATTGTCGCACATTCCCCTTTGTGGGTAGCACACAATGGTTGTGCTAAGGTACAATGTGGGGCCTGTTCGTGTTGGCACGTGAATCACATAGGCATTCACGTACCAGTAGTTTCCATTTTATGCAGCTAAGCTAACTATTTGAGCATGACCTTTCATCTGTTTAGGTGCTTCGTGTTAAGCCTTTGACCTGGCAACGAGTCCTCCATGACCTGACTATGCCTGCCAAGATGTTCCGAAACGGTTACATGACGGTATAAAGGGTACCCGTTACACCAATACGGAGGCATAACGAGTATCCAAAAAATTTTGACCGTAACAGTCATAAAACAGCTATTTTTTTGGAGCAGCTCACATGAGCTCTTTTTCCACCTTTCTTCCCATTTTCTTCTCTGTTTTTTTTTGGTTGGGAAGGGGGGGGGGGGGGGAAACCAATTTTGACATGTCCTCTACATTATGTGGATTAAAACACAAGATTGAAGCTATTTGGACGAACTGAAGCTCTGGTAAGCCATTATGGGGAAATTTGGAAAAAACAAAAAGAGGCAAGTCTTCAAAAAAAAAAAATTAACTTGCTGGAAACAACCAGTTTCAAGATTACAACACCAAATCGGCCATATCCTGCTAGGTTCATGGTCACTTTGGTGTTGTTTTTAGAATTTGTCAATTTTTTATAATGATGCTTTTTTAACATAAAAATCAGAAGAAAAAAAAAAAATCATTTTTTTTAGATTTTGAATGTGGCTGGTTGGAATACATGTACAATGAATAGATCTACAGATGCATGCCTTACATCACTCTTTCTAATCCCCTTTTTTATGAATTTTTTCAATTTTCGGCTGAATTCTGGACGAATAGCGACTGTAAAGAAAAATAATCAAAATTGTTTTTGTTTTTGTTTAATATTGAGTGTGGATGATTGAAATACATAAAATAATGAATAAACCTACAATGCATGCCTTAGATCACACCAATGTATTTTTTTTAATTTTGAATTTTTAGTTTCGGATGAATAGTGACTGTGAAGAAAAATCACCGAAACATGTTGTTTCTTCTTTAATATTGAGTGTGGATGGTTGGAATACACTAGGATTATTTAATCTAGAAATGCCTGCCTTAGATCACACTATCTAATGTATTTTTGTAATTTTTTATTTTTTATTTCTGACAAATAATCACTGTGAAGAAAAATCACCAAATATTGTTGTTTTTCTTTAACATTTGAGTGTGGATGGTTGGAATACATATAGAATGATTTAATCCACATATGCATGCCTTAGATCACTATGTATTTTTATATTTTAATTTCGTATGAATACTTACTAGTGCAGAAAAATCACAAAAAATTGTTTTTCCTTTTACATGTAGGATGATTTAATCTATGGATGAATGCCTTAGATCACTCTTTTTAATGTATTTTTTAAAATTTTTGGATTTTTAATTTTGGATGAATAGTGACTATGAAAAAATGAGCATAAATTGTTACTTTTTATTTTACTTTGATTGTGGATGGTTGGAATACATGTGGGATGATTAAAATCTACAAATGCTTGTTTAGATCACTCCTTTTAATGTTTTTTTTTTTTTTTTTCTGAACTTTTTAATTTTGAATGAATAGAAACTGTAAACAAATATGAGTAAATTTTGCTGTTTTTTTTTTAAATTCTGTCTTAAAGTTGGAACTTGGAATTCATGTATAATGATTATATGTTTATATTTTGGCAAGGAGCTTGATTCTTTTAGACTATAGACTTTAAGACTATAGAGTAGTTTGGGGATTGGAGTTGTACTGCTATAGACTTGTAGTGAGTAGTGAGTCTAGTGACTTGTGAGTTGTGGTCCTTGTGGACTTTTGTTGTTGTGTTCATTTGTGAATTCTATGCAAGAGAAAATAGCCACCCAACCAAGAAGTGAGAATATTGGATGGCAACATTGTGAGAGGGTGGGTGGTAAGCACTCCATGAAATGCAACTACTAAAAATAAAAAAGACAATTCTCATCCAATGCAAAAAAAAAAAATCTCCAATGCAATTCTCATCCAGATCCTTGAGTTCCCATTTGTACATATAAATGCTTTATTGTTTCTGTTGTGCACAATTCATTCTGTCTATGCACTTTTTACTTGCAGGTAGCGCTGAAAGTCGGGCGGGTTGGGTCGGGTTGGTGCTCAACCCTAGCCCAACCCAAGGTTCCTATACCTCAACCCAAACCCAAGCCAAGCCCAACCCAAGCGGGGTTGGTTGGGTTGGTCGGGTGGATATATGCTAATATTTTCGTTATTACATTGTCTATTATATTTCAATACACATCTAATTTTTTGTACCTATGATTTTATTAATTATATATGTAGTTATTTATTGTAAAGAATTTCATTTTTTCTAAACAAACAAGATAAATATATAGGACAATTACTCCTTTCAAAGTCGTGTTGTGTAGCACACAATCTATCTGGGAGAGAGAAATCTAATGTATCCTGTTAGCTTGAGTCATCGGAAATGACTTGGACCAATGAGACCTAATGGCACAAGAATTTCCTGTGCCTTAAACACATACTATCTGCATTCAATTATAATTTATAACTTATATATTGATCGGGTTCGGGTTGGGTCAGGCAACCCGAGACCTCAACCCAAGCTCGACCCAAGTTTTATCGGGTTGGTGTTTTTATAGCCCAAGCCCAAAACCGAACCCGATACATCCTGCCCAAGCCCAACCCAATGTCGGGTCGGTCACGGGTCGGTCGGGTTGAACCCATCCGACTTTCAGCCCTACTTGCGGGTAGCACGTAATTTCATTAAATATCATCGAGTTACCCATAAACAAGGAACAAGCATAAAGATAATGATAGCAATACTTCCCCATTACTAGAAGTTTCAAGCTAAAGTACATAATAATACCTGAACAACGAATTTGCTATAACGTGAAAGCGTCCAACAAGTAATACTCCTTATAAGAGGAAATTTATCATCTAAAAGTGGTATGAGGAATGCTACAATCTGCACATAGCAATATTGAACCATTGTCCATGAGTCAAACATAACCAGAATCTCTGCAAGCTATACAATGTTAAAGAATTAACTAGAGGAACAAAACCACAAATTATTATTCTAAATATAAACAAAGCAATTCCAAATGAAGAAAACCTAAGGCATTTTCAGAGGATGTCCCAAAGTAGTTGAGAAGTACCTAGACTTAAGAAATAAGCATTGTTACATAAAGTTGCATGTAGGTTCTAATGCTAGTTGACACGTAGACTCGATATGTACCACACCCACATCCTTGAGTGAAACCACCATATTTCATTTTTAGTTCTAAATGTTCATAAACGGCTGTGATTTAAATATTAGTATCAATGCATGTATCATACCTTTGGGATACGGATACAATATCATATGGGAAACATCACATGCATCACCGAATGTATTGTTGTTTTTGGAAAACACTGGGAAACATTGAAAATTTGATCGAATTTTTCAATGAAACTTCCGGGGATGTTAAAAAAAATACATTATTACACACTTAGAACTCAAAAGATAACAAAAAGAAGTACACAAAATAAGTTTCCTTTGTATAAGGTCCTAAACAATGCACTATATAACAAAAGTGATGCAATTATATTCAAAAAAATGCAGATAATTTATTAGCACAATGAATTTATTAGTTAGTTGAAGTAAATTTGTCCTACAATAATGGTGGATTTATTAAAAATATATTTTTTAAATATAAAATTAAAAATAAAAATAAATCTACTTTTGAAAATAAATGCATGAGTGTGGTTGATATCAAGATCAGCATACACTCATCAATCAAAAATATTATGAACAAATGTTGGTTGATCAGTGTAATTATTTTAAAAAATATATACTTTTATTATTTTTTCAATATTTGTAATTAAAAATAGTTTTTTCAAAAAATCCAAAAAACTTCCATCAATATGTAGATCATCCTTAAATCACTCTAACATGATTTTTCCACTCTAATTGCAACTTAAAATGTGCGAAATTGGGAAATTTTTATATTTTCTCCAAACTCCCTCATTTCCCTAAAATAAAAAATCAAAGGTCAAAATTCATGATTGAGCATGCAAAACATGCAAAACCATGGATTACTGAGTTGGTTCCACCAATTCTAAGCAATTTAAAAAGGAACAAAACTTTACAATTTTTAAAAAAAAAAAAAAATCACTGATCTCTATTTCCCACCCAAATCCTCTTTTTCTTTCCAAACGACTCAAAAAAGACTGGTTGAAATCCAATAATCCCCAAAAAAAAATTTGAGAGGAAAGATTTTTTTTTTTCTATTTTTTCTTTTTTTACCAAGGGTTGTTTCTATCGATATCTTTGATACATATCAATGATATCAAAGACTTTCTATAATGCGAGATATTGAAAAAACTGCAATGTATCGACATATCGTCGATACATTCCACCACTTTGTAAAACTTTCGGCAATGCGGGGGAGTTATACAACTCCCCCCTGGTTTCGTATCAACGGCATGCAATACTGATAGTATCAGGAAATATATCGGCCAATACTATCAGTGTTTAAATCATTGCATACAACTATGTCATGTATACGTTTAAAGAGTTACCACTATTTTTAAATGGTACAAAATTAACACAGGAATCTACCCCAAAAGAAATAAAAAGAAAGTCCACCCCACTTCAAGGCTGAAATTCCATGCATTCTGTTCCTCACTCTCATTTCCTTCCACACCCATCTCAAAAATTCACAGTTCAATCTCAATCTTATGTAAGGGCACAAAAGAGTCTTCCGAAGACAATGAAGAAAATTGCGTTTCTTCTTCATAGCTAGAGTTTTGAATGCCAAAAACAACCATCTCTTTCTCGTAGGGGTTTCTTCAACAAAGCTCAATTCAGGAGAAATCAAGAGACCATACAACAAGCAACACAGGTGCCTCCCTTTTGAAATCGGACAAACAACCCTTTTGGAGGCATAAAAACCTCTTATTAACCAGCCCTTAAATCTACACCGTCGATCATAGATCCGAAGGTTACCATATTCTTTTACATATATGTGCAGTATATTACATAAGGCCCTAGAAACCCTAAATGGACAAAGCCAAGCTGATGGGTTTTTACACACAACCCAAGCCCAGCCCTTTTAATAAACGTGCTAGAATTTTGGGCCCAGTCCTGGCCCACAGACAGCCCTAACTATGCTGATTAAATCAGTGATCAAACACGCCAATTTGTTTGATGACTCTGTTTCATTGCCTGACAAGCATAACACAGGCTGGAGAGAGTCCAAAAGAGACTTTCTTTGGCAAGGTGGAGAAGAATGGCATAAGTCTCACCTTGAGAATTGTGGAGAGGTATGCAAGCTCGAAGATCAGAGAGGGCAGGGATGAATCGATGAAATTATGAACATAGCATCATTAGGGAACTGGCTCTGGATGTTTCCAAGTCAAGGAAGGAGTATGTGGTAAAAAGAAGTCATTGGGATGAAATATTGGGTACATGCAGGGGGTGGTTTACCAAAGAATCGTCCCGATATGGGGGCACCAGGGTCATGGAGAGCGGTATTCAGAGTGGACATGGTCTTGCCTATAAAATTAACAATGGCTCACACACGCAATCCTGAGAAGACGTGTAGTGTGATAATAGGGCTCTCTGTCATATCAATGTGCCTTTGCATCTGCTCCAAGTAATGCCTGTGAGAGAGGTTACTGTTTTTCAATGCTATAACATTATTGGGAAGCAGGTGGTATGATCACTTGATGACAAACCCTTTGAAGATGAGCTCACTGAGCTCCCTAGTGCTTTAGAACTCTTAAATAGGTGGAAGCCAGTGCCCTTGGGACGGGGTAAGTTGGAAAGGAGGGAACTTCCTCTACGAAATCATTTTACATATTGATATCAGAGGATAGTAGCGGGGTGGAGACAGCTTCAACAGCCCAAATCTGAAAGTACCCAGGGCCACCTTGGGGATCGCTTTTTGTTGGCATGTTGTAAAGGATAAAGTGCTCATTATCGGTCATCTTAAGCACCAGGAAGATCAGTAGAAACGTTTGTATTCTGTCTTAGGAATAAGGAACCAGTGGACCACTTGTTTTTGCATTGTGGTTTCTCGGATGAGGGCTGTTCAGGGGGAATTCTTTGATCTATTTAGGATGGCCCAGGTGGTGTTTGGGAATATCGAGGCCATGGTTCAAGCATAACAAGGAGGTTGTATCTGAAAGAGGTAGAATATTTAGCAGCACCTCAATTTTCCAGCCTGTTCATGTCAATTAGGAAGGAACATAATAATAAGATGTTCTGCAACCAGTCAGAATCATATATTGATACCTTCATAAAGGCTAGAGGTAGAGTGGTTAACTGGACTGTGGATCAGCTTTTGTGGGGTGTGCCAAGAACAAATTGAAGTTTGCCAAGAACAAATTGAAGAAAGTTGGAGGAAGGGGCTCTCTTTGTAGTGGTTTGATAGTATCTAATTATCTTTTCCTCAAAGTTCATCGTCGTGGGATTATCTTGTACTGTTTTTGCTTTTACTCAAATTTTGGATACCATTCAAAAACAAAACAAAAAAAAAAAAGATTTGATTCAATTGAACGGCCATAGACTCCTAATCATGATTAGGTTATTTCAATGATTTTGAATCCTGATTTCCCTTCAATTGGTTTCATCGAATTTGTAGCGTTAGTTGGAATGATTAATTGGTTCATTAGAACATTTGATGGATATGAGTTCCAGGAGATGGGAGTCTTAGTGTCAAACACCACAATAACTTAAAATTTTGTTCCATTTCGCCGTGTTGAAATTAGTTCTAGACCGAAAAAAATAAATGAAAAAAATTTTGTTATACGCATCACTTATCACACATAAAATACGTTAAAATTTTGTTCCTGGAGTTTCCAGGCATTCTATCTAGGCATATCAGTGCATCCCGGGTATGACTGGGCCTTTTGCCTGTGGTGCACCTACTAGCCTTTTACTACACTGATTGTAACTTGATATAAACTTTGAAGGAGAAGAATGCAGGTACGTTTTCCATAATCACACGAGAGTAGTGCAGTGTCTCGTGATGTTGACACTAATTCCACAAGCCATCGACCTCGGTTAAGAGGAGCCATTGGATGGAACAGCTAAAAAAGAGAAGGAATGGCATACTACAGTCGGTCTACAGGTAAGTTTCGCTTGTAAAGATTTGGGAAACACGTGTTTACTCTTCAACAGAAAATGAAAGCATCAAAGGAATACCTCAGGCAAATGAGGGTAGAGACCACTAATGCAGCCCTCTGCTATGGCACCAAATGCTAAAACAGCAGCTTCCCTTTCCTTCCAGGCATTGTCGTCAGTGGTCGCCAGCTGGGTCTGCAACAATTGGAACAACATAGAAACATACTGCTGCTTTAGAAACTAACCAGTAAATAGCATCAAGTAATGTTCAGTTTTACACCAATCAAGGGTACAGAACTGATTACAAATAACTTCAACCGCATTAAGGACTAAAGTGGATGCCGATCCTGATCATCAAGGAAAAGGCAAGGAAACAACCAAACGTTTGCAAACTTAAAGAACACAATACAGGAACCTTCACCAAAAATGAGTTCCAGTATCCTGGATGACCCCTTCTGCTTGATGCAACATAAGGATTAATAAATAACAGCAGAACTAAAGTTTTTATAACTCCATCTCGATCGAAACTGCACATGATTTGCAAGTGCAATTGATTATGTCTAGATAGTATGTTGAACAAGATGATTGCAGAGAGTTACTACTCTGTTCTGTCCTTTATACTCAAATATCAGACAGAACTTCACACCTGTTTTGAAGGCATACTAGTCCGAATTATGGCCGTCGGCAATTCATCATGACCTTCAGGTGAATCAATTATATCATCAACATAGATAAGTCACCAAGAGTGGCAAACCATTGCTATTATGCAACAAATGACCACAAGAACCAAAAAGGTGTTTGAACAGCAGGCAATTATGTAAGGTGGATAACTATCTTTAAAGGAGGTATCATTTGTTCCCAACCAAATATAGGTAAACCATTAAACCATTAAATGCTCAATTATAAAATCCATTATGTTAAACAGGAAGGAAAAAAAAAAAAAAGACATGAAACCACAAATATATATATATATATATATATAACATTGATTAAAATAAGTAAATAAATAAATAAACAAAATAATCAAATGTTTGTATAAGTGGAAAAAAAAAAAAACATTGTGCCACAAATTATTGTTGCAAAACAGCTTATCCCAAAGAAGAGAAGGCAAAAATATCTTCTGCAATGGTCATAATGACTCATAAGTCGATTGCATAATTACCTGAATTAAAGGCATCAAGGTTGGAAGAATCTCATCCCCAAATACATTTGAAAGGATATCTAGAGCAGCTGCACTGCATTTCCTTAAATTCCAAACGTTGACGATGTCATCATCCTGTTAATTACAATACCCCCACAGTAAGTAACCCCAAGCTGAACAAAATTAATTGACTTGGAAAAATAGTTGAAGAAACTAATTAAAAGTACTACTTCCCATGCTGCAAGTTCTTTTATTTTTCCATTATAGATGTCATGATGATGCAGGACAATTAACCACTTGCTCTAAAAGCTCAAACTGTTAGAGTATGGCGAATTAATCATTTATCTCATAGCCCAGGCCTCACATCACATGGGTTAGGACCTCGGCCGAACCCCCCTCATGAGCCCCAAATCACATGGGCCGCCCACCTTCAGCGTGTCCCCGCATCCCATGGGCT
Organism: Magnolia sinica; assembly: GCF_029962835.1. Lineage (NCBI taxonomy): Eukaryota > Viridiplantae > Streptophyta > Magnoliopsida > Magnoliales > Magnoliaceae > Magnolia > Magnolia sinica. The sequence goes on along the minus strand of NC_080574.1, from coordinate 119,356,288 downwards.
ATCCCACTTGAGCCCGGTGTGAAATGCGCATTAATCACCCCTGGTGAGGAGTCTCGAACAGGAGACCTCCCCCGTGGGCCCCAAATCACATGGGTCACCCACCCCGAGTGTATCCCCACATCCCACAGGCTACCCCACTCGAGCCCAGTGTGAAAATGGCCCTACATTACATGAGCCTATAACCAATATAGCAAAGAATCATAAGCCCCATTATTCATTTTGCTTTTTGTTTATGAATTGAATTCTCTATCAGTTTTTAATATAGCAATTGTTGTCCGCAGAAGTGTTCGTATAAGCAATTTATTTTTGAAATGATTATCGATTTTTTCTATTATATTCATAGATTCTTTGTCAGTTTACACTTTTACCAATTGATTTTGATTGGAATTCTATGAAATATGAATATTCATTTTAAATTTCCTTATGATACTTTACTTCAGTTGTTTTACCCAGTGTTCGAAATATCGGTATCACGTTACATATCACATTCTTGGGATACGGATACGTATCGGTTATCGCATGGGATATATCGGTTGTATCATGGAATGTATCGTTGTTGTTGGAAACATGGGGAAACATTGGGAAATTGGTCGAATTTTTCAATGAAACTTCGGAGACATCAATACACATTTATAAATTAAAGCATTACAAAAAACAAGTATATATAATAGGTTTTCTTTGTATTAGGGTCCTAATCTATGCGTTGTCTAACTGAATTGATGCAAGTATATTCAATGTCTATTCATATAATTTATAAATGTAAAAAGACGTGTGGAAACACAAGCAATACACTCAAAAGCAAAAGAAGAATCTCTAGATTAGGTTACATACATGTTTGATTTGATGTTTGGACACAAAGATTGCAAACGATTTGCAAGAAATTAGGAAATTTTGATTTTTTTTTCAATTTTCCGCAACTCAGCCCATCTCCTCCAAATCTCGAAATCGAAGCTCCCAATCCATGATTTTTCATGCAAAACATGAAAAATCATGGATTTGTAACAATTTGACACTAATTTAACATGATTTACAGAAAATAAAAGGACTGAAATACAAAAATGCTCACCAGATCGAACATGTGGGATATATCGCACTACTTGTGCATTTCGTATCGCACTGATGGGATACAAGATATATATCGTGGGATATATCGGCCGATATCGTTGACATTTAAAACACTGGTTTTACCTTATCCCCAATTTATTTATTTGTCAAAAGTAAATTGTGTACTTGTGTACAGAAGTCTTTGTACCCTTGTTCTGTTGAGTTTTCCATGACGAACACTTTACAAAACTCCAACACTTGGCACCCATGCCAGGTGTCCATGCAACACAGCCCATCATAAAACATGGGCATGTGAGCCTTTGCAATTGTCAGTTCCAGAGCCCAGGTAAAGGGGGAAGGTTGATGTTTGGCAGGCAGCCAGTTGTTAATATTTTGCCAATCTACCAATGAAAAGCTGACCCCACTCCAAATTGCTGGGAGAAGGCTAAGATTATCATAATTTATCCCAATAGGTTAGTTTTTTACAAAGTTAGAAAGCCAAGAAATCATCATAACCGCAACATTTCTAGGTTAAGCAAGTTCAATAGCAAGATAAAATTATGAGCAAGAAATGAAAGGTAAAGAGAACACAAAGGGCACCAAGATGATAGGATTCAGAACATACATCTTCTTCAGCATTATCTGCTCCATGAAATCGTGATGTATGGAAACGAGGCTTTATATCCTGTAACAAAAATATCAATCCCAAAAAAATTACAAACTTTAACTTTTATAGAGAGAAGTAGAGCCACCAAGGAAAACAGCAATGGGAAATTAAAACCTGTTCCCTGTCTGGAAAAGACTCGTCATCCTGCAGGCATATGCCAAAATGTGAAGTAATGAAAATAAGTAATCAAGATTCTTACTACACTTCAGCAAAATGTAGCAAATATGAAAACAATCAACAGGAGTTTTTACCTCAGCATCAACAAGTGACTCATCATCCTCAGCATAGACCATGTTTGACAACAAAACCTACAGCATTTGAGGTACAGTATGATATCAAAGAGTTCTTGCTTACCAAGAAGAAAGAACAAAGACCTCTCTCGAAACCAACAAAAAATAAATGGGAACAATTCAAATTCATAAGCATAGGTATGGCGGTACTGGAATTAGGCGTGGCAAGAACTCTCTTAAGCTTTCAGGTGGTAAATGAGCTTCGCAATATGCCGACCTAACAACCATAATCAAGAGTAAAATGTAAGTGCTATAACCCAATTAGTGATACTAAAGAATCATAAAGTCGGGTCAAGTATCCACGCAATTAATTACAAAGGAAAGGGTATTTGGCAAGTCATTTAAGATAAGGTCATTTTGCAACCCCCCCAATTATAGGCACGGTGTTGTTGGCTGACTCAGCCATCACCTACACTAATTCAACTATCCATGTGTCCTTGTGTTGAGTCCATGAGCAAATTTGGGAAGAAAGTGGGCAATTTTATTTAAGAAAATAAAGAAAGATAATCTACTTGTTTATGTAACAATTGTTTCAATAATCATCTTAGAGAGAGAGAGAGAACGCAAGTGTATATACTTTTGCCTTGCACATGCGTATATGGGATATTATTTGGATGCGCAAAATAGAAGTACTCTCTGCTATCACTTAGTCATGCATGGACATTACATTTATGGATTTAAATAGGACTTCTCTTTTTTTTTTTTTCTTTTTTTCTTTTTTTTTTTTGTGGTGGGGGGGGACAAAAATTTATTAAGAAGCCCGCTAAATAATGCAACTGACACAAAAAGAAAAAAGAGAAAAGAGGAGAAGCAGTCAAAGCTACCATTACATAAACAGCCCATCCTAGAACGAGACCCTTCACTTTTCCTAATAACCTCTGAAACTAATGCGCACTCATTCTGAAACCACAAACCGATGCAAATTCCCCAAAGAGCCCAAAACACAACCATGATGATCAGCCGTCACCATGCTTTACCCGATTTTCCAATCCCTCCCCCATGCCAAGCCCACAAAAGAGATCCTCACAAAGAGAGTCCATCACAGAAACATGGCGAACAGGAGCAAGGGGGGCAACTCTCTAAATCAAATCCTCAAGTGCACAGTCTCTACCCCACGCGCCCACCGAAAGATGTACACAATAACCGTTTCCAAGCACGAAGGAAAAACCCCTATGAACCAAATGCTTAGTGGCTGCCATCACTTTTCAAACACCAGAAGCTTTATAGAGAGGAGGTCCTCACAAACCAAACCCCTTCCCCCGTTCCATACTAGGAAGCAATCAACTCCCTCCGCAAACTGTCCCTTCTGATCCAAATCCATACCCCCCCAATTGGCTTACACTCTTGGTGTGACTTAAGGAGATGAAATTTTATTCCTTTGCTAGCTCCTTTCCATAGGAAATCACATAGCTTTTCAAGCCTATTCAGCATTGACAAAGGGCATTTGAACAAAGACATGAAATACACCAGAATGTTGGAAAAAGCCACCTTGATAAGAGTCAAGCACCCTCCCAAAGAAAGATAGTGACACTTCAAAGAAGCCAGTTTCCGTTCGATCCTCACAATAACCCTGTCCCAAAGGTGCTTGGCCGGCTCCCCAATACAAAGAGGAAGCCCAAGATATGACGACGAAAAAGACCCAGCCTTGTATCCGAATATACTCAATTAACGGTTAACATCACCTGCCTCAACACGAACTTCCAACATTTCAGATTTAGCCGCATTGATCTTCAACCCCAAAGCCACTTCGAAACAAACTGTAATCTTCCGAAGATTGTCCAGTGACTCTGCCACTACCTCGCAAAAGAGCAACGTATTATCCGTATACTGAAGATGGCTAATATGATTCTCGTCCCCTGCACCCTTAAAACCTATTAAACAGCCCATTGTCCTCGCCTTTCCAAAGCATCATGCTAAGGGCCTCTCCATTGACAACAAACAAATAAGGAGAGAGTGGGCCCCTATCTAAGGCCTCTAGATGCTTTAAAATACCCTTTAGGCAACCCATTGACCAAAATAGAAAAGGACGAAGATTGCACACAGGATCTAATCCACTCCCTCCACTGCGGTCACAACACAACCCATCGAGCATATAATCTAAAAAGTCTTAATCGACGCGATCATAAGCCTTCTTGATAACCAACTTGCAAACTAAATCGCTTTTCCTCTCAGTGCCTGATGTTAATACATTTGTCAACTACGAGAGCGTTGTCCAAGTTCTATCTACCCACCACAAAAACTCCTTGAGAGGACCTCCCTAAATCTCAAGGCAAGAATCTTCGCCAATATTTTAAATGAACCCCCTATGAGGCTCCAAGTTCACTTGAGAACTCTGCCCTGAAAATTCCACAACGTAATCAATAACAACCTTTTTCACAAAATGGAAAAACTTCTGATAAAATACAATAGGAAATCCGTCAAGACCCGAGGCCTTATACCCGAACATAGAGCCTAAGGATGCTTTCACTTCTTCCTCTAAAACAGGCCTTTCAAGCGAGGAAGCATCCTCAAAGGAGAGATGATGGAACTCAAGGTCATCCAGCCTCGGCCCCCATTTTTAACTAGAAAGTAGCTTTTGGTAAAATACAAATATTGAATCACAAACCTTATTCTTGACCGGAGTTCTAGCGAGATTCTATTACCTCAAGCTCGAACACTAGCAATGTTGTGGAAAAGGCAAGTATTCTTGTCCCCTTTTTTAAGTCACACTACTCTCGATCTTTGGTGCCATTTAATTTCCTCTTCCTTAGCCCGGTTGGCATAATTGACAATTAAGTTCACCCTTTTCAATCTATCTTCCACTGACAGACCTCACCTTCTCCTAATAAATCAAGCTCATGAATCACTTCTGCCATTTAATCGAACTCTTCCACCCCCCTTGCCCGGGACCTCTTTCTTCCACCACTTGGGCTTTTCTTTCAACAGCCTTAGCTTTCTACTGATTGTGAAGCTAGCATAACCATCCACCGAGAAGGAAGACCACCAATCTACTATTAACTGATCAAAACCGTCAACCTCCAACCAAGCCAATTCAAACCTAAAAGGATGAGGTCCCCCAGTTTTCTTAATCTATTTCTAAAACGATGTGTCGATGCTCAAATACAACCTTCGGAAGGCCATGCTGATTAACCAAGGGAAATCTTTTGAGCTAGACCATGGAAACCAAGAATTTGTCCAAACATGACAGAGTTGCATTTTATTGACCGTTGGACCATGCCCCCAAAAGGAAAGGTCCACCATATCGTAGCGGCCCACTGATCCACAAAATCTTAGCATGCTCTTAGTCACCCTACCTCCTTATTTTTCAAAAGAAAAACGCACAATGTTGAAATCCCTGCCAATGAATCAGGGAGCCTCCCACCTTTGCTTGACGCTATCTAATTCCAACCAAAACTACTCTCACATGCTGTATATACAGGAACCATATGCAGCAGTGAACACCCACTAGAAGTCGGAAGAGATCTCCCACAGTTCTTAGGCCACATCATGTTGCATGTGTTATATATACACTTTCGCAAGTTCTTGGGCCACATCATGTTGTATGTGTTATATCTACACCGTCCATCCATTTTTTTCAAATCATTTTAGGGCAAGAGCAAAAAAATGAGGTAAACCCAGAGCTCAAGTGAACCATACCACAAAAACTGTGGGGATGATGACACCCACCGTTGAAACCTTCCTAGGGTCCACCATGATGTTTATTTGCCATCACATCTATTCATAAGGTCACACAGACCTAGATGATGGGAAAACAAAAATATCAGCTTGATCTAAAACTTTTGGGGCCCCCAAGAAGTTTTCAATGTTAGGCATTCAATCCCCACTGTTTCCTATGGTATGGTCCACATGAGCTTTGGATATGCTTCATTTTTGAGTACATGATCTAAAATGATCTAAAAAAATGGATGGGTGGTGTGGATATAACACAAACATCATGGTGGGGCCTACAGCACTTTCCCAAGCCAACACGTTCTGACACATTGTTGATGCGGATTGCATGTTGAAGGCTCCCGCAGCGGGTTCCTGCACTAGGAAGCTAGGTGGGGCCCACCATGATGTTTGTGAGAAATCCACTCCGTTCATCCATTTTTACAGCTCATTTTAAGACATGAGTCCAAAAATGAGGCTGATCCAAAACTCAAGTGGGCCATACAAAAGGGAAAAGTAGGGGAAAAAAATGTATACCATTGAACCATTTTGCCTACCATGGAGCTTTGGAT